>NC_080395.1:34400000-35600000 GCF_030265065.1 Corythoichthys intestinalis | reverse complement strand
AGGTAGGTGTATATTTATTAGGAACGATGCAATTGCAAATTTTTGCAACTGAATACAAGTCTGAGTCACCCGAGTTTGACCATGAGCCAATACCAAGTCCTGATAAGATACTGTACCTCACCAATATATTGTCTCTTTTTAATGCAGGAATTTTTTTTTTTTTTTTCTTTCAATTTTTTTTTTTTTTAACCCCTACAGGGTACTCATTGAACTCATTGGCTGCCACTGACAGCACTAGACGTCCAATCAATTTGACTTGTATATAATTATAAAAAAATATTTATAGAGAAAACAATACAATAATGATTAATAATTAAATAACTAAAACTAGCCAATTGCTCAATAAAGAGTGACAGGTCTTTCGTGTCAACTTTTCAATAGCTTTCTACTATAGTGACCACTGTCTCTGAAAGAGTTAAGGGGGGGGGCAGATTTTTTTTTTTTTTTTTTTAATAAAGAAAGCTATTCCAACATTAACAAATAAAAGTGTGAGTGCAGCAGTTGTTTAAAAAAATGTTTAAAGAGTATTACAACACTTGGGGAAATGCTAATATTCCATAATTTATCCATAAACGCATGCCTTTTGGATTCATATCATGCCAGTTCATGTAATTACACACACCGCAACACCAAGAAAATGATAGAAATTTGGATCGATTGTCAAGCTAAAATGACTGGCACCCGAGATCCCGGAAATCTAGCATATTGTGTGCGTGACGTCACAACTAGGAAACAACCGGCTCAGTGCTTAGTACTGAATGGTGGCGATGATGGCAGACAATTTTGTTTCTAGTTGCAGCGACAAATCCGACGTAGCGAACATTCTTCTAATGGTGACGAGGAGAGTTATGAGCCTTTCTTTGGTGTTTTGGGTTATCAATCTGAGCCCAAACGAAAGCCAATGCAGCCTAATGAAACGATCATTGAGGATAGCAATCACACAGATGAAACACCGGCAACAGATCGTGTGGGAAACACCAAATGGTTTGTTTTGCATTTCTTTTTGTGAAGCTGATACACCGTGACCGCAAAATAAAGTAATGTATAGAATAATTATAATTTATTGTGCTATCATAGGTTTTCGCTCTGCCAACAGACACACATATGAATGGGATTAGAGTATTTGTTGTATGTATTTTACGAGCGATAATTTATACATGTGTCCAGTCCTATATCCAATGCGTGATATGTTTTTTATTATAAAAGAGTACTCACTCTGGCCATTTGGAGCTTGGCTGCTCCCCTCCTTTGCTTAGCCTGGGGTGGTGGGGTGGTCTCATCAGTGCCAGTCATCGTCCTCTTTCTTGATGTCTCGGGACATTTAGGTGGCTGCGCGTGTATGGTGGGCACCGCATCTGCTTTCAGCAGCAATTTCTTAGCAAAACCTGATTTCATTTGTCCATAGTTCGAATACCTTTCAGGTGTAAAATGCGCACTACACAAAACCGTGCCGGAGGCTGGGTCAACAAAATTAGCCCCCTTTGCACAGACGAACTTTACTCATTGTCTGCCTGGTCCAGCTCTTTTTCTCGCGTTTGGGAACTCATGGGTACTACATTGCGACAAATGGCTATTTGTACACCACATAGCATGACAGGTTTGAACCATTTTAGCGTTTTTTTGATAAAACACGAACGCAACGCTCTCTTCGATAAACAACGATGGCACCTGCCTCGACCTTTTGTTTCCTGGCTGTGACGTCAAAGCCCCATTTGGCTGTTTCCGGAATACTTTCGGAAATGTTCGTAATTTTTTTTCTATTTTCGATAATTGCTCATGAATGTGATTTATTTTTTTGTTAACTTTATTAATATTTGTTATCTTGCCACATAACGATTCTATTGATATGATTAATATGATTGATATCTCACAGCCCCTTAGTATTATAATTCTCTTTAAAGTTTTTTTTTTTTTTTTTAATGTTGTTTCCTAGACCCTTAAAAATTAAGAATAATAATATTTGAAATCTTTTTTTAACCAATTCCGACCCTCTGAAAATGATATGATTAGAGCTGTCCCGACTAGTCGACGTTGTCGACATCATCGATGACGTAAATGCGTCGACGGGCAAAACATACCGTCGACGGGTATTGACGGGTTAAAAAAAAAATTACATGCGGATAAAGTTTAGAATGGCGGGCGCTCGCGATGCAAGCGGTTGTTACTAACACCCCCAAGGGGACCGCTGTTATTTCAATGTGACCGCCGGCATTGTCAGATTGAGCAAAGAGGAAGAAAGTGGGCGGGCGAAAGAGAGGGAGTGAGATCGGTGAGTTTGGAAAGTGCGCGGGTAGCGCGGAGTTCAGTGGCTGCAGCCCCTGCATTTTTGTTTTGGACAATAAAAGTATCCATAAAGAGCCATCCGACACCTCTCGGTGTTTTTATGCACGCCGCCGCCTTCCTGAGGAGGACATGGGCCGAACCGACGACAACGAGCCAAGTGAATCGGCGGTTCACTCCTCACTATGGCGAGGAGTTGAAAACACCGCCAATTACCAAAAAGGGCAGAATTGGTGACACATGAAAGTGGCATAAAGCGAAAAGAGCGGACCAGAATAGCCAGAGCCTGGAATAATTTCAAGGAAAATATGGAGGGTGCCACTGTGTGTACTCTTTGCTAAGCTGAGCTCGCATACCACGGTAGCACGTCGGCTATGAACGAACACTTGAAGCGCCGTCACTAAGCCTGTCGCAATATGCAATAATTCCATTTATCGCGCGATATATAAAAATGAAGGCGGTCATTTTTTCCGCTGCGATTTATCGCCTCGCGTGCACGTGTGTGCGCGCGTGCGGCAGACGTGCTGTTAAAAGTTCGTTACCAACTGCGCAAAATGCATCTTCGTTCCAGGTCCGGCAAAAACTAGCGCCAGAGCCAATCGTTCCCATTATATCCTATTGTTCAACGTATACCGGCCGCGTCAGTGCTCCGGAGTGACTGTAGACCACCTATGGCGCGCCGGTGTTGTTGACGTGTGGGCGCTCCCGTCAGGAGTGACATTTCACGCGGGGCGGCTATTTTTCGGCACAACGCTGGATATTTACAACGAAGTCCTCCAAAACATTGTTACCGACTTGGCTGCTACAAATAACCTCACTTTGACAACGAACACCTGAATGAAATTAAAAGCGCTGTGCTTCAAACTCGTCCTGTTTATGAAAGCCGTCATATGCTGGTGTAGTAATGAGCAGACGTGACTCCAGCGGCGCTTGCTAACTTTTTTAATGCGCGGTTGTGCGCACGCACACACTAGATATCATGAAATGGCAAACTAGATGTGCTACGTCCCATGCCATTGGCTACGTGAGCCCAGAGTGATTATGGGACATGTAGTCCATATACTACATCGATGAATTCTAAACTGTCATTTGTCACATGAGGTTAAGAAGGCCAAATCAATCCATAACAGTGACTATAGATAATGTTGCAAATATTGTTAATTCAGTACGTGACACAGATGGATTCGAACCATAAATAGGATGTCTTGCTCATGTTGTAAACCTAAGAGAGCTGTAGCAATCAACGGTGTGCCCTGCCTCACTTTACAAACAGTAAAGATTGTTCTCAGCACTTTTATACAAATTTTTTTCATATCAGTAAGAAGTAAGCACGTAAATATTATGCACTAAAATGCATGTTTATATGACTGCAATTTAATTTTTGCTCGATAGCAAAAAAAAAAAAAGAAAAGAAACAAAAAATACAGTTGTTATTTTTTTTGCAGAGCATTAAATGTATTGAATCGGATCGAAAATCGTGTCCCCCGTATCAAAATTCGTACCGAACCATGACTTAACTGTATCGTTGCATCCCTATGGAACACCATTGCAGAAGCTATGATGGGAAATGTTTTCATTTTCCTAAATGCTTAAGTTATTAAGTGCAATTTTTTAGTATTTTTTTAAACACATTTTATTTATTCTGTGTTTCTGTGCGGTATCAATATTGTTGTTTTTTACTTAAGAGGCAGGGTCTATTGTTTTTAGTTGTGATTTCTTAAAAAGTATATTTGAATTTAAGAGTAAATATTTATCGTGTTTAAATGGGTGTACTTGATCTATTAATATATACTGTATTCGCACTGTGTTATTGTAAATTGGTTTTAAAAAATTGGGGGGGCGCAATAATATCGCATATCGCAATAATTTATGAGAATAATTATCGCACACTAAAATTTGTTATCGCGACAGGCCTAGCCGTCACCCAAGTATAATTTTCCAAGACAACAAGAAACAACAAGCTAGCGGATATTCTATATTTATTTTTTGTTACTGTGAGTATGTGTGCCTCTCATTCAAAATAGTTGTGGTAATATTTCAGTGTGTCCTCTACTTTATCTATTTTCAGGTTAAAACAAACAAAAGTTGAACAGTTTTTCTGCTCCCCCAAACATGCGGAATGCACACCAGAAAAAGCATCTGAACTCACACAAAGTATTGTGAAAATGGTTGTCCGGGACATTGCAATTTATTTTAACATTTAGAACAATACAGACAATGACATACCACAAAAAGAGTAAGAATTGTTTTGACTCCTGTTAAATAGGTGAAGTCTCAGTGTTTCCGTTTACATTTTTTTGCACTAGTTAATGCCAGCATCATTTGACCTCCTTGTTTGTGATTGATTATTAATTTATTATTATTATTATTTATTATATTGATTCATGTTATTTATTTATACGTTAATAAAGAATGTAGGTGTTCCAAAATGTTTTTTGTGAATTAATAAGCTTCAACAAAAATTACATTATTAAAGTAGTAAAAAAAAAAAAAAAAGATTAGTTGACTAATCGTAAAAATAGTCGGCTGACTAATCGGGAGGAAATTAGTCGTTTGGGACAGCCCTAGATATGATCATTACCGATTTCTGATCACATGATCATATCTGGTACTTCCCTAATATTTATACTGCCGGTGGTTTATTAGTATATCTATATTATTTGAATGGAGTCCATTTTTCCTATTTTACCATCAGAGTTATTTTAACTTTAATTCTAACAATAGTAATATCAAATTTATTCCGATATTTAACTAATCTTGGTACACTAAACAGAAGATGTTTCCCATTTGAATCGCCTCTTACTCAGGTCAGCTACAAACAATATCCCAAAGTAGCTTACTAGTCACCCTCTGGCCTCTCTGGACCTGTGCACACGTACACACATACACACACACCCAGCCAAAGACACACAGCCATACACTTTGGGCTGAGTTTCATGCTTATGGGCTAGTGATTGTCTGCCCTAACCCATCTATCGCCGCTCATTAAGCTCTCATTAGCATGATTTCCTATCTCGGGAACTGCTTATAGGGCCAACCAGCACAGACACTTCACTTTGTTGCGCTTGTGGCTTTGTGTGCAGTTTTGCTTCAGTCTATTTCTAGTGTGTGTACGTGTGTGTGTATATTTATGCACATCACTGTGCGGATATTTCCATAGGCAGGTCTATTCTATTGTCATTATGGGTTGATTTTAAAGGTGAGGAAATATCGTCTGGGTTCTCACGCTTGGTTAACTCCCGGAGTCTGGAGTGTCTCCGACGGATGTGCGTGTGTGCGTGCGCACATGTATGTGTGTGGGTCGCTCTCTGACAGTGTTCTTGTTTGTGTGTACATCCATATCCATTGTTTGTATCTTCATATGCATGCAAAAACAAAAAAAAATCAAAAGTGTTGACGTATGGCTATTAAAATGACAGAATCAATTGTGGTGATGATGTGTTGCATACAAGTCTAAAAATGCTATTTTTTAGGGAGAGGAAAAAACTTGAAAATCACACACCAGACTTACTAGGGAGGAGGGATCCAATTCATAAATATTACTCAGTGTGTGGGTTGTGTATTAAAGTGTACACATATTAAAAGTCCAATGTACCAAAGTCAGAATTGCTGAAGTGTGTGCGGCGTGTTTATCTAGCCACAGTGTGCATATGTAAGTTGGTATGAGGGGTGAATAATTGAAGTCTTTCATTTGTCCGGTAATCAGTTCGCTCTCAAAGATATCCAGAGTTCATGAATGTTGAATTACCCATCACAATACAGTTGGCCTGAATTATGGAAAAACCTCCAGGGAGAATATTAACAAAGTCCATGTGTATGGGGGGGGGTCACTGTGTTTCTTTATACCAGGGGTCGGCAACCCAAAATGTTGAAAGAGCCATATTGGACCAAAAACATGTCTGGAGCAGCAAAAAATTAAAAAGCCTTAAATAAGCCTAATAATGAAGGCAGCCCATGTTGTATGTATCTGTATTAGCTACTATATTAGCCTACTATCAAAATGACTATGTCGGCTAAAAATACATAATGAGCCTTCATGATTTAATTTTTATTTTCCCAGCAGTGGCAGCCAACGCACCACGTATCTACTGTTGTATGACGCCACCTCAAGTTTAACTTAATTACAATATTAATGAATTGTTTTATTGCTTTTATGAAATTATATAAATGCAATAAAGAAATCCGATTTTTTTATTATCTTATTTATATACTGTATATTTATATTATATTATTATTATTATATTATATATATTTATTATATATTTATCTTAATATATTTATTATATATTGATCTTTATTTTGAGGGTTCGAAAAACAACAAAATGGAACGAGCATAACATGCCCCTTATCTGGGCATGTCTTTGATTTTTCTTTAATATCTCGTTTTTGTTTTTAAACTCTGCAAATAGGTGTTTTGATATACTGATGAATGTCTCCTTCATGTACTCACCATCTGTGAACGGTTTTCCACGCTTCATTATCTCCCGGGTTGCAACAAAACATGCAGCAATAGTGGAGTTTGGCGATGCAATCCACTTCTTAAATCTATTTTTGCATTCCTCTAAGTTCTTCAGAAGTAATGGAATAACACTTCTTTTCCTCACTCCCAACTGGGTACTCGGCTGCCGGTTTGTCTAAAATTTTCCTTTTTTCCACAGCTCGCTTCAACATTAGACAACCTCTAAATTATAACATCCTCTTGAATCCTGGAAGTGAAGGGGCCACAATGCATCCCACGGGTCAAGACCTAAACCTCATTGTGAAAGGTCTTCAGCCTTTTACCAACTACTACGTGCGTGTACAAGCTTGTCAAAGTGGTATGTCTCAAATTTTAAGTAAATATATGTGTGAGCCAAAAGCCCTACCTAGAGACCTTTTCAGGAATGTAACGAAACTCTCCTGTTGTGTCACATATAGAAGGGTGTTGTGTTGGAAACGGTGTGAATGTTCGGACTTCGGAAACTGTGCCCGAACATTTATCGCCACCCACAGTAACAGCGGCTGGTGCAAGTTTCTTGGAGATCCGTTGGTCTCCACCCAAAAAACCCAATGGCATCATCACCTCATACCATATATACAGGTACCACAAATGAATTCAAGTGTAACGGTTTAATGTTGACATTGCAGAAAATTCCTCAAAGTTTATGTGAAATCCCTTTTCAAGTCATCATCTTATGTGTATGCATGTACTACTGTGTGTTTTGAGTCCCATTGAAGGTCGTGTTCAGCTTGTTGACCAAAGAATGTGTGATCTGGATGCAGGGTCAGATTGGACTAAGCCCTTTAAGTCCTCGGGAAACACAATTAGCATAGCAGCATACATACGCACACTGACACACCTGGTGTGATGGGACTTAGCCAGACAGCCACAAAAGTAGCAGTAGTTGTCTTTTCAGTCACACACACAAATGCAAAGCAACACTACTCATTCACTTTAAGTCCCAAGCTGTTACAGCGGCCAAAGGGTTTATATGCATTATGTCATATATCTTTTTGGACAGTCAACCTCATCATTGGATTCTCCGCTTTTTGTTACATTAAAAATTTGAATCCAGATTCTTTTTTTATCTGAATTTTATTTGACCAATTACCTTCTTCAATTGGAATTAAGAACCGTATCTGCACTAAGAGAAAAACTTTTTTTTTAAAAACATTCACTTCGAGCCCTGATGCTACTTAGTATCGTATGGTATGAAACAGAAAAACAACATCTCTTATTGTCATAGGTCCCCTATGGAAACAGAGGAAGAACTGCTAGTTTTCATCTGGTCCAGTGGACCACTAGAGTTTTTCGATGCAAGCCCCTCCTTACAGCCCTTCACCTACTACCAGTACAGGCTTCAAGCCCATAACTCAAAAGGCTCGGTTTTCAGCCGCAGAACGTTAGCCCGGACACTGTCGTCAGAACCTAAAGATATGAGCCCTCCCACAGCCACGCCCACTGGTGAGTTGCCTGAAAGTAAAGGTTTTATATATTTTTTTGTATCATGTGATGTGTCGTGCGTGTCCTGCACAGGTGCATACTCCATTTATTTGAAATGGGGTGGACCAAAACAACCCAACGGAGTCATTTCTCATTATAAACTGCTTTACAAGAAGCACCAGCCAGACCCAACACTTAACTCACCTGCTGTAACTGCACTTACTGTGGAGGTAAAAATACACACACGCACACAACAATGCATTCATTCATTCATACACCCAAATGTATTTTTTTCAAACTCTCAATAGCAAAATAACAAAATATTACAAATAGTAATATGCAAACATCTAAGAACTTATTAGCGTGTGCATTATTACTTGATATTATTTGTAGTTATGATGCTTACGAGCGAATTCCTGAATATTACGTCCCACCATTTAGATTTTAAACTTTATACTAAGGATGTACCGATCCAATCACGCGATCGGAAATTGGGCCAATTGCGCTATTTTTGAGAGGATCGGAATCGGGTGAAAAGGATCGGGTTATTAATTACAAAATATCTAATTGTTATTCCGCTTCGTGCTCATACAGCCTCTCACCCTCCCTTCTGCTGCTTATGTTGGCTAACAGTGCATCTTGCATTTCCCACTTAAAGTTAACAATGATTGACAGGTTTGGAGCTTTGATCTGGAGAGCGAAGGCTCGGTAGCTCTACGATCAAAGGCACAAATGTGTTAATCAGTAGCCACGTTTACATGCTGACTTTTATTCATACCGATTCAAATAATTCCGAATGGAAATTTCAGATCAGCTGTTTACATGTCACTTCATCTATTCCGATCCAGCGTTTACATGTGTCTGCCTTTATTCCGAAAGGACGTTTGACAACTGCCGTCTGACATGCGCAGATTAATCAAAACAAAGCGTCACGTTGCAAAACATGGAGATCGATCGTCAGATCAGCTGCTGTTTTAACATTTCGAGTGGAAACAAAACTTCAGAATGACACGCCGTTCATTTAAAAAGTTGTGTGGGTGCGCTGTGCGTGTGCTTGGAAGCCATGTTGCAAGTGACGTTACTTACGTCACCAAGTGACGTCACCACGTCAGTACGGAGCATGTGCAAAAAGAACGCAACCAGACACCATTCCGCTTGTAACCTCTCGTGAACTTTTTTAAATAGCAATTATATTAAATTCTTTTAAAGTTTGAATTAAATACAATCTTTCCGCCGGACTCCAATTAGGTGCGCTGTGCTTGGAAGCCATGTTGCAAGTGACATTACTTACATCACAAAGTGACGTCACCACGTCAGTACGGAGCATGTGCAGAAAGAACGCAACCAGACACCATTCCGCTTCCCTGTTTACATGATATAATTTTACTTCTAATCGGTTTGGGAAAAGGAATATTCCACCCCTGTGAATCGGAATGAAATTCCATTCGGTTTGGGCCTGTTCATTCCGAATGAGGTGTTTATATGGAACACATTTATTTGGTTTGAACAAATATTCCGATTGTAATTGGAATATTTGGCTCCATGTAAACGTGGCAATTGTTTAGTCAATCTTCATTGGCGTTCAATAGGTTGTTGTCAGCCGCATGAGTGTCAAAGCGTGAGTGAATTTGAGTGGACTCACTCAATGAAGAATTTAATGAAGACAAGCATTTTTCTGCATTGTTTAAAAATAATTCATATTATGAAGGCAGCCCATTGGAACATTCCACCTCACAGTTCTGGGATTGTGGGTTCAATCCTGGCTCCGGCCTTCCTGTGTGGAGTTTGCATGTTCTTCCCGTACCAGCGTGTGTTTACTCTGGGTTCATGCCACATCCCCAAAAAACATGCATGGTATGCTGATTGAACACTCCAAATTGTCTGTAGGTGTGAGCGTGTGCGTCAATGGTTGTGTGTCTATATATTTCCTTCGACTGGCTGGCAATCTGTTCAGGGTATACCCCGCCTTCTGCCTGGAATTAGCTGTAATAAGGTCCAGAATCCGCGCAACCCTCGTGAGGATAAGCGGTTCAAAAGAGGAATAAATTCTATAAATGTTATGGAGATTGATTAAAAGTATGGCATTAAAGGTCATACAATGAAAAATTGTCGGTGCGCCTATATTTTATGCTGGTGCACTTTAAGAAAATCAGGATCTTAAGACGAATGAAAAAAGCCACACCACAACCGCAAAACCCCAGATCACGACGGCAAGAAGGTGACCCGGAAGTAAAAAAAAAAAAAAAAAAAAAAAAAAAGGACGACACCCTATAAGTCGCACCTGAGTATAAGTCAGACCAGCCATAAAATGCCCAAAGAAGTGGAAAAAAACATATATAAGTCGCACCGGAGTATAAGTCGCATTTTGGGGGGAAACATACTTGATAAATCCAACACATAAAACAGATATGTCATCTTGAAAGGCAATTTAAAATAAAAATACAATAGAGAACAACATGCTGAATAAGTGTACATTATGATAATGTTACATGATGCATGAACAACGAAATGCGAACGTGGCCGGTTTGTTAACGTAACATAGCTATTAAGAGTTATTCAGATAACTAAAGCATAAAGATGCTAACAAGTTTACCAAACCATCAGTGTCACTCCAAAACACCCAAATAACATGTGAAATACTATAATAATTTGTCAATAATTTCACACATAAGTCGCTCCTGAGTAAAAGTCGCACCCCCGGTCAAACTATGAAAAAAAAACTACGACTTATAGTCCAAAAAATACGGTATATATTTATATGTGACCATCTCTACAGACCTCTGTGAAGTTGCCCCCCCACCCCATCAGACGCAAATTTATATGAAAATTATGTATATGTCAATCGTTTGTGCTGTAAAAAAAATTATCATTTATGCTTCTAATCGTTTTATAGATATTGAGACATTAATTACGAGTGAGCACGGCATAACTCTCGTGGCGACGGAGGGAATCAACTCTCTCAATAACAGGGGTGTCAACAACTAGCAAAAAAAAAATTTGGGTCCATTTTGCACTAAATGGGGGTGGGGGCTTGAGATTTGAATTTCGAGTGATGGCGTCACTCTCAGCCCCTCATTTAATGCAAAATGGACCCGATGTGGTGCCATTCCTTTCTGAATTGTTCGTCCTAATTGTTTGGACCACCCCTTTGTTATTGAGAGAGTTGCTATGCTCCGTTAGCCACGGGAGTTTTGACGTCCCTCATGTGAAATTGATATCTCAATATCTGTAAAACGACAATGTTTAACAGCACAACCTATTGACACAATTTTTTAATCAAAATGGAAGGCTAATTGACCTCGGATTAATTTATAAAAGAGTTATAAACAGGGGTGAAAGTGGGCGGGAACGGTCAGAAACGCAGTTCCGGTATAAGATTCTGGCCCGGAACGCAGTTCCGGTATAAGATTCAGGGCCAGAACGCTGTTCCGGTATGCGGTGCTTTGATTCCCGAAAATATATATCCGAGTACGAGTCTGACTATGACGAGTCACGTCAATGTGCGAATGCAAGCAAAACGCCTGGGCTCATTAATCCGTTCAATTGGCTGACATCTGATCACCAGAGATAGTTAGCTCTGATTGGTTTAAAAGTGCATGTTTTCTGAAACAGCTAAAAAACAAAAAAAGGGGGGCAATAAACCAGAAAATGGATCAAATCTTTAAGAGCAAGCAAAGAGTTAAGGTGGCTTATTTATCATATTTAGTTTTATTTGCTCTGATGGGGAGGTTCAGAACATCTTAGATGTCAATGTGCACTTTGAACTTATATTTGTTCATTTATGTTAGGCTACTTATTCATTTCCTTATGATTTAAAAAAGTCAATGTTTGCGCGATCTTCAAAATATATTCCATTTAACTCTGCATAATATGTCATGTGTACTTATTTTTCTGAATGTATGTTACTTATATCTTTTTTATTAAAAAACATAACAAAATGTTTACATAATCTTCAATTTTAATATACATCTTATGTTCTTAAGTAGTTAAGATTTGGCATTTAGTATGTGAGGAAATGAGGGAAAATAAAAATTAGGAGATGGAGGTAGGGGTTATAGGGTTAGGGGGTTCTAAAAAAGGGTTAGAGATGGTCACAATGCACATATAGCAATATACAAAGTCGTCTTTATTTTTTTTATTTTATTTTTTTTTTTTTAACTTCCCGGCCATCCTTTTGTGGTCGTGCTGTGGGTTTTTGCGGCTGTGCTGTGGCTTTTTGCATTCATCTTGCGAGCCATTTGCTGTCATGTTGTGGCATTTGGGGTTTGTGCTTTTGCCAATTTGCAGTCGCGCTCTAGGAATTGGGGATTGTGTTGTGGCAGTTTGCATTTGTGCTTTTTTTCTTTTGCAAAGCGTTTGCAATTGGGGTTTGTGCTGTTTTTCTATTTGCAAAGTGTTTGGACTTTGCTTTTACTTGACACCTCTTGGCCACCGTAATAAGGACTAAAAAGTAACAAAATACTCAAATAAAAAGAAAACAAAAATCTTTTTTCGTTATTGGATCGGGACTCTGTATCGGCACATTCTCTCAATTAGATGACTCGTACTCGGATGCAAAAATATGCGATCGGGGCATCCCTACTTTTTACACATAAAATCCTAAGACATCCAGTTTTAAGGTAGATTTACTTGTCCTGTGACAGAATCTAAAAATACTTAAGACAATATTCAGACCTTAACAGTTTTGAAAAACAAAATGTATGTCCTTTTTTTTTTTTTTAATAAATGTTTTTGTCAATTAGTTAGTCAGCTCTAACAGCTTGCTAAATAAAACTTCTGAGAAAAAGTTACCATTGCCAAGTGTACTATATTTAAAATACAAAATTTTCATTTTATCTGTTCTATTAGCTGAGCTAATCAAGTCTTTGACCGTTTATCATCTATTATTGATGAATATGTTGCAGAAAATCAGAAAACTGAAGAATTATTTTTCAAGAATTTTGAAACCAAAATGTCCTCTGGAATGACCCTTATGTGTTCATGCCATCAAAAGTCTGTTGTTGTGGCTATGTAGGACTAAAGCAAAAGTCTGTAAGGCACTTGTTAGAATAAATAAAAGTTATTTATGAAGGGGGTGGGAAGAATAAGAGGAGCAATGTCAGTGTAGAAGTAAAAGAGGCGTGTTTGACCAATATCGGGGTGAGGCAGGGTGATAGATCAGGGGGAAGAGGGAGGAGAGTGAATTGAGAAGAAGAGATACAAGTATAGATCTATATTCTGTCCAAATGCATGGCCTCATCTCCATCCATGACCTTTGGCTTGTCACTCATAATTAATACAAGATGTAAATGGAGACCTTTCACCTTCTCATTGATATGGAACACTCTGTTTGCGAGTGTGTATGTGTGTGGGCCAGAAGCTCATTGACATGGCATAGACTTATTTGGTAGCTATCATTTGTCACGTACCTGCCTTCACCGCAGATGCCCTGCTGTTTCACAAAAACAAGAGTTTCAGTAAGAACATTTGTTCTTAAGCAAAGTAGAATAGAATGAGATTTTCACAAGTTTATGTAGTTGATGTAAAGTGGTATCAAGACTGCTGGGAACTAGTAAAGTAACTACACACACCCTTTTATATATTTTGTGTTCGTATAGTACCTTAGTTTCTTTCAGGAATGTGTATATTCTGTGGACTAATCCATTGGACATTTGTGTGTGTATTGATCTTGAGCTGGGTTGGGAACCTTGTTCTGTGCCAGCCTGGCTGATTAATGGGGTCGTCATGGCAATCGGACGGAATGAGGGTACAGAGCACAGGCGGCCTGCATTGCCTAGACCCCTGCACACTGCTTGGCACTGTCTCTCTCACACGCACATGCAATCTCACAACACACGTTTTCTTTCGCCATGCCTTGCAACTCAGTGACAGACCTGTTAGTCACTCAGACAAGACTGTCAGGCTTACTTTCTTGCATTCTGGTGCTATTTTTGGACCTCCTCTTTCTTCCTCTAAGAGCTTCACTTCTATTTAAGATCTGCTCTTTTCTCCACTCAGGATGTTTACGTGTCGTTTAGCAGTATTGCACAAAACAATTTCAGTAATTATTTGGGTTCGCTTTTGTCAGCACTGCCAAATTTTTAAAGTTGTTTGGCAAAACAAGTGCAGATAATATCCTCACATTTCCAAACCAATGTCACACAATGCCTCTTTCACATAGAAAAGTTTTTATGTACTTTTAACAAATTTGATCGATCTACAGAAGGGGTCCCCAAACTACGTTTGGTCCGGCCCCCTGAACATTTTTTTTTTTTTTTTTTCCCAATAGTGTTATTTATTTCGTGGCTTTTTCTGTGAAGAACCCAGAAAGGGTTATTTGGTTATTATCGATTTAATTAATAGTATTATTTTATTTTATTTTATTTATTTTTTTTAATTTTATGTACTTTCGTTCCGTGAAGAATTCAGAAAAGGTTATTTGATTGTGGCTTTCTGAATAACAATACATTTTTACTAGGGCTGTCAAAATTGTCGCGTTAACGGGCGGTAATTAATTTTTTTAATTAATCACTTTAAAATGTTTGACGTAATTAACGCACATGCCTGGCTCAAACAGATTAAAATGACAGCTCAGTGCAATGTCAACTTGCTACTTGTGTTTTTTGGAGTTTTGTCGCCCTCTGCTGGCGCTTGGGTGCGACTGATTTTATGGGCTTAAGCACCCATGAGCATTGTGTAATTATTGACATCAACAATGGCGGGCTACTAGTTTATTTTTTGATTGAAAAGGTTTTAATATAAAAAGTTTTAATATAAAATTTCTATAACTTGTACGATCATTTTTTTAAGAACTACAAGTCTTTCTATCCATGGATCGCTTTAAAAGAATGTTAATAATGTTAATGCCATCTTGTTGATTTATTGTTACAATAAACAAATACAGTACTTATGTACCGTATGTTGAATGTATATATCCATCTTGTGTTTTATCTTTCCATTCCAACAATAATTTACAGAAAAATATGGCATATGTTATAGATGGTTTGAATTGTGATTAATTATGATTAATTAATTTTTTAGCTGTAATTAACTCAATTAAAAATTTTAATCGTTTGACAGCCCTAATTTTTCAATTTAGGCACTCCTGCAATCGTCACACCTTTTCTGTTACAAACTGACCCCGGCCCCCCATTAGAGAAGAGAAAAGTTATGTGGCCCTCACAGGAAAAAGTTTGGGGACCCTTATTCTACAGGGTTAATGGATTTTTTCTAGTTTTTTTTTTTTCAACACTAAACATTAGTGACTAAAATGTAAAAAATAACAGAGAGCTTGTGAACAAACTAATAGCTTATGGATAGATCATAATTCCGCATACGGTAACGGGTTTCTACTCAACAGTGACAAGATCATATGTTATTGTTACGTATCAATCACCACTAAACATCAAAGTTCTCCTAAGCACGTCAGCCTTACTTAACATCACATTTTAACAACCACGGCTGGAACTCAGGGCTGTACAACCCAAATATTAGACAGTATATTGTAACATAATTCAGGAACAAAAGCAAGTTTAATCTGTTTAATTAAAATCTTTTTTATAAAAACTCAAAGAATTAATAAACAAATAGAATTATAGATAAATACATGACTAATGACTATCTGGAATACACAAAAAGACAGTGCTTGTCAGATGTAAAGGGAGGTCATTCCATAGATTAGGACCAGTAGCAGAAACAACTCAATCTCCTATTGGCTTCCGCTTAGACATAAGAACCTGCAGGAGCAGCTGGTCAGCTGACTCAATGCACTAGGCAGGGGTACAAAGATGGAGCTGATAGGTGGGACAAGACCATCTACAAGGAAGCAGAATCTCAAAATAAACTCTAAAGTAGGGATGTCCCGATCGCATATTTTTTCTCCCGAGTCAGAGTAACCTAATTTTAAGAATCTGCAAATAACAAGTCCCGAAATATTTTTATTTTATTTTATTTAAACAAAAGTTCAAAACATGTTACAGTCCTTTACTGTTAACAGTCCTCCTTTACTCCTTACTTTTTCCGGGAGTATTGCGGAGTATAAAACGTAAATATTTTAGTTTCTTTTTGCAATGCCATTGTATTTCTATTTATTTTGATACTTTTGAGCCCTTTGAAAAAATATATCTGGCGGAAAACACTCAGGTGACTTGAAGTTCCACTCTGAGACCCCCAATTTGGCCAAATTTGAAAATTGTCCTATATGCATCATTGGAAAGCTTAAAATCTCAATTTTCTGGGGGAAGAAAAATTTTGAACAGGAGGGCATTAAAAAAAAAAAAAAAAAAAAAGAAGAATTTAACACCTAAACCCTAACTTGAGGTGAGAGCATGAGAGCGCATGATTAAAGACACCATGATTTTATGCGATATAATCACGTACTTACCTTCTTTCGATCCAAAAACTCCATGTAGCATGTCTCACAGGATGTCAAGACACAGCTGTGAATGGTCACAGTCTGGCTTTTTGGAGATTTAATGGGTGAAACACGGTAATATAACAAGGGTCACAATGCAGAAATTGCAGACGTCAAGGAGTGGAAACTTTTTTTTTCAAATATTTACCCTTTTAAACATTTTTTATTTTCCAATTTTTCTTTGTTTGGATCGATGATTTATCATCTAAAATATCGGGGGGGAAATGCAACAGTAACTAAAAAAATACAATTGAGCGATAGCTATGAGGTAGATATCTGTTACTGACACTTTTTCTTCATTGTGACGTAATTTGTTTAAAAGTTTAAAATATGCGAGTGAATAATTTTATAATGGGGATCTCCAGGGTGAAACGGACAAATTAAAAATAGTTCGGGGGCTTAATGCGCCATGAAACTGCTATGGCAGCATATAGACATATTGTACTATCAAACACAACAGATCTTTTGGCTTAAAATACAGCAGTTTATTTTAAGCCTTCCATAAAGCAGGACTTATTAACAAATTTAGTTCATATAGCATTTCCCCATAAACACACATACAGTATACTGCATATTAGCAGGTTGGAATAGATGTAAAATACTTACAGACATATAGTTTCCATGGCTAAGCCTAACCCTAACCCATAATAGAAAGCACTCAACAGCGTCAACGCGACCGAAAGGCTCTGTACTAGAGGTTAGATCTTGTGCCCGAACCCGAACCCAACCCGACCCGACATTGTCGGTCCCAAAATGTTAAGCATTCACGTTCGGGTCGGGTCAGGTCGGGCCGCCGTGCCGGACTAATAAATTATATATTTAAAAAAAAAAATAGAGAGCAGGCTCTCTGTATTGCGCTTTTGCTTGTGCACGCACGCACATGAACGCTGTGGCGCCGCCCACTTTTTCTTCTTGTCCTCCCGCTGTAGCACTTGCGTACGGCCGAGGCACCACCCTCTTTTTCATTTTCTCCTGTTCTGGCGCCTTGCGCGTGTACACAACTCCTCATCGTCGTGGTACTTCTTTTTCAATATGGAGCAGCGAGAAGTTAAAAACAAACTGCAGACGGGAGAATGGAAGAGGCAAGAATGCACCGGTAGGAGTGAGGTGTGGAAAGAATTTCAATTGATCGTGGAAGATGCAACAAAAAACTGTGTCGGCTTCGTCGAATGCAACAAATATATACCTAAAACTTTCCAAGTTGGCAAGAAAAAGTGTTGTGCATCCCTGCAAGCAGCAGCCGCAGCAGCTGCGAGAGAGTTTTCAGCGCTGCAGGCGGCACAATAGATCAGCGGAGAACGTCACTGAAACCTGCCAGTGGACGCAATCTTATTCCTGCACGACGACGACCAAAAAAATATAAACACTGTAAGTAAGCCATAATATCCTGCTATTCAAATCGCCATTTTTAGTCCGAGCCGGTCTAGTTATTTCCCTTATTTCACAGGAATAAAGAGCAGGACATGAGGCCGCAAGTTGCAGACTGCAGTCAAGGCCAGCCCGCAGTTTAAAAGCTTTTATTTCAGTTGTATTTTTTTTTTATATTATTATATTATATATTTTTTTATTTATTTTTGGTATCGTTGTCATTACAATAATGTTATTTCAAAGCATTTGTAGTTTTTTTTTTTTTTTTTTTTTTTTTTTTTTTTTTTTTTTTTTTTTGGCTGCTGTTCCCTTTCTATGTCAGAGAGGCGCGTCCATGTGAGAACAATATCCCACACACTCAGAAATATATTTAACAAACTTTCCCAGTGTTATTTCGTTGTGTAAATGCTTTTATAATTCTCATAAAAATATGTAGACTATTTAGATATTGAGTAAACTTGCATTTTTTTCCTGACAACTGTGAATTCGTTACGAAAGACACTTATTCATGCACACAAAGGCAACACAAATGTGATCCTTTTGAATCTTCTCCTCTGTGTGTCTGCAAAACTGCATTTTTTTTTAATATTAAACTTTCCCAGCGTTATTTCGTTGTGTAAATGTTTTTATAATGATATAAAAATATGTAGACTATTTAAACATGGAGAAAACTTGCGTTTTTTCTGCCAACTCGAAGAAATGAAAATAAATTGCTGCGTTTTTTTTTTTTTTTTCGCGTCACTCCAACAAATTTTAAAAAAAAAAAAAAAAATCGGGTTTTTTCGGCCTCGGGCCTGCAAATCTAGTTATTTGATCGGGTTCGGGCCGGGTCGGGCCTCAATACCAGCGGGCCGTGTCGGGTCGGGCTGGATTTTTTAGGCCCGAACTAGGCTCTACTCTGTACTGTGCAAGTGAACGAGCCTGTGTTCCAAACTGCGTCACACGATGGATGCAATAAATTATTATGACCACAAGGTAGCAGTAAGTACTGTAAAATGTCAATTGGCTCTTAACACTGACGACTCTCGCCAGCACCACTGCTGTTTTTGGCAGCCATTTTAATTTTAGTCTTAGTCTGTCTTTCGGACGACAATATTTATCAGTCTTAGTCATATTTTAGTTCCTTCAAAATGTGTTCGTAGTCATATAGTTTTAGTCAACGAAATCTCAAATTCCGTCCAGTTTTATTCGACAATTCTCAAAATGTTTTCGTCCTTAAGCTTCAAAAGTTTTAGTCCATAAATAAATAAAAGAATAAATAAAAGGTTTACGACAATTTCAAATAAACATGAAAGACTAGCACATAACTATTCTCTACAAGAACATCACCATTTTCATGGTAATAATACACACTCAGCAGGAAAACAGCACTTTATTTGCAAGTAATTAAACTCACCTGGACGTCACAAACTGTATGTAAAATGTTTTCCAAAAGTTTAAGAAGACACCGAGTCACTGCGCCAAATGCTAACGCGAACGCTATGCTAATGCTAAAAGTTGGTTTAATGTGTGATGATTACTCAGCGCAGACCTTTAAAGGCTAAAGCAACATGGCATATGCAGCCAAGATAAGAAAGCAAAACTTACCAAGCAGCACCTGACACAACTGTTTCACAAAAGGAGCCTGGAATGGGCACAGGCTTACTCACCCACCGGTGAGTAAGCATGTGTGTGGGGCAGGGGGAAGGCGCAGCACGTCACATGAGAAAAACGATCAAACTCTGCTAAATGTGTGATAACTACACACACAATAAGATAATATCACACATTGTGTATGTATGACGGAAATTATGGCGAATTTTCATCTCGTTCTGGTGTCGTCAGACGACAACTGGCATCTTTAGTCTCCAAGGACACGTTTTCAGCGCGTCATCGTGAAGTCATCGTTATTAAAATAATTGTTTGTTGATGAAATATTTTTGTTATCATCAACGTTGACGAAAACAACACTGGCCAGCACAATAAGGTTATTTTAAATTAAAAGACCCAATCCTTTTCACGCGATTCTGATCATATGAAAAATGGCCCGCTTTTCGATCACGTGATCAGATCGGGGACATCCCTACTCTAAAGTGTACAGGAATCATGTGCTACCTCTCACGTGTTCCATTTAAAAGGCAAACAGCATTACTTTGGACTAAGTGGAGACCTTTAAGGAAGAACTGATCCACTGGCATGGATGACTGATTTAAGATGATGATGTGATCATCTGATGTGACGTAAAGGTTGAGTCAATCCCGGTTTGACAGAGCTCCTTGCCCAGATGCGCCTGATCCTTAGCTTCCCTATATGCTTCAACTTTTTCAAGATTTTGACAAATACGGCTGTCACGACATGCCCCAAAGTGTAACTAAGGCTCAGAACAACACAGCATATTTAATGGCTGCCCACTAGGTCCGAAGAGAGGGACAGGTTTGGAATTTTTCCGCCTTGGCGGAGGTCTAGGCTCGACTGCGTGCCATTCTGCTTCTTCCTCAGCTTTTCTCCCTCCTTTTTTATAGTTAATTTCCACACTAGACCGATTCTCATTACTCAGGTTTATTTTTGCTTGATCACCACATTCTGAGAGTGGACTTTAGAGGACAAAAAGCCCCACATTTGTTTAGTGGAGCTTGATTCAGGCCCCTAACTGCCCTTTCTTCTGCCGTTCTTCATTTTAGTTGCTTTTGCACCTTCTCTGTTGTCCTAACCTTTTTTTCTGCATATGCGGCACTGATCAGCCTCTTTTCTCTTACTTCTAGCTCCTCATCTCAAGCTGCCGTCACACCACCTGTCATTTCTGTCTGGTCACATCACTCTTTTCTGCTCTTTTGCTTCTGTCGTCCCCTTCCTTTATCTCCTCTTTACTGTCCCGTCCTTTAAATCCCTCCCTCCCTCGGCTCGTCCAGATGTTTTACTGTGGCCCTCGGGACCCCTGGGGTAGGGGCGAGTATGCGTGAATTTTGTGCACACTTTTTGTGGATTTACTCCATGCGGTTATGGTTTCCTGTGTGCATGGATTACATTTTTTATGCATGTGTTTATGAATCTGTATGTGAATGTGTCTCTCTCTATGTGTGCCATATTAATACATGCCATTGATCAGAGCAGGACCCCTGACAGTCATCATCCCTAAGAACCATCTGGCCAACGCCTGACGCTCCCTCACCCAAACACAAGCTGACAACCTATTAATCTGCTAGCGGCATGCATACATACGTGTACGTGTGTGTGTATCCGTACGAACGATTGCGTGCGTGTTAGACATTGTTTAATGTGGATGCTAGAGATTAAGTGCAAGTGTATGTGCTTAGATTCTCGCGATGCACCTGCCTCGACGCGTGTGTGTGCCGATGTATGCTTTCCGTGCACACGCATGCGAACGTGCACACACATCATTCGCCAACAACAGCCGGTGCGGAAGGGAGCTGAAGGGTGCTTGGAAATTAAGGTTATTACACAAATTGAGCCATATGGTCTAAATATTTCAGAGCTGAAATTTACTAGGCAATAAAAATGGCCCCTACCTCGGTAATGGTGTAAATTACAGCTTAACCACCAGCGCTAATGATGTCCTTCTGTACGCCCCGTAACCAACCGTACATGAAGGACACATTGTTTAAAAAACACCCCAGGAAATGCAGTAGAGAGAGGGAGGGATGGGAAAGGGGCAAGAAGGAAATGTGGATGGAAGGGAGAAGGAAGAGGTGAAAAGAGCAGGAAGGGAATGAAAGTGGCGATGGAAAAGGAGAATTAGGAAGGAAAAGAGGAAGAGATTGATGGAGGAAGCGGAGTCAGAGAGAGAGCAAGCAGCATGTTTACAATCTGTTAGTTTACCATTAAGGGCCCATCAGAGAGCACGGGCCAGCCAGCCAACTGTGTTTCAAGCCAACATGAGCTTTCAGATATGGCACATGTATACTTAATCATACACCCTTGGAAGATGTAGAATATGTGGCAGCTCAACAAATAACAGTGCTAACCATATGCCATAAAATATGTACAGACACATCAAGTGGGATTACTTAAGCATGTCAAAAAGCAGTTTGAAAATATCACTGCACATACCAATCGGGGTCAGGATGCTTATGTACTCAACATAGTCTCTTAAAATTAGGTTTGCCAACCGTCTCTTGAAAAACTGAATCGTCCCGTATGTAGAAACAAAAGTACTAGGCTTACAATGGATGCGCTTTTTCCCGTATTATCATGAAAATCGAAAATAGTATTTGATTTGCATAACAAACAAATGCTGGTATGGTGCTTTTCAAGAATATATACAGTGTGTCACAAAAGTGAGTATACCTCTCGAATTTCTGCAGATATTTTAAGTATATCTTTTCATGGGACAACACTGACAAAATGACACTTTGACACAATGAAAAGTAGTCTGTGTGCACCTTGTACAGTGGGGAGAACAAGTATTTGATACACTGCCGATTTTGCTGGTTTTCCCACTTGCAAGCCATGTAGAGGTCTGTAATTTGTATCATAAGTTCTCTTCAACTGTGAGGCACGGAATCTAATACAAAAATCCAGAAAATCACATTGTATAATTTTTAAATATTAAATTTGTATTTAACTGCATGAAATAAGTATTTGATACATTACCAACTAGTAAATATTTCGGCTCTTAGTTCTTTTTTAAGAACCCCTCCTATTCTCCACTCATTACCGGAAGTAACTGCACCTGTTTGAACTCGTTACCTGTATAAAAGACATCTGTTCACATGCTCAAACAAACAAACTCCAACCTCTCCACAATGGCCAAGACCAAAGAGCTGTGTAAGGACATCAGGGATAAAATAATAGACCTGCACAAGGCTAGGATGGGCTAGAGGAAAATAAGCCAGCAGCTTGGTGAGAAGGTAACAACTGTTGGAGCGATTATTAGAAAATGGAAGAAGTTCAAGTTGACGGTCACTCTGCCTCGTTCTGGGCCTCCATGCAAGATCTCACCTCGTGGGGCATCACTGATCATGAGGAAGGTGAGGGATCAGCCCAGAACTACACGGCAGGACCTGGTCAATGACCTGAAGAGAGCTGGAACCACAGTCTCGAAGAAAACCATCGGAAACACATTACGCCGTCATGGATTAAAATCCTACAGCACACGCAAGGTCCCGCTGCTGAAGCCAGTGCATGTCCAGACACGTCTGAAGTTTGCCACTGATCATCTGGATGATCCAGAGGAGCAATGGGAGAAGGTCATGTGGTCGGATGAGACCAAAATTGAACTTTTTGGTCTAAACTCGGCTCATCGTGTTTGGAGGAAAAAGAAGGATGAGTACAACCCCAAAAACACCATCCCAACCGTGAAGGAGGAAACATCATTTTTTGGGGCTGCTTCTCTGCCAAGGGTACAGGATAACTGCACCGTATTGAGGGGAGGATGGATGGGGCTATGTATCGCCAGATCTTGGCTGACAACCTCCTTCCTTCAGTGAGAGCCCTGAAGATGGGTCCTGGCTGGGTCTTCCAGCATGACAACGACCCAAAGCACACAGCCAAGGCAACTAAAGAGTGGCTCCGTAAGAAGCATCTGAAGGTCCTGGAGTGGCCTAGCCAGTCACCAGATCTGAACCCGATAGAAAATCTATGGAGGGAGCTGAAAGTCCGTGTTGCCCGGCAGCAGCCCCGAAACCTGAAGGCTCTAGAGAAGATCTGCATGGAGGAGTGGGCCAAAATCCCTGCTGCAGTGTGTGCAAACTTTGTCAAGGACTACAGGAAAAGTTTGGTATCTATTATAGCAAACAAAGGTTTCTGTACCAAATATTAAGTTCGATTTTTGTGATGTATCAAATACCGTATTTTTCGGACTACAAGTCGCTCCTGAGTATAAGTCGCTCCAGCCATAAAATGCCCAACGAAGAGAAAAAAAACATATACAAGTCGCACCGGAGTATAAGTCGAATTTTTGGGGGAAATTTACTTGATAAAATCCAACACATAGAACAGACATGTCATCTTGAAAGGCAATTTAATATAAAAATACAATAGAGAACAACATGCTAAATAAATGTACAGTGTACAGTGCATGAACAACGAAATGTGAATATACTGTCCTACGCTACGGCCTGTCCTGGCTATACAGCGAACTCCCAAAAGACAATGCTGGACGTCCGTATAATTTGCTGAATCAATTTGGTCCTCGATAGAAAACAGGTTCGCATCAACGTAAATAAATGATAATTAGGTACTATTAGTAATAAGTAACAGGTTAGCATGCGTTCGCTATCATAAGCACATCGTTCAAACAACCACACAACTGGCTCTAAGTGTCCGATCGCGGGTGGAAAACACACAACAACAACAGAAAAGATGATACACGCAGGCGTTGCCTCTGTAGAGATGATTTAAAAGCATAAACAATGAAAGTAGGTTCGCATCCGTCTATTCTCTCTAGCTAACTCGCCCACACTCACTCACTCAGAGCTACGTAGCTGTCCGTCTTCTTCTGGCGTGTCACGTAAACAAGTGCGAGAGCGCCCTCACGTGGGCGTGAAAGCGCCACAAACTAAATGCATCCATTTCAAGATAAAAAATTCAATAATACAATTGAACATACACTGCCAAAGGCAGAACGCGAACGTGGCCATAGCTATAAAGAGTTATTCAGATGACTATAGCATAAGAACATGCTAACAACTTTACAAAACCATCAGTGTCACTGCAAAACACCAAAATAATATGTGAAATTATATCATAATGTGTTAATAATTCCACACATAAGTCGCTCCTGATTATAAGTCGCACCCCCGGCAAAAATATGAAAAAAACCGTGACTTATAGTCCGAAAAATACGGTACTTATTTCATGGAATTAAATGCAAATTTATTATTTAAAAATCATACAACGTGATTTTCTGGATTTTTGTGTATTAGATTCCATCCCTCACAGTTGAAGAGAACTTATGATACAAATTACAGACCTCTACATGCTTTGCAAGTGGAAAACCAGCAAAATCGGCAGTGTATGAAATACTTGTTCTCCCCACTGTATAATAGAGTTCATTTATTTTCCCCTCAAAATAACTGAAAATATAGCCATTAATATCTAAACCCCTTGCAACAAAAGTGAGTACACCCCTTAGAAACGACGTACATCCCTAAATGTCCAAGTTGAGTACTGCTCGTCATTTTCCCTCCAAAATGGCATGTGACTCGTTACAGGAGTGCTGTCAGCATTGCTGCAGAGATTGAAGAGGTGGGGGGTCAGCCTGTTAGTGCTGAGACCATACGCTGCACTCTACATCAAATTGGTGTTCATGGCTGTCCCCCCAGGAGGAAGCCTCTTCTGAAGACAGTACACAAGAAAGACCGCAAACAGTTTGCTGAAGACATGTCAACAATGGATTACTGGAACCATGTCCTATGGTCTGATGAGACAGGCAGGCTTTCTTGTGTACCACCTTCAGAAGAGGCTTCCCTCTGGGGTGACAGCCATGCACACCAATTTGATGTGCGGCGTATGGTCTGAGCACTAACAGGCTGACCCCCCCCCCCACCTCTTCAATCTCTGCAGCAATGCTGACAGCACTCCTGTAACGAGTCACATGACATTTTGAGGGGAAAATGACAAGCAGTACTAAATTTGGACATTTAGGGATGTACAGTGGGGAGAAGAAGTATTTGATACACTGCCAATGGGAAAACCCATTGGCAGTGCATCAAATACTTGTTCTTCCCACTGTACGTATTTCCTAAGTGGTGTACTCACTTTTGTTGCCAAGAGTTTAGATATTAATGGCTATATTTTGAGTTATTTTGAGGGGGAAAAATAAATGAACTCTATTATATAAGCTGGACACAGACTACTTTTCATTTTGTCAAAGTGTCATTTTGTCAGTGTTGTCCCTTGAAAAGATATACTTAAATATCAGCAGAAATGCGAGGGGTATACTCACTTTTGTGATGCACTGTAGGTACCTCGTAGGTACCACAGTGGTACCTCGACAAACGATTGCTTCGACACACGATCTTTTCGACATTCGACGTAAAATTTGACTTGCCATTTGTTTCTACATCTGACGGCATGCTCGAAATACGACGATTTATGACAGCGCCGCAGTTTATTTTCCCACAAGACGGATGCACGGTGGATTTTCTTGTGAGAGAAATCAACATGGGTTCCAAGAATGTTAAAGCAGGTGGTGAAAAAAGTAGAAAGGTGAGGTTTACCATTGGAATGAAGATGGAAATGATAGAAAAATATGAGCGTGCTTTGCACGTCCATGAACTGGCTCGACAATATGGCCGTAGAATGTCTAAGATCTTGATGGTCCTCCGACGACCTCCGTTCGCCAGTCTTTATAAGTTGCGGTGACAATTATTATGATTGTAACATCACCAGAAAAATCGCCAGCTTCGTTGGGTTTTTAAACATTTCAGAACTTGTGCAACACAACATGCCTACTGTCCGCTACAGCTGAACATGAAAAGTGAAATTAAAAAGTCCTCTCTCACTGTCACGTCAGCCACGTGGTGCGTTTAGGTACATCACGCAAAACACATCCACCAGATTAGAACCAGATTCATTACATTATTACAGGTATTATTATTATTACTATTATTATATTATTCATATTTTTATTCATAATTTATTTGTTTGGCTATGTGTAATTGCCATTTGTAATAGTACCAGCAGTATTTATTAAGGATTTTGTGTAGGTTGTTCAGGCTCTGGAACAAATTAACTTCATATATAAGGTACCAGTGTATTTGTATTTTTTTGTTCGGTCAATTTCGTTTCCATTTTGAATTAGATCCAGCAAATCTAGCTGTGGTGCTAAGCTACTTGCTGTATACTGGACTGTCTCAGGAAATTAGAATACACAATATTCTAATTTTTTGAGACAGTCCTGTGTATATATACAGGACTGTCTCAGGAAATTAGAATACACAATATTCTAATTTCTAATTAGCTGAGACAGTCAGGAAATTAGAATATTGTATATTCTAATTAGCTGAGACAGTCAGGAAATTAGAATATTGTGTATTCTAATTTCCTGAGACAGTCCTGTATATATACACAGGACTGTCTCAAAAAATTAGAATATTGTGTATTCTAATTTCCTGAGACAGTCCAGTATATCAGTTGTCACACACTTTGAAATTACTAATTAAAAAGGACCGAGCTAATTGTCCGTGCAGTTCATGGTTTTTACCGATCAGAAAGTGTTTGATCAGTATTTCGCATTGCTCGTCCTTTGCTGGGGTCCGTACTTAAAATATTTTACTATTTAATAAATAGCTAGGAGTATAGTCACAGATCTATAAATTCACTTGATGAACCAGTTAAATTTTGGAGAGCTCAAGAAAAATTTTAAAAATTAAATAAATCTTCAACAACCCAGTAGCTTTCCACTCACTGTCTGCAACTCTAAAGAAATATCCACTTGTTGCCCTTAACCCCTTAAGCCTCTGCTGATGCCAGCCACACACCGCTGAGCTACAGAAACATGCAGTGATCAAATCTAGCTGCAGCAAGAAGAATTACAAGGCTTTGCCCTTGCTTTACTTTTTTAACGAGTCACGGGCACAAAGGAGTGGAGAGAAGAGGTAGTGAGGCGAGAGTGGAGAGTGATGAGGAGGATGGCGACAGGTGAAGAGAAAAGGAGGGATAAGAGGACTTGCACGCAGAGTTCATTAAGGCCCCCGGCCTATCAGACCCCTTCGTTAGAGGTCTCCAACTCTGATTGGAGGGCTCTTAGCGTTTTGCATAAGCAGCCAAATAATCAGGCTGCTCCTCTTTCCCGCAATCTCCATCTTCTCATGTGTTCTACCACTCCCCCCTTTGTAGATATGCATTTCCATCTGGCTTTTCTATACCTCACTTCCAAATAACAGTAGTTATCTTCCGTCCCTTCCGTATCCCTCACACTCAAGCAAGTGATAATTTCTTAAGAGAGGTTTTAGTCCGCGTCTTACTACCGCTCTCTGTCTCTCTAACTCCTCGTAATGACAGGTTGTGTGTTATTGTGTCTTTTGTGAAGCGCCTACACCATCCACTTGTCGTAATGGCAGCCACAATATGATGGTCATCACTTCAAAGTGTGAGAGCGTGTTTGTTTTTTGAAGAAGCTGATACTTGTGCATAACAGTCGGGTCTGGAGGAGTCCTCCTTGCCACTAAGCATGGACATGAAGACGACATTTTACGTTTTTGCCTTATTTTATGGTAAAATTTTGGTAGCCACAGGTGCTAGTGTTTTACTGCAATATTAGTAGTCTTCTGGTTTGGTTGAACCTTTGACATGAGACTAAAAGAATGTCATCCTACTCGAATCTTACCAAAATAAGTTGACTGGCAGTGTCGTTTTCGTCAATGATGACGCGCTGAAAACGTGGCTTGGGAGACTAAAACATAACGAGATGGATGCCAGTTGTCGTCGTCTGACGACACGAGAATGAGATTAAAATTAGCCATAGTTTCCGTCAAAAATTCACAATGTGTGCTATTTTTTTATTGTATGTGCAATTAGAATACATTTAGCAGTGTTTGGTCGTCTCACTCATGTGACATGCTGCGCCTCCCCGCCACACACACACGCTTACTCACCGGCCGGTAAGCTAGTCTCATTTTGTGAAACATGTGTCAGGTGCTGCTTGGTAAGTTTTGCTTTCTTATCTTGGCTAGATATGCCATGTTCCTTTAGCCTTTAAAGGTCTGTGCTGAGTGATCATCACACATTAAACCAACTTTTAGCGCTAGCATAGCGTTCACATTAGCATTAGCATTTAGCACAGTGACACGTTGTCTTCTTAAACTTTCGGAAAACATTTTACATACAGTTTGTGGCATCCAGGTGAGTTTATTTACTTGCAAATAATGCACTGTTTTCCTGCTGAGTGTGTATTATCATCGTGAAAATGGTGATGTTCTTGTAGACTTCAGTCATGTGCTAGTCTTTCATGTCTGTGCTGAGTGATCATCACACACTAAGGCACTAGGCCTTAAACGTGTAATTAGTTGGACTATACGGCATGTCGGCTACACTAGTATGCCTATTATCTGCAATAGTTGTTAGACGGATAATATAGGCAGTTAACATTACCCGCCGCCTAATATGGACTGCTGTCTCCGTACAACAATCGGATACTAAGGAAGTGACCTCATGCAGTTGCCATTTTTAGTACGGCATGATAAAATCGTAAGCAATGGAGATGGACGATCACGACATGCCATTCCCGCTCCTCTTTTCGGTCCCACACATTTTTCTTGAACCTTCAAACTACGTCACAATAATATGCTTCAATTCAGTGCCCATTTGTGGTCCTCCCATCGCGGATGTCGCAGAGATGAGCGTTTTTTTTTTTTACAGAGCTCGTCTTCCACGTCTCTGATCAGCCAGCTGCGGTGCTGGCCCCTCCCAACTTAATGCCAACCAAACATGAGTATATAAAAATGCGTAGAAGTATATTAAACCCCGAAAAGTGATCTGCGTGGTACCCCCAGTCAGAGAGTCGTGCGATCAGTTTTTTCCCTTGACATTTCTGCCTGTCAAAACTGTCACCACATCCGGAATCGCCACTGTTATGCACAAGCACTCCTGGTTGCGGCTTCCAGGAAATATACGCAGCGCCACACCATATGCTTCTATTTGTTATTTAACCAAGTAGTGAGAACCCAACTGACCATTGTTTGTAACATCCTAAGTAACGATGTAAGGCTTTCGTTGTTTTCTAATGATTTATTTCAATCACAACTTGGCGACTGCTCGTAAAAGCCAAGCATGCTCTCCCTTCACTCCTGTGTGATGCGTTCACGAAAAAAACAGTGATCACAAAATAATGACAGTCTAGAAGGTGTAGTAATTTCAAAATTTGCCGCCGGCGAGTAATGAGTTTCCAGCTCAGATGTAAACCGCGCAGGCGATGACGTAACATATGAGGCTTTCTACGCATTGGAACATATTCTCGTCTCTCCTGTTCGCCAACTGTGTTGTTGTGGAGACGACTTCCGACGCGGAAAAGTGACGTTGCTCATTAAGAACACGTCACGCAAATAAATCTGATTGGACGGATGATTTCGTACTGGCTCGAGAGGCCGTTAAGGAGGTGGGTCCCAGACTATTCTCACAGTGTTTGGGCTGTGCCAGGCAAGCCTATACTACCTTGCAGCATTAGCATAGCGTTCACATTAGCATAGCATTAGCATTTAGCGCGTTCACTCGGTGTATTCTTAAACTCTTGGAAAAAATTTTACATACAGTTCATGGCATCCAGTTGAGTTTAATTAATTGCAAATAATGTGCAGTTTTCCTGCTAAGTGTATATTATCATCATGAAAATGGCGATGTCCTTGTAGACAGTTATGTGCTCGTCTGTTATGCTCATTCGAAATTGTTGGAAACCTTTTGTTTATCTATTCATGGACTGAAACTTTTGAAGTTTATAGAGGAAAACATTTTGAGAATTGTCGACTAAAACTAAACGATGGCGAACACATTTTGAAGTGACTAAAATATACGAGGGGCATTCAAAAAGTAATGCACTCAGGTGCATTGCTCGTACAGGATTTTACCAATCTTGTTTGTATTTGTCACAAACATGATAGGACACACCTTTTTGCGATTATTATATGTGTTTTTCTTATTTTCAGATTTTTACATCTTTAAACTAGCTTCCAAAATGGCTGCCCCTCTTGAAGCTCGTCAGAAACAAAGAGCTGTAATCGAGTTCCTTGCTGCAGGGGGAGAAACCCCTCTGAGGAGTCACAACCGGCTGGAAAATGTCTAAAAGGATGATACCATAGACTATAGTACTGTAAGAAGATGGGTACAGCAATTTAAAAACAGTACTGAAGACCATGAGGGAGATCAATGGAATGGCGTCACCCAAATTCACCAAGGACCAAAAAGTTCAAGGTCCAAAAGTCAGCTGGCAAAATTATGGCCACCGTTTTTTGGGATTCTCAAGGTGTAATCCTTGAGGATTTTTTGCCGAAGGGAAAAACCATTAACTCTGAGGTATACATTGAGACTCTTAGGAGACTCAAAGCAAGAATTTGACGTGTTCGGCCCAACTTGGACCTGGCAAATGTGGTCCTCCAGCATGACAATGCACGTCCTCACACAAGCATAAGGACCATAGAGGTCATCACTTCATTTGGTTGGACTGTGATACCACATCGACCATATTCTCCTGATTTGGCACCGTCAGACTACCACCTCTTTGGTCCAATGGAAGAAGGACTCCGGGGCAACCGATATGGCAATGACGAAGAAGTGAAAACCGCTGTCAAGAATTGGCTTTGAGATCGACCGGCTGAGTTCTAAAACACTGGTATACATGCCCTCGTTCATAGGTGGACTGTAGCTCTTGAGAGAGGTGGAGATTATGTGGAGACGTAAAAATGTAATCCTCACACTACATGTTGCTATTATAATTTGTTTGTACATAATAAAGTTGGGTGCATTACTTTTTGAATACCCCTCGTAGTATTTTCGTCCAAAAGACTAAGACGAAAATTAAAATGGCTGCCAAAAACAACACTTTTGACTGGTCTTTAAAACGTATTGGCTCCCAAACATGGTGATCGATGTCCAGTTCGCTTCATCGTTTCAGTTCACTTCCATCAATGATACTGAAATAATGCTAGCCTTCTCAGTTTAAATTGATTGGGCGCCTATCAGCGTCAGTGGCAGTAAACAAGTTAACCACATGTCACCAGCAAACGGGCACAGTCAGAATAGCATGAACACGCTAAATATGGTGTTCCCGAGGTTGGGAGCCGCCAAAGCTAATCATGGCTGTCGGTGTGAAGTGGGCATGCCTGGTCCAGGCCCCTGCAGCTCCTCTCCACTTCTGCGCTGGCCATCCACACAACACTTGCCTAATGGCGCTCTTTGGGTCCGGTCGTGTGTGTGTGGCGTAAATTTGTGTGTGTCACAGTTTGTCTAACTCACACTGACTAGTAGGGACACCCATGCAGGGCATTTGCTCACAGACATGGGGCAATTGTTCCAGCAACATCGAATTAGACATGCACATATAAATGCATAAACACACACACATGAGCACTGCTTGCCAGCTTGGCATGGGGCAGGAAAGAGCAGCATGCGGTGCTTTGGCTCACCTCAGGAACCTCCAAAAACAATTACAGCTCTCCCAGAACCGCTCAGGTCACAGCTTGTACTTATAGACCCGACTACAGGGCGCAGTTGACTTGGACTGAATAGAAGCTGAATGTGTTCTATGCTTCTGCTTTGCCACATAGACAATGAAACGCAACACGAGAGGAGGCGGGACAGCATGGTGCTTTGTTATCTCTCCGGGACTTAATATAATGGAGCAGGGAGGGCAGAGGTGGCCTGTGGAGCGGGACATACCTGAGGCCCACCAGTTGGTCCACATTCACCATTCATTAGACACGGTTCTCTCATGTATGATCACTCACATGTCTGTTTCCTGTGCATGTGTGTCAGTGAGGGAGACAAAAGAGAGAGGAAGAGTGCACATGTGAGCGCGTGGCCATATGCTAATGTTGCTCTGTCCCCATGTCTCTGTAGGGTCCGGTGCTGGGGCCTTTGTGAGATAATCAGCATAATTCTTTTGACAAATACACATGGTTACTCTTAATTAGTATCACACACTGGTCCCCCGGCTGCAGCATGCCGCTCCACCTGAATATCATGCGTACACGCAGAGAGAGATGCTCTTCTGGAGATAAAAGTGTAAATAAGTTAAAACCTTATACACATAGGTCCGAACAAAGTAAACCTAGGGTGACCAAATGTCCTCTTTTGCCTGGACAAGTCCTACTTTCACGTAGTATCCTCGTCGTCCGGGCGGGTTTTATGAATTCATAAAAATGTCCGGTTTTTATGATTTTTCACAGGACCAATTTGAAGAGAATCCCTCCAGCCGCTGGATGGCAGCGCCTGCCTACGATGACACGGCTCCTAGTAGTAGGGAGGGAAGGAGTAGTTCTTCTTGTTTTTGTTGGCAGTTTACCCCTATCATTAGGCATTACCGCCATCTACTGGGTGACGATTGGCCACAACGCCTGCCCAGTTGTGAAGTTTTTTACGAATAAATACGAATATAATGGCAACTGTTGACTTCTGTCGGAGCTTTGACTGTAAAATCCCGTTTGGTGTCGCATCGTTGCGCTGCAGATGATTGTAAACTTTTATAGCAAAATTTGATTTTTGCCTAAGCTAGCTATCAGTAAGCTAAACCACGCTAGGCATTATGGGAAACGTAGTTTTGAACTACGTTTGGAAACATGCTGGTTGAATAGTTTGTCAGTTTATTTCGGTTGCTGTTTGTGTGCAATCTAGAACATTGAATGAGAATATCAATTGATTGGGAATAACCATTTGTCAAGGACAATTGTCGTGATAGTAATTTAAAATGTTTAGTTGGCACATAGCCTACTGTGTGTATGTGTATTGACTGGACTACATTTCCATGGGTCTGCATTTTTATTTATTTATTTTTTCAAACTGCATTTTTTCATCTAGAGTGAGGGGGCACACTTTAAATATATTAAAGCAGGGGTCCCCAACCTTTTTTGCACCACGGTGTTATTTGGGTCCTTTTTTCATGGACCGGTGTTTTGACAAATTTTGCAACCTATCAAAAATTGCAACGATGCGGTTCTGCGCATGCGCGTAACGTTAGACATAGCCGCAAAATGCGCAAATGCAGCGATTCCAAAGTAAACACTACAAACTTTCTTGAAAGAAAGGAATATTAACTTACGCTTGATCATGGAAGGATTTGTAGAAAAGTTCTTTTCAGATACATCCTGCCAAGTAAGCTGCACACAACAACTTCACACCGCTCTCACCATTAACGACTTCGCCTTGTTGTTAAACATTAATTAAGAAGCCCACTTCACAAAGATACGATGTTGGAAATTGTAGCAAGGTTTTCAATGTTCTTGTAGCGATGTCAGGATATTCCAGAACGACTTTAATCCAGAACCTCGGTAGAGTTGTTGTCTCAAATGTACGTTTAATAAGGTCGCCATCAGTTGCAATCTCTACAAGTTGATCTTACTGTTGCACAGACATGCTCGAATCACTCGGTTTATTCACAAACGGGTCACGAATCCACTCCTTCGCAGTTCGTGGGTCTTCGAGGTTGTAGGCTCGTCAGGTGCCCTTTTCGCCATAAAAATATCTCCAAAGACGTCTGTTTTCCAGTCATCTTCGCTCGTGTGGGGGCTAATTATTTCCGGGAACAAATGTGCTACTGCTGCGCCCGCGGCCTAGCAAATAGCAATACGCTATTATCGAGGACAAGCGCACATAGATATATTATATACACAAAGAAGATGTACTGCTAGCAGTCCAATCAATGGATTTCTGTGACGACATTCTAATCTATCCCGTAGTATTTTATCTAGAGTAGACAGGGATATTGGTGTGTTAAGCAGGGGCACAGGGTTAATTCTGCCAGAATGCGGTCGTTATTAAATTATTATTTCTGTGCGGCCCGGTAGCAAATGCGCCACGAACCGGTACCAGTCCGCAGCCCGGCAGTTGGGGAACCCTGTATTAAAGTGATATAGGCATCTTTGAGTGAACTTCGAGTAAAATTCAAGTATCTTGAGGCCGGGCTGAGTGTCCTCTTTTGTTGGAAATCAAAATATGGTCACCCTAAGTAAACCATCATTCTATATTCACTCTTATTCACGCTTTATTCTCTCTAACCCTGCAGGTTTCACTATATCTTCCACATTCCCTGTCACGTAATGAATAACTGGGGTTGATATCATTCCCACATACATGATCTTGTCCTTCACGGCAGAGTTTAGACCCTCATCATTTTATCTTCTGGTGCTATTGCACACCTGAAACTTGTGTTACCTCATTTTATCGATTTGTTAGTGTTTGTGCGCCCAGGTACGTGCATGTTTGTCTGTGTGTGTTAGTCCCAAATTGTTATGAAGGGGGCCGTTAATGGAATGTAATAGTAGTGTGCTTCCGTGTTAAAGCGTTTGATTATAGCCTGTTTGTGTGTGTGAGCAGTTAGCAAGCTGATGTGCTCAATTTCCGAGCGAGTGCAGCGAGGAGGCCGTTAATGCGGTGCATTGCAGCGATAAAGTCTTTGAATGTATTGCCATCTAGAGGCGTGTAGCAGAGTCTCTGCGCTCCTATAAAAGCTGCCAGCGCCAGATGCTGCTATTGACAATGTGCATATGTTAAGCGCTTTATAGGCCACATGCCTCACATATTTCACTGGCTTTTAAGGTGGAGAGATCTCTCATTCGCGCTAACTCAATCTGTCTCTCCCTTTTGTAACATCTATCTCTCTCTTTTCCTCGCTCTCGCTCACCTCTTATCGGCTCAGTCGTTCAGTCTACCACCCTCCGTCTGTCGATCCTCTTTTTATTTGCTTCAACTGTTATTTACCTACTCGCCTTTTACCTTTTTCCCATCCTTCTTAGCTAGTTGTCTTCCCTCTATGTCATACTTTGTTTTATTTGTCTGTTCCTGTCCCTCCCGCTCTCTTTCTGTTGTGAACTTGTGTGATTTTCAGGAGGATTTACCCTGCGTCTAAGGGTGTCCAGGGATTTATTAATCCTATTGCTCTGCGTATGACAAACACGTTGGCTGGCAGACATAGAGACAGTCAAGACATGCGTTGGGCTTATTGTTCAAGCACTTCATCCTTGGTGCCACGCCATGCTGATTTGTCTGGTTTTTCCTTTGATTCCGTTTGAATGGGAGCCATTTGGATTCCCCCGCCACTGCATGGAATTGGCCTAACAGCTAATCTCTTTATGTGAGAGCCTGAAGACAGTGTTTTTGTTTTTAAATGCATATTCAACATCTAAAATATTGTCAATTTTTATCCCTCATAAATGTTCACAAATAAGTTGTTTTCCGGTCTACATCTATCCCCGATTATCATCTCATCATTCGTCCGACAACAGTGCGTCTATTATCAATTAGCTAATGATGTTACATAGGCTCGGCACGCCGTCGCAGTGGGTGCCAAAATTTTGGTCCGTTTCCCGTTGCCTAAAGCTACTGGCAGACACCCTGTGCCTGTATTTGTATAAGAGAGCGCAATGAAAGGATGCACGTGTGATATAAACACTCAGCAGGCTTTGAACGCAGCCTTAAGGGACGGCTGTTTGCCAGTTTGTCACTGCCTAGTACAGTATGTTGTAATGTTGATATCACAAATCCCCATGTCACATTATTTTCGTGCGTCATTGTTTCAGTGTTTCCCTGTTGTGTCTAGGAAAAAATATTTACCCTTTGCTTGCATGACTATGACAATGTATTTAATTTTCCCCCATTTACTTCTTCAGGGTTCAACCCTTGAAGCAAACATCTTTGGGCTTGAGCCGTACAGAGAGTATAGTCTACAAGTGGAGGCTGTAAATGAAGCAGGTTTGAGCGTGATAAATGGCTTTAAGTTGACTACAAATATTCATTATTTTAATGTTTTTTTATTCTTTTAGGTAGTGTGTCAAGTTCATGGGTCACCAGAAGCACCCTGGAGGCTTCTCCTTCTGGATTAGCTAACTTGACTGTGGAGCAGAAAGAGCAGGGCAGGTCGTTGCTGCTCAAATGGGATCCACCAATTTCTCCAAATGGAGTCATCACGGTAAATACAATAAAATATTACACTTGGGAACACAATTTTTGTTGTTAAAGGTCTGACAGCTGCTTTTGAAACTACTTTTTGGGTGTGGAGTGAAATTTGATCTGTTTTTCTCAATCGCGTCAATTTATTTACCGTAATTTCCTGAATATAAGGCGCACCCGTGTACAATGCGCACCCCAAATTTACTTGTAAAATCTAGGGAAAGTTATTGTACCCGTGTATAACGCGCACCCTAATTTTAGCACCAATAAACAGAAGAATACAAGAAAACAGAGCTCGTGTACAGATACAGAAATGTCATTTTACTGACTGGTGAAACACAGCACAAGCATAGCACATTGGTACGTTCAAAACATTACCGTTAACTAACAATATGTACGGTAATAATATGATCTGATAACTTCTTGAACTTACCAGAATCCAGGAGAAAACAAAACAGATGTGACTTTTCTTTTAAAGGCTGCTGTATAACTTGCTCGTTTCATCATGATGAATAAATGTTTCCTCCATGGATTGATACGGTAAAATAAAAGTGACAACGTAAGTCGGAAATCCGAGAGAACTCATCGCTGTCGACACGACAGTAACAATAGGAACTATTGTTATTTGGGTTTGAGTTTCCCGAGGGACAGATATAGTTGACGAACAGAGAAAGTCTGTGTTGTGTTACGTTTGTTACGGTCCAAGTTGCGGAGCTGCAATAAACGTTGACTCAAATGAGTTCAAGAAACTAAATTCTGTGCTTTATGAAGAGTGAAAAAAGCAGAATTTAACACAGACGAAATCATTCGACCAATCAGAGTGAAGTATTACCGTGTAGCGAGTTATAACAGAATTCACCAGCGGAACTTATGTTGGCACGTTGTATATGTCCCGGGGGGAGGTATTTTGTTGAGGGAACAGCCGGAAAGATACAGTGCCTTGCAAAAGTATTCGGCCCCCTTGAATCTTGCAACCTTTCGCCACATTTCTGGCTTCAAACATACAGACATGAAATTTAATTTTTTTGTCAAGAATCAACAACAAGTGGGACACAATCGTGAAGTGGAACAACATTTATTGGATAATTTAATTTTTTTTTAACAAATAAAAAACTGAAAAGTGGGGCGTGCAATATTATTCGGCCCCTTTACTTTCAGTGCAGCAAACTCACTCCAGAAGTTCAGTGAGGATCTCTGAATGATCCAATGTTGTCCTAAATGACCGATGATGATAAATAGAATCCACCTGTGTGTAATCAAGTCTCCGTATAAATGCACCTGCTCTGTGATAGTCTCAGGGTTCTGTTTAAAGTGCAGAGAGCATTATGAAAACCAAGGAACACACCAGGCAGGTCCGAGATACTGTTGTGGAGAAGTTTAAAGCCGGATTTGGATACAAAAAGATTTCCCAAGCTTTAAACATCTCAAGGAGCACTGTGCAAGCCATCATATTGAAATGGAAGGAGCATCAGACCACTGCAAATCTACCAAGACCCGGCCGTCCTTCCAAACTTTCTTCTCAAACAAGGAGAAAACTGATCAGAGATGCAGCCAAGAGGCCCATGATCACTCTGGATGAACTGCAGAGATCTACAGCTGAGGTGGGAGAGTCTGTCCATAGGACAACAATCAGTCGTACACTGCACAAATCTGGCCTTTATGGAAGAGTGGCAAGAAGAAAGCCATTTCTCAAAGATATCCATAAAAAGTCTCATTTAAAGTTTGCCACAAGCCACCTGGGATACACACCAAACATGTGGAAGAAGGTGCTCTGGTCAGATGAAACCAAAATTGAACTTTTTGGCCACAATGCAAAACGATATGTTTGGCGTAAAAGCAACACAGCTCATCACCCTGAACACACCATCCCCACTGTCAAACATGGTGGTGGCAGCATCATGGTTTGGTTCTGCTTTTCTTCAGCAGGGACAGGGAAGATGGTTAAAATTGACGGGAAGATGGATGGAGCCAAATACAGGAACATTCTGGAAGAAAACCTGTTGGTATCTGCACAAGACCTGAGACAGGGACGGAGATTTATCTTCCAACAGGACAAAGATCCAAAACATAAAGCCAAATCTACAATGGAATGGTTCAAAAATAAACGTATCCAGGTGTTAGAATGGCCAAGTCAAAGTCCAGACCTGAATCCAATCGAGAATCTGTGGAAAGAGCTGAAGACTGCTGTTCACAAACACTCTCCATCCTACCTCACTGAACTGGAGCTGTTTTGCAGGAAGAATGGGCAAGAATGTCAGTCTCTCAATGTGCAAAACTGATAGAAACATACCCCAAGCGACTTGCAGCTGTAATTGGAGCAAAAGGTGGCGCTACAAAGTATTAACGCAAGGGGGCCGAATAATATTGCACGCCCCACTTTTCAGTTTTTTATTTGTTAAAAAAGTTTAAATTATCCAATAAATTTTGTTTCACTTCACGATTGTGTCCCATTGTTGTTGATTCTTGACAAAAAATTAAAATTTTATATCTTTATGTTCGAAGCCTGAAATGTGGCGAAAGGTTGTAAGGTTCAAGGGGGCCGAATACTTTTGCAAGGCACTGTAGTTATATTCCGCGGGTTTCATGTGAGACAGACATTGTTACCGTATTTTGTTGCCGCCTAAATGTCAATAAAGCAACGCAGATTAGCTCCGTTGTTTGATACTCCGCCTCCCACTCCTTCCCTAGCTCGTCACGACCGAAACAAAATGGTGACATCACGTACCGTAATGGTCGGCAACGGATCGCCGCATACGTTTCTTCAACACAACATGGCCGTGTCAACAAAAAAAATCTGTCTTTATTAGGGCTGTCAAACGATTAAAATTTTGAATCGAGTTAATTACAGCTTAAAAATTAATTAATCGTAATTAATCGCAATTCAAACAATCTATAAAATATGCCATATTTTTCTGTAAATTATTGTTGGAATGGAAAGATAAGACACAAGACGGATATATTCATTCAACATACTGTACATAAGTACTGTATTTGTTTATTGTAACAATAAATCAACAAGATGGCATTTATGAATGAATGAATTTATTTATTGTCATTGTCATCATCATCAAAATCATTAACAGTTTCAGAGTGTGGAATTTTGCCCGAAAGAAAGACGATGACAGACAAAGGAAAGACGAGAAAAGCAAATGCTTATCGATACCCGTCCCCCAAACATTATTATGTAACATTATTAACATTCTGTTAAAGCGATCCATGGATAGAAAGACTTGTAGTTCGTAAAAGATAAATGTTAGTACAAGTTATAGAAATTGTATATTAAAATCCCTCTTAATGTTTTCGTTTTAATAAAATTTGTAAAATTTTCAATCAAAAAATATACTAGTAGCCCGCCATTGTTGATGTCAATAATTACACAATGCTCATGGGTGCTGAAGCCCATATAATCAGTCGCACCCAAGCGCCAGCAGAGGGCGAAAAAACTTAAAAAAACCACAAGTAACAAGTGGACATTGCACTGTGCTGTCATTTTAATATGTTTGAGCGGGGCATGTGCGTTACTTGCGTCAAATATTTTAACGTGATTAATTTTTAAAATTAATTACCGCCCATTAACGCGATAATTTTGACAGCCCTAGTCTTTATATAAATATATAATATATTTATATTTTTGTCTCCATCCCTGTGCGGGGTAACGTTGATCTGAATAACATGGAATGGTGATAGGCAAATTATAATGTAGGTGATAGTAAAACACCTCCTGGTATATTTCAATGTTTTTCTTGATTAAATAAGAGTATGGATTTTATCTATCTGAATAAAAGAAATGCCTTCAATAGCTAACAAAGGATTAACATGTGTTTAGTATACTTCTTGTAATGTGATTAGGAAAAAAACGATTACCAATGGAAATGGTCATGTGTAGCTTTTTTATTTTGTGGTAATTAATGGTAAACTACTGCCATTTAGTGGCTGTTTTTTAAACTTTCACTGCCAATTGCAAGCACTTTACAGTTAAAGAGCATATGACACCAGAAAAAAGTCTTAAATGGCATTATTATGTGAATTAGAATCATATTTTGAGACGATTCGACTATATACACCTATTTAGCAAAGCGCAGATGACGAGAAATTAGTCTTTTAATCTGCCGGTTAGCCACGCCTACAATTATAGGGCTTTAGCGTCCCCAACAGGTGGATGACGTCAGCGGTAGACTGGGCTCATCGGTTTTACTATTCAGCCCATTGAAGGGGAATTGTTCAGAACGAGGAAAACACGACGAAGAGAGCCGCAAAATGTCATTGTTTCAGTCTCTCTACTCTAATATTTTTACAGGATATTCTTTTTATCCAAGTATTTTTCCCCAATAGCTATATAAATGGCTTGAGAAGGACCAGTCAGCCCGTCGAGGGGGAACTATTCACAACGAGGAAAACGCGACGAAGAGAGCGGCAAAATGTCATTGTTTCTGTCTCTTTACTTCCATATTTTTACAGGATATTCTTTTTATCCAAGTATTTTCCCCAATTGCTAAATAAATGGCATGGTCATTACAAATAACAATCTTGTGCTAAATGGAATATGAAATAATAAAAATCCATTTATTCAAGACGACATGGCAAAATTACTCCATAATGGTCAAAACTGTCGACTTCACCTTTACTGTCGCACCTCCCGAACGATATTTTATGACACCTAAATCGGACATATGTCATTTCCCTTCCCCGGCTTCGGAGAATGTAAACAAACCAGAAGGAGTGACAGCTAGCCGACATGCTAACCCGAACCGAGGGATGTTTCAAAGTCTTCGAAGTGGAAAATCACACGTAACTAGCCTGGATTATTTGACATGACGACCCGATTGTCGAATGTCTTCGCGGATCGGCAAACCGCCCGGCGGAGAGCAATTTACAGTTCGCTCCCGGGAGGAGGGTGGCTGGAGTTGTTGTGCAGCTAACGTGCTAACAGCTAACTGCTAATGAGCATGAGGAGAGCTTTTTACATGCCTATATGATCAAACGTAAGTAGTCCTTTATTTAAAGGAATTCTGTAGTGTTTACTTTGTAATCACTGTATTCGTATTTGACATAATACAAAACAAGATGTTTACTCACTTCCTCGTAAGTCCAATGGTCCCACAGTAAATATCCACGTGAATGGGAACCTTTTGAAACTCCAAAAAGGCGCGTACGACTCTCCTGCACACAGAATGATTTTTCTGCAGCCGTTTGGCTGGCGTGATGCGAAAAATAAACGTATTAATCCGCAAAATCAGCTGAATCCTTCGTCCTCATACACAACAGTAGACTGTATAGTGAAGAGGACGTCTTCTACCGTACACGTCACAGCGCCCTCCTCCTCAATGCAAGACCGAAGCCGGAAGTCACTCATTTTCATGGCGCGGGATTAAAAAAACTAAATAAATATAGCGATCGCTTCCACACACATCCAAGCGGTCCATATCATTCAGGGGCATAAAATACCGCGTGTATTATGAAATAAACATGCTTTTTCGTGTCACAGGTACTTTAAGGTGGCCAACTTGACAATCACCTACCTACCACCTTGACTAGGTCCTCTTAAAAGGGAAACCTGTTGTATTGCAAATGTAATTTCTGAAGTTGCTTTACAATGATAGTGTAAAATCCATTTTATCCTGGGAAAACATTCTGAAAGACCTTATATTTAAATGTGTTTTAATTGTATCATCAATAAATTTGCATTCTTTTGTCACACTTAGTAATTGAAGTTAATTTGATGTTCAGTGCTTTATTTTTTTTTTATATGATTCAATATTATCTAAATAATTGGTGCGAGAAAAGTATTAATTTTCAGTTGAAATGGCATTAAAAAGGTCTTAAAAGTCTTGAATTTAGATGTATCAATCCTGGGGGGACCCTGGATGAAGAGGTAAGCCATTTTGATATTTTTACTTATTTTTTGCGTGGCGTTTTGCCGTGCTGCTTCTATCTGACAATTAAAAAATGAAAATGGTATCTGACTACCAATATTACCTTTTCTGTTGTAAAAAAAACAACTTAAGAGGGAAGTGTTAATAAATTACAGATTAAGATTTGTTATAAATGAAAATATTTAAAGTGTTCGTTGGCTGTCACTGAGTAACATTTGCGATCGCTACACAAAAATAGCAATTTAAATTGCCCCCAAGAACGGTCAGAGACGTAAGATAACCAGAGGATATAATATATAAGAAAGACAGGGCATATGGTGGTAAATGATAGCTTGTTGAAACAGGAGAATGTCATTGTCAGTGGCGTAAGGCAACACGCACAAGGAAAAGGTGTCGATTAAAAAGCTAACTGGATCAGGTGGGCTCTTTTTTTTGTCTTTTTCAACCCTCGACACTCAAGCGATCTCTTTAACTGAACATTTGTATGTTTTTCCACATCTTTACCAGTGAATTTGGCACCAGGGACATAATTTTTGGACAGAATTGGTAGGTTTAGCTCAGTAAACATCTAGTTCGTACACTATTTCTATTCATTTGCTATTAGGGACAAACATTCATTTTGGAGCATTTGGGAGCAGCCTTGACTGCAATGTTTATTTATCACACACACTGTGTTTTAAAATGATATGGTTAGTAGTGTGCGTGTAGTAAAAAAAAAAAAAGGTAAGTTGATAAGCTGTCGAGAAAAAACATTGGTTCAAAACAGCTGTCAGACATAACGCAACAGATTTTCTTTTTCCAAATTGTTTCGCAGTGTTATCAAATCAGCCAGTTGAGTGAGGTTGATGTCATGTACATTATGAACTTGCAGTTTGAAAGTAACATCTTGTTGTTGTTGTTTTAAACTTATTGGCTGCCATTGACAGCCATTGAAGTCCATTCCTTTTGAACTGGGAGGGCTGGCATGACTGCATTGTTGCTTTTGTTCATTCCCTGTCAGCCCTCCCATTCAAATGGATTGGATGTCTCCAAGTCAACTCAATTAAATTTACAGCAGACGGATGAAAAGAACCTTATCATCAGTGTCACTGAAAAAGTTGAATAGTCATTTCATGTTGAATGACTGAAGGAAAGCTTTTCACCTGCAACTGATAAACCCCACGAAACACCCTCGCTGTGCATGCTCTTCTCTACTAGATGTACAATTTATATAGCGAAGGAAACCTGGAGTTTAGCGGGCTCTCGCGCAACTTCCTGTTTCGGCGCTTGGAACCATGGACTGCGTACACTCTGACTCTTGAAGCTTGTACGTCAGCGGGATGCACGCGTAGCCTCCCTCAGCGTGTTACCACTGATGCTGCACCACCGGCCTCGCAGCCCCCTCCCACAGCCCTTTCCGTCGGTTCAGACCACGTGTCGCTCACCTGGGGAGCGCCCGCACACCCGAACGGGCCCATTGGCGAGTACTACTTACTGGGAAGAAGTCTGGATCAGGTGGGCAGGGGAAGAAGGAGAGATGAGGATGTTCAAAGAGAGAAAGTATGTTGAAAAATGTCTCCCTGGTTTAGATTTATTTCTTTTACCAACATCTTATTTACTATTTTGTGTCACCCCATGCTTCATTGCAAATAGGTGCTGTTTAGAGAATCATCTCCACAAGAAAATGACACTTTCTCCTACACAGTGACTGATTTACGCCCTTGGACTCAATACGAGTTTGCCGTACGTTCTCACAACCCCGCAGGCCCTACCCAGAGCTCCTGGTTAACCGTAACCACCAGGCAAGCCCCCCCTCGTGGCCTTGCCCCACCGACCGTAAGTCACCTTCAGGGCCAACCCAGTGAAGTATTGGTGTCGTGGAATCCTCCTCTGGAACCCAATGGCGTGCTCCAGTCTTACAGAATCCAGAGAAACAATATGAGCTTCTCCTTTAGTTTTGACCCAACGGTGCTAAGCTACACTGACGAGGATCTTCTTCCTTTTGCAAAATACAGGTGAGACTTTAAACACTGTTCAGTTCCAATTTGGCTGTGTTCAGACCAGTGTTGTTAATAACGGCGTTAGAATATAACGGCGTTATTTTTTTCAGTAGTGAGTAATCTAATTAATTAATTTTCTCATCTTGGCAACGCCGTTACCATTACTGATGATGGAAAGGCGTGCGTTACTATGCGTTGCTATATTGGTTGAATGACGCGCTAAAAGTCTGAGGGAGACGGACTGACCGAGACGACAGAGCAGAGCAGGAGTGGGGAGGAGGCTAAAAAAGTTGTGACGCCGAGCAAACACAATGCTAGGTGGCTCTGATAATACCTGACTCTAGCCGATAGCCTACAAACTACGCCCACATGATATGGTAGATAAGGTAGATATCACATTTATATATAGAACTAGATGCGAAATAACAGACACGGGGGCGTTAGCAACATGTACAGTATAGGAACTAGATGCGTTAGTAAACAGCCGCCATCTTGAAGCAGTAGACTTCTTAGGAAGGCTCTGTTGTAGAGAACCTTCCTAGCGAATCTAAGTCACTTTTCATCTAAAATACTCCTAAATTGGCAAAATCTTGACTTGAATCTATCTTTAAATGATGAAACAGTTTTAAAACTTCCACATGTCAAAAGTAGAGAGAAGGGAACTAATGCAATAATGGGAGCAATTTTGACAACTTTTAATGGTTGATTCAGGGTAAAGGGTAAATTAGGGTAATGAATTGGGCTAGGGCCAATTCTCCCAAAAACCTTTTACACTTCACATAGTATGACCTAAGTTTGGTTTTTTTTTTTGAGGAGAAAAAAAAAAACATGAAAATTATCACCAGTTACTTTGCCAAGTAACTAATTACTCTTACATTCAGGTAACTGAGTTACTAGCGCAATTACTTTTTGGGAGAAGTAATTTGTAACTATAATCAATTACTTTTTTAAAGTAAGATTAACAACACTGGTTCAGACTGCAGGCATATTTGATTCCAATCAAGATTCGTCCTCAAATCTGATTCTTAGGGCTGACTGTCCATGATATTTTTAGCAAGTGTCCAGATCAGATCTGGGCCTGTTCAGATTGGGCTACATTATTAACACACCTGACAGGTTGCTGTGGCAACAAAGGCGTCGTCCAGCATAGAGTGAAGTCACGAACAGTAGTGATGTGCTCTACTGTGCCGAGGCGCCGATGCGTGTGCCGAGTAAACCGGAAAAAAATCTGCAAAGCGCGCATCGAGGCATGTGTTGATCACTCTTGTGGCCACGCCCGAAGCCTCGGAAGGCACGTTGCTACGTCCGAAGCCTCACGAGACGGGCTTCCTACGTCATCGCCAACACATGGTTTCGCGGGTGATTCGAAATAAACTGGCGCACCGAGACAACAATGAGCTGACAGGTGCCACTGACACACCCAACTCGCATCTTCAAACCTCAATTCAATCGGATTCGTTGTCAATCATTTACGTTCGGGTCGGGTCGGACTTCTTCTCTCGCTAACTTTTTAAAAATAAATATACTGTATATTTATTGTATATGAATTTTAAACTAAGGAATACTTGTTATAAAATAAATAAATTGTATAAAACAGAGAAGGGGCGCTGTCATGAGCTGCAGGAGAGCCATGCAGTGCATTGTTTGCGCACATGAACGCTCTGGGGCTCTCCGTGAGTCTGCAACTCTGCAACCTTTCCTTTCCTTTTCGAATTTCGATATGGATATGATATTAGTCAAACATCTTTATTATCATTTGTTTCGAGGGCCACACCTCTTCGTGCAAAGGTGGACATCGTGAAGTTCGTGGTGTTCCTTAAAATGTTCTTATTTTGTTTCATTGTTCCTTAAGGCAGGTTGTTCTTTTGTGTGTGTTCTGATCCGAGTCATTAAAATAATGTCATTTAAAAGTATTTTAGTTTATTTTTGTATATGCTGCTGTTCTCTCCTTGTCAGAGAGGTGCGTCCATGAGAGCACAATATCCCACACAGAAATATATTTAACAAACCTATCCAGCATTATTTCGTTGTGTACATATATTTATAATGATCAAAAAAGTATGTAGACTATTTAAACATTATGAAAAATTGCATTTTTTTCTGCCAACTCGAAGGAATTAAAGCAAATGTCTGTTGCTGCATTTTGCCAAGGAAATGAAGCATGAACTATCCACCTGATAGAACAGACACACAAATATAAAAATATAAATGTTTATTGAATATGCATTTTACAGTCTTGTTTAACTGGGAGAATTTGTTACAAAAGACAGGCTTTAATTTGTTATCATTATGCACGTAGGCGTCGTCACAAATGTGATCACACAAAACACAACAATTTTCCAAGCAGTGCTCTGTCCAGGTCTGACTGATGCATTGCATCCCTGCATTTCCTCCTTCTGGGTCCTCATAAATAGAAAAATAAAACTTCGGCTTTTTTTCCCCGCTCGGCCATGCAAGTTAAGTTAATTGCTCGGGCTCGGGCTTTAATACACGCGGGCCGGGCCGGGTCGGGTCAGGTCGGGCTGGATTTTTTAGGCCCGATCTAGGCTCTACTTTCAAGTAACACACGCACATTCATTCACATCACAAATCCCTGCCCTTTTGACACCATCAAATCCATGGTATCATTTTAATCCCTCTGCCTGTCATGACCTTTATTTTCCACATGATGGCGCAATAGAACAAATGAAGCCTCATGATGCTTCGGCCCAGGAGCGAACCAGTTTGATGGAAAGCCTCATTGCTTCATGATGCTTCAGTTTGCCATCACTGACGAACAGTCAAATCCCATCTGAGCTGTTTAGACTGAGAGGCATCTTGTCATTATCTAATATAAAACTACCTTTCGTATATGTTTTCGATTCGTCTCGCAAAAATCAGATTTCTGTGCTTTGTGACTGTTCAGACTACAAAAGAACCATGCCGTTTCTATCTGGATGGGCCAGTCTGAGCAAGGCATTTGAGACATATGGTGCCTAAACAGAGGCATGTTATCTGCACCTGCAACTACTTGTAGTATAGACCTAAAAACTCTTTACACTAGAGATTAATAATTCTATCAATTATTAAAACCTCATTCATCAATGTATGACAGGTTATTAATACATTTGGAAAAGATCTGTAGTTTATAATTTGTTTTTTATAATTTGTCTTCCTTTGTCAAAGTCAAAAATTGACTTTGAATTTATTAATTTTGAATGTACGAGTGAAGTGTATGTACCCACGGAAACAAAATGACTTCAAATTAAATTAATGTTTTTTTTTTTCTTCCAGCTATTCAGTCATAGCCTGCACTTCCGAGGGCTGCACCACAAGCCCTTCCACTAACATTACCACATTAGAGGCTCCCCCCGCTGCCGTAGAGCCTCCCATGGCGAACTCCATCACGTCCAGCAGTATGAATGTTACATGGACTAAACCGCCCACCCAAAATGGGGAAGTGACTGAATATGTCCTCAAAGTGAACCGTGAAGAAGCTTATCGTGGTAGAGAGATGAAGACCATTGTGGTCAACCTCGATCCTCACACATCATACCAGCTGGTGCTTTTGGCATGTACCAGTGGTGGATGCACTGCCAGTGCAACAATTTCCACTGTGACAGAAGAGGCTCCTCCTTTGGACATGTCTGTTCCCAATCTTAAGGTACATGAGCATTTAAGTTAAAACCTTTAGATGTAGATCAAACATTATCTCGGTAGCAAGCAAACACTATATACAAATGTGGCTGCAAATCAGAACAATATTACTTGATAACCAAAGCAATTAGGTCAAGGTCACTTTGTCAGTATACCTGGTGATCTGAATCCTTAATAGCAGGGTTCACTAAATCTGGACCTCTATGCCATCAATCCTGTCATGTTTTCTACGTCTCTTTCCCCTAACACACCTGAATCAAATGATTATGTCATCAGCAACCTCTCCAGAAGCCTGATAATGATCCTGATTATTTGATTCAGGTGTGTTGGAGGAGGGAGACATGGAAAACACGACAGGAAAAGTGGCTCCGAGGTCCGGATTTATTGAACCCTGCTATATGGCTGCCATTGACGGCTCTAGACATTCAATCCATTTTGACTGGGAGAGGCTGGCGATGACTGCCAACCTCTATAGATTTGGACGTCCTCTGCCGTCAATGGCCCAGAAACAAGCATTCACAGCCAGTGAGGCAGTGAGTTAAATACTATGATTTTTTTTTATCAACTATAGTGTGTTATTGAGGGCTATAACAAGAGTGCATTTTGTTTTTTCTTCAGTTATTTGTAATTATTATTATTATTTTCTGATATATTTATACATTCAAAACTATAAAAAATATTGCTTAATATTAAAAAATATATATATATATATATGTATGTATGTAATATATATATATATATATATGTATATGTATTCTAATTGAGACCTGGCTCCACATATGTGGACATCACATTTTGGTTTGTTAATATTATGGTCTATACATAACCCTAAATGTAATGCATACAAGCCAGGTGTTTATGGATTTTTTTTTTTTTTTTTATTATTATTGTCACTATTAGTTGTTTAAATTTGTTGCTTTGACACTCAACTATAACTTATATGCATCGCAGCAGAATGAATCAGTTTGAAAATTTGAAAAAGACAGTTTCATTTTTCTCATATACAATAATTGAGAATAACGTAAATAAAAGCCAATATTTCCAGGAAGTGGCACCCTAACATGGGAGCAGACACTTTATTAATGCTGGTGCTAGCATTCAAATCTCTCTATCCCAGATCGCCCGCTCTTCCTCGCCCGCTCTTCCTCGTAACATCATTCATACTCATTATCACTAACGGTGTACCATTTATATTTAAAGAGAACCGTTGATAGAAAGACTTGTAGTTCTTAAAAGATAAACATTATTAAAATAACTTGATATTAAAACCCCTCTTGATGTTTTCGTTTTCATACGGTTTGTAAAATAAATTTAACTGGTAGTTTGCCATTGTTGTTGATGTCGCTGGGCGGTGATGTCACTGGGTTACGCTGTCAGGCTTCCAGAGTATGACTCTAGCGACATAAACATGTCATTTGTTCAGCCCTTTCAATTTGAACCCGAGAGGAACATTAATGCGCATGACAGCACTGTCGATATGTCACAAAATGAGCAGCAAAAGCAAAATGAACAGGAAAGACGGGATGAGATGAGATGACAGTAGGACAAAACCGGAGTTCTACCAAAATGTGTTACACTGGCGAAACGTTGTACAAGAGGGAAATTTGACACCCAAAGTACTACCATGCGCTTTGAGCTTGTTTTGTTTAGATGCATGCAGGCAGAACATACTAAAGATGCCTTAACAAAATACTTAAACGTAGTATTATTACATAAGGGTGGTTTGCTACGTGACTAATGTGGTCAACAGATCAGCAGTCTGCTTTAAAGCTACCACAAGAAAACACAATGCTAAATGGTATGAGAGGGAAACACAGGCAAAACGTATTTTGAGGCAATGAAAAGGTAATAAAAGACTCAATAAAAACACAAATAGTATAAAAACACAAATAGTAAGTACTCGCTGCTTTTAACTGATGTGCGTATGTGTTGGACATCTCGCCACCTAGGAAGGAATTGCAGAACACCGGTAGTTTTCAACTAGTGACAGTGACTAACTACGTCATCACCCCGAGCGTCCATTGTGTGTATAAAACATGGCGCCCTCCGTAGGTCAAAACATGAACTAAATATTAGATTTTTAATTCATTGGCAATATTCTGTGCGTCTCTAATAACATCTTTTAGTAAAAGAGAACAATTGTGGCTTATTAGAGCTTACAAGTCTTTAAGTCCGAGGTTCCCTTTAAATACTTTGAGCAACAGTCTTTCACATCAAGGTAGTTTATACTTGGTGTTTTCTGTTCCTTCAAGGTCACAGGTCCTGAATCGGTAGAAATCACCTGGAGACCACCACAGAAACCCAATGGCATCATCACAGGCTATGAACTTCGCAGGGATGGTCAACTAATCTACGTGGGCCCTGAGACTCATTACCATGACTTCACTCTTCTGCCCAGTGTGGAGTACAGCTACTTTGTCAGGGCCAACAACAGCAGAGGGGCGGTGAGCAGCGCCGCAGCCACAGCGAAGACTCATGCGGCAGCTCCTTCAGGGGTTGGTCCCCCCTTTTTGTCCCCACTGGCGCCAAATCAGGTTGAACCCAACTCATCGATTCATTAAAGTTAAAGCTACATCAGCTAGGGTTAATAGAATTGCTCTATGTATCATACTTAGTTTTTTTAATTGTTTGGGCTTCTATATCTAATAAATTTGCCAGTCCTAACCTGTTTTCAATGCCCCGTCTAGGTGAAAGTGGAGTGGAACATTCCCGCCCGTCCTAATGGAGAAATTATTAGTTACACAATATATCACAGAGAGCCGGTCCAGCTCCGTGTCAGCAGCACTGTGTACACTCCACAGGACAGTGTCTTCTTCGAGAGACGCACTTCTCTGCAGGAGCTTTCTCCCTATCGCAGGTTTTTATGCAGTTATTTCCCCGTTTTAACAAAAAACTGACACAGCAGTCATTTATGTATTTCAAAATGGATTTTAGCTTGAACTTCACACATGACGTTTATCTTTTAGTTGTCTTGCTGTATTGCATTTCTCTACAACAGATCCTTTAGTTGCCTTTGTTATTGCTCCCCACAGTATTACAAAGTTAAACTGAAAATTCCATGGACCAGAATGCCCTTCACGATATGGATAACAACATGAAATTGCTCATGCAAAATAGTATGTGGACCATACAGAACTGCTGAATCAAGCTTAATTTTCATTAACGCCTACTTAGTTTGGGTGGATTTTATAGCCGTTCTCCATATAAAGTATTGTATTTAATGTTGCAATATACAGCACACTCACTGACCACAGCATTAGGTTCACTCACAAAGTTTAATATGGGCTTTCCCAAAGTTGTCATTGCTGTAGTATGCAGGGATGTTGAATAAACCTGGATCATAGTGAGACATTTCATATTCAGAGCTTGAATTTTTTAGCACAATGCCCAAAAATTATAATCTCATCTAGAGTTGTTCAATAATGACTTTTTAAGTGATGTTCCGATTTTGCTCCACTCCAAAAATCCTTTACCCATATCAAACCTATACTGATATATGCGGTTGTGCACTTAACTTTTTATTGTTAATTGTATTGTGATGCCCCACTAGATGCTTTAATGATGATAATTGTAACAACTTCAACTAAAGTTATAGAAAATAAATGTCCTGTATGCATGATATAAATTGAAATGGGCAAAAATTAAATAAAGGAATCGTTCACAATTAAATTTCCTTTACATTAGTTACCAAAGCATTACAAATACAGTGGTACCACGACATACGATCGCTTCGACACACGATATTTTCAACATCCGACGTAAAATTTGACTCGCCATTTGTTTCTACATCCGACGACATGCTCGAAATACGACGACAAGACAGCACCGCAAATGAACGCATGGCGGATTTTCTTGTGTGAGAAATCAACACAGGTTTCAAAAAAGTTCGTACAGTTGGTGAAACCAGGAAAAAAATGATGCTTACCTTTGAAATGAAAATGCAAATTACAGAAAAATATGGCCGTGGGGTGCGCATCCATGAACTGGCTAAACAATACAGCTCCACCGTCCTCTTCCGGCCACCGTTCGCCAACATCGCCAAGGAAATCGCCAGCTTCGTCACGTTTTTATCATTTATTTAAGAACTTATCCAACACAAAACGCCCATTGTCTTCCACAGTTGACTGTGCTCTCAAGAAAATGAAAGTATTATCTCTACCGCACCGACCTATCTCACAGTGACATTAGCCCAGCGGTGCGTTCAGGTACAGCAAAAAGTGTCCGCCACATTAGAATCCGATTCGTTACATGATTTACAGGAGTAATTATTATTATTATTATTATTATAATATTCCGATTTTTATTTATAGCTTATTTGTTTTGCTATGTTTAATTGCCATTTGTAATAGTACTAGCTGTATTTATTAAGGATTTACTGTAGGTTTTAAGGCTGTGGAACGAATTAATGGAATTATAATGTATTCCTATGGGAAAATCCTGCTCGACATACAACCATTTCAACTTACAAACAAGGTCCTGGAACGAATTAACTTCATATGTAGAGGTACCACTGTACAGGCAGTCAATCATAGGTCATGCCAATGCAACGACAATTCCCAAGATGTATTTTTTTGGGCTTTTGAACAGATATTTGTATTTTATTACTTTTCTAGTTTTCTTAGTGACCATTTCTTTCTGGCAACGCAGTAGTTTTACGTATTGAGTTTATAATTCATTATTTTTCCATCATTAATTGTTCACTTAATTTTTGCACCATGAATGCAAATGTTCTGCTCACATAACAAATCCCAGGCATCTTATTGTGCTAGCTTATGGTCAACTAATATAACTGCAATTCTAAACTGTGATCAACACTTGCACAATGGCAGAAGACTTCTACATTCACTTTGAAGGCTACATGCATTCCGTTTTGGTCCAACACCGATAATGACAACCCAATATCATATTAAAATACTTTTATCTGCGGAAATTGTCAACTACCCAATAATATCTGACAAATCTAACCTCATCCTGGTCAGAATTTCAAGTACCGTATTTTTCGGACTACAAGTCGCACCTGAGTATAGACCCTACTCACGTGACGTCACAGCCACGCCCCCGTGCCATGTTGTCCGGATACTAGTCATGTTAATGCATTAGCGCTTCGTAAATTCCTCCTATTATGGCGTGTTTTTCTGCTCGTTAACATTAAACAATCAAAATGGTGAAGTCGTGTGTGGCGGTCGGTTGCAAAAACAGAGAAGATAGACGGAGAGACTTGAATTTTTACCGTATTCCGAGAGACCCGAAGAGGAGACCGCGATTGACTGCTGCAATTCGACGAGAAAACTGGGCTCCAAACGACTACCACAGATTATGTAGTTGTCATTTTATATCTGGTAAGATGCATTTAATATATATTTAGAGGGTTTTGGGCTGACAACCACAATTAAGATCATTGCTAGGCTAATCGCCGACAACATACACGTATGTATGTAGTGAGAGTGCTATCGCTAAACCATATAAACATTAAAAGCCCTAACTCCATTGACAAACGACATGAAATACATTAGACTTGACAGTGGATGTTAGCAATAACAAAAGATTTTGAATTGAAAATTTCGTAACTCACCTTTCCAAGCACAAGATAGATTCCTGCCGAATTTTCGTGGACGAGGACCTGTTTCACCCAACCAGCAACGTAGCATTTATAAGCCTCCAAGCTCTTAAAGTTTTTTAAACTTTCGTGAGAATAGGCTGATTTTGTGTGGACAAGATAGTTGTAAATATCAGGATATCAGATGTCAGGCGAAGCCAGCGGGTCGAAAAACATCGATTTAGGCATCAAATACGGATCTGGCGAATGGATAAACGGAAGCTTTTCCACGTAACGCCTTTTATGCAACGGATCCAATGAGTTTACAGCGTCAGATAACACCGGTGCTTCCATGAATTGCTCTATAACTTGCTCGACTAATTGAAAACAATGAGAATAGGTCTGAAAAAGAGGTACAATATGGCGGCCGGAAACAGCGACACGCCCATTTTGTGACGTAGGTGAGTAGGGTCTATAAGTCACACCAGCCATAAAATGCCCAACGAAGAGAAAAAAAACAAGTCGCGTTGGAGTATAAGTCGCATTTTGGGGGACATTTACTTGATGAAATCCAACACGTAGAACAGATCTGTCATCTTGAAAGGCAATTTAATATAAAAATACAATAGAGAACAACATGCTGAATAAGTGTACAGTGCATGAACAATGAAATGCGAATATACTGTCCTCACCAGGACGCTACGGCTCGGTCCTGGCTATACAGCGAGCCCAACTCCCATATGACGATGCTTGACGTTCATATAATTTGCGGAATCAATTTCGTCCTTGATACCAAACAGGTTGGCATCAACGTAAATAAATGATAATTAGGTGCTGTTAGAGCAATGCCACAAATGGTTAGCATGCGTTCGCTAGCATTAGCACATCATTCAAACAACCACACAACTGGCTTTAAGTGTCCGATCGCGGGTGGAAAACACACAACAACAACAGAAAAGATGATACATACAGGTGTTGCCTCTGTAGAGATACAAGCATAAACAATGAACGTAGGTTCGCAGCAGTGTTTCTCTCTCGCTAACTCGCCCACTCACTCAAGCTGCGTAGCTGTCCGTCTTCTTCTGACGTGTGAGCGCTCTTCTTTAACGCAAACAAGTGCGAGTGTGCCCTCACGTGGGCATGAAAGCGCCACAAACTAGAAGCATGCAATTCAGTACAAAAAAGTCAATAATAAAATTGAACACACATTGCCAAAGGCAGAACGCCAACGTGGCCATCGCTTTTAAGAGTTATTCAGATAACTATAGCATAAAGAACATGCTAACCAAAGTTTACCAAACCATCAGTGTCACTCCAAAACACAAAAATAACATGTGAAATGATATCATAATGTGTTAATAATTTCACACATAAGTCGCTCCTGAGTATAAGTCGCACCCCCAGCCAAACTATGAATAAAACTGCGACTTATAGTCCGAAAAATACGGTATTCAGATGAGTGCATGTCTGATTGTTTGCAGGTATGAGGTTAGGTTGGAGGCATGCACAGAACTGGGCTGTTCCTCCAGTGACTGGTCTTCCATTCTCACACCGGAGGCTCCCCCCGCCGGACAGGCGACGCCCCTGTTGGACCTGCAGCCTGACAACCACACCGGCCTCCACACCACATTCCTGCTCACCTGGTCACCTCCGGCTCAGCCAAATGGGAGGTCTCCTCATTACGAGGTGTACCGCAGATTGGAACACCCCACCGATAGCTACATGAGTGATGCAGCGACACTTATCTACAATCAATCATCCACAAGTTGCAAGGATGAGGGTCTTCTGCCATATACTGCTTATCAATACCAGGTATAGTGCACTCGGTTTTATTCTACAGTTGTATTTGTTTGTCTATTGTGTAATCTGCAGCATTTTGTAGTAACTAGCTAATTACATTATCGTCTTACCATCTGATAAATAAACTAGCTCATAATCTTGTTTTTCAGGGCGTGATAAAATACGTGTCATCAACATTCATTCACGCTGACTTGTTCTTTCTCCTTCTCTGTAAGCAAATTAAGCCTCTCTGGAGATTGGACTGAGAAACATACAAATTTTGGCATTGATCTTCTCAAGTGACTATAGGCCACCAGTATTATCAATACAGATACAAGATTTATGATTTAATATTGAGGTAGATGGCTTATCGAATCGCTAAGTCAAATTTTTTTCATGACTTCCAAGTGTTTCTGTGATTATTACTTCATGTTATAATTTTATTAACAGGAAAACAAAGTCAATGATACTAATTCTAATAGTGGTGGGAACCTCTTGGTAAAGGGCGTAGGTTTGGTCTCAACATTAGTAGGAATGATATTATCGTAATGCACATCATGCAAACAATGATCCAAATAAGGGATGACTAGCTTGACTTTGTTGTTCCTTGTGGAGGCTGGCCTGACCGCAGTAGTTTTGACGGTTTCAGGTCGGACTTTCAGTAGCAAAATTAGTGGTGTTTCCCCCACCTCCAACATTGACTTCTTTTTACATGACTCACAGTGGCTGCTGCTGGCCGAAAAAAAAAAAGAAATTCTAATATCCCTCCTCTCAGAAGGGGGTGGCATGTTGTCGACATGAATCTGTCGGGGTTGTGTGAGTATGTCTTTTGTGGCGGGACTGGGGCGTTCAAGTCATCAGCCAACCAAACGTTCATTTGAGGGGGAAAAAATGGACTGGCACATTCAGCAAGTGAAAAGAGATAAAGATGTAAGTCTGAACATATTGAAAATAATTCACTTAATAATGGTAGGGTCTTTTCTATCCTTAAAACATATGGTAAGACAATCTAAATTACCTACATATTTGAACTCTTTATATAATAAGGTTGCTTAAAAGTTGGTGGGGACAACTGGAGCATCCTGAAAAGTTGATTGTGTTATGTCCCAACTGTCCCTATCCAAACATACACCCTTGCTCTTGGTACCTCACGATACGATATGATTTGCGATACAACGCTCACGATAATAATGATGTCACGATATGACTATAGAACGATTATTCAGGAAATCATTCTAGGATATTCTACAAAACAACTAAAACTGGAAGGGTGGCAGCGATTGAACCCCTCTTACTTCAAATGGGCTCCTCCAGCTTCTATGACGGTCAGTTGCAGATAGTGCAGGCAACGAGGTAATTTTGGGCCATTTCAGGTCAATAGCTGTTTATTTCGAGTCACTTTCTGTTGATTTTGGGGTATTTCAGGGTCGCTTCCTGTTGATTTGGGAGCATTTTATGGGTCTCTTTGTGTTTATTTTGGGTTACAGAACAGTAAGTGACCTGTATTTCCCTAAAATGACGGAAAGTGACCTGTAAATTCCCCAAAAATTGGAAAATTACTGTGAATGCTCTAGTTTCGAATGAACAAATGTTCATTCATCCTTCCCAGTCTTCATGGATCGGGCGTCGAGCGCTGTCAATGGCAGCCATACAGTTACTGAGACACTATTATGGTGGAAGATTTTGGTAGCTATTGTTGGTTCCTTTTTTTAAATATTGACACCTTTTTAAAACAATATCTAGATTCTTGGCATGAGCATATTGATAACCTTTTGGGTTGCAAAGTATCACAATATATCACCATATCAATATTTTGTCCCACCCCTAATTTCTAGTTTCTGGAAAAAATATATCCTCATAAAAAAATAATGGTGCCAGGCCTATATGTGCTTTCATACAATACGTACATGCGGCAATAAACTAAAGTGTGAGGAGCGTCTGCCACTGGAATTTTTTAGACCAGTTGATGAATCAGACTGTCATTGGACTCCACAATCTCATCTCAATTACTTCCTGTCTTTTTGTTATTTTAACGATGTAACTACAGAAGACAGTTTTATGCACTGCTTCCTTGACCATCGTGCTATGCTGTTTGTGGTCCAAAAAAATAAAATAGAGGTGTATATGTGTCACCTCTAAACAAATTACGGCCAGAATTGTTCTTTTGGCATGTTTTTGGCCACATCGGTATGTGTGCAGCAAGCCTTAGTGTGTTAAGAGTGTTTCACTGAATCTGTAAAAAATACAATGGTACCTCGACATGCGATCGCTTCGTCACACGATGTTTAGAACATCCGATGTAAAATTTGATTCGCCCTTTGTTTCTACACCCGACAACATGCCCGAATTATGACGATTTATGACAGCGGCGCTGTTTGTTTTCCCGCAAGACAAACGCACGGCGGATTTTTTGGTGAGAAAAATCAACATGGGTTCCAAGAATGTTAGTTCAGATGGTGAAAAAAAAGGAAAAAGGTGAGGCTTACCATTGAAATGAAGATGGAAATGATAGAAAAATATGATCGTGGTGCGCCGTCCGTGAAGTAGCTCCACAATACGGCCGTGGAATCCCGACGGTCCTCAGCCAACATCCATTTGCCAGTCTTTATAAGTTAAGGTGACAAATATTATTGTGGTAACATCGCCAAAGAAATTGTCTGCTTCGTCAGGTTTTTAATCATTTATTTCAGTGCTTGCGCAACACAACATGCCGACTGTCCGCCGCAGCTTAACAAAGTGAAAGTAAAATGTCCTCTCTCACACTGTCAAGTGTGGTGCGTCCAGGTACACCACGCAAAACACATCCACCACATTAGAACAGATTTGTTACATTATTACAGGTATTATTGTTATTATTACTATTATCATATTAATATTCCGATTTTTATTTATAGATTGTTTTGCTATGTGTAATTGCTATTTGTATTGGTACCAGCCGCATTTATTAAGGATTTAGTGTAGGCTTTCGGGCTGTGGAACGAATTAATGGAATTATACACTCACCGGCCACTTTATTAGGTACACCTGTCCAACTGCTCGTTAACACTTAATTTCTAATCAGCCAATCACATGGCGGCAACTCAGTGCATTTAGGCATGACGACATGGTTTAAGACAATCTCCTGCAGTTCAAACCGAGCATCAGTATGGGGAAGAAAGGTGATTTGAGTGACTTTGAACGTGGCATGGTTGTTGGTGCCAAAAGGGCTGGTCTGAGTATTTCAGAAACTGCTGATCTACTGGGATTTTCACACACAACCATCTCTAGGGTTTACAGAGAATGGTCCAAAAAAGAAAAAATATCCACTGAGCGGCAGTTCTGTGGTTGGAAATGCCTTGTTGATGCCAGAGGTCAGAGGAGAATGGCCCGACTGGTTCGAGCTGATAGAAAGGCAACAGTGACTCAAATAACCACCCGTTACAACCAAGGTAGGCAGAAGAGCATCTCTGAACGCACAGTACGTCGAACTTTGAGGCAGATGGGCTACAGCAGCAGAAGACCACCCCGGGTGCCACTCCTTTCAGCTAAGAACAGGAAACTGAGGCTACAATTTGCACAAGCTCATCGAAATTGGACTATACAAGATTGGAAAAACGTTGCCTGGTCTGATGAGTCTCGATTTCTGCTGCGACATTCGGATGGTAGGGTCAGAATTTGGCGTCAACAACATGAAAGCATGGATCCATCCTGCCTTGTATCAACGGTTCAGGCTGGTGCTGGTGGTGTAATGGTGTTGGGAATATTTTCTTGGCACTCTTTGGGCCCCTTGGTACCAATTGAGCATCGTTGGAACGCCACAGCCTAACTGAGTATTGGTGCTGACCATGTCCATCCCTTTATGACCACAATGTACCCAACTTCTGATGGCTACTTTCAGCAGGATAATGCGCCATGTCATAAAGCTGGAATCATCTCAGACTGGTTTCTTGAACATGACAATGAGTTCACTGTACTTAAATGGCCTCCACAGTCACCAGATATCAATCCAATAGAGCATCTTTGGGATGTGGTGGAACGGGAGAGTCGCATCATGGATGTGCAGCCGACAAGTCTGCACAAACTGTGTGATGCCATCATGTCAATATGGACCAAACTCTCTGAGGAATGCTTCCAGCACCTTGTTGAATCTATGCCACGAAGAATTGGGGCAGTTCTGAAAGCAAAAGGGGGTCCAACCCGTTATTAGCATGGTGTACCTAATAAAGTGGCCAGTGAGTGTATAATGTGTATTCTTATGGGAAAGTCCTGCTCGACATACGACCGTTTTGACTTACAAATAAGGTCCTGAAACTAATTAAAACTTTGTATGTAGAGGTACCACTGTAAATAGATTTTTCATCAATCTATGCCAACGACGAACAGTGACAAGCAAAACAATGAATTGTTACCTTTAATATTACTATACTATTTTTCTGTTTTTGTTTGTGGTGTGTCTTGAGATTTTTCTTATATCAAGTGTGTGCTTTGGCACAATAAAAGTTAGGAAACACGGACCCTCACACAAATGCAAGAGTGAAGTATTCAGACAGGTGGCAAATAGAAGGCTTCATATTCGTCCTGTTATGTTGCGTGTTGATATGTTAATTGACAGACAAGCCCTTTGGAAGCAACAATAACATTAGCATCCCCGCCTGTCAGACATACGAGCTGAGGCCAGAGAACCTGTGTAATTGATTGAGTTTGCCTGATTGTGGTGCCGTTTTTATTTACGAGGGTCCTAATTTATGACAGGAGGAAGGAGGGTGGGGAGGAGCTTTGGGAGATGACGGGCGGGCAACGGCGCCATTAATCATGGCGGCCTCAGAGCACCCCACTTCCTGATTACCGGCCAGCCAATCGAATTAGCCGTTAGTCCCCCTGGTAACAGTGCTTGTATTGGAAAGACCTTTTAATGGTGACCGCTACACGTCCCCTGGGGATTTTCCAACGGGGGCTGAGGTGTTGCTATGTTTGTGTTGTCTATGGTCACATGCGCTCATAGAAGTGCTCCACGTGAGCATAAGTCACACCTTAAAGTTGAACACAGAAATAAATTTCTTAAAATTTTTTATGTTTACTCTCTATATTCGCCATCATATGCCTGTTAGTCTTAACCAGTTCCTTGTTGCTATGTTTATTGGCAGTTACGGTCTCTGTCTTGGTGTTTCAGGCACATACACAAGGGCGATACGTCAGCTCAGTTTAGCCCTGCCAGAAAGAGAAATCATATTAGGCTAATTACACTGGGTCATAAGCTCCTATTGACAGCTTTATGCGTCGTTTTAATTACTGCCCACTTTCACACAACTTAGCCCCTTCACCCCAACTAGATGCACCCGCCAAGTCGCCCTACGGGCCTATCAGAACACTTCTACTGCGTGTGTGGTCCAACGGGCCAATAAAAACACTCGCATTCAGCCAGGAAGTTCCTTGTAGTCGTTTGTTGCCATGGCGGCAAACGGGATGTATTTTTATTTTGTGTCTAACAAGCCAAATGGTGGCCCAATAGGAGGGGAGAGAACAAGAGAGGAGTGAAAGCAGTAAAGCGTCTGGATGATTTAAGGACCACCGGATGGATCAAGGTGAATGTGATCTCAGCACACGTCAGTTTGCAACTTTTTCTCTCCGTTATGGCTGCGTGACATCAACTTTTTTAATCACTTTTTGCGACGTAAGGCATTTTCACTGTGTTGCTGCCTTGTTTAGAGCCTTGTTGTTGTTGGGCAAACTAATAAGGCTCTTTGATTTAATGGCCATTCAGAAAAAGGAAATGATTCACTGGTTTAAAAGATTTGAGTTTACTACAAGGAAGTCTGCTTAGGTACATCCCCTAGCAAAAAGTATGGAATCACCAGTTTCGGACGAACACTCACTCAGACATTTTATCATGTAGAACAAACTCAAATTAAAAAGCTTGAAAAAAATAATGAATTAGTTCAAAACTGCAACTCTTTAGCAATTTAGAAATACTAAAATATATTAATAAAAATCATTGTGGTGGTCAGTATATTTTACTTTCATAGAGCAAGTGCAGGGAAATATAAATAGAATCACTCCATTCTGAGGGGAAAAATATGGAGTCATGAGAAACAAACAAAGAAATAACAATCAAAACACATCTCTAGTATTTAGTGGCACCACCTCTGGCTTTTATGACAGCTGGCAGTCTCTGAGGCATGGACTTGTTCAGTATTCTTCATCAATTTGGTGCCAACTCCCTTTGATTCCGGTTGCCAGATCATATTTGCAGGTCGGAGCCTTGCTGTGGACCATTTTTATTTTCAATTTCCACCACAGGTTTTCAATAGGTTTGAGATCGGGGCTATTTGCAGGCCATGACATTGACTGGAATAGTCTTTCTCCAAGGAATGCTTTAACAGTTATAATTCTGTGGCATGATGCATTGTCATCTTGGAAAATGACAAACATATTTTCAATTGAAGGGATAAGAAAGCTGTCTAAAATGTCAATGTAAACTTGTGCATTTATTGAAGATTTAACCACAGCCATCTCCCCAGTGCCTTTGCCTGACATGCAGCCCCATATCATCAAGGACTGTGGGAATTTTGATGTTTTCTTCAGGCAGTCATTTTTGTAAATCTCACTGGAACAGCACCAAACTAAAGTTCCAGCATCATCACCTTGTCAAGAATCTGCATAGGACAAGGTGTCAAGAGTCAAGAATCTGCATTGGACAAGGTCTCAAGAGTCAAGAATCTGCATTGTTAATCATCTCTTAACTATCCAGGAATGCAAAAAAATAAACATTTGAGTTAAGACCACTCAACGTCATCTTTATAAATAAAGACATTTAAATCTAAATGAAAAAAAACCTCTTAGACAGGGAATTACAGAAATAAAAAAATTGAGCCTTCCTTCAGGTAAAACATGACTGCTTTTGTCCACGAACACAGCAGAACTCAACAAAAAGTGAAGGCTCTTTTGGGCTGCTTTAATACCACATAAATAAAATAAAAATGAAAATTGGGGAGAAAGGGGCAAGCCTCGGTTCACTACATTTGTCAGTTTAATTGACGTTAACAGTAGAAAACACATACAGGAGGACACCTCTCTAAGCAGCTTCCTGCTCGAGTTTTGCAGGTCAGCAAATTCACAGTTTAATGTTATGCTACAGTGCCTTGCAAAAGTATTCGGCCCCCTTGAATCTTGCAACCTTTCGCCACATTTCAGGCTTCAAACATAAAGATATGAAATTTAATTTTTTTGTCAAGAATCAACAACAAGTGGGACACAATCGTGAAGTGGAACAACATTTATTGGATAATTTAAACTTTTTTAACAAATAAAAAACTGAAAAGTGGGGCGTGCAATATTATTCGGCCCCTTTACTTTCAGTGCAGCAAACTCACTCCAGAAGTTCAGTGAGGATCTCTGAATGATCCAATGTTGTCCTAAATGACCGATGATGATAAATAGAATTCACCTGTGTGTAATCAAGTCTCCGTATAAATGCACCTGCTCTGTGATAGTCTCAGGGTTCTGTTTAAAGTGCAGAGAGCATTATGAAAACCAAGGAACACACCAGGCAGGTCCGAGATACTGTTGTGGAGAAGTTTAAAGCCGGATTTGGATACAAAAAGATTTCCCAAGCTTTAAACATCTCAAGGAGCACTGTGCAAGCCATCATATTGAAATGGAAGGAGCATCAGACCGCTGCAAATCTACCAAGACCCGGCCGTCCGTCCAAACTTTCTTCTCAAACAAGGAGAAAACTGATCAGAGATGCAGCCAAGAGGCCCATGATCACTCTGGATGAACTGCAGAGATCTACAGCTGAGGTGGGAGAGTCTGTCCATAGGACAACAATCAGTCGTACACTGCACAAATCTGGCCTTTATGGAAGAGTGGCAAGAAGAAAGCCATTTCTCAAAGATATCCATAAAAAGTCTCGTTTAAAGTTTGCCACAAGCCACGTGGGAGACACACCAAACATGTGGAAGAAGGTGCTCTGGTCAGATGAAACCAAAATTGAACTTTTTGGCCACAATGCAAAACGATATGTTTGGCGTAAAAGCAACACAGCTCATCACCCTGAACACACCATCCCCACTGTCAAACATGGTGGTGGCAGCATCATGGTTTGGGCCTGCTTTTCTTCAGCAGGGACAGGGAAGATGGTTAAAATTGACGGGAAGATGGATGCAGCCAAATACAGGAACATTCTGGAAGAAAACCTGTTGGTATCTGCACAAGACCTGAGACTGGGACGGAGATTTATCTTCCAACAGGACAATGATCCAAAACATAAAGCCAAATCTACAATGGAATGGTTCAAAAATAAACGTATCCAGGTGTTAGAATGGCCAAGTCAAAGTCCAGACCTGAATCCAATCCAGAATCTGTGGAAAGAGCTGAAGACTGCTGTTCACAAACACTCTCTCAACCAACCTCACTGAGCTCGAGCTGTTTTGCAAGGAAGAATGGGCAAGAATGTCAGTCTCTCGATGTGCAAAACATACCCCAAGCGACTTGCAGCTGTAATTGGAGCAAAAGGTGGCGCTACAAAGTATTAACGCAATGGGGCCGAATAATATTGCACGCCCCACTTTTCAGTTTTTTATTTGTTAAAAAAGTTGAAATTATCCAATAAATTTTGTTCCACTTCACGATTGTGTCCCACTTGTTGTTGATTCTTGACAAAAAATTAAAATTTTATATCTTTATGTTTGAAGCTTGAAATGTGGCGAAAGGTTGCAAGGTTCAAAGGGGCCGAATACTTTTGCAAGGCACTGTAACTGATGCAATTAGTGGTGTGTTCCCCACCTCCACAACATTGACGTCTTTTTACATTACTTAAATTGGGTGGTGCTACTTTTTCAGTTTGTGAGTCGAACATTTTTCAAAGTTTGAGAGTCGAACGTTTTTCAAAGGGTCAAAAAGTGTCGGGGGGGGTCAAGTCATCAGCCAATCAAACGTGCATTTGAGGGGAAAAAAATGGACTGGCACATTCAGCAAGTGAAAAGGGATAAATGTAAGTCTGAACATAATGAAAATAATTCACTTAAGTATTGAGGTAGTGTCAATTCTATCTTGACAAAGACAATCAAAATTAACCTATATAACTGATGTCATTATATAATGCAAATAAGTTTGCTGAAAAGTTGGTGGGGACAATTTGAGCATCCTGAAAAGGTCGCAGCGTTATGCCCCTAAAATCCCTATCCAAACCTACACCCTAGCTGTTATGACATATCGTTAGCCCCATTGCATAATTGCCGAAATCATATTTCACTGGTTTTGGAAAGAAAGAATAAAACATGTTTTTCTGAAAATAAATTGGATGTTTTTATTGATATTGCTTTGCTTTTTTAAAAAGTGTTGTCATTCGCCAAGGATATAAACTGAAAAGGCAGGATTATGCAGAATTGAAAGGAACATGAAGCTGGGCAGATATCACAATTTGGCCAAAAAATGACTTAGGCAACTAATGATATGTATAAAATTATCAGCAAAAGTAAATTGTTGAATGATGGAGATTTAGGGCCTTGACAATGGACATCACATCAGCCCAAATAAAAGAATGTACTCACTTAATTGTCGAAAAAAGTGGATCCCTTTTGTGAAACTAGGAGCGGAGTCACAAGACACACAACATCCAAGTTTATATAGTTTATTGCATTTTATAGTCTGTATAATGTCCCTTGTGGGCTTTTATTATTGAATGTGTCTCATTTTGAGTTAATATCAAGATTCCAAGGCCTGTCTACAGAGTTTGACCACTGCACAATAACTGCAGTGGCATTAATGTATTCAAATTTATTTTCTACTCTTGTCTCTGCATGTAAAACATATATTGTAAGTTATTTTTCATTGAAATTGTGTGTTTTGTTGTGATTTCCATTAAGAATCCTAATAAAAAACATTGTATTACGGTGAAAAATAAGAACACTGTACTATATCTGAAGTTTGTTTTTAGTACTGAAACAATAATTTTTTTTCCAATATGACATAAGCGTTTGTATGCTACCCAATATTTCTGGTCACTCTTCTTCCTCCTCATTCCCAGTCTCTCCTTTCTCCTCCTCTTCACACTCCTCAGTCCATCTGTGCTGTCACTTAGATCAATCACTCTGATTGATCACACCCTAATTGACTATTATTGAGGTTAATTCAACTCTTAACATGATGCGCGCGCTTGCATACACGCTGGAGTTTCACCGTCTCAGGCCACAAACAACACATACACACTTTGAACAACTCGGCTCAGACCCATCCATCTGCCTGCCGTACTACTTGTGACAGGCTACAGATGACTTACACATGCAAATCTCCACCCTGCGTGACCCTGCGCTGTGTACACCCTCTAATTATAGCCAACACAAGCACACAAATAAGATTACTGTGTGTGTGAGTAACTCCTTGATGAAGGTGAAAAGTAATTGTCATGCAGATATGTTAGCGTTGGCTTGCATGGTGAAAAGGTTTCGCTCTCACGCCCGATGCTAGTTTTGATGGATGATCCGATACATTGACTTATATCCTGTTACATGTCGCCTAATTAAGAGACACTTTCATTAAGAGCCGATAACATGCGTCTGAAATTCTAATGTGTGTTTGTTGACCGGCAGCTGTGGGCAGTGAACTCAGCTGGCCGTTCTCCCAGTCAGTGGGTCGGTGGAAGAACAGGACCCGCCCCACCCGAAGGTCTCGCTCCGCCCGCTTTAAGGCGCATCTCAGCCACCACGGCTGTGGTGGATATGCATCCTCCTGCTCGGCCCAACGGCGTCATCAGCCTTTACCGGGTGTTCTCGCTGGGCCGCAACGATGACATCACTCTGGTAAAAACAAAAACAAAAAAAAGGAACTTCTCGCCTTCCTCTACTTCCCTAAAGTGTGAAGCCCAAACGTGGCATGAACCCAGCCTTTGCTCTGTTTTTTGCACAGCTCTCAGAGGGAACATCCCATCAACAGACACTTCATGGTTTACTGCCTTACACGCAGTACAAGATCGGAATAGAGGCCTGCACCTGTTATCAGGTAATACAAGTAACAAGGGAGTAAGGCCTTTTAACTAATATAACTTGAAAAGACCATCAACCTCTTCACGGTTCTAACGTTCAGGGTTCAAATTTCAGCTTTGTCCTCCCTAGGTGTGCATGAACTGTCCGTGCTTATGATTGCTTTCTCTCAGGACTCCAGTCCTCCCCTTTCCAAAAAAGTGTCTTAGATTCATTGAAGACTATATTATTATCTATAGAAGTAAGGATGATTCTGTTTTTCCATTTTTATGCCATTAACCTTTACATAACATATTATCACTTGCCCAGTCCAATGACAATTGAGAACTAGAAGTGTTTCAATAATGCCACATTTTCCTTGCTGTGTTGAGTTTTGTATATTCAGGGACACTACACCAAGATCAGTAAAAATGTCCGATTTTTTGTTCTGTTTTTTTTTTTTTTTTTTTTTTTTTTTTTTTTTTTGTTGAAAACCTCATGAAACCATATACAGTGGGGCAAATAAGTATTTAGTCAACCACTAATTGTGCAAGTTCTCCCACTTGAAAATATTAGAGAGGCCTGTAATTGTCAACATGGGTAAACCTCAACCATTAGAGACAGAATGTGGGGGGGGGGGGAAACAGAAAATCACATTGTTTGATTTTTAAAGAATTTATTTGCAAATCATGGTGGAAAATAAGTATTTGGTCTATACCAAAAGTTCATCTCAATACTTTGTCATGTACCCTCTGTTGGCAATAACGCAGGCCAAACGTTTTCTGTAACTCTCCACAAGCTTTTCACACAATGTTGCTGGTATTTTGGCCCATTCCTCCATGCAGATCTCCTCTACAGCAGTGATGTTTTGGGGCTGTCGTTGGGCAACACGGACTTTCAACTCCCTCCTCACCCCGTGGCGTCAAAATGATAAGAAGAACGGGGAGCAAAAATCCCAGGACCACACGGGGGGACCTAGTAAATGACCTACAGAGAGCTGGGACCACAGTAACAAAGGCTACTATCAGTAACACAATGTGCCGCCAGGGACTCAAATCTTGCACTGACAGACATGTCCCCCTGCTGAAGAAAGTAGATGTCCAGGCCCGTCTGCGGTTCGCTAGAGAGCATTTGGATGATCCAGAAGAGGACTGGGAGAATGTGTTATGGTCAGATGAAACCAAAATAGAACTTTTTGGTAAAAAACACAGGTTCTCATGTTTGGAGGAACAAGAATACTGAATTGCACCATACCCACTGTGAAGCATGGGGGTGGAAACATCATGCTTTGGGGCTGTTTTTCTGCAAAGGGACCAGGACGACTGATCTGTGTAAAGGAAAGAATGAATGGGGCCATGTATCGAGAGATTTTGAGTGAAAATCTCCTCCCATCAGCAAGGGCATTGGAGACGAGACGTGGCTGGGTCTTTCAGCATGACAATGATCCCAAACACACAGCCAGGGCAACAAAGGAGTGGCTTCATAAGAAGCATTTCAAGGTCCTGGAGTGGCCTAGCCAGTCTCCAGGTCTCAATCCCATAGAAAATCTGCGAGGGGAGTTGAAAGTCCATGTTGCCCAACGACATCCCCAAAACACCACTGCTCTAGAGGAGATCTTCATGGAGGAATGGGCCAAAATACCAGCAACAGTGTGTGAAAAGCTTGTGAAGAGTTACAGAAAACGTTTGGCCTCAGTTATTGCCAACAAAGGGTACATAACAAAGTATTGAGATGAACTTTTGGTATTGACCAAATGCTTATTTTCCACCATGATTTGCCAATAAATTATTTAAAAATCAAACAATGTGATTTTCTGGGCTTTTTCCACATTCTGCCTCTAGTGGTTGAGGTTTAACCATGTTGACAATTAGAGGCCTCTCAAATATTTTCAAGTGGGAGAACTTGCACAATTAGTGGTTGACTAAATACTTATTCGTCCCACTGTATGGCCTCGTTGCTTTCGATCTAAGTTGTATTGAATGACGTTACATTTCCACACAATATGTTTTTATATGCCTTTGTTTACAGATTTTGCTCCATGACATTCCTTCAATAATTTATTCTCAAATTTGGCACACTTATTACAAAGAACTTGTTGCTTGAATATTACCACTTGCCACAGCAATAATCTCTAGTAACATACCCATATATGGGTTTTATGGCGTTTTAATAGCGTAGACAATTGAAGACAATTTAAGATTTGAAGAAAGGTAGACCAACGTATGCAACAAAATATACTTAACAAATTGTTGAACATGGATTTATGACAAATACAGAAACAAGTTAGTGCTATGATTTGTGAATATACTAGTACCAACATGTACAGTGGTATGAAAAAGTACCTAAACCTTTTGGAATTTCTCACATTTCTGCATAAAATCACCATCAAATGTGATCTGATCTATGTCAAAATCACACAGATGAAAAAACTGATTTAACTAAAACCACCCAAACGTTTATAGGATTTCATATTTTAAGAAGATGGTATGCAAACAATGTCAGAAGGGGGAATAATAAGTGAACCACCACATTTACTATTTTGTGCCCCCCCCCCCCCACACACACACACACACACAATTTTTGGTAGCAATAACCTCAACCTGATGCTTCCTGTAGCTGCGGATCAGTTGGGCTCATCGGTCAGGACTAATCTTGGCCCATTCTTCTCTAAAAAACTGCTGTAGTTCAGTCAGATTTCTGGGATGTCTGCCATTGATTGCTGTCTTTAGATCATGCCACAGCATCTCAATGGAGTCTGGACTTTGACTTGGCCTCTCCAGAACGTGTATTTTGTTCTTCTGAAACCACATTGAAGTTGATTTACTTCTGTGTTTTGGATCATCGTCTTGTTGCAGCATCCATCCTCTTTTTAGTTTCAACTGTTTGACAGACGGCCTCAGGTTTTCCTGCAAAACATCCTGATAAACCTATGATTCATTCTTCCATTAATGATTGCAAGTTGTCCAGGCCCTGAGATGGCAAAACAGCCCCAAATCATGATGCTCCCTCCACCATGCTTCACCATGGGTATGGGGTGTTGTTGTTGGTGAGCTGTTCAATTTTTCCTCCACACATGATGTTGTGTGTTACTCCCAAAAAATTCAACTTTGGTTTCATCAGTCCACAAAATATTTTGCCAAAACTTCTGTGGAGTGTCCAAGTGCCTTTTTGCGAACATTAAACGAGCAACAATGTTTTTTTTAGACAGCACCGGCTTCCTCTGTGGAGTCCTCCCATAAACACCATTCTTGGCCATAGTTTTACACATAGTTGATGTGTGCACATCGATGTTGGACTGTGCCAGTGATTTCTGTAAGTCTTTAGCAGACACTCTAGGGTTCTTTTTTACCTCTCTGAGTATTCTGCACTAAACTATTGCCGTCATCTTTGATGGACAGCCACTCCTTGGGAAAGAAACAACAGTGCCAAACTCTCTCCATCTGGAGACAACTTCTCTGACTGTTGATTGATGAACATCCAGACTTATAGAGATGGTTTTGAATCCTTTCCCAGCTTTATACAAATCAACAATCCTTGATCGCAAGTCTTCAGACAGCTCTTTTGACTGAGCCATGACGCACATTAGACAATGCTTCTCATTAAGACAATTCTTACCAGGTGTGTGTTTTATAGTGGGCAGGGCAGCTTTAAACCACTCATCAGTGATTGGGCACACACCTGACTTAAATTGTTTGGGGAAAAAATTGGGTTCAATTAGGGCTGTCAAAATTATCGCGTTAACGGGCGTTAATTAATTTTTTAAATTAATTACGTTAAAATATTTGACGCAATTAACGCAGATGCCCCCCTCAGACACATTTAAATGACAGTATAGTGAAACGCTCAATTGTTGTGTTGTATGGAGTTTTGCTGCCCTCTGCTGGCGCTTGGGTGCGACTGATTTTTATAGGCTTCAGCACCCATGAGCATTGTGTAAGTAATTATTGACATCAACAATGGCGGGCTAGTAGTTTATTTTTTGATTGAAAATTTTACAAATTTTATTAAAACGAAAACATTAAGAGGGGTTTTAATAGAAAATTTCTATAACTTGTACTAACATTTTTCTTTTAAGAACTACAAGTCTATCCATGGATCGCTTTAACAGAATGTTAATAATGTTAATGTCATCTTGTTGATTTATTGTTATAATAAACAAATACAGTCCTTATGTACCGTATGTTGAATGTATATATCCATCTTGTGTCTTATCTTTCCATTCCAACAATAATTTACAGAAAAATATGGCATATTTTATAGATGGTTTGAATTGCGATTAATTGCGATTAATTACGATTAATTAATTTTTAAGCTGTAATTAACTCGATTAAAAATTTTAATCGTTTGACAGCCCTAGTTTCAATTGCTCTTTAAGTTTCCTTCGGCACAGGGTTCCCCCTTCTGTCATTATTTACATGCTATCATTAAAATATCAAAACCTATACATTTTTGGGTAGTTTTAGTTAAAGCAGACACTTTTTTTTTCTTCTGTGTGATTTTGACAAAGTTCAGATCACATTTGATGGTGATTTAATGCAGAAATGTGGGATATTCCAAAAAGTTCAGATACTTTTTCATACCACTATGCTTTATCGCAAACACTATATATACAGTACGCCTGTTCCGGTAGTGTTGTAGCCAGGGACCAGTAGTAGAGCTACGCACCCTAGCCGCCCCCCCAGCCCGCCAGCAGCCTCCTCGTCCTGTCACGCTGACCTCACGCTCTGCTCAGCTGGCCTGGTTTGAGCCTCTGGAGCCCAATGGAATCATCGAGAGGTGAGGGGCAACACAAATTGCAAGTTTAAAGGAATGCTTATCATGTCATTGTGCGTAGCTGTGAGCTCCATCGCAGAACAGCCTGCCCGCAGCCCCCCCAGCCTGTGAGCCACCCTTGTGTTAAAGGCCCTCAAGACATCACATTCTTTGGCAAGAGGCGCAGCTACAATGTGACAGGTTACTTTTTGAAAGTTCTTAATTAACATTACACTAAGATAGCTTATTTTAAACAGTCATTTGGTACTATATTAGCTACACCTAATGATATTGAATACAAGAATTGTAGCAACATTTCATGTGCATCTGAATGAATTAGAATATGGGTGAGAGATTATATATTTTGAGTAGTTCAATCCAAAAGGTTGAATTTGATCCGGATCAATATATCGGTCAGTCAAAATGTTAAGTAAAAGCAAAACGTCAACAAAATACTGTCATCTTTTAGGTATGTCATTTTGTTATAAAAAAAAAAAAAAAAAAAAAAAATTTTTTTTTCACTTAAATGTCTGAAATGTTTCAGCATAAAAATTCTCAACAACATCTAAATTGCTTTAATTTTTTTTATTGCTTTAGGTGGAATGGAACGGATTGCGTTAAATCCAGGGGTGAAAGTGGGCCAGAACGGTCAGGAACGCAGTTCCGGTATAAGATTCAGGGCCAGAACGCAGTTCCGGTATAAGATTCAAGGCTGGAATGCTGTTCTAGTATAAGATTGAGGGCCGGAATGCTGTTCCGGTACACGGTGCTTTGATTCCGAAAATATGACAGCAACTGTCAAAACGCTATGTAAAAAAATTAAAAATGCTAGGATGCCACACATGCATTTCATCTCCAAGAAGAAAACAATCTACCAACATCAGATTTACATACACAATGTTAACAACAAGCATAATAAAGTGCTTGTATAGCGTAATCCGTTTCCAACAATATTTATTATTTATTTTATTCCACGGACGGCATGGAGGTTTCCCCAGCTGCTGCAGTTATCTGAGTCTGACGATGCTGAGTCACGTCAATGTGCGAATGCACGCAGCAAAACAAAACTCCTGGACTCATTTATCCGTTCAATTGGCTGACATACTGACATGTGATCAGCAGAGATAGTTAGCTCTGATTGGTCAAAATGTGCATGTTTTCTGGAACAGCAAAAAAAAAAAAAAAGTTGTTTTCTGAAACAGCAACAACAAAAAAAAAGGTTGAATTGATGCGACAAAAAAAGGGGAATGCAACATAAAATGGATCAAATCTTTAAGAGCAATGAAAGAGTTGAGGAGGCTTATTTATCATATTTAGTTTTATTTGCTCTAATGGGGAGGTTCAGTACATCTTAGCTGTCAATGTGAACTTTGGACTCATATTTGTTCATTTATGTTAGGCTACTTTTCCATTTCTTTATGATTTAAAAAAGTCAATGTTTGCGCGATATTCAAAATAGTAGTATATTTCATTTCACTCTGCATAATATAAGTAATTTGCACTTATTTTTCTGAATGTAGGTTGCTTAAATCTTCATTATTAAAAAAAAAAAAAAAAAAAGTAAATGTTTACATTGACTTCAATTTTAGTATACGCCCTATGTTCTTAAGTAGTTAAAATTGAGATTTGGCATATAGCATGTGAGGAAATGAGGGAAAATAAAGATTAGAAGACGGAGGTTGGGGTTATTGCTGCTTTTGTTACATTTTATTTTGCAAATCATTGAAAAACAATTTTGAATGAAAATCAGTTTTTGTATGTGTTATAGAAATAACTGCGCTAAAACAGTTTTCTTTGCATTTCAGTAGTTTAAGAAGTTTGACCCCCCCACACCCCACAAAGAAAAAAATAATAATAATAATGGGGGGGATAATAATAAAATTTCTGGCTCCGTGGCGACCCTCACGTCGGGGAGTTCCAGCAAGAAATTCTAGCCACTTTCACCCCTGGTTAAATCTGTACATATCGTATTAAAACAATCAAACGCCATTTTATCGAATAGTTGCAGATTGTACTATCGACAAAATTGCACTAGGCCTATTCTTACGTAATTTCTACATTAAAAATAATTTGCATTGTATTGTTTCGTATTATAATTGTTGAAGCATAATTATTTTTATCAAATAACTTCAGAAGGTTTTATGCTCTTAGTTTTTGGTACTTTTTAAATGTACAGATCTCCAGCCATATTCTGCCTATGAGCTGAGAGTAGCCTGCTTTAACAACATGGGCAGCACCGCCTCCAACTGGACCACTGTTGTCACTCTCACTGAAGGTTTGTCACTTCTCTGCATCAGCCACTGTTATTGTAAATAAAATTAACAATCCTCTACCTTTTTTTTTCTTCACAGCTCCACAGTACGTGTCGCCTCTTTCAGTTGGCAGCAACCTGACAGTCATTTGGCTGGACTGGACCGGTTCCTTTGCCTTGAACGACTACCTGAGGGAGTATACGGTGACCGAGAGCCAGCTCAGGATCTACAGCGGCTTCCACAGCTACCTGCATGTTCCGCGCACATCACAGAAAAGTGAGGATATTTTCATTTTTCAGGTGTAAACAATGACATTATTCACCACTAAATTGTGTTCTCATGTATTTTCAAAACTTGTTCAACTAAATGAGTAAACTAAAATATTACAGTCACTTCTGATGCAGCAATTTTTGACACCACCCTATAGACAAAGCTTGTGGGCATTTGCAAGGCGTGTGGTGACGTTGACACATTGCAGAGATTCGGTCTACAATCGTTCTTCAATGACACCAAGCTTCGCTATATCATAATTATCCAAAAATAAAATAATCACTCTTTTCACAGTCCCATCTTCAGCAGGGTTCTATACGTGCTTATCAGTGTTGTTTTTGGCAGCCCTTTTAATTTTTGTTTTATTGTGAGTCTTTTGGACGAAAATTTTTATTTTTCTTTGTCATATTTGAATCATTTCAAAATGTGTTCGTCTTAGTCTAGTTCAGTACTTCTCAAATGGTGGGGCGCGCCCCCACAGGGGGGCGCAGAGCGATGCCAGGGGGGGCGCGTGTGACCTCGGGGAACATGCTTTTTTTTTTTTTTTTTTTGCCGTACTAGAATAAAGTGTACTTGCACATCCACTCCGTGGGTGGCAGTGGCGCTCTCATTTTCAAAGTGCGTGCAGTATTTTTGAAGTAAGCAAGAGCACACGGAAGAGACTCATGCAGAGCTGGACTCACGCAGCGACCCACTGTCTTCTTCGGTTCTCACGTGTCCGGCCGAGAAGTGCCGTTTTCGGCTTGGGATCGTCACGACCACCGCCCTCACCTACGGTTCTCCCTCGGCCGCCGAGAATGCGCTTTTTTCGGGCCGTTTGCCTTTGACTTTTAATATAGTGGGAAATGAGGAAAGACCACTGTTTACTGAGTCTAAAAATGATTATAGCGGAGAAGCCAAATCAGTTAAGACGCCACTTAAAGACATTAGACCTCAATCTCATTGATAAGCCGCTTGATTGTTTTTCAGCGAAAATGTGCCGAATATTGCCAATTGTCACAATCGTCCCGCTTTGTCAGTGTTATATCAGTAAACCAGTGAGCACTGTGGTGAATCAGCGAAAATAAAAACTTTCCTTCTGTCCAAAGACTTTTTTCCCCCCTTCTATTCAGTCTAGTTTTTTTTCGGTCAAATTTTTTGGCATGTTGTCCTGAAGAGTAAATGTTTCTAATCAATTTGAATTTGTTATTATTTACTGATTTTATTACATTTTATTTTTCAGTATCAAATGGTCAAAAATGTACCTTGAGTGTATTTTTACAGATTGGATGTGACTTTTTTTTTTTTTTTTTTTTTTTAAACTTCAGGCAAATTGATGCGCGTTAAGTCTTTTCTGTTACAAGCAACACAATGTTAAAAAAGTTATACTTTATTATAAGTTGATCTGTTACTTTTTTTCTTTAATAGAAAAAAAAGGACACAATGTTAGGCTGAGGCGTACTTATAATAGTAATATAGACGAATGATACTATTTACAGTGGCGGCAGAGAGTTTGGGGAGGGGGGCGCGAAACATTTACGTCTTCCTTGGGGGGGCGTAACAGAAAATAATTAAGAAGCACTGGTCTAGTTTTAGTCGATGAAATCGCATACAAATTGGGTCTAGTTTTAGTCGACAGTTACTCAAAATGTATTTGTCTGAATTCAAAAGTTATAGTCCAAAAATAAATACAGCTTTCAAGCTATTTCAAATGAACATGGACAGACATGCACATATTGTAGCGTCTACAACAGGGGTGTCCAAACATTTGTCAAAGGGGGCCAGATTTGGTATGGTAAAAATGTGGAGGGCCGACCTTGGCTGACACCCTTTACATAGAACAATATATTTAAGCAAATTTTAGCAAGCCATTCTGTGTGTCACATTTGCCTCATTATTTTTTTCATTACTGTATTGGCCCTCAAATAAGTCGGGGAACACGGGAATTTACCGGGATAGAGAGGGGCTTGTATTGCACACAAATATCCAACAGCGCTCTGCACAGCAGCAGCTCAATGCAAGCATGTCTTACCTACCGTATTGGCCTGAATATAAGACGGTGTTTTTTGCATTGAAATAAGACTGAAAAAGTGGGGGTCGTCTTATATTCGCGGTCTAGTCGTTATACCCATTCACGACGCTAGATGGCACCAGATATCATTGAAGTGATGTTCTGTCATGACAGATCTCAGCTACTCTCAAGTTTAACCAGTTTGCATTATTTTATTGCAATGTTTTTCCATATTCAGATTTGTTTCAAGACTACAGTTTCAGTAAGACTTCACTTTGATGGATAATGCAGTTATTGCAATTTTGTTGTTTTATCACAATAGATTGATTTATTTACATTTAATAAACCAGAAGCCATTCATTTACGAATTTGATTGCACTTTAGTTTACATATTTAAATGTTGAGATGTTAAGATTTGGATGAGGCAAAATAACATGCTTTTTCTCTCAAATATATTGTTACAATCATTTGTTTCAGAGGTACTGTAAGTATTTTCTGTATAAAAATTAATTTGGTGTTCAAAAAGTTTTTATTCAAACTTGAGTTTTGAAAAAGACGGGGTCATCTTATAATCAGGGCCTTCTAATATTAGGGCCAATACGGTAATAATTTCAACAATCTCGCAACTAGCCTTGTGGCGTTCTCTTTCGACTCTTGGTCTCTTGCGAAATACTGCTGCTGTGAAATTAAGCTAGCTTCAAGTTGCTTCAATTTCTCGCTGCCTGTAATCTTGTCGTACAGGTCAGCATGTCTTGTTTGGGAATATCGCCTCACACTGAACGCTTTAAAAACAGCGACTGTCTCTTTGCAAATGAGGCAGACACGGTTGTTGCGTATTTTAGTGAAGAAATCGTTCAATTTTCACCTATCCTTGAAGCGTCAGCCGTTGCAGTCAACTTTTTTTTATTGATTGTCGCCATTTTAGAGAACTGGGAGTAAAGGGTCACACAGGGTAATATTGCTTCGAGTGCTTCTGCCTTTTAGTGGGTAAATGAGGAGCAGCATTTAGTGTGTAAGCTACTTCATATGCTGGTGGCAGTACTGCTGACCAATTTGTGTGCGGGCCAGATGTTATTGATTTTATGACAGAGGTTGGGGGCCGGATTAAATTTGACCACGGGCTGCATTTGGCCCCCGGGCCGGACTTTGGACATGTCTGGTCTACAAGGACGACACCAACTTGGTAATGATAGCACATACTCAGCAGGAAAGGCATACATTATTTTCCATTAAACCCACTTGGAAGCCACAAACTGTATGTGAAAAAAAGTTGTCCAAGCGTTTAACATCCTCTAGATTTACTGACTGGCCGGTGTTTTAAGAGGATGCTCGCCATTCTTAAGCTAATGCTCGTTCGAGCGTTTAACACTGGCCAATAGAGATAGTAATCTTGGGGCACCAAACGATTCGATTACGATTCAGAGGTTTGGGGTTTGACAAAATATCGAAATAGTGATATATCGTGATACTTTGTATTCCAAAAAGTTATCGATATGCTCCTGCCAAGAATCGAGATATCGTTTTAAAAAGGTGTCAATGTCTAAAAAAAAATTTTTTTTTTTTTTTTTTTTAATAAATAAATAAATGAACCAACAAGTTGCTACCAAAATCTTCCACCATAATAGTATCTCAGTTAACTCTAAAGGCTACATTGACGGTGCTGGACACCCAATCCAGTTAAACTGGCAACGTTCGTTCATTCGAAACCAGAGCATTCACACACAGCCATTCTGTTCGATTTTCAGGGCATTTACAGGTCACTTGCTTTTCATTTTAGGGCATTTACAGGTCATTTCCTCTTAAGTTTGAGTTACTGCCTATTCGTTTAGGTGATTCCCAGGTCACTTCCTGTTCTGTAACTCAAAATAAACAGGAAGGGACCCATAAAATACCCGGAAGTATAAATAACAAGAAGTAACTGAAAATCAACAGGTAAATGACCTTAAAGGCCAAAAATTACCTCATTGCCTGGCATTGGCTGCCACTGACAGCCATAGACGTTCAATCCGTTTGAAGTGGGAGGGATGGCAGTCGTTCATTCGCTGTCACTCTCCCAGTTCGAATTGATTGGACGTCTACTAGTGATAAACTCATTCCAATTCACAGCAGAAGCTTGTTTTTCCTGTTCATTAGTTGTTTGTAGAATATCCTACAATGATTTCCTGACCAATGTATCGATAATCGTTGTATCGCCATATCGTCAGATCATCGTTATCGTGAGCTTTGTATCGCGTATCGTATCGTGAGGTACCAAGAGGTTCCTACTCCTAGTTATAGTATGCTTGGACATCTATCATCATCCACGACACTAAAAGAGTTAAAATCACTCTTAGTGTCAATTAAACTTTAGATTATTACCGCAGATGTGACTGACTGAATGTTGCTCCTTCGAAACAATAATGTAAAATATGCTTTATCGTTTCCATTTAACCATGCTGCCATTAGGAGGCTTGTTTTTTCCTCCTCTTTTACAAGGATGTTTTGTCCCACCTTGTGTGTCATTTCTCAAACCTGTTAAAAACAGCTTTATTCATCGGTATTTTCAAATGACATTGTCTTTCTCCCTTTGTCCTCCTCAGTGCTGTCATTTCAGGTGACTTGTACGACAAACAGTGGCAGTGCCACCACTCCTACTGTCAGATATAGCCCTGCTACAGGCCTTGGTAAAACACCCACAGACACACACTCTCTAATATCTATTTTTGAAAATAATAAAGTATCTGAAATACACTTAAAGAAGCAAACATGTTTTGGAAAATTGTATGCTTGCAACCGGGCCTACGTTGTTAGTAAGCTTGAGAACGATAATCCGATACGAACGGATATCCGGTTTTACAGGTGAGGGATACAGCTGTATCGATAGTCAAGTTACCATTCGACAGTAATTAGCCATTAAATATTCAATGAACCGATAGTAGAGACAAGAATCGGCTTCTATTGCCTTTTTCAATGCATTGTTTAATATGATATTAATTTAGCTTTTATTTCACATGCTGCTCTTGTGTCATTCACCACACAGCGCATTTAGATTGTGACCGCACGCATTATATAGACCCTACCCACGTGACGTCACAACTCCGCTCTCCTGAATGGTACCGCCCAATTGTCCGTCAAAACATAGTGTTAACCTGTTACGGCTACGTACATTCCTCCTATTTACGGCGTCTCCTTAACATTAATAATCAAAATGGTGAAGGCGTGTGTGGCTGTTGGTTGTACTAACAGAGAAGATGGAAGGAGAGACTTGAAGTTTTACCGTATTCCGAGGGATCCAAAGAGGAGAGCGAAATGGACGGCTGCAATTCGACGTGAAAACTGGGCACCAAAAAATCACCACAGACTATGTAGTAGTCATTTTATGTCCGGTAAGATGCATTTAAGATATACTTAGAGGGTTTTGGGCTGACAAATAACCACAATTAAGATCATTGCTAGGCTAATCGCCGACAACATACACGTATGTATGTAGTGAGAGTGCTATCGCTAAACCATATAAACATTAAAAGCCTTAACTCCATTGACAAACGACATGAAATACATTAGACTTGACAGTGGATGTTAGCAATAACAAAAGATTTTGAATTGAAAATTTCGTAACTCACCTTTCCAATCACAAGATAGATTCCTGCCGAATTTTCGTGGACGAGGACCTGTTTCACCCAACCAGCAACGAAGTATTTATAAGCCTCCAAGCTCTTGAAGTTTTTCAAATTTTCGTGAGAATAGGCTGATTTTGTGTGGACAAGATAATTGTAAATATCAGCGTAGCAGATGTCAGGCAGACAGGGCGAAGACAGTGGGTCGAAAAACATCGATTTGGGCATCAAATATGGATCTGGCGACTGTATAGAACGAAGCTTTTCCACATAACGCCTTTTATGCAACACATCCAGTGAGTTTACGGCATCAGAAAGCACCGGGTCTTTCATGAAATGCATTTTAAATTCCTCGATCAATTGAAACCAATGCTAATACAGAGACAAAATGACGGACAAGTGGGCGGAACCATACAGCGAGCACGTGGTTTTGTGACGTCGGTGGGTAGGGTCTATAGTATGGACAAGCACCACTCACTGTCATGGTTGCCTCAACTTCCCATGCATTTCGTCAGAACCACTAGTAGTCGCCGTCATTACCCGATCGTCACTGGCGTGTCATAAAAACGCGAGAGCTAACAAAACCACTGTCACGCACAGTCCGTATCGTTTTCTTCACAGCCCAAAACGAAACTAGTAGTGGCAACGAAGCAACATGCTAAAACAGTGTAGCGATTGATTTTCAACTCACCCAGGAAAACAAAAGTCGGACTTTGAAGTGATGAAGGCAGCCAGATCTGTAAGGGACAGAGCTAGTGTGAAGCGGTACAGAGATTGTGAGTTTTTAAAATAACCCACTACAATGGTGGAAAGGGCAGCATATTGTTTCCATGAAACGCAGTCTACTTAAACATGAACATGTGGATCAGTTGATCTTCCCTGAAGAAAAATCTGCCCTTCGAAAAAGATATGGACAGTGATGAGGAATAAAAAATGTGGAAGCACAGGCTTAAGTGAATGACTTTGCTGTGTATAAGGTTAAAGTAATGATTATTGACCTGTCTAAAATGCCATGTTTTTATTCCCCCAATTATACCAGTGGTAAAGCATGATTTATTATTTATTTATGATAACACTAGCAGGTTTAATTCTTTTTTTTTTCTAAAGCTGCTGCATATAATTAATATTTTTTGTTTGTAAGATGTTTACGTTGAAAGTTTGCGCTTAAATTTCTTACCTTTTGTGTTCAAAACACCAGGAAATACAGTAAATGAATTCCTGCACTTTATTGTTGTCTTTCACTGGAGTTTTATTTTATTATCAATCCCATCCAACAAAATGACAGTCATTTAGTAAGCCTTTTTTTTTCCATAAAAAAGTAAGACATAACATTGGTATGAAATTTTGTTGTTTAATTTTGCTATTAGAAATGTGGTCTTTTTATATGTTTAAAATACTGTACGAACACACACAACAAATGTTTACTATCGGATCGTTTTCACTCTGTATCGAACTGTGTCGTTCTTAAACTGTATCGAATCGCTCGGCCTTAAAAATGTATCGTTTTTTTTTATCGAATCGTAACATGTGTATCTAGATACATATCGAATCGGCTTCATGCCAGAGATTCCCAACCCTAGTTGTAAGCTCGGGTGCAACCCCTTTTTACCTCATGCAATCAGGTGTCCTAATACTTTTGTCTAAATAGATTGCCATTCTCGTCGCAGGTCCTGTTGAACCAGAGGATGCAAGTAAAGAGGGCGTGAGCATGTCAGCAGCCCCGATCTATTCTGAGCTGTGGTTCATTCTGCTGTTTGCGCTTCTGGGTCTCTTCTTGTTGGCTATCCTGTTAGGCCTTCTACTGCAAAAGTATTTAAATCAATACAGTCTATTTTTTTTGTCGGATTGTGTCATGACATGTTGTATAATTACATTTTTGTTTCAAATTAAAAATTGTATTTGATAGCGAGTAGAGAAACACAATGGTAATGTTTGTTTTTCATTATTTCCAGAGCTCTAAGGAAAAATCCATCAGCCAGAGATCGCCCCCCGCTGGTCATGCTTCAGAAGAGCAGGAAGGCTGGAGGAGAGACTTACACGGTGAGAAAAACAGACAGGCATGTTGACTGGATAGAGTTGAACCCCGAACACGGGGAAATCACAGTCACATACAATGGGGCAAAAAGTAGTCCGCCACCTATTGTGCAAGGTGCACTTAAAAAGATGAGAGAGGCCTGTAATTTTCATCATAGATATAGCTCAACTATGAGAGACAGAATGAGGGAAAAAAATCCAGAAAATCACTGTCTGATTTTTAAAGAATTTAACTGCAAATTATAGTGGAAAATAAGTATTTGGTCATGAGCAAAAGTTCATCTAGTTTAGTACTTTGTTATAGAGCTGAAACGAATCCTCGAGTAACTCGGGTTTAAAAACTGATCCGAGTAACTTTATTCACCTCGATGAATCGTTTAATTTTGCCAGCTCTAAGCATCACGTTTTGCCCGGACTAATTTTAATTCGGGACAACGCGCTGACGTCACGCGCGTAGAGGAAGAAGCAATTTAAAAAAATAAAAAAAAAACTTACTGCAACCGACTGCCGCTACAAACTACGCCGACATTGCTAAAAACTGCGTCCGCATGATGCTAATGTGGTATCAGGTAGTGTCCGATGCATCTCATATATATCGCATGTATTTACGACTAGATGTGAAATGACAGACTCAGCCGCGTCTGAGCAGCGTTAGTAAACAACCACCATCTTTAAGCAGTAGACTTCTCAACGCTAATAAATATAACGTTAGTGTCACTCACTCACGTAACGTTAGCCCTTCGGAGGGCTAGGTTTCTATTGATTATGACCACTGTCGATGCGTGGCTAACGTGTCTTACATACAGGCTTTATTTAATCTGTAATAACACAGCGCTGTAGAGTGATGAGGGTGTAAAATTAAAACATAATAAAGCTAACTGTCAGTTTTAGCTCAATAGTCATTGCTAAATAAAACACCAAATAGCACTGGTCCCTAATGTGATCCAATATAGCAGGTATTATACATTTATTTTGAACACTGCCAAAACTCAAAATCCTATCAGTACTTACAGTTTAGACTAACTTAAAACTTAACTAGAACTTAAAAATACCTTGACACAAATGGAAATTCAATTGAAACACGTGGGAAAAACACATAGCTTTCAAGTGATGTGTGTTATCAAGCGTAATTACATTTTTGGTAAGAAATATGTTTTTGTTTTTTGTTTTTTTTTGTTTTTTTAATAAGATTTTAAGTTTTTTGATTGAAAGCAGTGATTTTTTTTTTCTAGTCACATCTGAGATGCAATTGTTGGCTGTTTTCAACAATGTACATTGGAAATAAAAACATTGACTGAAAATGGTTCAATGTTGGATTAAATGTCTTTTTTTCTCATGTGTATTTATAATTGCTCTTTACCTAAAAAAATGTTTTATCCGATTACTCGATTAATCGATAGAATTTTCAGTCGATTACTCGATTACTAAAATATTCGATAGCTGCGGCCCTACTTTGTTATATTCCCTTAGTTGTCAATGACAGAGGTCAAAACTATTTCTCTTCACAAGGTTTTCACACACTAATGCTGGTATTTCGGTCCATTCCTCCATGCAGATCTCCTTGAAAGCAGTGGTGTTTTAGGGCTGTTGTTGGGCAACATGGACTTTTAACTCCCTCCAAAGATTTTCTATGGGGTTGAGATCTCGAGAGTTGCTTGGCCACTCCAGAATCTTGAAATGCTTCTTACGAAGCCACTCCTTATGTTTCCCAGACAGTGTGTTTGGGATCATTGCCATGCTGAAAGACCCAGCCACGTTTCATCTTAAATGCCCTTGGTGATGGAAGGCAGTTTTTACTCAAAATCTCACGATACATGGCCCCATTCATCCTTTCCTTTCCACGGATCAGGCGTACAGGTCCCTGTGCAGAAAAACAGCCTTAAAGCATGATGTTTCCACCCCTTGCTTTGCATTAGATATGGTGTTCTTTGGATGCAATTTAGAGTTTGTTCTCCTCCAAGCACGAGATTTTGTGTTTCTACCAAAAAGTTCTATTTTTGGTTTCATCTGACCAAATGACATTCTCCCAGTCCTCTTCTGGATTATCCAAATGCTCTCTAGCAAACATTTAGATGGGCCTGAACGTATATTGACTTAAGCAGGGGGACACGTCTGGTACTGCAGGATTTCAGTCCTTGGTGGCTTAGTGCATTACCGATAGTAGCCTTTGTTACTTTGGTCACAGCTCTCTGCAGGTCATTCACGTTTTCCCCCTGTGTGGTTCGGGGAATGTTGTACACTTTTCTTGCGATCATTTTGACCCCACAGGGTTAGATATTGCATGGAGCCCCAGATCTAGGGAGATTATCAGCGGTCTTGTATATTTTCCATTTTCTAATAATTGCTCCCACAGTTTATTTCTTCACACCAAGCTGCTTACCTAGTCTTCCTAGCCACGTTCTCGGTCTACAATTTTGTTTCTAGTGTCCTTTGACAGCTCTTTGGTCTAGGCCATTGTGGAGTTTGGAGTGTGACTGTTTAAGGTTGTGGACAGGTGTCTTTTATACTGAGAATGAGTTCAAACACGTGCCATTAATACAGGTAACGAGTGGACAGGACAGATGAGCCTCTTACAGAAGTTACAGCCATAGACTTCATATTATATATACTGTGTAACAGCTCTGTTAGAGCCAGAAGTCTTGCCTGCTTGTAGGTCACCAAATACTTATTTTCCACCATAATTAAAAAAAAAAATCCTGTAAAAATCGGACAAAGTGATTTTCTGTTTTCTCATTCTGTCTGTCATAGTTGAGGTATACCCCTGATGACAATCACAGGCCTCATCTTTTTAAGTGGCAGAACTTGCACAATTTCTGGCTAACAATACTTTTTTTACCTATCTGTAGTTGAAGGTTAAAAGAATGTTGTTGTTTTTTTGTTTGTTTTTTACCAGATCATCTTTCTTTCATTTTATAATGATATAACATGGAATTTTATTGTTATTTATTGTATTTTTACAACTAATTTTGCACATTAGAATGGTAAATCTTAGCCTGTTTACCTTAACGCCACTAGAAGGAGCTATGGTAACAACGACCTTCATCAAATTTCCAGGCAGTCATTCCATGCTTTGATTTATTTATTTTATTTTTGTACTCATTTGTTTGCTGAACTTTATGTTGATGAGAATAAAATCTACATTTTTAAAATGTGTGAAACTGCGTAGTTAAATCAATTATTTAGTCTTTCTTAAAGTCAAAAATGACTATAAATGGTTGTTTTCTTTCAGATCTTTGTGGTTTTAATGGTGCCATTCAACTCACTTTTTCTTGTTTACTTGTGTTCCCCCTTTTTAATGTCATTGTTGAGTGATTCAATGTATCCAAACATCTGAACTCTATTGTATGTTGAGCCACTCTTTCGCTCATCATTCTTTTTCTTACTTGACTTTCTTCTGTGTCCCTCCCTCAGAGGCCTTATCCCGACTTGTGTTCTAAACATCATTCCGGCTCTGTGCTTCATCCCGATCACCTCACAGTAAGACTCCTGCCATTGCTGGGCAACCCTAAATGTCCGCTTTTATTGTTTCCCTTCCCTGCAGTTTGACACTGTAGCAGACCGAGTCGAGATCAACAATGTAACGCTTAAAAGTTACACAATTTACACCGAGGTACTGTGCACTAATTAAGCATGCTGTCTCTATGTGCGCGTGTATGCATGCTTTGTACATCAAGTAGACAATAAGTACACACTGATCAAGACTTTAAGGTTTGTACTCAAGCAGGTAAGTACAAAATGCACTTAGAAAACAGGCATGATCTTGACTCTTTATAGGGCACTCATTGCCTGCCATTGAAGGTGCTAGATGTTGTAATCCGTTTTAACAAGGAATGCTCTATGCTCATGTTTCAGTGAGCAATCACGACTCCCAGTTTTAATAAATTGGACGTCTATGGTTGCCAATTGCAGGTTATGAGTTATTAGAAAGAAAGAAAAATCAGGCATTAAAAAGCATTAAACTAAATGTTCTAGGCATTAAAGGTTATTTAAGCTTCATGGTTAAAAAAAACTTTTTTTCTACGTAATTTATTAACGTAGCCGATAATAGCATTTTAAAATGATATCAGATAATATTGACATCGGTTTTGGACCAATATGCGTGTTGCCTTAAAGTGAATGCAGAAGCCTTTTGCCTTTGTGCAAGGGCTGGTCACAGCTTAGCACAGCAGTTATGCTTATTGACCATTAGTTGTCTCCATACTAAGATGTTTGGGATTTGTCATGTGTGCTGAACATTTGCATTCATGGTGCAAAAGTGAAATGAACAATAAATGATTAAAAAACATGAATTACAAACTCATTACATACTTCATTCACTGTACTGAAGCTGTGTGCCTTTGTTGTTATTTTGAGCCTGAAGCACTGCGCGAGTCATCTGAGATATTGGCAATTTGCACTTGATCAAAAAACTGATGTTTGCACTATTTTGATGTCAACAATATAGTCGTGCAATATAGGCACTTTTTCCGATAACTTGTTGACGTTGTTCTCTTACTTTTCACAGAATGCTTATTGGAATACCTTGAAGTTGTTACATTTATCATTATTAAAGTATCCAGTGGGCCATCAAAGTACAATTAGCCATAATATGTTAGGTCCACAACCGCATATACAGTGAGTGGTATGAAAAAGTATCTGCATAAAATAGCCATCATATGTGATGTGAACTTTTTCAAAATCACACGGATGTAAAAACAGTGTCTGCTTTAACCAAAACCACCCAAGCATTTATAGATTTTCATATTTTAATGAGGATAGCATCCAAATAATGACAGGAGGGGGGAAAATAAGTAAGTGAACCCTCTGCCTAAGGAGACTTAAAGAGCAATTGAAACATTTTTTTCCCAAACAATTTAAGTCAGGTGTGTGCCCAATCACTGATGAGTGGTTTAAAGCTACCCTGTCCACTATAAAACACACACCTGGTAAGAATTGTCTTGATGAGAAGCATTGTATGATGTGCATTATGGCTCAGTCCAAAGAGCAGAGCTGTCTGAAGTCCTGCGATCAAGAATTCCTGATTTGTATAAAGCTGGGAAAGGATTCAAAACCATCTCTAAAAGTCTGGATGTTCATCAATCGACAGTCAGGGAAGTTGTCTACAAATGGAGAGAGTTTGGCAATGTTGCTTCTCTACTAAGGAGTGGCCGTCCACCAAAGATGACGCCAAGAGTTCAGCCCAGAATACTCAGAGAGGTAAAAAAGAGAACCCTAGAGTGTCTGCTAAAGACTTATAGAAATCACTGGCACAGTCCAATATCGATGTTCACATATCAACTATGTGTAAAATTATGGCCAAGAATAGTGCTCATGGGAGGACTCCACGGAGGAAGCCACTGCTGTCGGAAAAAAAAACATTGTTGCTCGTTTAATGTTCGCCAAAAGGCACTTGGACACTCCGCAGAAGTTGTGAAAAAATATTTAGTGGACTGATGAAACCAAAGTTGAATTGTTTGGGAGTAACACACAATGTCATGTGTGGAGGAAAAATGGAACAGCTCACCAACATCAACCCCTCATCACCACCATGAAGCAATCAACAGTCAGAGAAGTTGTCTACAAATGGAGAGAGTTTAGCACTGGTGTTTCTCTCCCAAGGAGTGGCTGTCCATCAAAGATGACGCCAATAGTTTAGTGCAGAATACTTAGGGAGGTAAAAAAGAACCCCAGAGTGTCTGCTAAAGACTTACAGATATCACTGGCGCAGTCCAATATCTCTGCACACATCCACCAACATCAACACATCATCCCTACCGTGAAGCATGGTGGAGGAGCATCATGATTTGGGGCTGTTTTGCTAACTCAAGGTGTGGACAACTTGCAATCATTAATGGAAGAATGAATTAAAAAGTTTATTAGGATGTTTTGCAGGAAAACCAGAGGACGTTTGTCAGACAGTTAAAGCTAAAAAAGAGGATGGATGCCGCAACAAGACAATGATCCAAAACACAGAAATAAATCAACTTCAGAATGGTTTCAGAAGAACAAAATACACATTCTGGAATGGCCAAGTCAAAGTCGAGACTTGAACCCCGCTGAGATACTGTGGCATGACCTAAAGACAGCGATTCATGCCAGACATCCCAGGAATCTGACTAAACTACAGCAGTTTTGTAGAGAAAATTGGGCCAAGATAAGTCCTGATCGATGTGCCAGACTGATCTGCAGCTACAGGAAGAGTCCGGTTGAAGTTATTGCTGCCAAAGGGAGGGCCACAAAATATTAAATGTGATGGTTCACTTACTTATTTTCCCCCTTCTGTCATTGTTTGCATGCTATCCTCATTAAAATATGAAAACCTATAAATGTTTGGGTGGTTGTAGTTAAAGCAGACACTGTTTTCTCACCTGTGTGATTTTGACAAAGATCACATTTGATGGTGATTTTATGCAGAAATGTGAGAAATTCCAAAAGGTTCATATACTTCGTCATACCGCTGTATTGGTATTAGTGCTGCAACAATTAATCGATTAACTCGAGTATTCGATTAGAAAAAAAATATTCGAATTAAATTTTATTTCTACGAGTATTCGTTCAATTAAAGTGGCGTAATGGTTTATTTTTAAAGTGTTTGCATTTAGTTTTATTGATTAGGTTGGATACACTGCCCTCTGGTCTGCCTCATTTCATATGGCTGAATCCAACTGCCCCCTGTTAAGACCAACGTAAGCTAAGTTTTTGTTTTAGGTAATGTTTTTTTATGCATTCATAATTTAGTTTATGGGCATATTTAGCATTTTTGTGGGAATATGTCTGAACCATTTGTTAAGAGCATTGTGTAAAAAATTTTTTTTTTTAAATTAGCATTTTATAGCATTTAAGCTAGGGGACTGCTGCTATTTTAGTTAGCCTCATTTTTTAAATACCCTTTGAGGCTCAGCTCAGGTATTTAAATTTTTAATGTTCCTTATCCGATTACTTGATTATTCGAACTAACTAGTTCATCGATTAATCGACTACCAAAATAATCGATAGCTGCAGCACTAATTGGTATTGGTCTGATATCGGTATCAGATGTTTGGAGTTGGATCATATCGGGATATCGGTTATTGATTAAATAGTCATTATCGGACAACTCTACTTACATGTCGTGTGTGAGAAACTATCGGCTGTTGGGCATGGGCATTAAATTAGTTTAAAGTGGCATTAAAAAATATCTAATGAGATTTGCTGATAGCTGTAGAAACCCTGGTGTTATTATGGGCCCGAACCAAAGGGTGTTTAGTTTTTTTTTTTTACGTAGCAATTACGTTACCAATTTTGTTTTTAACATTTAACTAACTAATTTTTTTTATTCATTCATAAAAAAATAATGATTAATAATAAATATATGTTACAAATATTTTAATTATAACCACATCTTTGTTCATTTATTTGTATCAGCAATGTACACAAGTCCACTAAATGGTACAATGGATAATAGCTTTTTGTTCAAATAAACAAGTAGTGAGTGTATTTCTGAGTATATTGAGACAAGATAATCATTTTTCCAGTATGCTGAATATGCTTTTGTTTGTTGGTCTGCTGTGACAGTTTTTTCATGTGAAAGATTGAGAAACACTGTGTTACATTTAAAATACACGTTAAATAACCGTAGTGTCACCTCACTCAAATCTAAACCTAAATTTCAGGGTCTTTCAGACACCAAACTAGTGGGAAGCGGTTCTGCATTCAACCCCATGTCCGTCCTGAGGGTGCCCAGGCAAACGGACTTGACCCAGACCTACTCCCATCATCCTTTGCACCAAAGCCTCACCCAGCTGATTGACAGAAAGGCTCTTGTCACGGACGAGGGGTGCTGGGAAAACCCCCTGGAACCAGCAATGGTAAGGTGACAATGACAGATCGATGAATGCAGAGGCTGGATTTAAAAAGTCAACACAGCAAATTGACAAATTTCTCGTTTTTCACGAAAACATTTTTCTGATGTTTCAGTATGTGGAGGAAGACTTCGCAGACACCATCAAGTCTTTAAGCTGTGTGAGGAAGGAACACGCTACCTTCACTGATACACATCTTTAACCCTTTATAGGGCAAGTGACTATTTTTGGATCTGACCTGACGTCCACAATATTAACATTTGTTATACAAGTGTGGCCTACCTGACCTTGTGTGTGGACGCCAGGTCTCAATTATAAATCTTTTTTTTTTTATTCTTAACTCATTGGCTGCCATTGACGGTGATAGACATCCAAACCATTTGAAGTGAGAGGGTTGGCAGTGAATAAACAAGTGTCCCAGTTCAAATGGATTGTACTAGAGATGCCGATCGATCGGGTCCGATCACGTCATTTTCAAAGTATCGGAATCGGCAAAAAAATATTGGCCATGCCTTATATTAATGTATATATATTTTAATTAAATCGTTTTCTATTTATATATGACGTTACAGACATAATATGTTACACTCATCCAGAATCTTTAGTTTAAGCTTAATGTAGGATTTTCTAAAATATCCCATTATTGGCGATAATTAATTTATTGAAAATGTGTCACGCTGATTGCTATTAATGCATTCGCGGTACGACCCCCTCACTCGTTACTGCACTCGATCTGTTGCGACACCGTTTAATTTATATAAAGAGAAAATAGGCAGCGTTTAAGGAGAGGGGAGTAAATTTTGGCAGCCTTTGGCATTAATCTCCAATTGGCTCTATTCTTGCTCACTGTTTTTCACTGATTAGAAAAGTCATGGGAAGCAATGTAGAGCAGCAAGGTGGTAATAAGCCTTTGGCTTATCACCTTAATTTAATACTTAAAGCAGAGAAGATATATCCATTTGTAGCACGACGCACAGTCATGGTTTTACTTCCCAGTTCCCAGCATGGTTTCACTTCCCATCATGCATTGGGACATGCTTCAGTATTTACTGAAAGCTCAACAAACACACTTGATGGCCAAACACACTAGATGGCAGTATTTAGTCATAATACACAACGTCACAAGTCTTTCTATCCATGGATTCCTCATACAGAAAGAATGTTAATAATGTAAATGCCATCTTGAGGATTTATTGTCATAATAAACAAATACAGTACTTATGTACTGTATGTTGAATGTATATATTCGTCCGAGTTTTATTCATTTTTTTCTTAATGCATTGCCAAAATGATTATGATCGGGAAAAATTATCGGGAATGATTGGAATTGAATCGCGAGCAAAAAAAAAAAAAAAAAAGCAATCAGATCGGGAAATATCGGGGTCGGATACTCAAACTAAAACGATCGGGATTGGATCGGGAGCAAAAAAACATGATTGGAACAACCCTAGATTGTACATGTACTAGCAACAAAGATACTAAAATTAACAACAGAACGATGATTATTGGACGTCCATCGCCGTCATTGAGGTTTTTTTTTGTTTTTTTTTCCCTGATTTTATACAAATTTTGGTTGCTGATTTCAAAATCTGCCATCATCGTTTCTGCAGGCTTTTTTGAGTGCCAGCTAAAGGGGTTGGACAAAATAATGGAAACACCTAACATTTTGGCATTGACTTCATAATAATATTGACAGGACATAATCCCCAGACACTGCGCCGTGGGGGCCATTCCACACGCCGCTTCAGTCGGTCGAAGTCATTCTCAAACACATGCAGCGATCCAACGCCGGATTTAGGTTGAAAAAGTACGAAAACTACCACATACAAACAGGAAGGATCGTCTCAGGAGTGATTTGTTCGAGGATCCAAGGTAATTGTTAATTTTTCGTACCATGCATGCAATTTGAAATGTTGTGAAAGAAATCAATGGGAGAAATTATCCGCTACTGCATTGGCGTCATAATTCACAATATTAACATAAGATAAATGCTAACTGCCCGGTTTTTTATTTTTAACCAAGAATCGAGACTGTTTTACGTTCATATCTATAAAGAATTCAGGGATTTAAGCATTTATTCACAAGAATTTTCAACGTAAAAAGCTCTTTGTGGTGATAAGGCGGTGCCACATTAGCTTAAAGACTAGCAGCATATTCAACATATTGACGTAAAATAAATGCTAACTGCCCGGTTTTTTACTTTTAACCAAGAATCGGGACTGTTTTACGTCCATATCTATAAAGAATTCAGGGATTTAAGCATTTATTCACAAGAATTTTCAACGTAAAATGCTCTTTGTCTGTGTTTCCACTCGGTCAGCTTTGACGGAGATAGGCCCCCAAATAATCGGCCCCGTGTCCCGTCAATATATTATGAAGTCTGTGATATTGGCATCATAATCATTCAACGTAATTTTTGAAGAATGGCTTGAAGAACATTCTAATGAAAGTGTGCATCTCGTATGGCCGGCAAAATCAAATTAATTGAGCACTTAAGGTCAGTTTTAGATATTCAATTAAGACGTCAATTTCCACCGCCATCGTAAGGTAAGAGCTTCAGCACCGTAAAATAACGAAAGAAGTGTTTGCATCAATGCAACAATTATTTTGTTGACCTGTGTTGTTTTTATTTTTTTAATGAATAAAAATATATTAAAATGTCCAAAAAAAATACATTATGAAAATAATAATGAATGAAAACTGAAATACAATCTGGTTAAGATTCTAAAGTTCACCCCCACCCCTCCATACTTTTTAAATGTGTGCCCTATAAAGGATTAAAATGCAACCTTTCAGGTATTACAAGATTTCAAATGTGTAGGTATATGAAAGGGTGCCTCACTGTGACCTTAAATACATTTCACAAAGTTATCAAAGGGAGAAAGCAGTGTCAGCAGGGGCAAATAATCAAAATCTTTCTGTTTAGCGTAGAGAACCGCATGAAGTTTTTGCTAATTAGGAGGAGTTATGCATTATGCACATTGTTGATACATGGAAATTTAGTACTGTGATAGAAAAAAAACACGTTATTAATGTACTTGTATATTGTATAGTTTGTAGTAAATGTCGTTGCTGTTCCCCCTGTGCCTCATGTAAACACTCACCAGTTGTAAGTTGACTGACATGACTTCCAAAGGCCTTTGTCTTGTTTTTTTCTTTTATTGTAATGCCAACTATTACACAATGTACCTGGAAAGCACTGTTGCATTGATTTCATTGACCTAAGTAAAGTAATATTTTTATTTTCAGGAGGTTTAGTGCCGTTGTAGTCATAGGAGGAGAGCATGGTCCAGTCTAGACCTACATTGTGTTGCGTACTATATACAGTGAACACTGAAAGTATTTATTTGATGGAACTGTTAATATTCTGAACAAAACAAAAGGCTAAAGTATTGTGATTACTTTGGTTTTTTCTACTGTCAGTATTATTTGTTTGCTTTGTTTATCGTTTAAGTCAAATAATACTGTGTCATGTGGCCATACGCTTCACTCTTATTTTATTATGATAGGAAGTTAATCTATTACAAAATAAAAATGTTTTTATAGAAAAAGGTTGATGTATTGGTTTTTTTGTCAAAGCTATTCATTTAAAATAGTGATTTGCAAAAAGGCATTTTGCATATCTGTTCAATTTATATGTTGGTAAACTCCCTTTACTCCCTTACAAAATGTCTTCACTGCTGTGTTCAAATGCCACATGCCACTTTGTGATAATTTTATTCAAACTTGTGTTAATGGGAGTCATTACAGAACTCTGACCATTTCAAATACTTGATTCCCTCCAAATGCATTTCAACTGTTTTAGTACGCTGTTTTCTTGGTGTTCTTTTGGCAGGGGCACCTAAAGTCACTCACAGCACAGGGTGCTGAGGATCTTTTTTCATTTTTCCCAATCATCAACAGCTTTTTCGGTCCAAATTTATCACGCTTGAGCGTTTTGTCCATACAAGGCATGAATAATGGCAGTACACAGGCATGCTGGATAGCTTACGTACTGCTACTAGGCTACTACAAAGACAGCGTTCTATTTCACCTCCAGTGTATGTTGGTGTTTTTGTATTAGAAATAAAAGCGCTCATGTATTATAATGCAAATCTCGCAGCTAGACGGCGCAATGACCCTCAAACACATTTCAAAACTAAAAATGCCAATAAGCCTAGGTTTAACACCCCCTGTTCACAACATGAAAATAAAGCCCCTTTCACACACGTCTTAGTACCGTGAAAATCCTGGGATTTAAACGGGCAGCCCTTTTATGTGAACGCAAATTACCGGGTTGACTGGCACGGAGATTACGCGGACATTTCACGGGTCGCTTCTTAGTATAATGCTAGGTAAAGTTCCGGGACGAGGTTTATGTGAAAGCAACCGTTAAATTCCCGGCCCGGGTCAGAGCATGATGGCTGATGACGTAGGTATCATGGCGAGCTGATCGTCACTTCCTCTTTCTTCGCAGTAAGACTAAAAGCAGTAAACAAACATCGCAATTATGAACATAACAAGCTGGAAATAGCTAAATTAAACTGAAAACATAACGAAATGAAATTGCAACTGGATCGAGCCGAGGAAGAGAGTCCATAGTTTATCTTTGGAAATGTGTGGTTTATTTTGTAGCCAATGTTAGGGTCTGCTACTGCACAAACAAGGTTGTACCTCAATGCAGAAAACAACGGAGGGATGCGTTCAAGGGTTCCATAAATACAACAACAAAAAAACGCAATCGCAGAAAAGGGGGAATAACACAATGGGTCCGTGACAGTAGGTCAACGGGGATCAATAATACTAACCTAAGCGGTAGGCAGAGAGCCGATAAGACAACAAAACAAATACATTCAAATACCAGCACAACGTAGGAGATGTCAAATGGTGCTTAGCGAGTTAATCTCTCGGCACCTTCCTCTTGGATCGCCTGGGCTTACAGTCTTAATGAGCCTGAATTGGCTGCAGTTAGGATGCCGGAAACGCTCTGTATAAAAACACGATTTGACCAACATTGTGAAAGTCGATGCCGACCGAAAAGGACGTAATGTCCGGGTTATAAAATCGTGCCAGCAGGTCTCCCCGCACAGAGAGCGCCAGTGGGCAACACGGGACAAGCCTGTGAAAGAGTCCAACCCACGTCATTGCCGGGATATCTCTACATGCACGAAAGCAATGATGCGAGTAAATATCGCATCACCCTACACGGGAATTTACCAGGATAGAAAGGGGCTTATACCGGGGTGAAAGTGGCTCGAATTTCTTGCCGGAACTCCCCGACGTGAAGGTCGCCACGAAGCCAGAAATTTTATTTATTTAATTTTTATTAATTTTTTATTTTTTTTTGGGGGGGGGGGGGGGGGGGTCAAACCTCTTGAAATACCACTGAAATACAAGGAAAACTGTTTTAGCACAGTTATAACAGCTATAATGAATATATAAACTGTATATAACAGCTATAACAGATACAAAATCTGATTTTCATTCAAAATTTTATTTTTTTAAATGATTTGCAAAATAAAAGTTGAACAGATAAATGAGTGGAGGCGTTTTGCTTTGCTGCATGCATTCGCACATTGACGTGACTCATCATCGTCAGACTCAAATAACTGCAGCAGCTGGGGAAATCTCCATGCCGTCCGTTGAATAGAATAAATAATAAATGTTGGTGGAAAGTGATTTTTTTTTTTTTTTTTTTTTTTTACATAGCTTTTTGACAGTTGCCGTCATATTTTCGGAATCAAAGCACCATGTACCGGAACAGCATTCCGGCCCTTGACCGTTGGCCCTGGCCTTATATTGCACACAAATATCCAACAGCGCTCTGCACAGCGGCAGCTCAATGCAAGCATGTCTTACCTATTTGAAGACACCAAAGGACTATCATCTTCATTTATGACGTCGAATTGATTTTTAGAAAATTTAGCTGTTTTTGTAAAGAAAAAAATCGCTAATTCATTTTTGTGCCATGTTAACGCCTCCTCTGTCAAGTGTACTTATCCCTTCCAATTGCACCCTATTCAACATGACCCGGTAGCATGCAAGGTGTCAGGTGGTGTTAATAACAAAAGAAAACATATATTTAATCCCCAAAGTTAAATGTTCTATTATTTCAATGTTTTATTTATTTTTAACTAGGGCTGTCAAAATTATCGCGTTAACGGGCGTTAATTAATTTTTTTAATTAATCACGTTAAAATATTTGACGCAATTAACGCACATGCCCCGCTCAGAGAGTTTTAAATGACAGTACACATTGAAACGCTCACTTGTTGTGTTTTATGGAGTTTTGCCGCCCTCTGCCGGCGCTTGGGTGCGACTGATTTTATAGGCATCCATGAGCATTGAGTAAGTAATTATTGACATCAACAATGGCGGGCTACTAGTTTATTTTTTGATTGAAAATTTTACAAATTTTATTAAAACGAAAACATTAAGAGGGGTTTTAATATAAAGTTTCTCTAACTTGTACTAACATTTTTCTATTAAGAACTACAAGTCTTTCTATCCATGAATCGCTTATAATGTTAATGCCATCTTGTTGATTTATTGTTATAATAAACAAATAGTCCTTATGTACCGTATGTTGAATGTATATATCCGTCTTGTGTCTTATCTTTCCATTTCAACAATAATTTACAGAAAAATATGGCATATTTTATAGTTGGTTTGAATTGCGATTAATTATGATTAATTAATTTTTTAGCTGTAATTAACTCGATTAAAAATTTTAATCGTTTGACAGCCCTATTTTTAACACAAAAAAATTATACCAAAACACTTTTTTTCTCCCCAACACTAGAGGTTTCTTCAGCACCCCACTTCTCACGCCACTGTCTTTTGGTGATGGGAAGAGGTTGCGCAATAAAAAAAAAAAAAAACCTTAAAAACTTCAGGAATTATGGCCAAAAAATTTAAAGTTTTATGTTTCAATCCATATTTTTCTGTGCTGTCTGTGTCCACACTTATTCAGTTATAGTATTTTCATTACCTCAAATATTCGTCAAATTGGAGTTTTAGTATAGTAGTGAAATGCTCTTTTTGAGACCAAACCATACAACTTTGTTATTGTTGCTGATGTTCTAACTGTTGATGTTTTTCGTAGTTCACCAGACAGTTGCGTGGGTCACGTGTGAAATAAAAACTGGCAAGCACACACACACACACCCACACACACTTGTTTCACTGTATGTAAAGATGCAGCGTTAATTTACTTTTTGCCCCTGCATTCCATCAGGAAGCATCAAGGCAAGTTGGAAATGAAGAAAAGTGGCAGTGAGAACTATGGCCGCATTCAAGGTTGCCAGTCAAGGACGTACACACACACATTCATGAGCATGTTCACAACTACTGTCAGCCACAGTGGGAGGAGAGAGAGGTGGTGAAATGAGAGCGTGTGGAGTGATTGTAAAGGACAGTGTGGCCCTGAGCCACACACACACACAGTTTTATTAAAGTCATAAATCATCATGACGACATGTGCCGTCTCAAAAGAGGAGACTGTCTGAACGAGTAGGTTAGTAAAATGAAGAGACTTGGTTGATTTTTTTTCTTTATTTGTTTGCTGGTCGATTACGTGCTCCCACAATGTACTGGCAGACAAACACTTCAAAAAAAAAAGCTCATTGACCATCGCCATTGGTGGGGCTTTTTGATTTGTGCATGGAGGAAAATTTTCTGAAGAGCTTCTACTGTACAGTATTATCTAGTCTTTTACACGGACGGACACATATACACATACTGCATACATATGGCGGAAAACACTCAGGTGACTTAAAGTTCTGCTCTGAAACCCCCAATTTAGCCAAATTTCAAAGTTGTCCTATATGCACGTGTGATACATCAATGGAAAGCTTAAAATCTCAATTTACTGGGGGGAGAAAATTTTTGAACAAGAGGGCATTTTAAAAAAAAAAAAAAAAAAAAAAAAAAAAACCTAAACCCTAACTCAAGGTGAGAGCATGAGAGAGCATAATTAAAGACGCCATGATTTTACCTTGTTTTCGATTATGAGGTAGATATCCGTGACCTTTTTTTTTTTTTTTTTTGGTTACTAAATATTTGACATCAATTAATGATTCTAAGCTAAAAATGGTACATTTTAAATAATAAATATAATTACAGATTACAATTACAAAAGCGGTTGCGCTGTGTCTGTAAACGGGGGTCTCCAGGGTAAAACGGACAAATTAAAAATAGTTTGGGGGCTTAATGCGCCATAAAACTGCTCTGGCAAGATATAGACATATTGTTCTATCAAACACAACAGTTCCTTTGGCTTAAAAATACATCAGTTTATTTTAAAGAGGAGTGCAAAAGCTGAAACTGCTTTTTCAGCCTTGTCTGTGTTTTCATCCATACATATATAAATACATCCATACATATATATATATATATTAGGGCTGTCAAAATTATCGCGTTAACGCGCGGTAATTAATTTTTTAAATTAATCACATTAAAATATTTGACGCAATTAACGCACATGTCCCGCTCAGACAGTATTCTGTCTTTTGGTAAGTTTTAAAGCAAGGTTTTTTGTGCTGTCTAACAGCGAACTCTTGTGGTTGCTTTGCGACATGGTTTATTGCTTTCTTGCCAGTTCAATATGGTTGCACGACGTCTCGGGCTGACGCCTACGTTGTAATGTTGTGCTTATATGATCCTTGGACAAGATTTGTCCGTAAGTATGGTTGTTGTAAAGAATGTACATATTATGTTAGTAAGCGAAATGTTATATTTTTTGTATGAGATGCTTTTTTTTTTATATTTAGTGAACCTGTATAGCGTGCTAAGCTAACGTTGTTGCTAATGCAATATTTGTGTACTTTTTTAGTTTCACTACGGTCTAAAGAGGACAGTGGTTTGAGGCCATTTTATTAATAAATCAGATGAAAAAGGAAGAAGTCTGATTATTAAGGCGTCGTTCACTAGCTGTCTAGCTTTGGAAAAAGTAGACACTTCAGAGTGAGGACAGCATAGACAGATTTAAATGACAGTAGAGTGAAATGCCCACTACATTCCTTATGTACCGTATGTTGAATGTATATATCCATCTTGTGTCTTATCTTTCCATTCCAACAAATTATTTTACAGAATATATATATAATTTACAGAAAAATATGGCATATTTTATAGATGGTTTGAATTGCGATTAATTGCGATTAATTACGATTAATAAATTTTTAAGCTGTAATTAACTCGATTAAATATATATATATATATATATATATATATATATATATATATATATATATATATATATATATATATGAAAAACACTCACGTGACTTTAGGTTCCGCTCTGAGAACCCCAATTTGCCCAAATTTCAAAATTGTCCTATATGCGTGTGTGATACATCATTGGAAAGCTTAAAATCTCAATTTTCTGGGGGAAGAAAAATTTTGAACAGGAGGGCTTTTTTTTTTTAAACTAATGTTTTTTAAACAGCAAAACCCCAACTGGAGGCGAGAGCACGCCAGAGCAGAATTACAGACGCCATGACTTTAATGAATTATTATCGCGTACTTACCTTGTTTCGATCCTAAAACTCCATGTAGCATGTATCACTGAGTGTCAAGATACAGCTGTGAATGGCCACAGCTGGATTTTTGGGGGATTTTATGGGTGAAACATGGTGATATAACAAGGGTCGCGATGCAGAAATCGCAGACATCAAGGAGTGGTCAAGATTTTCTTTTTCATATATTTACCCTTTTAAACTTTTTTTTTCAATTTTTCTTGGATTGATTATTTATCATTTAACATATTGGTGAAAATGCGACACTAACAAATAAAATACAATTAAGCGATAGTTATGAGGTAGATATCTGTGACTTTTTTTTACAGATGCCATTTTTTTCATTGTGACATAATTTTAAAAGTTTAAAATATGTGAGTGAATAATTTTTTGAATTTTTTTTTTTTTTTCAAACGAAATATGAGACATCAATGATTCTAAGCTAAAAACGACAGACATTTTGAATAATAAATACCTTTGTTTTATGGCTGCGTTGAAACAAAAGCGGTTGCGCTACGTCTGTAAACGGGGGTTTTTAGGGTAAAACGGAGAAATTAAAAATAGTTCGGGGGCATAGTGCACCGTGCATCTGCTATGGCAGCATATAGACATACTGTTCTATCAAACACAACAGTTGTTTTGGCTTAAAATAGAGCAGTTTCTTTTAAAGAGGAGTGCAAGAGCAGAAACTGCTTTTTCAGTCTTGTCTGTGTTTTCCACCATATATATGGCGGAAAACACTCAGGCAAAAAGTTCTGTTCTGAAACCCCCAATTTAGCCAAATTTCAAAATCGTCCTATATGCATGTGTGATAGATACATCATTGGAAAGCTTAAAATCTCAATTTACAATGGGAAGAATTTTTTTGAACAGGAGGGCATTTAAAAAATAAATAAAAAAACATAAAATAATAATGACTTTAACGAATTATTATCGCGTACTTACCTTGTTTCGATCCAAAAACTCCATGTAGCATGTATCACTGAGTGTCAAGACACAGCTGTGAATGGCCACAGCCGGACTTTTGGGGGATTTTATGACTGAAATAAGGTTACTGTATATAACAAGGGTCGCAATGTAGAAGTCACAGACCGACAAGGAGTGGTCAAGATTTTCTTTTTCAAATCTTTACCCTTTTAAACATTTTTTCTTTGTTTGGATCGATTATTTTTCATCTAAAATATTGGGGAAAATACGACAGTAACAAAAAAAAAATACAATCAAGCGATAGTTATGAGGTAATCCACACCTATTTACTCTTGTCTTCATTGTAACATAATTTGTCTCAAAATTTCTAATATGCGAGTGAAAAAATTTATAAAGTCGTTTTTTTATTTTATTTTTTTATTTTTATTTTTTGGTTACTAAATATTTGACATCAATTAATGATTCTAAGCTAAAAATGATAGACTTTTTGAATAATTAATTACAATAATTACAATTACAAAAGAGGTCACACGGTCTCTGTAAACGGGTCTTCAGGGTAAAACGGACAAATTAGAAATAGTTCGGGGGCTTAATGTGCCGTAAAACTGCTCTGGCAACAAATAGACATATTGTTCTATCAAACACAACAGTTCTTTTGGCTTAAAATACAGCAGTTTATTTGCTATTTCAGCCTTGTCTGTTTTCCTGTTGCTTAAAAAGCAACGACTTCATTCTCATACTCTTGCACGGAGGAGTGGTTGGCACATCCACTCAAAGTAGTGAGATCAATGGTTCAAGCCCAGATCTTGTATTTATTTCATATCTTTATAATATATGACATACACACACACATATATATATATATATATATATATACACACACATAATATAAAGGGCTGTAAAAATGAACGACACGATTTGTATCACGATTCTTGACCCACAATTCGAAACATAAAAGAAAATTTATGAATTAAAAAAAATATTTTTCATGAATACTAACTAATTTTATGGGGAAAAACACCTGAAAAATTTACACAAAATAAATGTATAAATACAAATACAGTATGACAAATATTTATTCTCAAAAATATTAGTAATAATACTTTTGCATCACGATTCAACACGATACAGGATTGTGACCGAGTATCGTGCTTTTGATTTCGATATGTCTATTGTTATAACCTTTGTGTGTGTATAATATACATATTTATGAATGACAACTCAAGATGTATCTGTCAGGAATAATTTCGAAAAGCCCTTAATTGACCATATAAAGATCCATTTGAAAGGCAGAATAACTAGTAGAGCACCAATTTCTTTTAATATTTAGTATCAATATATTTGAGTATTCAACTTAGATGTATTTTAGACTAGTCTAACAAACATGGATTCCTTTATTAGATATTTCTTCATACTGTATTTTTTAAGTCACATTTAATTCAATTTAAATTTATTATTCATTTAAAATGTTTAGATACAGTATATTTTCAATTGTAAATCAAATTTTAAGGTGATTTATAACCACAACACAACCAGGAAACAACTTGAACATTAACACATTGATACATTTATTATATACTTGTATATAAAATAAAAGTACGTGTTGTGTTCATAGTGCAAAAGCATTCAGGTCCAATAGCATCAGTTATGTAGTGATCTATGATTCTCAACAATACAAAGTATGACAAGACATCAAACATAAATCCATCATATCAGGATTTCTTTTGGATTTTTTTTTTTCAGTGTGACAATTTCTGTGAATGCACTACAAGGATGTTGCACATCATCTTTTGCTTTCATTTTTCCAGTATTAAGCAAGCTTTATTTACACCGACACTGTCATACAAAGTGCATTCTTTTGCAGATCACATGCTGCTAACGTGTTAAGTTTACCCTCTAACAACTGCACAAACTACAGGTCAGAGTAGTCACAGTTTCCTGGTAAAATTGACTATTTATAACAATAAGTGTTGATACTTGATCACTTAACTCATCTGGCTCGTACAGATGTAATTGTTTAATGTGATGCCTTCATCTTTTAAAACGAGGCGGATTAGCGTCAAAGCATGTTAAATAAGGCACACACAAGATAAGACAAACATGATAAAGTGATGTAGTGTAGGACCTTTGTGAAAGAGTAAAAATATAATTTGTGTAATCTTGCACAGGCAGGCACTACTGTGAAAAAACTTGTTTTTTTAAAAAAAGCTTAAGGTCTGTCAAGTCGCCACTTGTTGTTGTTGGGAGGGGTGTACACTGATTTTTTCCCTATTTCTCCATTGTATGCGGACAAATCATAAAAAAAATTGTAGGTGCAGTATATCCTAGGAATGTATATGTATGGAGTTTTTGATTATTATGATTATTTTTAATGTAACAGGGCTGATTACCACATTGGCCCGAATATAAAATGGCCCGGATTATAAGACAACCCCCTCTTTTTCAAGACTCAAGTTTGAAAAAAATACTTTTTTGAACACCAAATTAATTTTTATACAGAAAATAATTTCAGTACATCCGAAACAAATGATTATAACAATATATTTGAGAGAAAAAGCATGTTATTTTGCCTCATTTAAATCTTAATATCTGAACATTTAAATATGTCAACTAAAGTGCAATCACATTCGTAAATGAATGGCTACTGGTTTTTGATTCTGGTTTTTGAAATGTAAATCAATCTATTGTGAAAAAACAACAAAATTGCAATAACTGCATTAACCATCAAATTGAAGTCTAACTGTAACTGTAGTCTTGATACAAATCTGAATAAGGAAAAACATTGCCTGCAAACTGGTTAAACTAAAAAGAGTAGCTGAGATCTGTCATGACAGAACATCGCTTCAATGATATCTGGCGCCATCTAGCGTCGTGAATGGGGAGAGTAGCTGAGATCTGTCATGACAGAACATCGCTCCAATGATATATGGCACCATCTAGCGTCGTGAATGGGTATAATGTCTAGACCGCGACTATAAGACGACCCTCTCTTTTTCAGTGTTATTTCAATGCAAAAAAACACCGTCTTATATTCGGGCCAATACGGTAATTAAGTGCCGACTTCAAATATTTTTGCCAGTAGGATAAGAGTTAGCCAGTAGTTGCACATCAGTGCTTCTTTTTCAATGAAAAGTTTTTTTAAAAAATGAGATGGAGGAACCCTCAGGCCAAGTGTGTTCAACGTATGTGCCTCTCATTGCAATGAAGCATGAGAAAATTCAAGACGAAGCAGGAAGCAAACAAGTCGAAGTCATCATCGCTATGCGAACATCTCGTCTTTGTTAGTGCATTGCTGATGTGCATCTGGACTGTTGCGTAATTGTGTGAAACAATTTTTTTCACTGTCTGTAAAAAGCTCTAGCGATATCACATTGATCTTAATATATACTGGACGGTAATGTTTCTTGTACCATAGGACTCCTATAGCTTTTTCCATTCATGTCCATTCACCCTGGTTATGTAGTTCAGGATCATGGTAAAGCTGGAGTTTAAAAGTCGGCTGTATTGACATTGCACAGCTAAAACGGTGAGAGTCCACTCCATTTGAAATGGAAGGGCTGGCAGTGAACAAATAGGTTTCACTGCCGTTGTCAGCGATGACAGCCAATGAGTTACAGGTCAACCTTTAATTTCCCACATTCCTGTTTCTTTTTTACCTCAGTCACCTGAACCAGGCTGTGCAAATCCAGCATGAGTATGAGGAAGCAGGGTAGTCTACATGCTGGACGGATCACCAACTAATCACCATAGATATTAAATATAAAAGGCTAAATGTGTAAAATAACTGGTGGCCATGTTGCGTCAATGACTTCTCCGGCGAGCTCTATTGTAGCATGTGTAAGGTGAGTGATTTTCGCCACTAAAATACTAATTACTCGCAAAATTCTTGCCTGATTTTCAAACGATTTGGTCTCTGACAAACGGTATAAATGTAGCTATGATTCAGGTTTGATGTTGGAAAAATAGTTATTTCTTAGTATCTGGTTAATTGAATGCATCTTTATCCTCAGAAAATCAAGGAATTCATAGCTATTTCAAAAAGCTCGGTTAATTAAATATACCTTATTTTCAGAACTATAAGTCGCGATTTTTATTTCATAGTTTGGCCGGGGGTTATGACTTATACTCTAAAGTGACTTGCATGTGAAATTATTAACACATTACAATATCATTTCGAGTGCTGTAACAATTACTCGATTAACTCGAGTAATTCGATTACAAAAAAAAGACGATTAAATTTTGCTGCTTTAAGTATTCGTTTAATTAGAGTGGCGTTGTAATTTTTTTGAAAGTGTTTGCATTTAGTTTTATTGATTTGGGTGGTTACACTGACCTCTACGGGTGATATTGAATATGACATAACTCATTTCACATGGCTGAATCCACCTGCTCCATGTTAAGACCAACATAAGCCAAGTTTTGGTTTGGGCTAATCTTTTTTAATGCATTTGTAATTTAGTCTATAGGTGTATTTAGCATTTTTTGGGGGGCAATATGTGTTTGAACCATTTGTTAAGAGCATTGTAAATCATTGGTGGTAACTTCTAAAAACGAAACTTGAGAAGGGCTAAACAAAATGGCACCAAAAAGAAAATCCTTTTCTGCAGATTACAAGCTGCAAGTAGTGAAATACGCAGCCAAAAACTGTAATCGAGCAGCAGAAAGAAGGTTTGGAGTTAGCTAGAAACTGTTGTTCTGTATTCTATTTTTATTTTAAATTGCTTTCTATGTCTGTTTTTGGTGTTCACTTTATCAAATAAATTTCCCCCAAAAATGTGACTTATATATTTTTTTTTCCGCTTCATTGGGCATTTTTGGCTGGTACGAGCTATACTCAGGTGCGACTTATAGTTCTATAAATAAGGTAAACATCCAGGACGCAATATGGCCGACAAGTGTCTAATGGCTTAGTGCACGCATCAGACGTAGTTCTACAGTATATGATATCTGTGGAGACAACCATTCGCACTCACGGGAGAAAAGTTTACAGGCTGCTGTCCTGATTGGACGACTCAGCAGTGGACTTCCTGTGTCGTGGTGAGGTGCAGGAAGTCAGTTTGGTGGGGGAAGGCGAAGCATTGGCAGAGGAGTCGCTGCCGCCGCCACCTTCTGACCCCGTTGAGAGGAGAGGGACCGGGGGAGCCCTCTTTCTCCCCAGAAAGCCCACGTCCAGCACGCCCCTCTTCTTCGTACCTCCCTCCGCCTCTGCCTTCGCCCCGTCTCCACCGACTCCCACTGCGTCCCCTTCCTCAGGCTGCGGGTGCACCTTGCCTCTGACGTCGCCTCCCCCGAATAAGGGTGAGTCGGGGGGCTGTCGCGAGGATTCCTGACTCCCGCCGTCAGCCTTAACTCTGCCCGGTGCACTTAAAACACCTGGATTGTTTGCATTGTTGCTTCGACATGTCCACAGCTCCATCGCAGACATCCTCCTCTCACTTCTCTCACTCTCCTCTGACCCGAAGTCACAGAGCGAACGGCGGTTTTCCGAGGGTTGACTGGAGCTCTGATCCGCACCCTCCAAGATTCCACGACTCAAGCTGAAGTTCTGGAAGTCTCTGAACAAAGATTGAGGTACGCCAATTTTGGATTTAAAAACTCCACCGAAGCAGAAAACACATTGTACACTGCAAAAGCACACCTCCTTAAAACTAGTTAAATTCCCTTATTTTCAGTATAAATCTATTAGAAATAACAAGTGAAATTATTAGGGCTGTCAAAATTATCGCGTTAACGGGCGGTAATTTATTTTTTTAATGAATCACGTTAAAATATTTGACGCAATTAACGCACACGCCCCACTCAACAGATTAAAATGACAGCAGTGTCATGTCCACTTGTTACTTGTTTTTTGTCTCCCTCTGCTGGCGCTTTGGTGCGACTAATTTTATGGGTTAAAGCACCATGAACATTGTGTAATTATTGACATCAACAATGGCGAGCTATTAGTTTATTTTTTAATTGAAAATTTTACTAATTTTATCAAAACATTAAAAGGGGTTTTAATATGAAATTTCTATAACTTGTACCGGTACTAATATTTATCTTTTAAGAACTACAAGTCTTTCTATCCATGGATCGCTTTAACAGAATGTTAATGTTAATGCCATCTTGTTGATTTGTTGTTATAATAAACAAATACAGTACTTATGTACAGTATGTTGAATGTATATATCTCTCGTGTCTTATCTTAACAATTTACAGAAAAATATGGCATACTTTATAGATTGTTTGAATTGCGATTAATAAATTTTTAAGCTGTGATTACCTCGATTAAAAATTTTAATCGTTTGACAACCCTAGAAATTATCCACCAGTGCTTCAAGTAAATTTTACTCAAGATTTCTTGAAACAGCAAAAATAGCTGAAAATAAGCTTAACAGACTTCTTTTAAGCAATAAGTTAGTATATTTAATCTTAAAAAAGCTTTGAAATGTCGAAATGTTCTTAATTCAAGAATGGATATTGTTCAAAACATTCTTTGAAAGCATTTTTTTCTTAAATTTTAGTAAAAAATAATTGCCAACTTTTAGATATATGGGCTTAATAAGAACAAATGATAATAATTACTTAAGGTAAGTGGAAGAATCTGATGCATTAATCTGTTAACTAGTGTTTAACACTCAAAACAAGATGAATTATTGGACGAGATTTAAGAAAAATAATCTGATTAAGACTTTATAAATTTACAGTGCTTCTCAAAGTATAGTCTAAGGACAACTAGTGATTTGGGGAGTCCTCAAGGGTGAGCAAAAGATGAATTAAGCCCACCTTTTTTTTTTTAACCCACTACAGTGCATCAATAAACTACAGTCCGGGTGTATTCAATTAAAAAAATTATCAAATATATTTACTGTATAACATTTTTTAAACTCTGTTCTATTGTTTTATTTATGGGTTGGCTAAATGTGCCTTGAGCACTTTACTGAAGCAGCGTAATACAGGTACGCTCCAACAAAACAGGTTTGGAGTCATTAAGCACAACCACAATTCATACATAGGACGTACTGTCAATTTTCTAAAATTGGCTGAAAGAATAGAAAACTACAAAACATTCACATTTAATGTAATCCCATTTACGGTAATTCAATTATTAAATATATTTTTTCAATCTAAGAGCAGTGTTAATGCTCCACTTCATTTTACCAGAATTGACAGTAAATGCTCATTTTTCAGTGCCATTGACAAGAGATAGGCGTCCAGTCCACTACTAAATGTTGACAATTGTAACATACTAATACTACGTATAGGTGCATCTCAATGACATTGCTAATTTATTTCCAAAGTTTAAGGCCATGTCTACATCTAGCAGGGTTTTTTTAAAACCAAGGATTCTGCCCTAATACGTCGGGAAAAATAATTACGTCCACACCAGCACGTTTGTAGAAAAAAAAGCTTCCTCAGCCAACTGCATTCATTCATTTTTAATTACATTCATAATAATGGGAGAAAAATAATTGTCCATAATACCCCCATCCTTCGCATGTATTCTTCAATACGAAGCACTGCAATATTTTGTAAATAAAAGGAAGCAAACCGGTCTAATTTACTCGAAATGTAAACATTGGTATCATGTGTGACGTAGGGACAAAGTTTGTCACAGTCAGTTGCCACGTTTACATGGAGCCAAATATTCCAATTACAATCGGTTTAGATGTTCAAACCGAATAAATGTGTTCCATATAAACACCTCATTCGGAATGAACAGGCCCAAACCGAATGGAATTTCATTCCGATTCACAGGGGTGGAATATTCCTTTACGCAAACCGATTAGAAGTAAAATTATATCATTTAAACAGGGAAGCGGAATGGTGTCTGGTTGCGTTCTTTCTGCACATGCTCCGTACTGACATGGTGACGTCACTTGGTGACATAAGTAACGTCACTTGCAACATGGCTTCCAAGCACACGCACAGCGCACCTAATTGGAGTCCGGCGGAAAGTTTATATCCATGAATCCCTCCACCAGCCCACACAACTTTTTAAATGAACGGCGTGTCATTCTGAAGGTTTGTTTCCACTCGAAAAGTTAAAACAGCAGCTGATCTGACGATCGATCTCCATGTTTTGCAACGTGACGCTTTGTTTTGATTAATCTGCGCATGTCAGACGGCAGTTGTCAAACGTCCTTTCGGAATAAAGGCAGACACATGTAAACGCTGGATCGGAATAGATGAAGTGACATGTAAACAGCTGATCTTAAATTTCCATTTGGAATGATTTGAATCGGTATGAATAAAAGTCAGCATGTAAACGTGGCTAGTGACGTTTCCCCAGTAATATCTTTGGTTATCAGTGTCCACATAATTGAGCCACAATCGCAGAATTTGCAAATCTTCTCTTTAGACGGCGTTTTTAAGAACCCTTGTTTAAATGTGCGTGTGGATGATAGGTAAAAACCGTAGAAAAAGTTATTTTTGCCAAATATCCTGCTTCATGTAGACGTGGCCTAAAAGAGGACCAATTCCTACTGAAATTTAAAAAAAAAAAACATTTTTTTTTTTGTTTTTCAGCAGTACAGTGGAACCTGAGCAGCAAATAATTAGCATATGTGTTATCGTGTTAAAATGACTTTTTTAAAGAAAATATATTTTTATATGTTTTAATATATTTTATTACCTTTTCATAATTTATTGATACCAATGAGACTAAAATTAACCTCATATATCAATCAATGTGAGCTAAAACAACGTCCAAAATCAACAAGTTGCCTGCTTTATCACAAATGGATTTTTTTGTGTATGTTCATTTTGCACCTGTTACTGCGGAAGGACTCTGTTCTTCTGGCACGGGCCAGCAGAGGGCTCTCTCTGTATGGCCGCACAGCCCCGTAGGTCACCTGATTCTCAGGGATGGCTTCCTGAACCTGCAACTGCACACTGGCAGAGGACGGAGAAACCGTTAATGGCACGATCATTTGTGGAATGGTGGATGTTCTTTCTCAGAACTGTGTTTACCTTGAACAGGATTCACGGATGCGCGTGTTGTGCAACACCGATGGGGCGGGGCTAATATTTGGCGTGGCGCAGCGGGATGTGCTAAGGTCGCACTGGTCCAATAGCTGAAGAAGTTCCTCTTCTGTTGGACCGCCGACATCTAAGCGAGAAAGATTTCATCAAAACACCTGAGATCAGTAGTTGTCCAACATTTTACATTAAGTAAGACCTCAAAGAATATTTTTCTCTCAGAGTATCACCATCAACATGGGCGTCACCAAACATATTTCACTGAGTCACATGCTCAGTACTGATCTGCAGTGCCCGAGTATAAATTTCACTGGTGTAAAAAAAAAAAAAAAAAAAGTCCACATAGCATAATCGACAGAATGTGCCTATTTTAATATTGCCAGATTACTCTATTCACTCCATTTACACAATCCGCACATGGCACTTTAATATGGTAATTTATGCACATAACTTTGGCTGTGATAAACATATGAGTTGATACTTCCGTGAAGCACCTTCGGGAGATATGCTGCATTCATGTGCGTCGAAAGCTCTGAGTTCCCAGATTGGAAAATCGTTCTGATAATCACCCTGATCTGATATTAGTCAAGTAATTAAGTCAGTAATGTGGGTTAAAAACATGGTTGCTACAAAGAAGAGTAGCCTATTTTAATGCTCCAACTAGGAGTGGAAACTTCTTGGTACCTCCTGATACGATACAATTTGCGATACAAAGCTCACGATCATGATGATCTGACGATATGGCGATACAACGATTATCGAAACATTGGTAAGGAAATCATTCTAGGATATTCAACAAATAACTAATAAACAGAAAAACCAACCTTCTGCTGTGAATTATCCCTCCCACTTCAAACGGATTGAACGTCTATGGCCGTCAGTGGCAGCCAATGCCAGGCAATGAGGTAATTTTGGGCCATTTAAGGTCATTTACCTGTTGATTTTCAGTTACTTCCTGTTGATTTTGGGGTATTTCATGGGTCACTTCCTGTTTATTTTGAGTTACAGAACAGGGAGTGACCTGGGAATCACTCATATGAATAGGTAGTGACTCAAACTCAACAGGAAATGACCTGTAAATGCCCTAAAATAAACAGCAAGTGACCTGTAAATGCCCTGAAAATCGGGCAGAATGACTGTGAATGCTCTGGTTTCGAATGTACTAACGTTCCCAGTCTAAATGGATTGGGCGTCGAGCACCGTTAATGCAGCCTTTGAGTTAACAGACACTACCCAGATAGCAGACGGATGTTGAAAAGATGTTGGATCAACATTCCGCTGTTGAGCTTCTATCGTTGAATCAACGTCACTTTTGCACCCTCAATTAATGTTGTTTCAACATTAAAATCCTTACAAAACCTAAACGTCATTTCGATTATCATTAATATTGGAACAACGCTGAATCACTGTTATGTTTTCAACCAAAATGCCCGCTCATCCATAATTCCATGACTTTTCAATCATATTTCCCGGTCAATCACAAATCAACTATTACCCAACATTAGTTCATCAACTATAAAACAATGTTAACCATCGCCTGACATACTTTAGAACAACGTTGTTTCAACGTCACTTGACGTTGAAAATTTTGATGTCAACCATACTGATGATTTGGATGAAAAATCAACGTTTGTTCAATGTCGGTCTGCTATCTGGGTGTTATGGTGGAAGATTTTGGTAGCAACTTGTTGGTTCCTTTTTATTTTGTTTTTTTAAACATTGACACTATTCTAAAATGACATCTCGATTCTTGGCAGGAGCATATTGATAACCTTTTAGGATACAAAGTATCACGATATACGTATATCACTATTTCGATATTTTGTCACACCCCTAGCTCCAATGACACATCATAAGTTGAGTGACTGTTAGGCACTTTTTGGTGACACCACGCAATAGAGAATCATTTTTTTCGATTACTCCAACAACACATGAATGCAGCATGAAGATCATACAATCGACGGTGAAAATTACAGCTTCTCACATTTACAGGTTATTGCGAGATAAACTGCCCGTCCTTGCTGTTCGTTTTTACCTCAGTGTTGATGTTTGTTTGGTCACCTATTCCCATGAATTGTGAATTTAAATGGTTCGAATTTACGTATCAGGGAGTTAACTGAGGTAAACTACTCTAGTCGCAAATTGAAGTAGCATATTAGCTGCAGTCTTTTAGCTAACTGGCTATGAATATAATGACTATTAAATGCAATTTGAGTGAGAGGCTCTCAATCAAAAGCTTTGTCTAATATTGCGTTAATATGTGGTATTTAACCTGTATCAATACTGATGCTACTTACTGCCATTTGTTTATATGACCAAAATGAATAGAATCAATCTGTATGAATTAATTACTAGGGCTGTCAAAATTATCGCGTTAACGCGCGGTAATTAATTTTTTTAATTAATCACGTTAAAATATTTGACGCAATTAACGCACATGTCCCGCACTGTCCCATGTCAGACAGTATTCTGCCTTTTGGTAAGTTTTACAGCAAGGTTTTTTGTGCTGTCTAACAGTGAACTCTTGTGGTCGCTCTGCGACATGGTTTATTGCTTTCTTGCCAGTTCAATATGGCTGCACGACGTCTCGGGCTGACGCCTACGTTGTAATATTGTGCTTATATGATCCTTGGACAAGATTTGTCCGTAAGTATGGTTGTTGTAAAGAATGTACATATTATGTTAGTAAGCGAAATGTTATATTTTTTGTATGAGACGCTTTTTGTTTATGTTTAGTGAACCTGTATAGTGTGCTAAGCTAACGTTGTTGCTAATGCAATGCTTGTGTACTTTTTTTTGTAGTTTCACTACGGTCTAAAGAGAACAATGGTTTGAGGCCATTTTATTAATAAATCAGATGAAAAAGGAAGAAGTCTGATTATTAAGGCGTCGTTCACTAGCTGTCTAGCTTTGGAAAAAGTAGACGCTTCGGAGTGAGGACAGCATAGACAGATTTAAATGACAGTAGAGTGAAATGCCCACTACAGTCCTTATGTACCGTATGTTGAATGTATATATCCATCTTGTCTTTCCATTCCAACAATTTATTTTACAGAATATATATATAATTTACAGAAAAATATGGCATATTTTATAGATGGTTTGAATTGCGATTAATTGCGATTAATTACGATTAATTAATTTTTAAGCTGTAATTAACTCGATTAAAATTTTTAATCGTTTGACCGCCCTATTAATTACCTATCTTTGGTACATAACTTCTAACAATTTTGTGTGTGTGCTCATCATAATTTCCAGCTATTTTACAAGCATTTTATTTGTTACTGCAGTCCCTGTCATCTTTAACGAGATGTAATATTTTTCATTTCTATGTGACTCAAACAGCACTACTCTTGCAAATGGATATTAGAAAGTTATTTGCTAGCATCAAGGATAAATCAACAAGGAGAAATGAGAGAGATAAGCTAGGTAACCCACCTAGGCAACATAAACCACTTTTCGAGAGATGGAAGTTGATGAGAATAAGCAGAGGTGAATTGACAATCAACAAGGGATGTCGAATTATTTATTTTGAATACTGATGGCTGAAAAACAAAACAAAAAAATCACTTTTTTTACAGAGACCTGTATTTTGGTTTGATTATATATAGTTTAAAGTGCTATTTCTACCTTTTTATGATAAGTGCTACAAAAATGTGTGCCCTAATATTGTATTAAGTCTAGTGATGCCCCTGACCATCAGGGCCAACATTAACTCATTGGCTGCCACTTCTTCCAGTTCAAATGAATTGGACGTAGTGCTGGGCGATTTTCAGATCGAAGATGGGTGGAAAAAAATTATGTATCGCCGTCAATGGCAAACAATTAATTAAAATGTGTCAGTGAAGTAGGCCAAAATGTTCATATTCAAAATGCCAATTGCATGACAGTTAAAAATAACTGATGACGGATTTGAAATTTGTGTAGAATCCTTAAAATAAAAAACTCCAGTGTAATTTCAAACTGAGTAATTTATATAAAATAACTTTTCAGTTATTTTTTCCCCTTAAAGGACCCCTCAATATCACACCTTGCAAACTCCCAGGGAATCCAGTTTGATATATATTTCTCTACATAAACAGCAATATGACACCACCTCATGACATGACACTTACCCTCTTTCTTCTTCTCCTCTCCTTTGTTGGCGGTGTCCATGGCAGTGGTCAGATCCCACAATTGGATGCTGCCATTGCCGTGACCGGTGAACAGATAGCGGCGCGGTCGCGAGCCCATCCGACTGGAACCTTCGCATTCCCGGACCATGAAGCAAGAGATGGTGGTCCCATCCACAGACTGCACTTCACAGATTCTACGACAAAAAGAGTAAAACTGATCAAACACGAAGAGAACAATTATCCTGTACTGTTGTGTGTTCCGATGTACCTTTTTCCAGTTGATGAAAGCCTCACAAAGAGCTTGTTGGTGATGGGGACGACCTTTTGGATGAATACTTGCTGATCATCTCGCTCTCCAAACGGACCTAAGAGCATAATGCTCTTGCTCAATGTGGAGGTTAACATTTCAAACCTTACGAACAAGAAGATTTCTTCTCACCGATGTCGTTTCCCGAACAGTAGCTGCCGTGACTCTCCGTTTCCTCTAAGGAGAGTATTTTAAAGGAGGCCAAAGGAGTGGAGCCAGGCTGTGTGGAAATCATCCCACGGAAGCGGGTCACCGTCCACGTGCGAACATGGTTGTTGTCGGCGCACACTGCCGTCAGCAGAAAATGCACAAGATGTGAGGAATAAGAGGCTTCTTTATTCCCGCTGATTCACCGTAATGGCTCCACCCTCTTACCTGAGACCAGGTGTTTCTCAGACAACATGATCTTGGTCACAGGGCTCCTGTGGACGGTGAAAGTCTGGAAGAGCTGGGGGCCCGAGCCCACCGTCTCTGGATGCTGCACGATGACTCTCACTGCGCCGCTGCTGGTCCCGTAGGCGATCTCGATCCAGTTCCCGCTCACACCTGTGAAACGCAGTCCAAAGGTGAACCACAAAAATTATTTCTGTCACTAGAATAAATATCTTGTTTCTTCTAATTAGCAGAAGTGGGTAGTGTAGCCAAAAATTTTACTCGGGTAGTGTTACTTCAAAATATTACTCGAGTAAAAGTAAAAGTAGTCATCCAAAAAATTTACTCAAGTACAAGTAAAAAAGTATTTGGTGAAAAGAATACTAAAGTAATGAATAATATTGTGAGTAACTGCTTGAGATGTTTGATTTTTTTTTTCGAAACAGTGGTATTTTTTTTGTCAGCACAAAGTTATCTAACCTATTACATAACCACATTAAGTCGAAAAAATACCCCACAAAAATCACTGAATTCTGGCGAGAGAAAAAAGATCTACAGAAAGGAAGCATCATTCGTCCAAAGAGCACGAGTGCCCTCTAGTGGAGAAATAGTTTCTAGTTTGAATACCGGGAGTTGAATAGTTTCATCACAGTTACTATTATGAAATTAAAAGGATCATATGTCTGGTTTTCCGTGGTCAATCCATGCCAAATAAAAACTGGGGGAGAGGTTAAAATCTGCGCTTTCAAGTCATGTTGAGCGTGCTATGTCAAATACTTATTTTTTTTACGGTGCTTTAAACACGCCGGCGTGAGCATAGAACGGCAAGCTTGAGTGTTATTCTTATAATAAAGTCATGTGATTATTGTTGCGACGTCTCATTGGTGAAACTGGTAGAGATACTGTTGGGATAAAACTGATATGTTGAATGAAGAGGAAAAATGTAATGACCAGTGTGGCCCAAAGTAACAGAGTAAAAGTAGCGTTTCTTCACAAATCTACTCAAGTAAAAGTAAAAAGTTTAGTAAAACTACTCTTCGTAGTATATTTTTCTCAAAAAGTTACTCAACTAAATGTAACACATTAAAATTAAGTTAAGATTTGGTTCTGGGCAAGTATATTAACTCAGAAGTTGCATGTTTTAGTGTTTTGTATGTGGATTATTTAGAATAAAAGGTTAAGACTAGAGATGATCGGGATGCCGATCGATCAGGTCAGATCACGTCATTTTCAAAATATCGGAATCGGCAAAAAAATATCGGCCATGCCTTTTTTAATTTTTTTTTTTTTTTTTTTTAATTAAATCGTTTTCTAATTGTATTTAACGTTACAGACATAATATGTTACACTCACCCAGAGTCTTTAGTTTAGGCTTAAGGTAGGGCTATCAAATTTATCCCAATAACGGCAGTAGTTAATTTTTTTAAAAATGTATCACGTTAAAATATTTAACGCAATTAATGCATGCGCTGCACGACCCACTCACGCATTGTCGCGCTCAATCTGTAATGGCGCCATTTTACCTATATATAGAGATAAAAGGCAGCGTAAAATGAGTAGAGTGAAATTTGGCAGCCTTTGGAGCCTTTTTTTAAATGGCTAACGCCTTACAATCCCTCTCCCTACGGTAAGAAATATCATGGGAAGCAATGTGGGGAAGCAAGGTAGCACTTGATCTTTTTCTTAACACCTTATGTTATTTTCCAACGCAGAGAAGATATATGAATTGGTAGCACTACGCACAGTCATGGTTCCACTTCCCATTAATGCATTTGGCCATGGCTACAGTATCATTTACTGAAAGCTCAACAAATACACTAGATGGCAATATTTAGTCACAATATACAAAGTCACAAGTCTTTCTATCCGTGGATCCCTCTCACAGAAAGAATGTTAATAATGTAAATGCCATCTTGAGGATTTATTGTCATAATAAACAAATACAGTACTTATGTACTGTATGTTGAATGTATATATTCGTCCGAGTTTTATTCATTTTTTTCTTAATGCATTGCCAAAATGTATATGATCGGGAAAAATTATCGGGAATGATTGGAATTGAATCGTGAGTAAAAAAAACGCAATCAGATCGGGAAATATCGGGATCAGCAGATACTCAAACTAAAACGATCGGGATCAGATCGGGAGCAAAAAAACATTATCGGAACAACCCTAGTTAGGACGTAAAATGTCCTCCATATCTGAAATTACCCTAAAATTATATTTCATTCACAGCCAATGCCAAACTTGCTTTTCAAAGTAGACAAGCCTCATACCCAGTGTGTCCAAACTTTTTTTCCCCTGGGGGCCACTTTCAGAAAAATTGCAATCGGGTTTTTAAAATGTACAATGGTACCTCAACATACGAAGTTAATTCGTTCCAAGACCTTGATTGTAAGTCAAAATGGTCATATGTCGAGCAGGATTTTCCCATGATACATTATAATTCCATTAATTCGTTCCACAGCCCGAAAACCTACACTAAATCCTTAATAAATACAGCTGTTACTATTTCAAATAGCAATTACATATAGCTAAACAAAGAAATTAAAAATAAAATTCAGAATAATAATATAATAATAATAAAAATTCCTGTAACATTGTAACGAATCTGGTTCTAACGTGGCAGATGTCTTTTGCATACTGTACCTGAACACACCGCGTGGCTAACGTCACAGTGAGATAGGAGTGTGTGGTAAAGATTTTAGTTTCTTTTAATGTCCTTTTGTTTTTGGCGTATACTGTGGGGGATAGAGGGCGTGTTGAGCTCCAAAAGTTCTGAAAGAAATGATTAAAAACTAGACGAAGCTGGCGACTTCCTTGCCGATGCTACCACAATTATAATTGTCACCTTAACATATATAGACTAGCGAATGGAGGAGGACCGTTGAAATAGGAGACATTCTACGGCCATATTGTCGAGCCAGTTCACGGGCATTTCCATCTTAATTTCAATGGTAAGCCTCACCTTTTTCATTTTTCACCACCTGCACTAACGTTGTTGGAACCCATGTTTATTTCTCACAAGAAAATCTACTGTGCGTCCGTCTTGCGGGAAAAAAAGAAACTGTGGCGCTGTCATAGACGTCATATTTCGAGCATGTCATCAGATGTAGAAAGATCGTGAGTCGAAGTCATCGTATGTCGAGGTACCACTGTATTTAAGTATGAACTCATAGGTTGCCATTGACTGGGGGGGCTGGCAGAGATCCGGCCCCCCAGTCAAATTGGATTGGATGTCTATCGCCGTCAATAGCCGTGAAACATTATAACTCTTTGCCAGTCAGCCCACTTGAAATAGATTTAAGCTAAGGGTGCTAACGGAGAGTTGCGTTTAAGCGACTAGCTCCATCTAGTGTTAAAGCTGGCAAATGCTAAAGAATGTTGGCTGAACTAAGACTTCTTATGCAGGCCGTATTCCATGATATCATTATTGGAAGTTGACCGCAGTTGTCGCACGGGCCGTAGTTTGGACCGCCTTAGCAATTCTACACACTTTCCCATCTATATATCTCATTAAAGTAATATTTTACAACTGACTGGTTTTAGGCGTGAGGTAGACAGACAATGCGGTGATGGCATCGTTTGAGGGGTCGTGATAAAGCTCTGTCACCAGGAGATCGTTGTCTTTCATCCGCAGAGGAAACTTTTGCATGTCTAACAAGAGGAGGAAAAGAAATAGGTGTATTTCAGTTCAAGAGATTAAGTATTTGCCAAAAATGATGTGAGCATGTGTACCAATATAGTAGATGGAGCCATTGTTGCAGCCCAATAACAGGAAGGATCCGGCTGTGTCGCAACTCGTAATTGGAACAACATCTTGAACCTAGCATGCGAACATAAAAACAGCACCAAATCACTATGAATATTATAATTACATTAAGCTTTAATGTCATTACACAAAGACGGAAATAAAACACAAATTTGATCTAATAAGAAGGGTATTAAAAAGTAATTATAAGTCAAGACTGACCGATATTGGAAAAAACTAACCTTGGGATTTTTTAGGGGATTGCGATATATTGCGATATACAGCAATATTAAAACTGGAAAAAAAATTCAGCAGATGACTTGACTAGCTCTGTTTTGGGAAGACTGGTTCCGTCACCATGTTTTTGTATCAGTGTATTATTTAATCAAGAATTTGGACTGTTTTACGTTTATAGGAATTCTGGGATTTACGCATTTATATACACGAATTTTCAACCTAAAAGGCTCTGTGTTTTGTGATGGCCGCCACTTTACATTCAAATAGGGCTGTCCCAAACGACTAATTTTCTCCCGATTAGTCAGCCGACTATTTTTACGATTAGTCGACTAATCTAATAATTAATTTTTTTTTTTTTTTTTTTACTAATTTAGCAATGAAATTTTTGTTGACGCTTATCAAATCACAAAAAACATATTGGAACACTCAAATCATTTATTAAAGTACAAATAAACACGTAAATAACAATAATAAATCACAAATAAACAATGAGTTCAAATGCTGATAGAATTAACTAGTGTAGCATCCCAATTGAACTGATGGTTTACAACTTTTATTCAATCCTTGATGTAAACACACCGTAAGAGCTACGGTGCACACAAATAAAGCAACACAATTAGAAATTAACAAAAACTTTTCAACTTTTTCCTTTTAAACCTTATTTATATATCAATGAATTGCCTATATGAATTGCCTTTACCTTATTACCTTATCATTGACAATCTCTCCCTTGAGTGCAATCACTGTATATACTGTATATATTTATGACCTTTTAACCTTATATAATTTTCTATACCATAAAATAAACCATAACATGAAATAAACCTTTCAATTAGCATTAAGAACAATACTAATAGCACACATTATTTAGTAAGGCGACAGCACCCTCTGGTGTACAAAAAATGAAAAAAAAAAAAAAATTTTACAAACTGCGTGAAGGCGCTTGAGGTGTTTATTCACGGCCGACGTGCAGCCAAGCTTGGCACTGAAGAGACAGGACAGAAGAGTGCACTCTCCTTTGTTTCTTTGAAAAAAGTCAATGTTTTGGACACTCTGGTGCGCTTTTTTTGGCTTTGTGCCGCTTTCCCCGCTTGCAAACAGAGAATCCGACATTCTAACTTTCCACGCATATATTTTTTTAACCCTTCATTACCCGTCGACGGGATGCTGTGCTCGTCGACGGATTTACGTCATCGATGACGTCGACTATGTCGATTAGTCGGGACAGCTCTACATTCAAATAATCAGGTAATTTTCGGCCAAATGCCATTTTTTTGGCAAAAAACTTGTAATTTAGACATTTCTGCATCCATACAAAAACATTCTGCTTTTACGTGTTTTATTTTATGTAACATTTCAATCTAAAAACTACGAGGGCCAAATAGCCTGCAAGACATGCTGAGGCAATAGTGATATCAGAATTCAACCTAAATAAGTTATCCTTGTAAAAAAAAAAAATGCTGAATTTGGTCTTGTTGAGTAATATTAAAATGATTCTGCATGCTTTCCTTAAGTATTACGTTTCTTATGTGAAAATTGAGTTATTAGCTGTTGAAAACGTAAAAATGTAAAAAAGTGAAAATGTAGGTAATCATCTCTGCATTTGGTGATTGTTGTGCATCTAACGTAAAATCTGAGAATTTTAAAGCTATTTTAAGCTGTGTTATACTTATATGAAAAATAATTGGGATTTTATTAGGGAACAACTTTTTTTTTTTTTGTTGTTGTTGATTTTTTGATGCCGCTGCTCACGAAGACTCATATATGCCCAAGGGAGGTGCCTGTTTTGGTTTTAGGTCGCTAGCGGTTTTGGTTATGAAAATATTTGAATTTCAAGTTATTGAAAATAGGCCCTCAATGGGGCTAACGGGATTTATCTGTTTATAATGAAGCTTGCAGTGTATAAAAGGGATCCATGATGCCATGTCTCTGCACACTTGCTGCTTTTATGAAGTAAAACAAATGCTTACCTGTTTAAAAACAATAACAAAAATAAAATAAACCCACGTCCGGCGATGGGACTATTGCGCAACTTTGTGATCAATCCGGTTTTTCTTGTATGTCAGTTCTAAAGGCACCTGTGTACTGTGTATGCAGAGAGGCCAATCATATAATGAAAACACTTTTGGGGACATCTTGTATTAGTGCAAATCGCAAAATCGTCCCATTCGGGACACTTCCAAGTATGTAAAAAGTACACAAAGATGTCCACACCTGCCAGTGCTGTGTTACAGCATTCCACACTCCGACCTTCCCTGTATGGCTTGTCGCTACAAGCTGATTTCCAATGAAGAAGAGATCATCCACAGGCACACCGAGGCTGAACACACCTGGTTGAAAAAAATTAATCTGGTTTTCAAAGCCTTTCAATCCATTTTTAATCGCCATCTACCGATTTCATTGCCGCTGCCTCCATCTTGGATGCTCCAGAGTATGATGCTGCTTTCAGAGGCAGCTGCCACCATCTTGTCTTTGTCTCCGTGCGGGCCTCCTACCACTTTGGCGTTTAGTGCGATGCGTTCAATGGTCCAGTCCAGGCAGGGAGATGAAAACACCTGTTGCCAGCCTGTGGATTCCTTTATCCTGTTGGAAACATTTCATTGGTGTTTGAGAGTGCAACATATTGTGTTGTTTTGGTACGATTACCTGTAACAGATGACAAAGTGTGCATATGCTGCTACAATCCAGTTGTGGTGCCCTGTTATGATCAACACCTTGCGAGGGTCTGGTCCTAAATGGGGTACAGCCCACTTAATGTTAAATTGCCTTCACATATAAAAAGTAGGGATGGGAATTGATAGGATTTTTACGATTCCGATTCCATTATCGATATTGCTTAACGATTCGATTCTCTTATCGATTCTAATTTGGGGAAAAAGACGAACAAATGTTTTGATTGTCATCGAGTTTGTTTAATCAGAAATCACAACCTTACAAACTCACAACGAGGTCAAAAGAGGCCCAAAGCCTCAATGTTAACTGTGGCAATATGAGGCAAATACACAAGAATGTGTAACATTACACTGAAACATTTTTCTAATAGAAATAAAAAATATTGGTATTTATTGGCATATTGGTCGTATTCCGTCCCCACGCAGTTATCTCCACCTTGCAATGACCAGGCATGAAAATGGGTCTGGGGTTAAAAAGGTGACAAGGGTGTGGAGGAAATATGTTCCTGTAGGGCTGTCCCAAATCACTCATTTTCTCCCGATTAGTCAGCCGACTATTTTTACAATTATATATATATATATATATATATATATATATTTTTTTTTTTTTTTTTTTTTTTTTTTTAAACTAATTTAGCAATGATTTTTTTGTTCACGCGTATAGATTCACAAAAATATTTTGTACACTTAAATTCTTTATTGAAGTACAAATAAACATGTAAATAACAATAATTAATCACACATAAACAATGAGGTCAAATGCTCATAGCATTAACTGGTGCAAAAGAATGGAATGTAAACAGATTCAGAACACTGACTTATCCTTTCCAACATTATTCAAAACGATTTTTTTTTAAATCTAGCATGATTATTATAGTATACTACTATATATAATAGTATTATAATAATTATAATATTCATTGCCAATCATATTTTTCAAAAAGGGTGTCATTTTAAAGCTATTCTTAGTGTAGAATCCGAATTCTGTACTATTATAGTATTAATTCTGAAGTATGTGGGATTAACTCCAGAAATCGTTATTTATATGAACGTGATGTGCTTTTATTTTGAAATGTACACCGGAAGTACGTTCGCTAAACCGCTAACAGCTTCACACTCCGCAAAAAATCACTTTTCATCATTCTTTGTGGTGTCACTGTCACTCATAGTTTTTTTTCTCAATTTATTCATTTGCAAATGATGTTAACCAGCGATTTTTCATGTTTGAAGTGTCACCTTTTAACCGCAAGTTTGCGTTTTGGAAAGGACTGCCAATGTTTTATAGCAGGCTAAAGTAGGTTGTCTTTTTTTTCCCCATTAGACTCAATATAGCAGTGCTAACGCTTACAGTGTTTAATATACACGTGTGTCCTTATTTTGTATGTCTGAACTGTAATTCTACGGCATTTTCATTACTAATAAACATCTGCGAAATGAACTAGAGTCTAATAGTCATCTACACGCACACACAAATGTATGCATGCACGCACGCGTTGATAAAACGCAGCCTTTAAAATTATCGCCCTCATTTTTATTTATCTTGTGACAAATGGACTCATTTCATATCGCGATAGGTTTAGCAACTTTAATAAAACATGTCGTTAGTTAGCTAGATGGAATTACGACCCACCTCTTATAAATGTTCTCATCCGATTAACACAATTCAAGTACGTCACCCTCTGACTTCAAAATGGCGAATTTAGCCAAAAGGTGAGTGATTTTCATGCCTGAATAACTACAAGTCGCTTTGTTGTTATTTTTCCTTGTGATGTGAAGACGCACTTTCAAGCGTTTGAACCTACGTGTTGTCATTGTTATGTTTACGGCTGCAATGCTCGTGCTAAACCATCGTAACCTTTCATTTTCACCCTCTTTCCTGGTGAAGTGTAGCCAAACTTTGGAGCGAGTGGTTCTTGGCGCCATGCTAGTTTGATCCGTCTGGACAACAAGAGGCGTCACGTCATGTGATGACGCAGTACGCGTCTTTAGGAATCGTTAAAGGGATCGTTAAGGCTTTTTCATTGTGATGTCGAGGCCTCGAAACACTAGGAACCGGTTCGGAATTGGAATCGGATTTCGATTCCCATCCCTAATAAAAAGCAGACCTTTTTTGGATTACTCACCAAGTTTATGAGCTTCATCTAATCCCGGTGAGCAGGGGAAGGGAGGGTGAGGAGGGGCACCAACATAGCTGAACCCCTCGGCTCCACTCGGACCCGGACGCTCGTCACAGGAGGAGGCGGAGCGAGACTTATATTCAGGGATGGCTAAAAGAGAAACAAAGTGCTGATATTTCAACTTCTTGCGTTCATAAACAGGCTTAAGCGGGTTTTACCTGGAGGTGGAAGGTAGCCATGGAAGAGAACGCTACCACATGAAGATCGGTCCAGTTCTTCACAGAGAAGAAGGCGCCGCACTATACTCATAAACAAAGAATATCAGTGATAATAATTTCATTTTTTAGTTAATTCATTCACTGCCACTGACGGCTATAGATGTCGACGTCAATGGCTCGTCAATACTCCTCTCTATTTTCATATACAGGTACTGTACTGACATGCATGCACACGCCTTGATGAGTGACCACAAAGGTAACAATTCCTATTAAAGTACAAGTACCGGTACTACAATGACGGGAAGTTCCAACAGTGCAACAGGAAGTAAAACAATCTAACAGTTCCTCTTGAGAGCGCCACCATACAGGTTCTGACGAATGGGAATTGCCTAAAAGACGACAGTCGGCATTTCTGCACAGACTTACCTAAAGGAGTTATGCCATAGAATTCCGCTTCATGCCGCAGAACGCTGATGTTGACACCACTTTGGAGACAATACAAGTAGATTTACTGATGTATTCTAAAAGACATGCGCTGAGCTTGTTTGAATGGACTCTCACCGCAGGTCCAGTTCTTTGGTTCGGAGGAAATTTAAAATTGGTGCAAAAGCGGTGGGGTCTCTGTCAATAAATATCTAGAAGAAATGTTGATTAAAAATCGTTAATATGCTGCGTCATGAGAAAAATGATCTCTCCTTGTTTTGGATGAGTAAACAAAGTCTGTACTTACAGCTCCAGTTTCATCCCGAAGAGTGGATATTCTTCCACTCAGCAGACTGCAACACACACACAGTAGTCAACACAAGCATGTATCCATTTACATGCACCAGCACTGTTACAAATATCTGCAACATTCATAAACGGTGGTCATGAATATTTTAAATGTATTTCAAACTGTTGGCAAATAGCCACAAGCAACACAATAGCGGTCTGTATCACTAACAAGGTTTAAAACAATATCTTACTGGTTCTGAATAATTCCATTGCATCTTAGTTCCCTCTATTGAATGGACAAGATAGTACAAAACTATGCCAGACATTCAAAAACTTTCGTGATGTCAGCTTTTTTTTTTTTAAGTGTGCAGCTCCATATTAATACACTAACTAAACGAATCAGAACTCGGCTTTTTCAGGAAAAACACATCTTGAAAGTAGGAGTGTGACAAAATGATATGTATGGGTGATACAGTGGGGCAAATAAGTATTTAGTCAACCACCAATTGTGCAAGTTCTCCTATTTGAAAAGATTAGAGAGGCCTGCAATTGTCAACATGAGTAAACCTCAACCATGAGAGACAGAATGTGGAGAAAAAAAAAAAAGAAAATCACATTGTTTGATTTTTAAAGAATTTATTTCCAAATTAGAGTGGAAAATAACTATTTGGTCACCTACAAACAAGCAAGATTTCTGGCTGTCAAAGAGATCTAACTTCTTCTAACGAGGTGTAACGAAGTCTAACGAGGCTCCACTCGTTACCTGTATTGAAGGCACCTGTTTTAACTCATTATCAGTATAAAATACACCTGTCCACAACCTCAGTCAGTCACACTCCAAACTCAACTATGGCCAAGACCAAAGAGCTGTCGAAGGACACCAGAGACAAAATTGTAGACCTGCACCAGGCTGGGAAGACTTAATCTGCAATAGGTAAAACACTTGGTGTAAAGAAATCAACTGTGGGAGCAATTATTAGAAAATGGAAGCCATTACAAGACCACTGATAATGTCCCTCGATCTGGGACTCCATGCAAGATCTCACCCCGTGGCGTCAAAATGATAACAAGAACGGTGAGCAAAAATCCCAGAACCACATAGGGGGACCTAGTGAATGACCTACAGAGAGCTGGGACCACAGTAACAGAGGCTACTATCAGTAACACAATGTGCCGCCAGGGACTCAAATCTTACACTGCCAGACATGTCTACCAGCTGAAGAAAGTACACGTCCAGGCCAGTCTGCAGTTCGCGAGAGAGCATTTGGATAATCCAAAAGAGGACTGGGAGAATGTGTTATGGTCAGATGAAACCAAAATAGAACTTTTTGGTAGAAACACGGGTTCTTGTGTTTGGAGGAGAAAGAATACTGAATTGCATCCGAAGAACACCATACCCACTGTGACGCGTGGGGGTGGAAACATCAGGCTTTGGGCTGTTTTTCTGCAAAGGGACCAGGACGACTGATCTGTGTAAAGGAAAGAATGAATGGGGCCATGTATCGAGAGATTTTGAGTGAAAATCTCCTTCCATCAGCAAGGGCATTGAAGATGAGACATGGCTTGGTCTTTCAGCATGACAATGATCCCAAACACACAGCCAGGGCAACAAAGGAGTGGCTTCGTAAGAAGCATTTCAAGGTCCTGGAGTGGCCTAGCCAGTCTCCAGATCTCAACCCCATAGAAAATCTGTGGAGGGAGTTGAAAGACCGTGTTGCCCAACGACAGCCCCAAAACATCACTGCTCTAGAGGAGATCTGCATGGAGAAATGGGCCAAAATACCAGCAATAGTGTGTGAAAAGCTCGTGAAGAGTGACAGAAAACGTTTGGCCTCCGTTATTGCCAACAAAGGGTACATAACAAAGTATTGAGATGAACTTTTGGTATTGACCAAATACTTATTTTCCACTATGATTTGCAAATAAATTATTTTAAAAATCAAAAAATGTGATTTTCTGGGGGGTTTTTCCACATTCTGTCTCTCACGGTTGAGGTTTACCCATGTTGACGATTACAGGCCTCTCTAATATTTTCAAGTTGGAGAATTTGCACAATAGTGGTTGACTAAATACTTATTTGCCCCACTGTATATTGTGATACTTAGCATCCCAAAAGGCTATCGATACGCTCATGCTAAGAATCGATATATTGTTTGATATTGATATTGTGTTAGGCCCAATCCATTAAGACAGGGAAGAGTGAATGAACATTTGTTCATTCGAAACCAGAGCACGCAGTCACTCTTTCGGATTTTCGGGGCATTTGCTGTTCACCTTCAGTTCATTTTAAAGCATTTACAGGTCACTTCCTGTTGAGTTTGAGTCACTTCTTATAAAATGCCCCAAAATCATCAGGAAATGACTGAAAATCAACAGGTAATGACCTGAAATGGCCCAAAATTACCTCATTGTCATTGACAGCCATAGAAATGGGAGGGGCTCATTTGCTGCCACCCTCGCAGTTCAAATGGATTGGACGTCTACTAGATACTACTTCCAGAAGGATGAAGATAGCTTGTTTTTCTGTTTATTAGTTGTTTTGTAGAATATCCTAGAATCATTTCCTGACCAATGTATCGATAATCGTTGTTTTGCCATATCATCGTTATCGTGAGCTTTGTATCGCGGGTCGTATCGTATCGTGAGGTAACAAGAGGTTCCCAACCCTACTTGAAAGACAGAGAGTGACTGTGCCACAGTAACTGCGGGCTAAAATGCTTGCACAACTGCATGCAGGTCACAGTGGTATTATTAAAATGAAAGAAATGGCAAGAAGTTATTTTCGGTGGCCAGGATTAGATAAACAGATCGAAGAGACGGTAAAAAATTGTTCATCTTGCCAGAAGATTTGCAACAATGCACCTGCAGCCCCACTTCATCCTTGGGATTTTCCTCAGGACCCATGGCACCGCATTCATATCGACTTTGCGAGGCCTTTCGAAAATCGAATGTTTCTGGTTGCTATCGATGCCCATAATAAGTGGCCAGAGGTAGCTATCATGAAATCAACCACATCGGAAAAGACAATTGAGAAGTTAGATGTTTAGTCATTTCTGAATAAAGAAGTGTTGTTCCATTCAAGTCTCGGCCTTACATGTACTTAGACTAAGGAAGTCCATAACAAAAGACATGTTTTTGCCAAGGAACTATGTTGAGGTAAGTTGACGAGCATCATTCTAACTTTACATTTAGATGACTGAAATGTGTTAAGTGAAATAGTGGAAAAACAGTTATTACATTGCATTTAATACTTGTAAATTGAACACACTACTCGGTTTCACAGTAATTGGATTCAGGCGCGACACACAGCAGTAAAACGATGAGATAATGGAACATGTCTACTTCTCTGCAGTGATACAACTGCTTGACTGTGCTGTCATGTTTTTGTGGGAGTGGTGACGTCATCTGCTTGTCCTGAGATAACCCACGCTCTTATCGTAATAAGAATGAAAAAATGATCGCGAATACCTTGAGAAGAAAGAGTCTGGGATCCACATCAGAGTCTGTCTGGAGGTGCTGAACCTTCAATATAAAATACGCAGTCACGTTTTAGTCATTTTAATAAGCAATGATGCGGAGCCTAATGTAGAATGACAATTTGCATGCATGCATGAACATGGTCCAAGCCCAAGGATGGTAGCAGCATTTTACTGTTGCACAAACCTAAATGCATTGCCATTATTAATAAAAATAGTTGATGCAGCTTATGTTGCACACCAGTTCATTAAATGTCCCTCACGATAACCATCAAACAGGACTTACCGCGTCCCCCCCACGTTCAGCTGTATAATTTCCCCCATCCCCGTCGTCAGGTCATCGCCGTTGGTCGCCATGATGTGACTCCGGCCGAATAGATCACAGTCTGCGCTTCATCTCCAAAGCTAGCATGCTAACGTAAAGAACGGGCGCCTCTCCCCTAGTTCAGCTGGTGTCCAGACCCCGCAGCCTGACACCCTCTCTCGCGTCGCTCCGCTCCATGAAAACAGACCTAATGCGCGCGAGCGAAATGTAGACGCCCTTTGTTTATGTATTTTATATAACAAAGATAGGAAGCGGGGGTGTTAAAAGCCAAAATCTGCCAGAAAGCGCTCCCTTGTTGTGCGTGGGTCGTTCGCATCACTACCAGGCTCTCGTGTTCATCGTAAATAAATTTCGCGTTGCAATGTGAACCAGCTGTGTCAAGAGTACACACTGAGAGCGAGAGAAGTATTGCATACTACTTCCGATTTCGTCTAATGACACTTCCGCCTACGATGCTTCGCTACAATAGACCAGGTGTAAAATGACAATATTATTTTCGAGTGTAACGCAGTGACGGACCTGGCAATTTTGGGGCCTAAGGCGAACATATCCAGGGGCCCTCTTCATGGGTCGGATGTTAAAAAGGTGAGAAGGGTGTGGAGGAAATATGTTCCGGTACACTAGGGCTGTCCTAAACGACAAATTTTCTCCTGATTAATCAGCCGACTAGTTTTACGATTAGTCGACTAATCTAATTTTTTTTTTATTTTTTTTTTTTTTACTAATTTAACAATGAATTTTTTGTTGATGCTTAGTAATTCACAAAACCATTTTGGAACACTTAAATTCTTTATTAAAGTACAAATAATCATGTAAATAACAATAATAACAAATAAACAATGAGGTTAAATGCTGATAGCATTTACTAGTGCAAAAGAATGGAAAGTAAACAGATTCAGAACACTGACTTTGCCTTTCTAACATTATTCAAAACAATTTCTTAAAAAAATTTCTAGCATTATTATTATAGTATACTACTATATATAATAGTAGTATAATATTATAATAATTATTCATGCCAATCATATTTGTCATAAGGAGTGTCATTTGAAAGCTATTCTTAGTGTAGAATCTGTATTCTGTAGTATTTATTCAACATATTATAATATTAATTCTGAAGTATGTGGGATTAACTCCAGAAATCGTTATTTATATGACGAACATGACGTGCTTTTATTTTGAAATGTTCACCGAAGGTACATTCGCTAAACCGCTAACCGAAAGCTTTACACCCGTAAAAAACATTCCTCGTCATTGCTTGTGGTGTCACTAATAGATTTAATTTTTTTTCTTTAGCAAATGCTGTTAACCAGCTGTTGAGTGTGACTGATGACTGTATGACTGATTGGAAATGTACTGCATTGTTTCACCACAAGGTGTGCTGTCCTGCATTTTATGTTCGGTGTGAAGAAGAAGAAGAAAGTTAAAAAGGCATTAGTGGCCTATTCTAAACTTCTCCCTCACTGCATTTTGGCTCTCATGGAGAGCACGTTCGCTCATGTGTTCGAAATAAATGATAGCCGACGTGCAAAGTAGCAAGTGAGCTGTAAAAGTAGCGAGCTTAGTGGCGTGAAAAACGCGGGAGTGCTAAGTGAAGCTAACGAACAGCCAAGCGGAGCTAAATGAAGCTAAGCGACTGATACTCAGTCCATCGTCTTGGAACAGTCCATTGTAGTGCGTGTGTCTGGGGGAGTGATAATATAAATGCAGCATTCAAATGGCTTTCTTTTTTGTTTTGTTATTTGTTTGTTTGGTATGCTGACATAATTATACATGACGAACAGTTGGGGGTGCTGCTGGCTCCGGTGGCCCAAGCCCTTGCTCGTTGGGGCAAGGGCAGCTGGTTGGGGGCCCTCTACTGGTTAGGGCCTAAGGTGATCGCCTACTTCGCCTGACTAGTAGAACCGCCTATGCCAATAGGGGTGTGACAAACTATCGAAATGGTGATATATCATGATACTTTTTATCTCAAAAGGTTATCGATATGCTCCTACCAAGAATCGCGATATCGTTTAAAAAAGGTGTCAATGTCTAAAAAAATAAAATAAAAATGAACCAACAAGTTTCTACCAAAATCTTCCACCATAATAGTGTCTCACTTAACTCTCAGGCTGCAGTGACGGTGCTCGACCACGCAATCCATTTGGGCTGGGAATGTTCGTTCATTCGAAACCAGAGCATTCTCAGACATTCTGTATGATTTTCAGAGCATTTACAGGTCCTTGCTGTTCATTTTAGGGCATTTACAGGTCATTTCGTGTTGAATTTAAATCACTGCCTATTCATTTGGGTGATTCCCAGGTCATTTCCTGTTCTGCAACTCAAAATAAACAGGAAGAGATCCCTAAATTACCCCCAAATCAACAGGAAGTAACTGAAAATCAACATGTAAATGACCTTAAATGGCCCAAAATTATGTCATTGCCTGGCATTGGCTGCCACCGACCGCCATAGACGTTCAATCCGTTTGAAGTGGGAGGGATGGCAGCGAATAAACGAATGTTCATTCGCTGCCACCCCCCCAGTTCAAATGGATTGGATGTTTGCTAGTGATAAACTCATTCAAATTCACAGCGCAAGCTTGTTTTTCTGTTTATTAGTTTTTTGTAGAATATCCTAGAATGATTTCCTGACCAATGTATCGCCATATCATCAGATCATTGTTATCGTGAGCTTTGTATCGCAAATCGTATCATATCGTGAGGTACCAAGAGTTTCCCACTCCTAGTAACCAACACTAAAAATTAATATACTGTATAGCAAGCATTGACACATTGAAAAGTCCTGTAATATGCTTTTAATTCGCATTTTCCCCCATAAAATGAAACTCCTAATTTGTGTATTTGTAGTCCTCAAACAATTTGTCACCACATTTATTCTAAATAATGTAATAAACATGTAAATTAGCATTTTTTATGTATTCATTTTTGATAATTGATGCATTCAATTTGATAAATAGTTTATAAATATAAAAAAAGAAAAGAGAATTTAAAAACATCTAATTGAATTAGATATTGTTTTACTATTTAGGAAATTATTGAAATGAATACATTAATTTAATTTTCATGTATGCAAATGTTTTAATTGAATTAAAACATAATCTCATTCATCATATATAACATTCATCATTAAAATTATGATTTTTTAAATGAAAATAAATGACTATATTGTATTTGGATAGTGTATAATAAATCAATGAACTAGTTCAAATTGTAGTTCACAATTTTTAAATGAACTGTTCAGTTCGGAGTTCATAATTAAAAATTTTGAACTAAAGTTCTTGGTTAAAAAAAAAAAAAAAAAAAAAAAAACTTTTGTTTTTATTTTTTAGATGTTTAATTTTATTTTATTTTGTAGTTCTTTCTTGTCCCCAACAATTGCTGCAAGCTATTATTAACAGAATCGATACTCGAACCACCGACAGCAATTCTTTTATCCACTTAAACACTGAAACTGTGTGAGATTCATCGTCATATTCAATTTCAAATCTGCGTCGGTACTGACCTTTTTGTAAAACTCACTTAAATGTTGGTACTGGGCCAGTGTTCTGTCAGATTTTGTACCCCATTAGAATTGCAACTTTGCAGTTCTGTACGTGCACACAACGTTATAAATGGCCGCGAATCAGCGATTCCAAAGTAAACACTAAATGTGTATATAAAGGAATTATAAAATTACATTTTGTCATGGACGCACACGAAGGAAAATTCTCTCTCACCACGTCTTCCCGTGCAATTAAGCATATATTTCCGCTGTATTCATGTTGAGTTACCAGGTTTGATAGCTTTCTGCTATTAAGTTTATTTTATAGTGTTTTTTGCCTATGGCTTTTATCTGCAGTTTTGTCAGAAAGCCTCGTTCATGAATGTGTTAAATGGACTACGTGTCCCATGATCACCCTGGGTTCACATAACCAATGGGATGAGACTTGGGGAATGGGGAAAATTTCTGTTCTGTAACAGTGAGATGTGCGCGAGAGTTACGGTACATAAAAAAAGAGTTGACATCGACATCATATATCCCGCAGTAGTCGCACATGTACTTTGCTGCACAACACTAATACTTGACAATTAACGATGTTATGAACGCCGATCACAACCGCTGGAATGAACACGTTCATACTTGTTCATAAACAAACGTTTATTCAACACGTTCACGCACAACTAACAAATACCAACACTCATTTTTCACATAATAGCCCATAAAATTTGATATCAATCACAATCAGTGGTGTTACCTAGATGGCTAATGTGGGTGGGCATTATTCTTACCTGGGGGGGGGGGGCAAAAAAAACAAAACAAAACAAAAAAAAGCTACAATGCTCAAGTAGGTCGAAATCCGGCGTAAGGCTACTGCACCTTAAAACATGTTTTGTTTTCTCCTTGAGGTAACTGTTGTTGTGATTTGGTCTAAACAAATAAAAGTTGATTTGATTGTATTTGACTTAGAACACATCCATAACTGAACAGTATGGACATGCAGGTGAAAATGTTTTTTTTAGGTAACCTATTGTGGTTCCTCGGTTTTATTATTATTATTATTATAGTTATTCTTTGTTCCGCAGCCCCTTTGAGCTCACTTTGACCCCCTTAGAATGCTTCAAAATTCACCAAAATCGACAGGCAGGTCAAGACAGGTGCAATCTTTGATACTGTGTAAAGACAAATTCCAAATACACTATGTAGCGCCCCCAGCAGTCATTCTTTGTCCCGCCAACGCTTTGAGCCCTACTTTGACCCCCTCAGAATGCTTCAAAACTCACCAAACTCAACAGCCAGGTGAACACTGGTGAAAACTTTGATAAAATAAAAAAAAAATAATAATAAATAAAATTTAAAAAATCAAAATATGCGTAAATGTGTATAGCGCCCCCGAGGAACAAAACCAACATTTCATTTCTTTTTTTTTTTTTTAAGGTGAAAGAGGAGGTAACAACGCAAAGGTTAAAACTTAGAAGACCACAGTACTATATGAATGGGATACCATAAGCGGTGCCCAGACTGCCGTTAGTACTACATCCAGTTTTCTTTGGGTGGGCAGAGCGTGTCCGTGGGTGGGCACTGCCCACCCCTGCCCCTCCTGGTAACGCCCCTGATCACAAGACTTTTGAAATGTCAATTGATAAATAAATATACATATACAACTGTCTCTCCTCAATTTGGGACTGGGTCCGATCGCAAATAGTATTAAAAAAGAAACGTAAGTAAATGTAGTTTTGCTATTCATGCTTGAAAAAGTTGACATGAAAGAGTTAACTTTTGTAATTCAAAAGGCCTGATTGCTAACGCATTGTTTTATCATTAAATTATTGTTTTAAACACTTTTCTACGAATTACCTTGTCCATATTTGATTTCAATACACGATAAGTGGCCTTGCAAACATCGACTTCAAAAAAAGAAAAAAGCGGGGGAAAAAAACACTCAGCGCGACCGCCTTTATCTGACCCAAACCACAAGTGACTGTCCGGGAAGTGAACTATCTTGATATGTCTTCAAAGTACACTTTTTTTTTACGTTTTATTAATTTAATGATTAGAATGATCATTCTTATCATAACCGAATAACCTTCCTAGTGTGGAAAAAAGTCTTCTATACATATATTTTAACAATACCTTGTCTTTTAGGAATATTCTTTCTTATTTCACAAAAGGATTATTCGTGTCTTTGATGGCTTTGAATTTAGAAAACACGAAATGGATGTTACACAACCACCTAGACTTGCCCCAATGCATTTTAAAGTGTTTTATAATAATTAGTTTTACTTTTGAACTGGATGAAATAGTGATTTTCTGCGTCGGTGCCGCCCAGTGACGTCAGAACTGCGTCGTTTTTGCGCATAGAGGTACTCCTCGAGTACTGAGCTGCCCCTCCCACTTGTGCCACAGGCGACTTGAAAAGCAACAACCTATTTGACGACGAAGTGGTTTAAATGTCACCTTTTTGCTACTTTTGCTGCCTGTTCGCCGTCTTTTCCACCAACATGTAAACCGCCACCGCTTAACGTGGCGTCGACTTTGTGCTACACGGTAAACTCGTTCGTGTTTAGCGTCCTAAAGTCACGCTAGCAAAGTGTTTATATACCGTTTGAGCTTGTTGTAAAAGTTAGCGAAGAAGTGTAAGACAATGTTTTAAACGCGGAGAATGGACACAAGTAAGTGCACTACAGTCTCGAAGTGCGTAGGTTTTTTTTGTTTGAGCCGAGCTCGTTCTTGTCACTTAAAATATTGTTGAATACAAGGAAGAAGTGTCAAGGAAATTGTTATAGTCTTTTCCAAGTCACGTCTTCACATTTTAACCTAACTGTCATGTGTTTGCAGCCTCCGGGAATCGAAAGGCAGGCCTTCTCAGAAGATGGATGTGCTAGTTAGAGCTCAGAGAAAGTGCTAGGTCCGCCGTCACTCACACAGCTCTGTAGCAGGAGTGCAGAGGAGGACAGCCCAGTCTTGGGAAAGTGGTACCATGATTGCGGAGGCAGAGGGGAAAGGACCCCCGGCTGCAGAAGCCAGCAAAGTGGCTGGGGGCTACATGTCTTGTAACGCCCAGCAGGTCCATAGTGTCCCTCTCGCTCAGCCCCCTGCCTCCAACAACACAGAAGATGAGGATGAAAGTGAAGATGAGTCAGACATCTTGGAGGAGAGTCCCTGCGGCCGCTGGCAGAAACGCAAAGAGGAGGTAAGACACTATTCACAACTTCATGTCCATCTAAAATCCCAGTGGCCAGATTTGGCCGGCCAAGTCATTTTTGTGGCCTGCGAAAGCAAATTTTGTGCATCGATTTCATGAATCTTGCTAAAATACCAAAATTATGGTCTTCTCTTTTAAAAATGTTGTGATGTTGCAAGCATTTTTTGGGGTATTTTAAATTGCGCTGCACATGTGACTGTGTCTGAGCTTTTTTCTGACATTTTTTTTCTTCTTCAAAGTTGGCTTTGAAATTTGTTATGAAACTGACATGCATTCTGCTCTAATTGGTCTAAAAACAGTCCTTGAAATTCTTTAACTTTGAAATTTAACTTGTTGAAACCTGGGAACACCACAATAGTAGTTGACATCTAATTTCAAAAGCAAATATTTGAGCTCCAGACTGTTTTTAAAATAGACAATTTCAAAAACTTGCAAGTTAATTTTTTATCTACTCTGTGACCAGCAATTTTGCTGATTAAAAAAAATACATACTAGCCAGGGCGTAGGTCCAGTCTCAACATTAGTAGGGACCATATAACAGCATAACCTGCACGTACACTTTTTGCTGGGGACGGGACATTAATAAGACCAAACAGATTGGGTGATCGGGGGCCAAGGCTACATTTCTCACAAATATGAACCTAATTATTGGATAGGCTAAACAATCAAGGCAAAATGAATCTGTATTTACTGATACTAACTTTCATGTGTATTGGTTCACTGTTCAATTCACACCTTTGTTTTCAAAAACTATTAAAGAAAAGTTTTGAAAACCTCCTGAATAAATGTCTGGATTTTATTAGCAAATTTAAATTTCAATATTTGAACATAATCTAAATTATATTAGCATACACAATTAATACAAACTTGTAAATAATTTCTCAACTATCCAGGATTGCAAAAAATAAACATTTGTCTTAAGACTGTCCGTCTAAATAAATAAATATGTATAACTGGAAAAAAACTTATTTGTCAGGGAATAACAAAAATTAAAAAATGAGCCTTCCTTCCGGTTAAACACTCCTGATTTTGTCCACAAGCACAGCCAAACTTAACAAAAAAAAAAAAAAAGAGAGAAAGTGCAAATAAGGTTGCTTAAAAGTTGTTGCGGGAAATCTGGACATCCTGAAAAGTTGGTAGTTTTATGTCCCTACCGTCCCTAGGAAAACCTACGCCCTGTATTATTAGGTACTTTTGAATATTTTTGTTGCAACGCTGATTAACTTCTACTACTCTCTGAAGCCTGTTTGTTGGCGATGATGCACAAATGAGTTGAAGTTCAGTATTCATCAGTAACATGTTGAAAATGAATTAATGACTCCTGCACTTAAATTGTGCACCTTTAAATAGGTTATCAAATGAGAGAAATGTGGCTTTGTACTTTGTGACTTGTTTTCAAATGTGCGCCCAAAAACTTTTTACGGTGGCCCCTAAATTTTCACGTTATGGATTACACTGTTGCCGAATGGATGTGTGGGATACGTGGGGATAAATGGATGCGGAATAGGTACAGTTGACACCCTACATTGAACTCATTTGCTCCCACTGACAGCGATAGACGTCCATTCCATTTTGTCTAGAAGGGGCTGGCAGCGATCATTTGCTACTAGCACTCCCGGATCAAAATGCATTGGACGTCTATTGTCCAATATTGTTGTTCCTCCTCATGCTGTTGATTTATATTTTTTTAGGTGAACCAACGAAATGTTCCCGGCATAGACATGGCATACTTGGCTATGGATACCGAGGAAGGCGTGGAGGTGGTGTGGAATGAAGTCATGTTCTCGGAGAGGAAGAACTTCAAGTTGGTGGAGGTCAGGCCATGTTTCACAAGTGACTACTCAGCTACAATGGGTAGATTATTTGTTGTGATTTGTTTTTTAACTAAATATTTGTGTGGTGTGTTCAGGATAAGGTAAACGCTGTTTTTGATCATCTGATTCATTTGGAACATGCAAATATTGTCAAGTTCCACAAGTACTGGATTGACGCCAAAGAGAACCGGGCCAGGGTGAGTCGTGTTAATTCAGTACACGATATGGCATCTTCATAAGTAAAGAGAAAAATGACTTATATTTTTTCATTTAAATTTTCATACAAGCACCACTAGCACGTACCATCTTCTTCTCTCAGGTGATTTTCATTACCGAGTACATGTCATCAGGAAGTTTGAAGCAGTTTCTAAAGAAGACCAAAAAGAACCACAAGGCCATGAATGAAAAGGTAATAACTGATTGGATTTGGGTTGAACATTGAGGATAGGTGTGTTAAACCTTTGGCACAGTTCACACTTTACCATTACTCTTCAGTGCATCTTAAGAATTCAGGAATTGGAATAGAATTTAAATAGGACTTGAGGGGTCGCACTGCAAGCTTGGACATTTAAACACATTATTCAAATGTTGTAATTTCAAATGTGCTGAATTCTTTACAATTACAAACACCTAATGTGTTTTTAAATTGCATGTCTGTAACAAGCTTTCATCCAAATACCCCAAAAATCTAAATTGGAGCTGTGACTAATAATTTCATAGTATTTAATTCTTGAATCAGGTTAAGAGAAAAAAAAAATCCTCCCTTCATTCAAAACCGGAGATCGTTTTAAACTGAGCAGAAAATGATTCCGAATGATTGTTTTTGACCTTAACATGTTAGAAAATTGACCAAAAATAGAGGTGTTTATTTATTTTTAATTTTTGTAAACTGAAACAGACGGTTTTAAATGTCTTATTTTGGTGGACAACTAAAATTTGAGGATTTATTTTCTGTCAAGATGTTGAAATTCCGAGGATTTTAAGTTTGAAAAGGTCTCAAAATGATTAATCCATTATCACAATAGTTGATGATTAATCATTGAATCTCCAATCCAAATAAAAATTACAATTATTTAATTATGTTGAATTTTAATACAGACATGATGTCGATTTTGGGAGAAAAAAAAAAATCAACATTTAAGAAGCTCACATTCTTTTGCTTTACAGTGATAAATTCCAGATTTTGTGCCATTTGATGCAGTTGTTCCTATGTTTAAGTGCAGTAGAGACAAAACTATAGTCAAAACAAGCCGTTTGATAAGGTGTGTGTTGCTGACAGGCTTGGAAGAGATGGTGCACGCAGATCCTGTCAGCTCTCAGGTTGGTCTCATGTTCTTCTATCCTCATGGTCACATGCTTCAGCAAGGAAATTATGTAGACCAGTCTTTGTTGTCGTTGTCCGGCAGTTATCTCCACTCATGTGATCCCCCCATCATCCACGGCAACCTGACCTGTGACACCATCTTCATCCAGCATAATGGCCTTATCAAGATCGGTTCAGGTATTTAAAAAAAAAAAAGAAGAAAGAAAGCGACTGACAGACGACGCTAAGTGTGCCATTTTTCTGCTCCTCAATGTGACACTCGCATAGTTTTCATTAGTTTCAGGACAATACTGGACATTGATTGTCACTGCATTCTTTTGTAATTTGGTTAGAAAATCTATTTACATCTGGGTACACAAAACACATTTGACTACAAAGACTTAACTACTACTGCTCTATGAAGTTAATATTGATCTTCAGCTCTTGAATGCCACACTTGTTTTTCTTTCTGGTGTGGATTTTTATTTATCCATTTATCCCTCTTGTCTCTAGTGGGTCCAGACACTATCAACAAACATGTGAAGACTTGCCATGAAGAACAGAAGAACTTGCATTTCTTTGCCCCGGAATATGGCGGTAAGAGAAGATTAAAAAGCACAAATGAGCTATATAAATGGCAACAACATGGAATGAGGGACAACGTAAGATCTGAAAATCTTTTAACACAATGTAAATTCACACAGTTACAGCAATAGAATAGAATACAGTATCCTATTGGATTTTTTCAGCTGTCATGATTATTTTAATGCGCTCTTGTGTGCAAAGCTATTGTAACATCTTGCTTATTTCCACCAGCAGAGGGTGCTAGTGGAAAAGTCAGCAAGTAGACAAACACAAACTAGGTCCCATTTTAATATTTTGTCCCTGACAAAATTCAAGCAATGAATGACCCTTGTGTCCCCAAGCCCAAGTTCTTACAGATGAGCTAAAACTATCCCAAATTGTAACTGTCAAATTTCATTTTACTGTCCTTTTTTTAGTTGGCCACAAATGCCGGGCTGGTGAGGGACATTTTTGTGTCTTATTTTCTTCTTTCTTGTTGTCTCACCGCAGCTGTCACTGACGTGAGCACAGCTGTCGACATCTACTCATTCGGCATGTGTGCCCTTGAGGTGCTGAAGTAAACCACAAACGGAATGGGAAATGACACACTGGTGACGGCAATGCAATGTTAATACACTTTATGTGTATTGTAGATGGCGCTATCGGAGATCCAGGTAAATGGAGAGTCCTCATATGTGTCTGAGGATGCTGTCAATACTGCCATCCAGCTGCTAGAGGATCCACTACAGAGGGTAAGATCATAATATCAGGTGAATGTTCCTACATTCATATTAAGCTTTGATGACATCAGGCCTAAAACATACATTTACACCAAATTCCACTGCCTTCCCAATTAGAGCTGAAACGAATACTTGAGCAACTCGAGTAACTCGAGTTTAAAAACTGATCTGAGTAATTCGATTCGCCTTAATTTTATTCGCCTCGAGGAATCGTTTAATTTTGCCAGATCTAAGTATCACGTTTTGCCCAGGCTGACGTCACGTGGGCAGAGGAAGATCCAAAAAAAAAAAAAAAAAAAAACTGACTGCCGCCGACAGCCGCTACAAGCTATGCCGACATTGCTAAAAACTACGCCCGCATGATGCTTCGGTGGTAGCAGGTAGCGTCTGATGTGTCTCATAGATATCACATGTATGTACAACTACTAGTAGATGCGAAATGACAGACTCGGCGGCGTTAGTGAACAGCCGCCATCTTAAAGGGATCCTCTATTTTTAAGACAAGTAATTCTTAAAAGATAAATGTTAGTATGAGTTATAATAATTTTATATTAAAACCCCTCTTAATGTTTTTGTCTTAATGAAGTTTGTAAAATTACTTTAAGTGATAGGTCGCCACTCTTGTTACGTCGCAGTGCGTGACGTCAGCGGGCCCATTGCCGAAATTCCAGCGTGTCACTCGTTAGCTTTCCCAACATGTTGTCGGTTCCACCCTTCCTATTTGAACCAGATCTGAAAATGGAGGAGCAGGACAGCACTGTCGGTCGTTCACAAGACGAACTTCAGGGAAAAATGCGTGCAGCAAATACCTGATAAGAAAAAAGTTGGGCAAAAGTCTCAATGACAACAGAGCGAGAGAGCGTATGATGTTGGGAACTCCGGTTGGGAGCGAGAGTGTATGCTGTTGGGAACTCTGGTTTTATTAGCAGATATTCAAGGTAAGCATATTGCGTTTTCAAACTTATCCCAATATAATTATGTAGATTGTTAGCATTCAGAGCTGTCGTGTGCTTTACATACAGTACATGCCAAAGAGCACACCTTGTGTAATCCATGTCTTGTACATTGTAACGCGTGGAAGGTAGGATACGTGTATAAAAGTACCAAAAAGGGGAGAAGCTTCCACCTGGGCACATTTATTCACAAAAAATAATATTTCCACCTTGACCACTTTTCACTCGGGAGCTCAGCAGTACGCAAACACGCGTTCCCTGACGAACTCCAACATTGTTGTAAGGACCATGTCAGAGTCACTGCCGTCACTGTAGCGTGCCATAGTGCTTTGATTATTTGGTATGATCACTCGAAGATCCAGGAATTGGACCGATCCCATGGCAATGTTGCAGCCGCGATCGGGCCATCGATTCCACAAAATAGACTGATCTGAAAAGTCGCTGTGGGACCGACGAATAAAAAAAAATGGACAGATCCGAAACCAATATTGCAGACGCGGTGGGACCGTCGGATCCAGAAAATAGACGGATCCCTTACATGACTGAGGATCCAGGAAAAATGTTCAGGCGCCAGTTGTAACGCGTGGTGGGTAGGATACGTGCATACAGGGACTAAAAAGGGGGAGAAGCTTCCACTTATGCACATTTATTCACTAAAAATAATAATTCCACCTTGACCACTCACTTCACTCCCCTTGTTTCCATTTGACTAGAAATTGCATCCAAAAGCAGCACATCGTGGCATTTTACTTCACGAGTTTAGGCAGCAATAAGCAATTGTTGAACATGCTACACATTTGGAAAGATCCCAATGACGTCATCACTGCGAGCCCGCAAACCATGGCGCCAACTAACGGTCAAAATATGTAGTAAATATTATAAAGTATTGCCATTGATTTAATATTTTATGTGTTTCTAACAATATATTTTAGTCCAAGAGAACAATTGTGGTTTATTAGAGCCTACATGTATTTAAGGTAGAGGATCACTTTAAAGCAGTAGATTTTTCAGAGCTAATCAATAAGATTAACGTTACTGTCCCTTGCTCACGTAACATTAGCCCTGCGGAAGGCTAGGTTTCAGTTAATCATGACTACTGTCGATGCGTAGCTAACGTGTCTTACACACAGGCTTTATTTAATCTGTAAAAACATAGTGCTGTAGAGTGATGAGGTTGTGAAATACAAACATAGTAAAGCTCGGTGCCGGATGTATGGTGAGATGTGAGTCGTGCCCACCCAATCAAAATGTCGGGAATATCTATTGTAGCGTCGCGCTGGATATAGAGAACGCACGGAGAGTTGGTCTTACCTACTTTTTTATTGCAGAATTAACGGTTACTGTTGGCTGCAACCACGCCAAAAAAGCAATCACCAAAACAAACTGTTTTTCCAACCTTGTTTGTTATCCGCGCGCTTCCTCTCCTCCAGACACATTCTCGCAGTCGGATATACGGGCATTAATGACGTCACCAGCCACAACAAAGCGTCGCCATATTGAAATGGGGGCAAAAAACGAGTTCCAAGCAGTTGCTCTGTCGTGCATTGTAGTACAAATTCGTTGAACTTTTTTCTTATTTGCGGTATTTTTTTTCCATCGGAATGACTAAAAGTTGCCGTGTTGCGGGTTGTAACACAAGGAAGAGTTCGGAGCCGCATTTGAAGTTCTTCATTCTTCCTCGTGAGAAGAAAAGGACAAGCAAATGGCTGAAAGCAATCAATCGAGGAACAGTAAAAGAAGACGGTGCCGTGGACCATTCTCGCCAGTTGGAATCTAAATCCAGGCACATTTACGTTTGCAGCCGACATTCTATTACTGGTGAGTAAACTTTAATCGATTTTTCCCCCCCCCCCAATTAGCTGCTAGGATTCAGTAGACTAGGCAGTGGTTATTATTATCGCAACCGACAACTCGCAAAGCGTTATTTTTCTTTTGCCGTGAACTGCTCTGATCGGTCAATCGGTATATTATTGGCCTGGTGGGAATTGTTTATTTTGCCGTTACGTGTTCATGGCTAAATAACGCTTGGAGGTGAATTACGGGTTACGGCAGAAATAATCACTCCGTTAATTCTACCAGTTTTCTTAGTTCCACACAGTACATATTCCACGTAATTGATAAAGGTCATCTTACTGGGTGACTTTATGAGGTAGTTGTAGATGTTTCCGAACTCCACTGCAGGCAATTCCTTTGGATTGTTTATCCAGCTATCAGCTGCGACTTTGTATGGGCATATTTGCAGGCCAATACACGCTAATTTTAGATTGGATCGCCTCCTCGCGTCTGTCGGCAGTGACTCGTGATAATAATAAGTCGCGTTTAAGACGTTTTTTTGAAAAAAAGACGCAAAACACAGCGGAAATATGAATTTCAGACAACGTTTGTCTACGGAAGTTTACCTGTGCGTGCCCCCATCTCAAAATGGCGACACGTTGCTATGCGAGATGACGTCAACGTGACATCACGCCGACTGCGAGAATAAGTAGTTAGATGAATGAGAAAAAAAAACCGAAACAAAAAACAAATAAAGCCCCAAAAAATTAATGCAGCCTCAACGGGACACAAGCCAGTGTCTTACTTGCGCCGGTCCCAAGCCCGGAGAAATGCAGAGGGTAAAAAAAAAGAAAAAAAGCCTGTATTGGGGGTGCCCCCTCAAGATTTCTTAGTGCCCACTCCGGTGGGTAGACCTAGATCCGGGCCTGATAAAGCTAACTGTCAATTTTAGCTCAGTAGTCATTGCTGGATAAAACACCATGTAGCACTGATCCCCAATGTGCTTCAATACAGCAGGTATCATATATTTATTTTTCACACTGCAAAAACTCAAAATCCTATCAGGAAATACAGTTTAGATTAACTTCAAATTCAGGCATGAAAATCTCTCACCTTTCGGCGAAATTCGCCGTTTTGAAGTAAAAAAAGGATGACCTACGTGAATCGTGTAGATCCGAGGAGAAAAATTTTAAGGGGTGGGGGGGGGGGCATCGGGTGTAGGCATGTGCCAGTTACCTTCACGGATTACCATGCTATGAAAACATCGCGGTTACAAAACCACTAAAATTTCCCGTCATACAGTAGTACGTATTCGTTATTTTTCATGTGTCGAAAATGCAGCCAGACGTGGCTTGGCGCGGCAGCGCTTCCCCCGCTATTCCAGCAAACCCAAAAACAAGCACTCCAAACGCAAGCCGTAAAATCTTCAATTTATTGATCTCTCAAATCGTTGTAACTGAAATATACCAAATGAATACATTTAAAACGTTGTACACTCGTATTTTTCCACATCTGAGTAGCTTCAACAGTTTAGCTTCATGAAAAAGTTCGCCAAAAACAAAACACACATTTTCCTTTCAAATTCAATACACAAAGTTACTAAAAACTTACAAAGACGAATGATAGGCAAGGCTTAGCTAGGACAGCAACTTCATTGACGTTAATCACAGCCGCTGAGAGAGAAACAAGTTTGTATGCGGGGAGGGAAAGAAAAAAAAAGAGCGTCAAAGATCGCTAATTGCGACAGATGATCTTGTACTAAGCACAAATTCACATTCGCTGGAGGAGGTAAAGTATCACTCCCAATTGTTTTTCGATGAATGCATTTGCCAGCATATTGAATTTGGTGAGTAATGGTTTTCGTTTTCATATTTTGTGGTATGACAAAGTTACTGCCGTTCGTTGCAGCTTGCGTTGAACACTGCCGGAGCGTCCGGTAAAAAAATAGCTCCCGTTAAGGTAGCGTCAAGCTTGTGTATTTAACGGTAATATAAAAGCAGTGTTGTCAATAACGCGGTATCGTAATGCGTAACTAATCTGATTACTTTCTTTCAGTAAAGAACAATCTAACGCGTTCATTTTTCTAAATCAGTAATCTTTCCTTGATGCCTGTGTGTTACTATTTTGTTATTGCCCCATAATGTGTGTAGAATGAAGAATACTGTAGTCATGGGAGTGACATCACATGTCACATTTTTTAATCGGGGATGGAACAAAAAGTGTCACGTGTATTACCATGATGCGTGAGCGCTGGGAGTTTGCGCCCAAAACAACATAGCCATGCTACCTCGCCAGGATGCAATGAAATAGGCAGGAGATATACTACAAACGGCTGCATTTGCACACTGGAAACACAGCCATTACTTCACATTTTTGTCCAGTAAAGATAACAAAAATATCTTCGTGCGCTGCGAACTTTGCGCTGGCTCAAAAAGACTGTCGACCGCTATAAGCATCCAATTCAAGCGCCACTTGGAATAACAGCACAACAGGTAATACGACAGCCAGGACTTTTTGATACTGCTCGTGCTCAATCCTCGGTTCAAGCTCAGTTGTTGTTGAAGGTTTTGAAAGCTTAGGTTTAAAGAAATTCTAAATATCCATCTTGCCTCCTCAGCTGTAGTTTTGGCTAAGCAATGCAAACGGCTGTCTCTAAGGTTCTATAGTCACATGATCTGTTCGAAAAATAATTTGGACCCATTATGAAATACTTTGAAGGATTCCTGTTCATTTTATTCATTTTTGTTGTTTGTTTTATTGCTCTAAAACTTTTATAGACAACATTTTAATGGCCATATTCAATGGTCTTTATTTTAAAGGGGAAGTTCAGAATTTTTTACATTAGGCTTAATCTTTGAGTTAGCCGGGGTTTAATTAGTCGTTGGAGTTGATTTGAACAAATTCTATGCAGTTTGACAGTTATTTGTTAGTTTCAGGGCTCCGGAGTGGCTAAGCTAGCGCGAGTCAATGGTGGTTGAAATCAACTCCTTCAACTAATTAAACCCCCGTTAACTCGAATATTAAGCCTTATGTGAAAAATTAAAATGGTCAAATTTGCCACATGTAGGACGTTTTGCCGACGGCGGACATTTTGGCAGAACGCCGGAACATATTTCCTCCACACCTTTCTCACCTTTTTAACCCCTGACCCATTTTCATGCCTGCAAATTTTGTTATCAAGCATAATGACATTTTTAGGTAAGAAAGATTTTTTTGTAAGGTCAAGAAGTTTTTTGAGTGAAAGCAGTGAATTAGTCTTTTTTTCCTAGTCACATCTGATATGTAATTGTTGGCTGTTTTCAAGTATGTCGGCCACCATTTGTCTTCTCAAAGAAGCTCAGTACAGTCACTAGTATTACCTCAGCAACAAAAGGGCAGTTCATCGTAGCCTCGTTGGTGTCGAAACCCTCTTATCGGCCTGCCACATTGCACATATTCATGCATCACGCAGCTCTACCGTAAGTTTCCTTCAGTTTAGCAATCTACGTTAGAGCACTTCAGATCAACAACTGCCACTTTGACAGCTTCAACTTTTGAAGCGTGCACATAGCCTCATGGTTCGGATAATACTCAGCTCAGTGAGCATAGTTTATAGGTATCGTACAAGAAGGCTAGATGGTTTAAAGTGGCCATCTTGTGACAGATTAGTCAGTCATAACTTTTGATTTACTCTTAACTAAAATACTCTTAACTTGCTGAATTCTTGATAGACTTATAAACTGTTTTCAACAAACATGTTTCCATGGCAAAAATAACTATCCATAAGTATTCAATAAAATTACTTTTTTGATAAGAGATTTGAAAAACAGTTGAATATTTAAATAACTGTAGATTCCTCAAAGTACATGTTCGTTTGAAATTTTTTGTTATAAGGATCAACTGGCCTTGTCCTAAAGTGGCCACTACGGCTAGGTTCATACCGCAGGTCTTAATGCACAATTCCATTTTTTTTTTTTTTTTTTTTTTTTTTTTTTTTTTTTTTTTTTTTTGTCATATCTATTTTGGGGGGAAGGGCGTGCCCGTTCAGACTGCCTTTGTCCATTGAGCCTGTGCAAGTATTACGCATGTGCAGTAATTTGCAGTCTGACATGTGTTGAGCAAACTGACGTGCATGGGCAGGAATATCAAAACAAATTACACATGTAGGCTCTACGTCATTCCAAGGTTATCATATTTTGATTCCCAAAAAGAGGACACAAATAACAGACATAAATAAGCCCCCTTTAGCCTTGCATTCAAAGTTTATATGGATTGATAGAACGCACGCAGGCACTGTGCGTGCATGACGCACACAACAAAAGCCTTATGCGTGTGCGTCAGTTTGTTCCGACTTGGCCATGTAAGCAATACTGAAATACCGTGTTGCTCATTTGGCGCACAGAAAGAAAACTGAGCATCTTCGGGCTTATACTTCATTTTATTTTTATGACTGTGGTCAAGCCTGTCTCCTGCGTAAAAGCCAAGTTCAAGCTAGGCACTAACACTAATGCACAGCTCCATCGCTGCTGTCCTTCTTGCTGCTCTTGTTCTTTGCTGACATAATTGCTGCATGATTTCAGATTTGGGAGACTTGACAGTTCAGACCGCAGCCACATTCTGGAAAATGTGGCCCAGATCGGATTTTAACCACATTCGAAAGTGACATAGATCAGGTTTGAATTGGTCCACTTTATGTGACGTGTCCCGTTCAGACCATTAAGTTAAGGCCTCATTTGAGTCGGAAAAACATGAAAAAATTGGATTTGTGCATTAAGACCTGCAATATGAACCTAGCCTATGTGAGCCGGTCAGTTTCCATTGTCTCACAGCATGCACATGCTAGTGTTTTGCTGAGATATCTATAGGAGTGATAGATGTCACACATGTAGAGGGGGGGACATGTACACTGCACCATAGAATAAGTGGCAGACCCAGCCAAACTATGAAAAAAAGTTTGAATTCGTCTGAAAAATGTGGTATTTTTAAACATATTTTATGTTGTGTGCGTTTTAGGAACTAATTCAGAGATGCCTGGATTGTGACCCATGCACAAGGCCCACCGCCCGAGAGCTGCTCTTTAACCAGGCTCTGTTTGAAGTGCCACTACTGAAGCTGCTGGCTGCTCACTGTATTGTCCGCCACCAATGTGAGTTGTGTTGTGTTTTATCTTGAGGGCAGAATAAATTGTAGCTGTGATAAATTTGAACAATTGGACACATACAGTTTGTACTTATGGAACCAATACAGATATTGGGTTTCTCGTGATTTAGACCCTAATAATTTAGAGATGTTTTCAGAAAGCAATATTGTAGACTGATGTTGATGATTTGCAATTGTCCAGACATGATTCCAGAGAACGCATTGGAGGAAATAACCAAGAACTTGGACCCTAATCTCGTTATCGCTGACAAGAAAGATGATGTTCAGCTCAAGTAGGAAAACCAGTTTACCATCTTCTATTGGCTGTAAAAATAAAGGATGTCAGCTTGCCTTTATATACAGTGGGGCAAATAAGTATTTAGCCAACCACTAATTGTGCAAGTTCTCCCACTTGAAAATATTAGAGAGACCTGTAATTGTCAACATGGGTAAACCTCAACCATGAGAGACAGAATGTGAAAAAAAACAGAAAATCACATCGTTTGATTTTTTTTAAAAGAATTTATTAGCAAATCATGGTGGATAATAAGTATTTGGTCAATACCAAAAGTTCATCTCAATACTATGTTATGTACCCTTTGTTGGCAATAACGGAGGCCAAACATTTTCTGTAACTCTTCACAAGCTTTTCACACACTGTTGCTGGTATTTTGGCCCATTCCTCCATGCAGATCTCCTCTAGAGCAGTGATGTTTTGGGGCTGTCGTTGGGCAACACGGACTTTCAACTCCTTCCACAGATTTTCTATGGGTTTTAGATCTGGAGACTGGCTAGGCCAATCCAGGACCTTGAAATGCTTCTTACGAAGCCACTCCTTTGTTTCCCTAGCTGTGTGTTTGGGATCATTGTCGTGCTGAAAGACCCAGCCACGTCTCATCTTCAATGCCCTTGCTGATGGAAGGAGATTTTCTCTCAAAATCTCTCGGTTCATGGCCCCATTCATTCTTTCCTTTACACAGATCAGTTGTCTTGGTCCCTTTGCAGAAAAACAGCCCCAAAGCATGAGGTTTACACCCCCATGCTTCACAGTGGGTATGATGTTCTTCGGATGCAATTCAGTATTCTTTGTCCTCCAAACACAAGAACCTGTGAGAACCTACCAAAAAGTTCTATTTTGGTTTAGTCTGGCCATAACACATTCTCCCAGTCCTCTTCTGGATCATCCAAATGCTCTCTAGCGAACTGCAGACTGGCCTGGACGCGTACTTTCTTCAGCAGGGGGACACGTCTTGCAGTGCAGGACTTAAGTCCCTGGCGGCTCATTGTGTTACTGATAGTAGTCACTAGGTCCCCACGTGTGGTTCTGGGATTTTTGCTCACCGTTCTTGTTATCATTTTGACGCCACGGGGTGAGATCTTGCATGGAGCCCCAGATCGAGGGAGATTATCAGTGGTCTTGTATGTCTTCCATTTTCTAATAATTTCCCCCACAGTTGATTTCTTTACACCAAGCGTTTTACCTATTGCAGATTCCGTCTTCCCAGCCTGGTGCAGGTCTACAATTTTGTCTCTGGTGTACTTCGACAGCTCTTTGGTCTTGGCCATAGGATTAGTTTGGAGTGTGACCGACTGATGTTGTGGACAGGTGTCTTTTATACCGATAATGTCTTAAAACAGGTGCCATTAATACAGGTAACGAGTGGAGCCTTGTTAGACCTCTTTGACAGCCAGAAATCTTGCTTGTTTGTTGGTGACCAAATACTTATTTTCCACTCTAATTTGGAAATAAATTCTTTAAACATCAAACAATGTGATTTTCTGTTTCTTTTTTTCCACATTTTGTCTCTCATGGTTGAGGTTTACCCATGTTGACAATTACAGGCCTCTCTAATCTTTTCAAGTAGGAGAACTTGCACAATTGGTAGTTGACTAAATACTTATTTGCCCCACTGTAAACTATGAATGAATTTAACAATAGACCCTATTACATATCCTCGTTTTATTTGTTCGTTATCCTCCAGGTTCTCACAATTTCCAGCCTTGGAGCTCGATAAATTCCTGGAGGATGTGCGGTAAGATGAAATGTTATTATGGGATTAAAAATCGAATTGTTAAATAAGGTTGTCTAGCATGACTTGCTTTAAAGTATAGTGATACCTCAGCTCACGAACATAATTGGTCCCAGAAAGTGTGTGTAAGGCGAAAAGTTCGTCTTCCAAACATTTATTCCCCATAAGAAACCATTAAAATGAGAATAATCCGCTCCCAGGTCCCCATAAAACATAATTTTCTACTAAATAAGCCTTAAAACTACACAAAAATATACCTTATTTTCTTTAATGTCTTCTTAGGCTTAACACTAGCCTGTGGTGGGGTCTTTTTCGGTCCCATAATAGCAAAAGTACACTCAATATGGTCCAAAATGTCTATCAAACACAAACCACGTCCGCACTCAACGAAAGGGAGGGGACGAACTGGGACGCCGTGAGCGTGCATCAGCTTCTCGTGGCGCTGTTCGACCGTGTGGTTTGGTTCGTCCGCCGAAAACTAGTTCGTCAGCATAGACTATATGCTCGCGAATTTAATGTTCTTGAGGCGAAAAGTTCGTGAGCTTAAGCATTCATGAGCTGAGGTATCACTGTATTTGCTCCTAAATGATGACCCTGCCCTGTTTCTCCACTAGGTGGCAGAAGCTATCAGTTTTGAGCAACTGTCTTTGTCTTTATTCTCAGTTTATGCTCTGACATGGTTGCCATCTATCGATAATTTACAAATTTGTCTTCCGCATTTTAAAAGTTATTTAAAGCACATCTATGCCCCTCTTTTATTCAATCAGAAACGGGATTTATCCCCTAACAGCGTTCGGCCTTCCTTCTCCGAAGCATCCACAACAACAAAATGTTAAATCTCCCATTATCGTTCCTTTGGTCAAGTCCCCCACACCTGAGCTTGCAGAGCTTGAAACACGGCGGGTGAGTGTGACACAATGCACATTTTTGACACAGGTGCAAATGTGCCTATTACAAGCAAAAATGTATTCGACTCTTGTCTCCTGCAGCTTATTCATATGCAGTGCAATGTTGAACTCATTGAGGAGGGACCCAAATTTCATGTAAGTGCACAAAATCGTTGACGATAAACTTGATGATGCATTTTCTACACTACAAATTTTTTTTTCCCTATGTACAAAACGATGAGTATTATAATGTTGTCTTTGTTTTAGCTGACATTGTTGCTGAAGCTGGAGGACAAGCTGAACAGACATCTAAGCTGTGACATGTTACCTCGTAAGCTCAACCCCTCCAACACACACGGGATATTTACACAAAGCAATGAACAGCTTGGATGCAAATAGAAGCTAGAAGAACTTGTCTTCATGTAATATGGGTTGGTTCTGACACCATTGCCTATTACAATTGTGATCCCACACCCCCCCCCCCTCACTCAATGTTATTATTAAGGATGTCCATATGTGTGCACTGAGGCATGTGTGAAAGTGAGAGTGAGATCCCTGACAGAGCGTGCTAACTATTTTCAGCGGAGACTGCATATTAGAACCTTACATTTTAGTGCTCATCAGATTCCATGTCCTTTAAAAACCCAAATTGAAGGCATTTGTTTCGAACATTGTTACCATATACTGTATATATCTTACACAGCCACATTTACTTTATGATATTCTGGTAGCCTTTTGTGACAGATAGAAGGGGGAATGACCAAAAAATGTACAACGGGCTAAATAATAAATGTGTGTGCACGCGCAGGTATGTGTGACATGTGGAACTTTGCAAGCGCGTGAGGAGCTGGCCCTGAGGCAAGGCTGCAGCTGACAGCTGTCACCTCTTGTGTCAAAATCTGTCCGTCTCTTCGCTACTTGCAGTTTCCTGTGTGTCACTGACACACTTGGACACTTAATCTCCTCGTCTCTCTCACACACTCCCTTTCTCAAATGGCGCGAACGCGCAGAGGCATCTAAAATACAACAATTTACCAAGTAATATTAGTGTTTTAGGTATATACTTTTTGTAATTTATATTTGTAATGCTTATTATTACAGGCATGTTAGATAGTTTGCTTGTAAGAGGCATGAGCACGTCTCTTGACATGACTGCAGTTGCAAAGCAGAAATTTGAAGAAACGTGTTTACTTATTGTCAGTTTGGGTTGCAGATGAAAGTGTTCAAGATTTGGCTGGAGAATTGGTGCAACTTGGCTTCATCTGTGAGGTGTGTGTAATGTATTTAATAGATTTACACTGACTGTGCGAGGGTGGTACTTAGAATGTGAGCATGGCCTTTAGTGTGTTCCACTTGAAGAATCTGATGCACGATTGCTTTTATACCATATGCACTCTTAGGTACACTCACTCGCCCACCCACATTAATGCAATGCCGCTCTGTAGGAAAGAGTGGATAGTCTGTGTTTCCACTTACTGTAGCTCTACTCTTAAGGGGAAGTATTAAATTATTTTTAGCATAATTTATTATGCCTGAAGTGTTTGTGTTGTCTCTGCAGATGGACCAAACCAAAATAGCCTCACTCCTTCAAGAAAGCTTCAGTCAAGTTCTTGACTAGCACCACGAGTGCTCCCAAACATGTCTGTTACATTTTCCCTTTAAAAGCACTCAATATGCTGGATTTTTTAAAAATAAGTATAAATAATAAGTCTTAATATTGAATGTGACCAAAATGGTGTATGTTTCTGTTACATCAGGGATGAACTTCACAAGTGCATTTAAAATGGAGTTGTTCACACGTTAAGACCAAATGATACCAAATAAGCTAGACTGTGCCTTTCTGCATCGTTCCACATGCGCGTATCCTATTGATACTCATTGGTATTTTTTTCCACGGTGCAACATTCCCAGCTCTGTAACTATTCTGTCAGGTCCAATGTAAAGTATTACTGAGTTAGTGTAACTCTTAACGGCTGAATATGTCGTTATTTAACAAGCCTTTGGAACAAGAGCACGCTTGTTTCTGACGTGTGTGGAGACAATCTTCTGTAAACTGTTACTATATGAGCAAAGCGTTACTGAATTTCTCTTGGTCTTTGTTTTTATGCCATTCCACTTTAAAACCTCTCATCTCACTTTGCTTCTTTTGTCTTATTGTTTGTTTTACTATTTCTACCTACACTAAAATCAGACACCATCTTGGTGTCATTGAAAATGGCTGTTCATAGCATCCGTTTCATGAGAGTTTGACACGTTTTATTTATGGTACAGAATATTTTGTGTAAGGTAAGGTCCCTCGTTGCACATCATGGTAAGTATCTGAACTGTTTTATTCATATCGCAGGAATCTCCTTGAATTAAACAACAATTTGATTCATATGTTGCTTTGACATTTTGTGACATATTATCTTGAAGCTAGCTTGTGTTTCTGCATAAATCACATCGGGATTAAGAACACAGAAGATGGTACATACGTATTAATAATATCTGATTTGTTATTTGAGAAGTATTTGTACAATAGGGATCAATTGTAATCTTTTGGAGAGTCAATTGTACAAAATAAAGCTGAAGCTGAATTGTAATATATTATGTTTGAGACACAAATTGTGTTGTTTTTTTATTGCCACACTCAATTTATTGTTGTGTCATGATCAGTCTGGACAAAGATGCATGCACCAAAAGTTCTCTTATTGTTGTCCTTAAAGAGTTAATTTTCTGCATTTGTTCGTTTTTTAATACTGCATTAGATATTGTACCAAAAAGCTATGTTACTGATACATGTAGCACTTTCCAGCTTCATAAATACATTTCTGGCTCCCTGTGGTTGTCTCGCAACACTTGGAAAATGATTAATTCCATACAGTTTGACCTTTGAATAGAGTAATTAATCCTAGGGGCTCCATTGTAATGCTCAAATTGTTGAACCTGTACAACAAACTTGCCAGGACAAAAAGATTTATACTCATTTTCATAGGTGGTTTGAACTGGTGTGTATTCTATTCATGCTTTGAATGTATTTGGATTATGTTCATGATGATAATGTCGTTACCCCCCCCCCCCCCCCCCCCCCCCAAAAAAAAAAAAAAAAAAAAAAAAACCTAAAAAGTGCATCCTGACAGAATGTGCATAGCATAGTACAACTCCTCTTTCAAATAAATTTGTGGAAAGCTTTTTGTTATAGTTGGTGCATAATTACAATGATGGTGTATTTTTATGATTACCACCAAAATATATCCATACATTTCCTGTGTATCGTACGTTATATGCTGGGGGTGCCGGTTTTATTACAGGGTTCAGTTTTCCCATAGTGACGTCACAACATGCCGTAGTCTATTCATGTCCTGTGCTAACACAACTCGGTTGTTGAGTTAAATTTTAGTATCGAAAACAAAAGTCAAGTTCGAGGCTAGATACTGAAGTATAGTTTTATTTAACTCGTAAATTAAATGCAAATGTATTGAACTAATGACAGCCGTTTAAGCCTGTAGTTAACTTTTTATTTGCCGTTTTGATATGCAGTCCATTTGACTATCATATACTATGTAATATGCAGTATATATAATAGTACACTGCTAAAAAAACAAATTTCAGATATGAATGACTGAAATATTTTTATTAAATATTAAATATTTACATAGTTGGATGTGCTGAGTACAAAATAACACAAAAAATATCAATGAAAATCAAATGTATCAAGCCATGGAAGTCTGGATTTGGAGTTAGACTCAAAATTGAAGTGGAAAAACACTACAGGCTGATCCAACTTTGATGTCATGTCCTTTAAACAAGTCAAAATGGTCTCTGCGTGCCTGTATGACCTCCCTTACAATGCCTGGGCATGGTTCTAATGAGACAAAGGAGGGTGTCCTCGGGGATCTCCTAGATTTGGACCAGGGCATCACTGAGCTCTTGGACAGTCTGAGGAGCAACCTGGCAGCGCCAGATGGACCTAAACATAATGTCCCAGGGGTGTTCTATTGGATTTAGGTCAGGTGAACGTGGGGGCCAGTCAATGTTATCAATTCCTTCTTCCTTCAGAAATTGCTTATATACTCCAGCCACATGAGGTTGGGCATTGTCATGGACCAGGATGAACCAAGGTCCCACTGCACAAGCGTAGCTTATGACAATGGATCCAAGGATTCCATCCCGATTCCTAATAGCAGTCAGGGTACCATTATCTAACCTGTAGAGGTCTATGTGTTCTTCCAGGGATACTTATTTCATGCTTTACAAGTGTTCAATTTGACCACCACCAGTGGCACGGACAACATCAAGCCGATATGACTTTTCATTTGTTAAAATCACTTGAGAAAAAGACTTTTAATTCTTATTAAATTATTAATTAATAATTCAGTCTATTTCAATGATTTTAAAATGAAATGTGTGATGATTTTGGCACATTCTGTTTTAATCACCCTGTATATTAGTACATGATAGTCAACTGCATATAGTGGATCACAATGATATTTAATATATATTTTAGGAATAGATTCTGTCTCACTCAAACTTGCAGTCGCCATTATGGTGATAGTTTTGACTTTTACCAAGAATTTAACTTGGCTTTTTGCAATATTTGGTGTTTTGTTAACCATTAATCTGGGCTAGTTAAAATGGCCAGTACATTTCTACATTAGTTTTTTTTTCTTTTTCTTTTCTAAATTGAACATTAATGGAAACAAACACAAAGCATAGACTTCACTATCAGTTGTTGGGGCTTGGGGCCGATCCGTAGGGGGCCCATTTTCAAAAACTTAAAATTCAAATATTTTCAAAACCAAAGCCGCTAGCGACCTAAAACCAAAACAGGCACCTCCCTTAGGCATATATGAGTCTTCATGAGCAGCGGCATAAAAAAATTCAAAGACGTTCGCTAATAAAATCCTGGTTGATTATTTTTTTCTATACAATTATAACAAAACTTGAAATGATGTTGGAGTCTGCACAAAGAACAATAAAACAAAAGAATACAAATAATCAGACATGCAATCTTATATCCTCATGAACAAATTCCATCTAGTTGTATACAAATCAATTTATTGACAGAAGTCAAAAGAATATGTTTAGAATAATACTATTTAGAATGGAGAGAATATAATACAGTGGGGAGAACAAGTATTTGATACACTGCCGATTTTGCTGGTTTTCCCACTTGCATGTAGAGGTCTAATTTGTATCATACGTTCTCAACTGTGAGGGAAGGAATCTAATACAGAAAAACAGAAAATCACGTTGTATGATTTTTAAATAATAAATTTGCATTTAATTGCATGAAATAAGTATTTGATACATCACAAAAATCGAACTTAATATTTGGTACAGAAACCTTTGTTTGCTATTACAGATACCAAACGTTTCCTGTAGTCCTTGACAAGGTTTGCACACACTGCAGCAGGGATTTTGGCCCACTCCTCAATGCAGATCTTCTCCAGAGCCTTCAGGTTTCGGGGCTGCTGCCGGGCAACACAGACTTTCAGCTCCCTCCATAGATTTTCTATCGGGTTCAGATCTGGTGACTGGCTAGGCCACTCCAGGACCTTAAGATGCTTCTTACGGAGCCACTCTTTAGTTGCCTTGGCTGTTTGCTTAGGGTCGTCATGCTGGAAGACCCAGCCATGACCCTTCTTCAGTGCTCTCACTGAAGGAAGGGGGTTGTCAGCCAAGATCTGGCGATACATAGCCCCATCCATCCTCCCCTCAATACGGTGCAGTCGTCCTGTACCCTTGGCAGAGAAGCAGCCCCAAAAAATGATGTTTCCTCCTCCATGTTTCACGGTTGGGATGGTGTTCTCGGGGTTGTACTCATCCTTCTTTTTGCTCCAAACACAACGAGCCGAGTTTATACCAAAAAGTTCAATTTTGGTCTCATCCGACCAGATGACCTTCTCCCATTGCTCCTCTGGATCATCCAGATAGTCAGTGGCAAACTTCAGACGTGTCTGGACATGCACTGGCTTCAGCAGCGGGACCTTGAATGCGCTGTAGGATTTTAATTCATGACGGTGTAATGTGTTTCCGATGGTTTTCTTTGAGACTGTGGTTTCAGCTCTCTTCAGGTCATTGACCAGGTCCTGCCGTGTAGTTCTGGGCTGATCCCTCACCTTCCTCATGATCAGTGATGCCCCACGAGGTGAGATCTTGCATGGAGCCCCAGAACGAGGCAGATTGACCGTCAACTTGAACTTCTTCCATTTTTCTAATAATCTCTCCAACAGTTGTTACCTTCTCACCAAGCTGCTTGCTTATTTTCCTGTAGCCCATCCCAGCCTTGTGCAGGTCTATTATTTTATCCCTGATGTCATTTGTGGAGAGGTTGGAGTTTGTTTGTTTGTTTGTTTGAGCATGTGAACAGGTGTCTTTTATACAGGTAACAAGTTCAAACAGGTGCAGTTACTTCCGGTAATGAGTGGAGAACAGGAGGGGTTCTTAAAAAAGAACTAAGAGCCGAAATATTTACTAGTTGGTAATGTATCAAACACTTATTTCGTGCAGTTAAATACAAATTTATTATTTATAAATTATACAATGGGATTTTCTGGATTTTTGTATTAGATTACGTCCCTCACAGTTGAAGAGAACTTATTATACAAATTACAGACCTCTACATGGCTTGTAAGTGGGAAAACCAGCAAAATCGGCAGTGTATCAAATACTTGTTCTCCCCACTGTATTTGGAAGAGAAAAAAAATTGTCTTGATGTTGACTCATTGGCTGCAATCGACAGCGCTAGACATCCAATCAATTTTGAGTGAAAGGCGAATGAGCCCTGCCAGCTCTCCTTGTCAAAATGGATTGGATGTCTAGTGCCGTCAAAGGCACTGAAACATACTGTAGATGAGCGTTGACGGTCGTTATTCTCAGTTTAAATGAATTAGAAGTCTATCCTTGTTGATGGCAGGCAATGAGTAAATAAAGACACAGGTAATATTATTCAAACGTGGAGAAAACTTACAGAATTTAGCTTCGTAGCAGAGTTGTTTTCATCAAGGATGACTATAACAAAAATATTTTGTCAAAGATCATTTTTTTATGACGATACGATAACGAGCTAAAAACATTTTTGGGGAGACTAAAAAATAACGAGACTAATGCCAGTTTTCGTCTGAGGAGACGACAACGAGACGAAAAATGCACAATAGTTTCAGTCACATGTTCACAATGTATGACATTTCATGTGTTGTTAGCCTGCATCGCAGCAGCGTCCAGTTGTGTCACTCATGTGATGTGCTGCTGCTTTCCAGTCTCCAGGCTTGCACACAGAGTAAGATTTGTTTTCTTGGCCAGGAGAATATGTAATGTTGCTTTAGTCTTTAAAGGTCTGTGCTGAGTGATCATCACACTCTAAATGTAACTGGGAGAATTAGAATAGCATTCATGTTCGAGTTAGCAAATGGCTAATGCTAATGGCAATTGTCCTTTAAAACTCTCGGAAACATTTTTTTACATACACTTCGTGGTGTTCACGTGTGGATAGTTAATTTAAAATAATGTACTGTTTTCCTGCAGAGTGTGTATTATCAGGAAGTTGTCGTTGTCGTTGTAGATGCTACAATATGGCAATGTTCATTTGAAATAGTTATAAACCTTTATTATTTGTTTATTTATTTATTTATTTATTTTATTTTACAGACAAAAACAATTTTAGTAAACGTCGACCAAAATTAGAAGAAATTAGTCTTGAGTTTTCGTCAACAAAAACTAGACAGAGACCAACACATTTTGAGATGACTAAAATATGACTTAGACTAATAAGTATTATCGTCCAAAAGACTAAGACAAAAACAAAAATTAAAAGGGCTGCCAAAAACAACAATGCTTCGTAGAAGTGAAATTGGCCTAGAATAAAAAGACCAAGTATTTAGTTGATTTTTGTAATTACAAAGATTTGATTATATTTTTACCTTTAATGTTAATCGTATGACCAATTTTTGATGAATATATTTGTCAACATTTTTCACAGAACGACCCTTAAGAGGCAGATCTGCATTAGTGTGTGCATAGTTGACTATGGGCAGGTAAGCGTCAGGTGGGTTCTGTGACGTATGCCGGAAGTGGGGACAGTGCTAACTGTGGGAAGCTGGTGTGAAAGTTTGCTCAGAAACAGGGAACCTCAGCATTGTGTTTATTAAACCTTAAAGCGAAACACCTGCCGAGCAGCTATGTGTACTTTTGGTGAGTTGTTGTCAAATTAAACGTAAAAGGTAATTATCGTTATTGCTTTTCGCTATCGATTTTGCCGCGATTCGCAAGCGGGCCTACTGTAATAATGAAAGTTTCGGTTTGTTAAACGTTACCTCGTGAATCCCTTAGTTTTATCCGTCTGTACTGCTGTATCATATTATTTTGTAGGCTATAGTACTACTAAAGTAACAGTTCTTAGACAAAGATATAAAATTGGATACGAAAGTCGTACGATGAAGGAAAAAAAAGTCTGCCTCAGGGAGTCAATGCGACAACAAAGGCGGGATAAACAAATAAGCTTCACTGTGTTAAAACCTTCACGTCTCATTAGCTCTCATTTGTAATGCAGAATTAACATGTGGATTCATGGAAAATAATTGGCCTACTTTCTAAGAGAACCTAGCGTAAGTGAGTCACTTGTCTTCAATTTATACATTTGTTGTGCATTATTTATCTTATGACCACTTGCTTTACATATTTTGTCCTTCGTTGTATGATGCCGTGAATTTTTTAAACTCTAATATTGGAGACTGAGGTTGTCGTAAAAAATATATTTGAGAATATTGTATGCCAAACAAATGACTGGAGGTCGGTAGAGCAGCCAAAAATCTTACTCAAGTAAGAGTAGCGTTACTCCAAATAATATTGGTCAAGTAAAAGTAAAAAGTAGTCGCCCAAACAATGTACTCAAGTACAAGTAAAAAAGTATTCGGTGAAAAGAATACTCAAGTAATGAGTAACATTGTGAGTAACTGGTTTTATAAATATTTATATTAGGCATGTGCTGGTATGAGATTTTGACGGTATGATAACCGTGAGCAAAAATACCGCGGTTTCACGTTATCACGGTATTGCAATTATAGCTCCAAAATGTGTTATTTTGAGAGGTATGGGTTAAAAAAAACAACTACTTTTCTGCGGGATTTTTTTTTCCAGAAAATATTTGCAAATTGGAACATTAATATAATGTTAAAATAAATAAACAAAAAAATATCTTAAATAAAATTAAAATAAATAGAACTTATAGACTACCCATAGCCACAGCTCAGGTTGCTCAAGATTAGAGCAAGAACAAAATTAATTGCTATGAAAAGTAAAAACACTTCTAAATAAAATTGAAAAATATTTACTGTACGACTTTTTTGTCTTTCTTTTTGAGGGGGCAAAAGCTCAAGTGAAGTTTCGCCATTTTCAGCCACTGTGTCAACTAGTCTACAAGTCATGCCTTTGTGTTAAAAAGACAAATAATTCATAAGTTAATAGGTTAAAATGGATAAGTTAGTTAAAATGTAAATATTGTTGTGTAAAGGTTTCATCTAAAAAACACTGGGTGTGAGACCTCTCCTTGTCCAGCGAACGTGCATTTGTGCTTCGGGCAAGATCATTTGTCACAATTAGCGATCTTTGACGTTATCCTTTTTTCATTCATTCAATCTTGGTCCTTAATGGCCGTGAGATTTATAACCTCGACGAAGTTGCTCTCCCAGCTAAGACTAGGCTAACATTCATCTTTGTAAGTTTTTAGTTAGTTTGTATTTTGAATTTGAAAGGAAAATGCGTTTTGTTTTTTGGCAAACTTTTTCATGGTGTTCATGGACCTGATGACTTCCTCACATTCTGTTGTGTTTGTGCTAATGGAGCTACTCACACGTGTAAAATACTATTCTACAACGTTTTAAATGTATTTGTTTTGTATATTTCAGTTACCATGATTTGAGACGTCCATAAATTCAAGAAAAGTACGCCTTTTGTTTGGAGTGTTTTTTTTTTTTTTTGGTTCGCCGGCTGTCTAGCAGAATAGCGTCACTGACAAACACAGCAACAACCGGAGAGGGAGGGTTGAGCCCTGCCGCTCCAAGACAGTTCTGGCTGCATTTTTGAGACACATAAAATAGCGAATACTGTTCTACGGTATGACGGAAAATTTTAGTGGTTTTGAAACCTTGACGTTTTCTTACCACGGTAAACCTTGAAACTGGTAACCGGCACATGCCTAATACATATACTGTATATATATTTAACAATGTTTTTTTTTTTTTTTTCCAGCACAATTTTTTTATAGGAACTGTTGTTATAATTATACTGTACAAGAACTCATAACATAACCACATTAAGCCAAAGAAATACAAAAAATAAAAAAATACTGAATTCCGGTGGGAGGGGGAAAAAATTACATAAATGAAGCATTATTCGTCCAAAGTGCATGAGTGCACTCTAGTGGAGAAAATAGTTCCTATTTTAGTATTCCACCCATTAAAACGCATTACGGTGAGGCATTAAAAATTATATCAACTTGACGTTTTTTTTTTTTTACATTATTTATAAGAGTTATCTGATATCATCGGATAGCCGGGATAAGAGAGTCGATACGGTCGGCTACTTGATAATATCGGCTGATAAACGCATTTTAAAATTATATCGGATAATTTCGACATTGGTTTTTATTGTTATCGGTTTTGGGCCAAAATGCATGTTGCCTTCAAAGTAATTGTAGAAACCTTCTGCCATTGTGTAAGGGCTGGTCACTGCTTAGCACAGCAGTTATGCTTATTGACCGTTAGGTTTCTCCAAACGTAGATGCATGGGATTTGTTATGTTAGCAGATCATTTGCATTCATGGTGCAAAAAGTAAATGAACAATAAATGATTTCAAATTTATGAATTTTTAACTCGTTACAAACCACATTCACTGTACTGAAGCTGTGTTTCTTTGTTTTGTATTTTGAGCCAGAAGCACTGTGTGAGCCATATGTGATATGGCAGTGCCTTATTGGCACTTTGCACTTACAGTTGATCTAAAAAACTGATGTTTGCACTATTTTGATTTCAACAATAAATATACTGGTGCAATATAGTCTATTTTCCCATAACTTCAGTTGAAGTTGTTTTTATTTTTCACAGAATGCTTATTGGAAAACCTAGAAGTTGTTACATTTATCATTATTGAATTTATCATTATTAAAGTATCCAGTGGGTGAATCACAGTACAATCAGCCATAATATGTAAATCCACGACTGCATATATGTGTATCTGTTTGATATCAGTATCGGATGTTTGGAGTTGAAAAATATCGGGATATCGGTTAAAAAGTCATTATTGGTCAACATTATTTACACTTTATGTGTGTGAAACTACCTACAGTTGGACATTGACATTAAAAAGCATATAAAATGAAATTTGCTGATACCTGTAGAAACCCTGCCACCATTGCAAACAACAACAACAATAAGCATGTTAAATTATTTTTCTACGTCATTTGAGTTGTATTTTCTATTTTCTTTAATATTTGTTTTTGATGCATTTCCGGAGTTTTTTAAGGCTTTTCATTGTTCATCTAGCTAATTTACTAAATGTATTGTGACTGGTTGTAGATTTCAGATTTCTTTTTTTCTTCCTCCGTTACTTATAATGCCATTCTGAGACTTGGTGTTTTGATTTAGTTTTAAAATTAAATCACTGCGCTCCACAAGACAGATACTCATTTCATATATGTGGATAACATATAGGACTTAGATTTACCAACAACAGGTCCTCAAAAAAGAATGTGTCACCCAATATTTTTTTAAATCTGTTACGCATATTTGGCGTGTTATTATATATTTTTAGATAAGGAAAAGGGCCCGAGGAGGTTGATGCAAAAGGGCTTAGCGCTCATCCTGGTGGGCCATATTAACTTCATCCTTGGCGCCATCGTCCACGGCAGTGTCCTGAGACACATTTCCAAACCCAGCCAACAAATCACCACTGAATACACAGCAACTAACATCATATCTGTCACTTCAGGCCTTCTGGTGAGTTCAATTATTCATTCTTGCATTGTTTCTTAATTGCTGCAGCAATAAGATGTTTTCTCCATTGTATATAGCGGGGAAAAGTAGAGAGAGCAAGCCTGTTAACTTGAGTTGGTTTTTCAACCCAGTCACTATACTCCATTACGTAGTACTGCCACATTAAACTGAAAGTAATCACGATGGCACAATTGACCACAGCGATAAAGAAATTGCGCTAGCTGTTCTCTTTTATCTGCAACTGTTATAAAATGTATCTAGAAAAACTATGCTGTGCTGTACAAAAGCTCATTGTCTAAGTTCTGGTTAGAACTCCTGCAATAATGTTCACATGAGTGAAAATTAGAGGTTTAGATGTTTGTGATTCAACATTTCAGAGCATCGCCACAGGAATTATTGCCATTGTGGTGTCAAGGAACCTTCGCACACTTAAGCTGGTAAAACTTTAAAGTCCTTTCCTCTTTGCTATTTTTACAGCTCATTTAAGATGTTGCTTTTGTGTGTTCATAGCACATCGGACTTTTACTCGCCTCGTTCCTCAATGCCCTGCTCTCAGCGGCATGCTGTGTCGGCCTCTTGGTGGCCATCGGGTTGACGGTCACTCACGATGGTCAGGGCCTGATGCGAGGGTGCAACGACACAGTTGTGCCTGCCAATGCGCGCTCTCCTGTCAGCGCACAGTGCCCGTTTGACACCACGAGAATTTATGTGAGTCTCAACTCTTATTTTAAAATGTAGAGAAAAATGGGTAAGGTTTTAGTTTTTAACTGAGTGTAGTGAATGTGTTAGGTGGCATGTAAAAGGTGTAGCATTAATTTTACTTCATTACATTTACTTGAGAAACTTTTTGAGAAAAATATACTTCTCTTTTTGTCTTTGTTTCCTCTTTATTCTACATATTAGATTTTACTTAACGTATTTTGCGCACCTAAAAGCCTTCAATTTTCTCAAAAGCATACAGTGCGCTTTATAATCCGATGCGCCTTGTATATGGATCAGTATTGGTTGATCATTGCATGACATTCCTTTTAGCGCAGCACCATCTAGTGGATGTATAACGCAACCCCAACCCCTTCTCCTACTACTACTGCGCCCTATAGAGCCTACCCACGTACCACGTGCTCGCTGTATGGTTCCGCCCACTTGTCCGTCATTTTGACTCTGTATTAGCATCGTTTTCAATTGATGGCGGAATTTAAAATGCATTTCATGGAAGACCCAGTGCTTTCTGATGCCGCAAACTCACTGGATCTGTTGCATAAAAGGCGTTATGAGGAAAAGCTTCGTTCTATACAGTCGCCAGATCCATATTTGATGCCCAAATCGATGTTTTTCGACCCACTGTCTTCGCCCTGTCTGCCTGACATCTGCTACGCAGATATTTACAATTATCTTGTCCACACTAAATCAGCCTATTCTCACGAAAATATGAAAAACTTCAAGAGCTGGGAGGCTTATAAATACTTCGTTGCTGGTTGGGTGAAACAGGTCCTCGTCCACGAAAATTCGGCAGGAATCTATCTTGTGCTTGGAAAGGTGAGTTACGAAATTTTCAATTCAAAATCTTTTGTTATTGCTAACATCCACTGTCAAGTCTAATTTATTTCATGTCGTTTGTCAATGGAGTTAAGGCTTTTAATGTTTATATGGTTTAGCGATAGCACTCTCACTACATACATACGTGTATGTTGTCGGCGATTAGCCTAGCAATGATCTTAATTGTGGTTATTTGTCAGCCCCGTAGACGAGGCCAGTTTCTTTCACTTGGTACCAGCTAAATATTATTCAAAAAATAACGATGGTGGAAGAAAGGGAAGTCACAAACATCTTGAATTTGAAACTATGTCGTACTACGTCGTATGTTGTCGGCGATTAGCCTTGCAATGATCTTAATTGTGGTTATTTGTCAGCCCCGTAGACGAGGCCAGTTTCTTTCACTTGGTACCAGCTAAATATTATTCAAAAAATAACGACGGTGGAAGAAAGGGAAGTCCCAAACATCTTGAATTTGAAACTATGTTGTACTACGTCGTATGTTGTCGGCAATTAGCCTAGCAATGATCTTAATTGTGGTTGTCAGGCCAAAACCCTCTAAATATATATTAAATGCATCTTACCGGATATAAAATGACTACTACATAGTCTGTGGTGATTTTTTGGTGTCCAGTTTTCACGTCGAATTGCAGCCGTCCATTTCGCTCTCCTCTTTGGATCCCTCGGAATACGGTAAAACTTCAAGTCTCTCCTTCCATCTTCTCTGTTAGTGCAACCAACAGCCACACACGCCTTCACCATTTTGATTATTAATGTTAAGGAGCAGAAAAACACGCCGTAAATAGGAGAAATGTACGTAGCCGTAACAGGTTAACACTATGTTTTGACGGACAAGTGGGCGGAACCATACAGCGAGCACGTGGTACGTGGGTAGGCTCTATATGTGAAAACAGTTTTAAAATAGTCCATTCATTGAAGGTGCTCCCTTTACCCCAATGTGCCTTATAGTGCGGAAAATACTGTTCGTTCTTTACTTTTTTGCCAGAGATGCCCTTGAATTGTGCTATATAAATAAATTTGCCTTGCCTTGCCTTGCCTCAGTGACTCTACCACTTTCACCAATGAAATGTCGCAACTACAGTCACATGACTCCATTATACCAATCAGACGTAAAAATAGTCACATGACAGCACACAAGCTTGAAATCTGAAGTCACGCCGGTCTGTTCACTCAGGTGCCATCTTTAAAGTGCTGTGTAAAAAAAAACAAAAAAAAAACGCTGCCCTCAACATTACCCAAAAGCGCTGATTTCCACCTCTCCCTGTTTTAATTTGGCACTCATAGACCAGGGTTAACCGTACATATGATCTTTTAAGTCCAGGGGAGGAAATATGTTTTCTCCACTAGAGGGCACTCACGCTCTGTGGACGGTTGATTTCTCATTTCTGTAGATTTTTCGAGTTGAAGTTTCATGGTTTTTGTGAATTATTATTTATGGTCATTTAATAAATTATAGTACAGTATATTGACAGTTCATAAATATAACATTGTGCTGAAAAAGAATATATCATTGTTTTTAAAAAAAACAAGACATTGTAAGCAGTTACTCATTACTTTAGTATTCTTTTCACTGAACACTTTTTTACTTGTACTTGAGTGAATTTTTTGGATGACTACTTTTACTTTAGTAATATTGTTGTGAAGTAACGCTCCTCTTTCTTGAGTAAAATTTCCGGCACTGACAACTGATTGTATTAATATTACTGAAGAATAATTAGATTACATTTCTCACTACATACAAACATCCATTGTGGTGTGCTGAACGTGGCCACTAGGGGGCTGTATGATACTTACATAATGAATACACAAATAAGACTGTATTCTCAGTAAACTACAGTAATATCAGTCGTTTTCATGCTGAGGATCAATAATATGTGCTTGTGAATATTCTTGTATTTTCTATCTTGCATGTGTTGCTTCACCATTTGTTTACTGTTACACCATTCACTTCTTTAGCCTGTTGTTTGCATTAATTTTGACAACTTTTATAAGCTGTTAATGGCATGTTGCATTGTGCGTTAGCATTAATCTGGACAAGTTTTAAATGGCAAATTTATGTGGTACGGTAAATTGCACAAAGTATAATCCACTTTAGTTTGGACTTAAACCTCGTCAATAATCACAATATTTGTTGCTGTTTTCCACCATTTTAATTTTTTTATTACATGTCAGGACACCACCCTGGCAATATGGTTCCCTAGTGCAGTGTTGGCAGCAGCAGAGAGTGGCCTGTCTGTATGGTGCTTCATCGTAGGACTGACTCTCCGGGGCCTGCTGGCCTGTGGGAAGACCTACTACAAACAGCAGGTGTGTGAATGTGTGTGTGTGTGTGTCTGTGGTGATGTTTGAGGGTTGTAAAGCATTGTAAATGATTTGTTTTCCCATATTCTGTATATACCTTGAAGTACCTCATTGTTCTTCTCTCATAGTTAGAGGAGGAGGCAGAGAGCTCACCACACAGCGCACGCCTGATAAGCCAAAACATCAACCCTGATGCCTGATGTAACAAAATGCTGGAAGTACAGCACTCCATTATTTCACATCCCTAAATCTGAATATATAGAAATATTTTATAGGAGTTGATCGATTCATTTCATTGAACTTGACCAAGTGTAAATGCATTCATGTATTGTCAACGTTTTGATGCTCAGCCGTCATGTAGTCACATTAGGACTCTTTTTGCTTTTTAGTAAGTTTGGGTTTGCTAGTTAATAACATTCCATCCAGAGTTTAATGAAAGAACTTTTTTGTACATTTTTTTATATCAAGTTGTAACAGGACTGAGCGATGATGTTTTTCATGCAGTCTGATCTTGATTATTTTCACAATTTTTTAAAACTTGATATTTATTGATTTTTACCTGGCAGACTGACAGAACATCCTTACTGAATGTTTAATAAACTAGAGTGTAGTTGAACTTACAAAATATGAAATAATTATTAAACAACATGAAATTGCCAGGACTGAATAACCTGAAAATCCTTGTCGCAAACACCACTTCTCAAAGACAGTATTCAAAAACGACAGACCTATCATTAAATGAACATAAAAAGTCAACTATAATCAACAAAATACAAAGCAAAATAAATATTTAAAAAAGTATTGGACAGGAAGTCACTCAACAATGCAAAGAATGTATAGAAGACACCCATGACTCACATGTTCAAACTGTTATGCAGATATACAAGATTTAAAAAAATAAATAGAATGAAAGAAAGAAAAAAATGAAGACACCCTGGATTGTTGACATTTTTCAACTGTTACTTTAAAATGTGTATCATCTGCAATATCAAGTACTAACTGTCATGTTGTGAACCTGCAAAATACCATGTAACCAGTGTGTCAATTTTGAATAAAACAAAAAAAATTCAACAAGGAACAACTTTTTTTATCTACTTACCCATAGCTGAGTGCAGTTGGTCACCAAAACTTTGGCTGTAACCTTTGTGGTTGTGGCATTGCTGCTCGAGAAACATTTTCTGACAGGGATTTTGTACAAAAAGACTTTTGATTAAGTGCTTAAATTACACTTAACTGAGTTTCAAGGCATCAATCCGTCTTTTGTTAGACAAAATGAATGAATTTATTTTTGTCAGCTTGTACTTTTTTTCCAAAGTCGTTAAAAAAAAAAAAACTTTTATGCCAAGGAGGGTTAGAAAACCTTCCAAACACATCACGACTAACACAGCCCAAATTTGTCAAAAAAACAACAACCATACATTCATTCATTGGTAAGTCAATTTTTGTTCAACAATAAACAATGACATTTTTAACTTCATTTATTTTTATTTTAATGTTTAGCTTGCGTCTTAAAATTATGCATGAGCAAATACAGCGTCACGATGTTTAGTGTATTTGAGTATTAGCCACACACTATTTTTTTTTCATGTTAAGAGGTTCACCCAGTATGTGGGCCAGCAGTCTTAGCATCCACAGACACACGAGCACACACACAACCAAGTGACAGAGAGGATAACATCAGATCAGCCACGAAACGGTTAATCTAGTGCTCTGCTCAATCGTGTGGAAGGGAATCATAGCACGCAGCACTAATCCTGACTGTGTGAGGGATAAATATTGACATTGTGCTGCCTGATTCAATCACTCAGTGATCAGTGTGTGGAGCCTAGCCCATCAGGCTCACTTTGAGGTCACCGCATAGATGTTTCTATGTGAAAACACGAGTAGTAATGAGGATGTGCTTGTTCCGCACAAATGACTCGAATACAACTTATGAGCTGTATTTTTTTTAATTGACGTTAGGTCCAGAAAATTTGCATCTTATTGTTATTCTTGAAATCATCTGTGTAATTTAAAAAAATAAATAAATCTGTATTTACCCACTTGATTATTAAAGGTACTAAACAGGATTTTTAGTGAACTGAGACGGCCTCAAAAAGGTTTTTTCTTCTCTTCAATAGTGTTCGGGTAGAATACTCAGGCCAAACATGCTCCTGTGCATGTCCATGTGCGTCCCCCCGGCAGCAGCGCTGTTTCACCGAGCTTCCTCTTAGACTCTGCTTGGAAAAAACACTTTTCTAACCCACTTAAGGCTTGCTACTAACTGTAAACATTTCTGGTGCTGATCTGATGTGCCAAATGCTCATACAAGCTTACGCGGCATGCACGAGTTTAACACAGGCTGCAATTACATTTTAGTGACAGTCGTGAGTAAGTGAAAAAGTGATAAAATAATACATATAGTAGCGTTCACATTTGGAAAATACATAGTCAATTTTTTTTTTTCTCTCCACTGAACTGATATTGTTAAAGTTAGCACATTTGGAGTAAAGTTTTAAAATATTTGCTTTTAAAAAATGTGTAATTGATTCAAGCCAACAGACCGGAACTGGTGTTGCATCATTTGGAAAAAAAGAAAAAAATCCCCATTAATGCTTTTCTTGGAACTATTTGGTCTGTGTGCAAAAGTTCTACTTCGTACAAAAGAAAGTATGAACACACAGAATAAATTGTCCACAATATTGTTGCATATTGGAGACAATAAAGCTGAACCTTAAATTTTATTCCTACGTCAGTAGAGTAACCCGGTTGACCGCATCAGTTCAAAGGGTTTTACTGTCATTGTACAGGTCATAGTGAAATTGTTTTCTGGCAGTTCTCAGTTGTGTACATCGTATAAATAGAATTAGATTAAAAAAAAAAAAAAAATTTTTTCTTTAAAACAGTGAATAGCTTTTAGTCAATGTATTGATGTCCATGAACATTTTTGGACTCGTTTTATCTAAATGAGTTCTTGAGGTACAGTAAGTTTTTTGGGGGGGGTTGGTTGTTTTAGTTTGAGGCAACATTGTAATATTCTTTTATTGTCAACCTTTTCTAATTGAATAGTAACGTTTTAATGTATTATTGTTAATGTTCCTTGTTTATTCAGATAATAAACAATCTTTGAAATTCCTAATTATCTGAAATTTCAGATCTCAGATGTTATCATTTTTAAAGAATTTCCTGTTTAAATTAAAAGTGACAGCCAACCTGATAGTGTGTGTCAACCATCCCCACACTGAAGATGGTTGTCAGGATGGTTTTCTTATTTTCTTTCTTCTGGTACATGTCAAAGTAAAGCATCCATTCATTGTTGTCTGGCTGTATTTGATTAATAAATTAATAATACTGTTTAAAACAAAACAAAACAAAAAAAAAAACGGAAAAATGTCAATTCCAAGACATTAAAGGAAAAGATAAGACCTATAAGCGATATTTATGTGAAACATCGTTGCTCAAAAAATCTACGTACGCAAAACATGAATTTCTTATATATAAATAACAGACAATATTTAACCATGCACATAAAATTACAGTCACGCCACAAGTTTACAACACAGAAAGACGGATACACTCCAATCAGGTAAAAATTAGCTATTAAAATAGGCGCACCGTCTTTATAAATTCTCTACCTGTGCATTTTGTTTCCTTGTGAAGCCTAGCCTGGTACTCCAGACTCACCGCTGTTCCAGCTATTGAGTCTGGCCACCATTAAGCGGATAAAATTTCCAGGGCGGAGCAAGCCACAGCAAACAGACAGCGGTGTGGACCAATCAGCGACGGGCGGGACGAGGGACTTGCGCACGGAAATAAATATACGAGGAGAGCGGAGTTTATTCAACATGGCTAGCGCGAGACACTGTTGTCAATGACATGTGTCGATGTGTTTTTGGTAATTTAAAACTGATTTTACCGTGGATTGGAACATATTCTCGGCTCTCCTGGTCGCCATCTGTGTTGTTGTGGAGACGACTTCCGACGCAGAAGAGTGACGTTGCTCGTTAAGAACACGTCACGCAAATAAAGGAATCTGATTTGTCGATTTATTTTGTACTTGCTCGAGAGGCCGTTAATGGGCTGGGTCCCAGACTATACTCTCAGTGTTTGAAAAACACAGGGAGAATAGTCTGGCCATGCCAGGCAATGTGAAGCCTGCTTCACTTCTAGGTCCATTAAAGCTTTTCTCCAATAAACACGCATACTACAGTGAGGACCCCAGTGACAAGTAGTCGGGAGAATCTGAGATGTTCACATTTGATTGGCTAAAATTTTAATAGCATTTAAAAATAACAAAGGCTATTTTGGCTACTTCTGGGAAATACTGGCCATTACTGATGTTTTTAGAAACATGAAATTCTGTGTTTTTCAAATTACGCTGTAATGGTAGATGGTAAATGATGCTGTCGTTTAAAGTCTCCCTGTATTAAACGAATGATTATTATAGGATGTGTTGATTGGAAGTCATTCACGAAAGAGTGAAAAATAAAATGTGGCGACCAACCCCGCTCTCCCCTAAAGGCAAACGTCTTCAGCAGCTTGTCCACTTGTGAATGGAGGGGTGCGCGGTCACGTTGATTGCGCGCTCTCGCTGCATGCGCTGCAGCCAGGCAAGCAAGCAGTCAGCGGCGGACAACGACTGGAGCGCTGCAGAGAACGGAGCACCCGGACCACTTTTATTGCGAGGTAAAATGCTTCTAGTAGCGAATCTTTGTGGCTGCTATGACGTCGAAAGCGCCATTTAAAATGGCAGGACATTGACATGTTCATGCGACAGCCGTCCTCCATGATTGATGTGCTTTCAAACGGAGAAAGCGAGGCATGAGGAACAGAGCGGGGACGCGACAGGTCGTCCGCTCTTTCACACCACACGCTCTGTGGCATACAAGGTTAGCGTTCTTAGGTGGACCTCAGGTTGGGGTTTTTGTCATTAGCATAAAGGTAGCTAACTATCCGGTCAAGTTGCTTCGCGCTTAAAGGGCTACGGAAGCCCGCTTGGCGCAGGTGTCCTTTAATTAACCACGCCGTTTATTAACATTATATTATAGTTTCGCAAAGTTGGCAGGGGAGCGTTTATGTTGCCCGGCCAACCAAACACAAACACGAAAGAATTTTGTGTTAAGGGGTGGGGATTACCATAAATAGATGATACCTGGCGAGTTTAACCCTTTATAGGGAACTCATTTAACTCATTGGCTGCCTTTAACGGCGCTAAACGTCGAATCCATCTCTCCTCTCCAAGTCAGAATGGATTGGACGTCTATCGTCGTCAATGGCAGTGGAAGATATGTATTTATAGCCACTCATCCCAATTAAAATGAATTCCATTTCTGTCTTCGTCCATAGCAGGTAATGTTTTAAATCAGGGGTCCCCAGACTTTTTCCTGTGAGGGCCCCATAACTTTTCCCTTCTCTGATGAGGGGCCGGGGTCAGTTTGTAACAGAAAAAGTATGACGATTGCAGGAGTGCCTAGATGTAAAAAATATTGTTTTTTCAGAAAGCCACAATCAAATAACCCTTTCTGGATTTGTCACGGAACAAAAGTAAATAAAATAAAAATAATATAACATAATAATAAATAACAAAAACACTATTAATTAAATAGATAATAACCAAATAACCCCCTCTGAGTTCTTCACAGAAAAAGGCCAGGAAATAAATAACACTTGAGAGAGAGAAAAAAAAAATAAATTCTAAATGCTCTCTGATATTGTTCAGGGGGCCGGACCAAATATGGAGGCAGGCCATATCCAGCCTGCGGGCCGTAGTTTGGGGACCCCTGCTTTAAATACTCATTCATTCATTCATTTTCCGAGCTGCTTATCTCACGAAGGTCACTGGGGAGCTGGAGCCAATCCCAGCTAACTATGGGTGGTAGGTGGGGTACACCCTGAATCGGTTGCCAGCCAATCGCAGGGCACAAAGAGACAACCATTCGTGCACACACTCATACATACGGTCAAGTCTTCATTCAGCCTATCATGCATGTTTTTGGGATGTGTGGGGAAACCGGAGTACCCGGAGAAGACCCATGCGCTAAAAACTATTACAACTTTGAAGTGTTTTTGGGAACCCAAACATATATTGTTTTTTTAAATTAATTTTAATTTTAATAATTTGTTTTGAATAACCTTCTATTAATGCATTTTAAGTAGTCACACATTTATATAAAAATTACGATTAATAATTTAAAAAATTGTCTATTGCGTGTAGCGCTGCAATGATTAATCGATTAACTTGAGTAATTCGATTAGAAAAAAGCTTCGAATTGAATTTTGCTGCTTTGAGTATTTGTTTAATTAAAGTGGCATTGTAATGGTTTGTTTTGAAAATGTTTGCATTTATTTTTATTGATTTGGGTGGATACACTGCCCTCTAGTGGCAACAGTGAATATGACATAACTCATTTATCATGGCTGAATCCAGCTGCTCCCTGTTAAGAGCAACATAAGGTCAGTTTTTGTTTGAGCTAATATGTGTTTTTAACGCATTCGTAATTTAGTTTATAGGTATATTTAACAGTTTTTTGTGGGAATATGTGTTTGAACGATTTGTTAAGAGTATTGTAAAAAAGCCGTTAGCATTTTGTAGCTTTTAAGCTAGCAGACTTTTGCTATGCGAGTTAGCCAATGGTTCTCATTTATTTTTTATACCGTTTGAGGTTAAACTCCGGTATTTTCATTTTTTATTTTCCTAATCCGATTACTCGATTATTCGGACTAGTTCGTAGATTAATCGACTACTAAAATAATCTATAGCTGCAGCCCTAATTGTGTGTGTGTATGTATAATATATACAGTATGTGTGTGTGTAATTGATATGTGTGGACATCAGATTTTTTTAATTACCAAAAATTGTCAAGTTTCCCCAGGTTAAATATGGCTTACATCTGCTTCATTCATATCATATCATGTTTTTTTTTTTTTTTTTTTTTTCTCCAATTCGTGCCGCTCAAATGTTTGTGAACAGGCTGCCAGGCCTTGACACAGGATGCTACACGCCACCAAATAGTCCACTACTTTACATCTAACATTTAAATCTGTGTTTGTATATTGACAAGGAGTTGGCTTGCGAAGCAATGCAACCTGATACAACGCCCATTCATCTTGTTTGATCATTGACGCGTCCTTTCTGTGTGCTTTTAAACCTGCAGGACCTGCTCGAAGAAGCCAGAATGCAAAGAACCTTGAGAACAAAGAAAATTCATCCGAAGGTGGAAGAGAAGATGGATATCGGGGCCTTGTGTGTTTCGTTAAGGTGTTGCTGGAGGCGAGGGTGATCAGACAAAAGAAGGACCTACAACCCAGACGATCTGTTCTCCCTCCTCCTTCGTCATCATGGAATAAACAAGGAGGTGGAGAATGCTGCAAGATGCTCTGCAAGCCAGCAGCAATTGGCGACGCAGTCTAAAGGCTGAAAGTAAATAGTGGAGAACAAGAGGCGGCTTCTTTCGTGCTGCTTTGTCTTGGCGCGCCAATCAGTGGGGCCTCCATCTTCCTCCATAATGTGCCTCTTATTAAGAGGTGGGATTCTTCTTTTTAAATCCCCATTGAGTGAGGACTGGGTTGCCTCCAATGCAAAGAAGCCTTAAAACCAATTATCAACCACGCTCAAGGCCACAGTTGATCGTCTCAGCTGTATAACAATGCAGGAATCATTTAAACGAGAATGTATGGGATACTACAAGACTGCGCCGATCTCCATCAGGCAAAATGTCTGTTTAGCGCATTTCCCCATCCCACTCTTCCTACTCATCTTACTCACGACTTCTCCGGCTAGAAGCATACACATGGAGGCCATCGAGAGCCACAGCGAGTTCAGCTGTGAGCCCATCCGACTACGAATGTGCCAGGATCTGCCTTACAACACCACCTTCATGCCCAACCTCCTCAACCACTACGACCAGCAAACAGCCGCGCTCGCCATGGAGGTACGTGCATTGTTGGCGTAGTACGGTATTGTCACAGAGCGCTGCGAAATTGGATAGCCGCCGCAGGGTATTGAGGGGCTGAGTTGTAATTAGAGCGCATTGGCAGGTTTGTTGAAAAGTGTAAAGCAACAGCCTGCAATGTTTCACATTGTCGTGTCACGCACCTGCTAAAAGGAAACAAAAGAGCTCAAGAGCTCAGATGTGATTACGCATGTGAAGGGGGAAAAAAACCTCAACAATGCAGCCGCAACCAATTCATAGTCGACAAATTGGTGGCTTTGCCAGGAGCTGTGGTGTTGCGTTTCCATTTGTGTATTGATCTGTGTCAATGAGCATTGTAATGTCCTTTGCAAACACCATTAAATCATCCATTGTTCATCCTTTGCACAGCGAAAAAAAGCTGGCGATTTAGCCTCACAGATATTTTTTAAAAATTACTGACCACTTCAGTAGCACTAAAAACCTATTTTTGACATTAATACGCACTTGCGGCTGTCTTTTCAAGGCCATTTAGACCAATCTTCAGCTCTTAGAAAGCCACACAACACTGACAAATGCAAGTCTTAATCACTGTAGTTACAATATTTCCCAATATCAAAAATTAATTCAAAGAAATTAGTCACAATTCACCCCCCAAATCTATGGTCAGGTCCGCTTATGTGGCAACAATAACGTTAAATATGGGTAAGAATTGTCAAAACAATTTGCAATATTTCATCACTGGGTCAAAATTGAAAACAAATGTATATAACGTTTAAACCAAAAGTAAAAGTTTACAATAAAAAATCCACATTTTAAATGAGAAATTATGTGATTGAAGTCAAATCAATTTTGACGAACCATACCGGATGCTAGAGTACCGTTTAAATGGGGCCATTTAAACTAAAATTTGGGGAAAATACAATGACATCTTGGCTGTTTGTTGACATTGGCATTTTAGAGACTGAAAATGCAAATTTTAGAAATGTCTCAAAGTAAATCTTTTTGAAAATTATTGCATTATTGTTGTAGACTTTCAAAATGAAGGTGCATGCCAATGTGTAAGTACATCACCACGGCTGTGTGTGTGTTCTAGATAATATAATGCCTCTTCAATGTTCATTTACTGGAAGCAGTGTAGACTTACTATTCCCAAAACTAATTCTCAACACAATTACACTCCAAATATATATTTTTTTAATAAGAAAGGGATAACAAGTAGTTTCTACTTAAAATAAAAAACAACAAGGCCCAAAGGAACCATCCTTATTGCACCAAATTATGTAGCACATACTCCCCCAAACTGTAATTGTTTGAACAATACATAGGCAATATGATACTTGGAGACACACAGGTACTCGTAGTCAGGCATTGAATATCAAAGAGTTACAAGCAGGTGATCTGCCTTGGTCGTATTACAATTGTGTCTTCCAGCTACATGTTACTGCTGCCGGAGACATGCATGGTTGAATGTGTGCAGTCACTGAGATACTAGTGATCTTTTTTGAATGAGAGGCGTTGAAGACTGTGCACTAAGTGCCACCTTAGTAACAACAACGACCCAAAAATGTTTGGTGGTGTGAGAGCGGGGACCTTGCATGCAATCGTTGATGGACAGTATCATATTACAATTCTTTCTTCTTTTGTTAGTCCTCACAGAAGTGAGGGGTAGATCAAGGTGTGGCTCATTAATTGTCGCTAATAACTATTTGTAAAGGAAGTCAATGTGTTTTTCTTTTTTTTGTGGTTTTTTTTGTTTTAATCAGAACGTCTCACTTTTGTAGAGACTCAGTTGTTTTCTGAGAGTCATCATCCTGGTTTCGCTTTGTTTTGTCTAGAATGCGGCACTGGTGTAAATTCCGTTGGATAACAGAGTAGTCAATTGACTTAAATCTACCTCCAACTGAATGACGCTTACTGAAAAGCAGATGAATCCGGACCTAGGGCCATTCTTAGCTGTTAACTTTCATTGTTTGATATTTGAGCTATTTTTACCACTGTTTATATGGAGGAGAAGTCACTAAATGTGGTCTTCAGACAGACGGGGTCCTCCATATTGCACAATGCTGAATTTTATGCACTGTTTGTTCACTTTGTCAAAGACTTCACTCAGCAAATTAATGCAGCTAATTCCCCAGTGGCATGTCCAAACATGGCTGACTGGAGACTGTGAGGAGCATCTGTTAATGAACTCCCTTTGACCCACATGACGACGTATCCTTGTAACAGACACTCTGCAGCCCTCTGGCCATAGAAAAAGACTGCTCCCTGAAAATGGCCGAGCCGCAACTTGAACCCAGCTAGCATTCCTACCCGCCTCTGTTCGAACCAGACCAAGAAATTCAATAATACCTCTTGAGGCCGTGAGCGACAGAACAACTAATGTGTTGAGTTTACAAACATCTTCAGTATTTAATGAGTTGCAACCGTATCACAACTTTCTGCATGTGTTGCCTCTGTTTATACATATAATTTCTAGTTTTGTTAGTTTCCTATTCTGTGTTTGCATCAAGCAAGCGGACTTATGTTGAGCAACGTGATATAAAATTCAGAACAGTAATTATCTTTTATTTTTAGTTTGATTGCTAACTTCAATTGGGAGTGGCAATCAACAGCTTACAAAGCGTTTGGCCTGTTTTTGTGTAAAATTGTCAGCTGCATGTTGTGAAGTTTGCTACCACCCTCTACTTTTTATGCTTTCAAGTCAAAGAAATAATCAATAAAGCGACAACTTGTGTTTAGTAACTCAGTCGCAAGTGGAGGTACTATTTGGATTTAAATTAAAACTTGCATTGAAAGATATGAAGAATCATTATTTACATTTTTAGACTGCCCGGAAAGAGGGCTGAAGAAGTCATTTGCTTTTGTTTCCTCCACAAGAAATACAAGAATCACTCAAATTGCTCCTCCTCCGTTTTTCAGTGACAAATCTGGATGAAATTTGTAGGTATATTCTAAGGATGTAAATGCATCGATTCATGCATTTTTTTTTCTTTTTGGTCTCATGACCTATTAATTGTGGATTGATTAATTGTAAATTTGCTATACAGTTACTTCAGTTATCCAAAAGATAGAAGTATTGCATTAGATATTGTTTGACTACCGGGCGGTCATAATTTGTATTAACTTGTTTTTCATTTAAATTGGTATCAGGATAGTAAGATAATTATTTCTGACATTTTTGCAAACATGTTTTATTTTAACAGGCATTAAATCTTTGTTGTGGTGTTTTTTTCAATAGAATCAGCCGACTGGAACAAATGCCTTTTTCAAACACACCACAGAAGAAAGGATAACTTTCATTAAGGCGTTGCGGTCTCCCCCACAAAATCCTTTACCAACACTTGATGATCCTTTCACACGCTTGTATGCATTTTGAAAATTCTTGATACTGTAGACACGGGAGTTAAACTACCACTGACAAATTGGCGTGGATTATTGTAGGTGTCTTTTCGAAACTGCCACCACTGTTAGCAGCTACTGTAATCAGGTTCTGGGTCTGTTGGGATGGCAAAAAACCATTCACGCTTGTAATAACTGCATGAATTCTAAATTTCAGTGGTGATATAGATTATTCCCTTTGTTTAATCTCTTAACCCACATTTATTTAGATTTGATGAAATTTATTTCACGGAACAAATGTTTTTGTTTTATGCAGTGCGATAGGCTAATTTACATTTCCTGTGTGTGAGCGTGATGGGGAGGTTAATGGTGCCAGCTGTCATCCTTCACTACTGCTAACTAGCTGCTAATCTCTTTCTCAGTTGCACAATGAAGACATTGATTTTTACTGTCTAATCTTTCACAATAGTCTATAAAACCTGAGCTACAGGGTGTGAGAGATTTCAAGCTAAAAGGCTATTAGGCTAAGTACCGCTATAATGGCAGAGGGCTGTACAAATGGCAAAATTCAGTCTTTGAGAGTACATCACTTCAGCCAGTCTGTCCATCTGCCACAGTATTTTATGGTTCCCAGAGGATGTGCCAGAGGTTGGGACGCTATTTCACTTTCATGGACTTTGTATGTTGTAGATAATCATGAAATCTGCTCTCTTAAGCAATGTGTAAAATTTAATGCCAGTTGACAATTTTTTAAGAGCTTTTAGTTAGACAACAATAACTTTTTTTTTTTTTTTTAAATATATAATTCTGTCTGAGTCATTGCACAGGGAATAGTATTTTATGGGCTAATTATCAAAATTTTATTTCTATATATTCGTTTTGTTTCTTTTATAAGAGATATTTTTAATGTCCTCCCCCAAAATAAGAAAAACATCATTCCCAGTAGCAGACCAAAGTTGGGAAGATGTTGGATCAACATTCTGCTTTTGATCTTTCATCGTTGAATCAACGTCACTTTTGCACCTTCGATTAATGTTGTTTCAAAGTTTAAATCCTTACAAAACCTAAACATCATTTTGATTATTACTAATATTGGAACAACGCTGAATCAATGTTATGTTTTCGACCAAAACGGCCGCTCATCCATAATTCTATGACTTTTCAATCATATTTCCTGGTCAATCAGAAATCAGCTATTTGTCAACATTAGTTCATCAACTAATAAAATGATGTTAACCCAACCATCGCCTGACATACCATAGAACAACGTTGTTTCAACGTCACTTTGAAAATTTCGATGTCAACCATACTGATGATTTTGATTGAAAATCAGCATTTGTTCAATGTCCGTCTGCTATCTGGGTTGTCAGCTCCCAATAAAATATATATTGTATTTTGTTGCATAGTTCATAGATGTCTGTATAAACAAATCTATTTCACTACTTGTCATACATATCATTGTGAATACTTTATTACATACTCAACACTGAATAAGTAAAAACTCGACATTTTACCAGTTTGGTCTAAAATGAGCAATTTTAAGCCAAGATTTGCCTTTTTATAACCCAGATCAAGAGGTCACAAATAAATTAAGCATAAAATTCAACCACCGAATTCTTTTTGTGTTCCACTCAGAAATGCAAATATAATTTGACACTTTTTGTCAATTGTGTGCTTTACTGTGTTTTTCAGTTTCTATCCAAAAGGGTATTTTCATCAGTTTTTTTGTTGTTTGTTTACATTCAATTATGGTTTACCCAGAATAAAACATGATTAATTATTTGGCATAGCTGTGTCATTAATTTGGCATATACACAAGTTTTAAATGAAAATAAAATTTACTATGAAACTAATCTTTTATTTAAAACTATATTTTCTGCTTTAACAGGATGCCACATAGTTCAGGATTGCTATCCTGTCTTCATACGAGACAAATTATATTCCTCCTAGTCCCAATTTGTATTTTCTTCCTCCTGGAATAGTGAAAATTTTGTCTTAAAATGGTAATTGCAGACATCCAATCTTGACACCTAAAGTGTATGCGAATGCAGACAAACATCCTTTCATTCAGGTGGGTTCTAGTTACATTATACACAAGTAGCCATTTGACAGTAATGGCATGCTAATGTGGTTTGGAAGAATATGATGCCTTGTTAGGAATATTGAGCCGAGCTGGTGCTCCTTCTATCACACTTTATATTGACAGTTCTCAGCCCAACTCATAAAAGAAAACTACAAATGGATGATTGACAGTCAGGCTGTTGTGTAGTAAATTAGTGTTAAAAGACACTTAGGAGCTTTTCTTATCCCGCAGGACCACCCATGACTATTAACTCCACCTACATAAGACAAAAGAGCTCAAAAGATTTTTTTTTTCTAATACTTTAAGCTATTTACATGATCACAGTGACAGTCTGTATACTGTATAAGTACACTGTACAGTGTCCTTATTTAGTTTATATTGTAAATAAATGTTGTTGGTTCACACTGTAGTTGAATGGGAAAGCTTATGTTGTTGAAGTTCTACAGCAGCCTGAAAAGATTTGTAAGGGGAAAAGAACAAAGTGAGAGTAAGTTTATTCTTTGTGCGTTGGACCAGAAAGTGAATTTAAGGACAAAACAGGCGAAAATGGTGGCAGAGTGACAGGTTGTGTAAAGTCTTTAGAGCCCTACTGTCTCCGGTGTTTGTCTTTCTCTCAGCATGGAGCCTGTCCTTCAAAATTCAACTTGCTAAGCTTAAGAAGGGCCACCCCGGGGCCACGAGGTCCCCGCAACAGAGAGAGAGCTTGTGTGAGAGAGTTCACGACTTGTTGCGCTGAAGTGTGGTCTGCTGTGTCTTTTATCCTATTGTGTGCGAAAGAATTGAGTTTTAAAAAGTGTGAGTTATTTTCTTGCAGCGTGTGAGTGAGTTTCTGCGTGCTTGTCGGGTACATCTGAAGAGGAGGACTATTCACCGAGGCAGGGACAGACAGGTCCTCATCCCGTTTAAATGTTTCTGTTTATTCACGTTCAACTGTTGATTATCATGCTTATTCTCACAGAGTCTATTGAAGCTGCCAACCCAAATGAAGCAATCATTTATTTATGCTCAGAACAAAGGCACTGCCTGGTGCTGCTTTTTTGGCAGACTGTTCCCATCGGCATAGCTGCCACTGCTGCTTATCCAGTCCCACAATGGCAAGTTAAGCGAGATTTAGGGAGACATTGTTCAGCTGTTTCATGGCTGAAACACCGTTCGGCTGCCCACTAAGGCCTGCTGTCAGTTACTGCTTTCCAGAACAAGCTTAGGTCACACCACCAGTTTCTGATGTGATACAGTTAGATACACTATACAAGAGTATATTTGCTCTACTATTTCAATTAGTAGATATCTCAAGTCAGGCATGTATCTTGTAAAAAAAAAAAAAAAAAATGGTCATGGCATTTTGGAAATTCTGTTATATCAATTTATGCTTTATCACAAAATGATGGTTAAGAACAAGTTAAGTCTAAATAATTCAAATTGTGTTGAAAATATGTTCATTAAATGTAGTGTCTAGCTTCCGCCAGCTCACGTTAAGCTTGTTACTGGACAGAAAATTGTTTTACAGTACTGTGTATTCAGCCATTATTAACATCATTATATTTTATTTAATTATATCTGCAAGCTAGTTTGTACCCTCATAGAATGTCCAATTATCTGCTTGATTATATGTGGAACCCCACAGTAGTATTCAGCTACACACACTTTAATAAAGCTTATCCATGTTTTATGGACTTAATCTGAACCTGTGACCCAGACTGGAAAGTAACTGTGCATGTGCGCACGCGTCAATTTGAGCATTCTGTGTTGTGCATGTTGGAAATGGCAAAAGCATGGAAACACGTTTCGAACCCTTACGGCTGGGCAATTGATCAATTTCTATTGATCAGTTTGACTTTATATGTCAACGCAATTGCAGCCTCCTACTGACATACATTGCAATGCTTACACAAAAAGCCCAGCTTTACAAAAGCATTTAGGGTTTTATTTTGGCGTGCCTATTTCTGTATGACTTAAGAAGAAAAAGAGGAATGTTGAAGAAAAAGAGGAATGTAAACATTTCGATTCGAAGCTTGTTTGGTATCAGGAGTAACAAAGCAAATCCCAAAATCTGCAATTTTGGACCATATAACGCAAACATACCCCCTCTGTTTGCAATTGTGGACGTACAGGCAAAATAGTGTCTTTAAAATCAACACCAGAAGGCAACTGCATCTTTAGGGAAAAAATTGCAACAAACGTTATCCCTTAATACTACCCAGCTTTACAGCATTTAAAAAGTACTTCATGATAAAATTGAACCCTGTGTCAACTAAACACACACAATTTCAATTTGATTTACAGATTGAGGTTAATAGGCAAAATATTGCTGCATCCCTGTTCATTATTCATCTCATTCTTTCTTCCTCTAAGACAGAATATAGATTTATCAGCAGATGGGCTCACTAAGGCAGCTTGGATTGTGATGGGATGTGCGTGGGAGCCATCACATTCGTCGCCATTTTCAGCATCTCTGCTCCACTACAAATACATCTCCATCATTTCAATTGACCTCTTTTACTGCACAACAGTGCATTCTATATACTATTCTCTTGAAAGGTTTCAGCGTTTTAAAAGAGTCCTGCCACATTGCATGCACATGCTCGTCCTTTACCCTGTTATCCTCCAAGAGACAAGGACCTGCTGGAGCCAACACATCACCTGTTGCCATGGCAGTTAAATAGGCAGGAAAGGCAGGACAGGAATGGAAGAAGGCACACATGCTGGGAGGGGTATGGGATAATGAGTGCATGCGGAAATGGAAGAGGAATATAGACACACTAGATTGGAGATATGTTAGATAATATACTTGCTGAACTCTTGTTCTGTTTTATTGTATTCAATTTTGTATGGTTTGAAGAGTAAGAGTAGATCATAGAATAGCACAATAGTTGTAGTTGTTGATGGTAGAATAGTAAAAAATGCTGAGATTCTATACAAATACGGTGTATTCGTATGTTATTATGTGTTAGTATGTAAATAGTAAAAATAAAATACCTGTTACAGCCTCTTAAAAAAAACAACAACAAAAAAAAAACACGTTTCATAGTGTTTAAATGAGTGCCCTATAAAAGGTTTAAAAATAATTGGGGTTGAGTACTTTAACCCTACTTTATAAACTATAAACTGTTTTCTGACATATTCAAAATAATTGATCTGTTTTTTGAAAGAAAAAAAGATGTTAAAATAAATTATAAACCCACCAAACAAAGATGGGCAAAGTTAATGAATACTGATGTTATAGGGGTGGAAAAATGTGAAAGAGGTGGACAAGTGCATATCTAGAATAATTGCAGGGGTAAATGGGAGGGAAGCAAAGGAGGGTAAGAAAGGAAGAAAAAGATAGTAGTGGAGGAGGAGGGGAAATGAGCGTGAGGGGGAATGCTATTATCAGCTTTGTCCGGTCCTTCTTACTAAAGGCTGGGTGGACATGGATAAGGGAACAAATGAATGAAAGGCAGAGGAGGGTGCTTCTTTCCTAACTCTCTTTTCAGTGATTAGTGAGGAAAGCATCACGGTTGTCTGTTCATAGCTACTGCCTGTCTTCTGCCAGTCATCCCAACAAGAGAGGTCTGGCTCACAGCCACTTGGAGCATCATGTGATTTTGTACGTGAACACATAAACCATGCGAAGTAACAAAAAAACCTCCTGTAGAAAATGAAGTGATGGACATGAAGAGGTGAGAGGCAGCAACTATTGTCATACGTGTCGAATTGAATAATACAGTGCTCGTGTGTGGGGGAAAATATAATGAATGTTGAAAGCGAATTTTTGAATCCTTACCAAATGGAGCACCGAGGTGGTGGACGCAGGTGAACTGCAAGCGAGACTGATGCAGTGATGCAAATTAAGGTGTGTTCTGACACTATTTGGGCTCCAGGGCCTCACTCACTGTGAGAGTCCCGGATTTATAATGGGAGGGGGGAGCCCGGGATGGTTTGAGGTTGATGTCCAGATGGCCTCTGCTGAGGTTTAGCAACCCAACCACACATTTTGCTCCTAAGTATCTCCATGTTTTAAGAGAAACACTCTGCATTTAGTCGTTTGAATATGTGGGTTTAAGGGATTACATTCCAGATTTGTTGAGTGATAGACACAGGAGGGGTCGCATCAATGTACCATAAGAACACTTTCAGTTTTGTTTTAATGTCTATGAAAGCTTTTGGTTTAAGATGATAGCTGTTGAATTATATACTGTATATTTTTTCATGTGATCCTCTGAAAGTTTGGTGGCCGTGAGTATATGCACCAGATAAACTATCAACTGATGCTGTTAAAATGCAGTTGAAATCTTTTACTTTATATATTTTCTTATGTAGACTGTTTTAGCCTGGAGCGGGATTGAGGGGGGGGGCAGCATGGCGGGCCACCAGGTTTATAATTCCTGCTACTTGTAAGAAAATGAGATTATTCGATTGAATGATTTTTAAGGAATGTTATTTCGGTCAGATCAGGATTTGTTTCTTTGATTGCTTAAAACCAGTAGACTGCACTCTTAATGGAACCATAATACAAAGCTGGTTACAGTTTTCAGGAAGTGAAAGTCATTATCACACGCTTAACACCTTTTACAGTCAATTTAACCCTAATCCATTGGGAAACCATACTATTCTTCCTCATTCCACTTCAGTTTTTATCCCACTGTCCCTCTCCTTCCATCCATTCTTTGCCTCCTGCTACTCGACAGAGTGCAGTTTGTGAAGCATTGACACTGGATTTTCGACAACTGCTATAAGTAGCTCATCCCGCACTTGCTCACAATAATACCCTCCGGCCAACACACTGCTCAAGTACATAATGTGAGACAGCTCATAAATTGTCGTTTTGGGTCAATTCCACATTGCTCTTCTCACCGCCCAGGGGGTGTAGAAGGTGCTTTACAATATTGACAAGAGGTAAAATACAAAGCAGAAAAACTATTTTTTTGTCAGGTTACTTATTCTATCGCATCCTGAAAAATAAGTGTTTGTGTTTTTCAGTACGCCCGCAGTCACTTAATAGGCATCTCTTCCCTGCATTGCGTTCATCGACTTTTAATTATGGGCCCATGTCATTCTCTGGCTTTCTTTCTTTTATTTTTACTGAGGTTTTTTTCTTCCTCTTGGGGTTCCTCCCCCTGAATATTGTGGAGACCAGCAGTAAAGAAAAAGAAACTTAATCCTTCCATTGAACAGGAGTTCAACCAGTCAGGGGCTTTTTCTCATTTTCCTCCGTGTCAAAAAAAAAAAAAAAAAAAAAAAACCTGCTTCTCATTCCAAATGCTCACACTTACCCCTCACCCACACACTGAAAAACACTTGTACACGTTTTATATTTTGCTAATTCGTGGATTGATTTCTTCTTGACTTTACCTGAAGAGCACATACCGTTAATTAGGAAGTGACCTACAGCTTAGTGCTTATTTGGGTTGTAACGAAAACGCTTTCTGTACTGTTGTCTATTTTCAATTTTGGTCAGATACTTGGGTCGATTTTATGTGATTACTTTTGATGATGTGCAGACGCTAATTAATACATGCTAATCGTTGTGTGAACTGTTATAGCTGTATCAGCAGCTAGTTTGAAATGCAAATTTGAATTGCTGTTATTGAAGATGACACTTATTTAATTTCATTTTTATTTTAGTTTTATTCCGCAAGTGTTGATGTCATGAGCAGCTGAATAAAGTCAGCAAACTACACCGACGTCTGATATCGTAATTTTGGAGCTTGGTATGCTGTGTAACTAAACCTTGGCTACAACGTCGTGGCGAAGACCGTACAGTGACGTGTAATACATGTTTTTGGACGGTTATTTTGAGATTTGGGGCGTAATTACAGATTTACTTAAAGGGTTCATTCCAATTTACGTGGAAATTCGGGTTACGTCACCAGCGTAGGAACGGAACGTATTCATAACCTGAGGACTACCTGTATTTCGGTACCAAGTCGATAATAAGATTCTGAAAGTGTTACTGTACTGCCTGTTCAGTAATACCCGAAGTATTGTTGGTACTTAGGTGGCAGATCTGGCCACTTCTTTTGTATGTTTTGTGTGTCATACTGGGCGACACAATTTGGTAAATAAAAGGTCATTTACACCCTAAAAATGGGGGTTGTAAATGAGTGGATATATGGCAACCCACACAGAACCAGCTGCCAGTGCCTGTGCTAAGGAACGAGAACAACAGTCAGTGCATGCAAAATGGCGAACTGCGGCGATAGCTGATGTATAGATATATATGAAAATGTATATGGCGGAAAACAGACAAGGCTGAAAAAGCAGTTTCTGCTCTTGCACCCCTCTTTATAATAAACTGCTGTATTTTAGGCCAAAACAACTGTTGTGTTTGATAGAAGAATATGCCTATATGCTGCCATAGCAGTTTCATGGCGGATTAAGCCTCCGAATTTTAATTTGTCCGTTTTTACCCTGGAAACCCCCGTTTTCAGACGTCGCGCAACCGCTTTTGTTTCAACCCTGCCATAAAAAGGTTAGTAATAGTATTTATTATTTGAAATGTCTGTCATTTTTAGCTTGGAATCATTAATTGATGTCTAATATTTAGTTAAAAAAAAAAAAAAAGACTTTAGAAAATTATTCACTCGTATGTTTTAAACTTTTGTACAAATTATGTCACAATGAAAAAATTGTGTGTAAATGTCATGGATATTTACCTCATAACTATCCCTTAATTATTATTTTTCCTAAATTTTCCCCAAAATTTTAGATGATAAATAATTGATCCAAACAAAGAAAATTTGGGGGGGGGGGACAAAAAACAAAAAAACATTTAAAAGGGTAAATATATGAAAAAGAAAATCTGGACCACTCGTTGATGTCCGTGATTTCTGCATCGCGACTCTTATTAAATTACAATGTTTGACCCATAAAATCCCCCCAAAATCCGGCTGTGGCCATTCACAGCTGTGTCTTGACACTCTGTGATATGTGCTACATGGAGGTTTTGGATTGAAAAGAGGTAAGTACACGATAGTGTCTCGTTAAAATGGCATCTTTATGCTCTCTCATGCTCCCACCTCCAGTTAGGGTTTTGCTGTTCAAAAAAAAAAAATTTTTTTTTTTTAAAATGCCCTCCTGTCCAAAATGTTTTGTTCCCCCAGAAAATTGAGATTTTAAGCTTTCCAATGATGCACACATGCATACAGGACAATTTTGAAATTTGGTCAAATTGGGTGTCTCAGAGCAGAACATCAAGTCACCTGAGTGTTTTCTGCCATATACTCGTATTACAGATCCAAAATTCGGCGCCGAAAGGTTTCGGCCGAAAATAGCTAAAATTGCATTTTCGGCTTTCGGTTTAAAGACTGAATGTTTACTACCGAATAGGGTGAAGATATGTAGTTCTCTTGTGATGATGCAATCAAAACAAGGCGAGAAGGAACGTTGCTCCTTGTACCGCGTCACATCGAGCACAGTACATTTGAATTTTAAATTTTTTTTTTTTTTTTTTTTATTTATTGATTTTTTACACATTAATGGGATAGGTACAGGCGAAACACAATAAAGATAGAGGCACATAGATGACAGCTGATGATAGATGAGGTTTCGATGCAACTCAGTGAGCCTCTCACCGAAGAGGTCATGATAAGGTAGCATAGACAAGATAAAGGTACCTTCCCAGCACGATCAAGACACCAGACATTCTCATTCACAACTTAAACATCACACACACACATTAAAGGAAAAAAAAAAAAAAAAAAAAAAGAAAAAAAAGAAAAAACAAAAAAAAACAAACAAACAAACAAAAAAAAGTGGGGAGAGTGTTGGTAGCTCAATGCTTTTCAGCTTCAATTGTTATGGAGTCTATGTGGAGTAAAAAGGGTTGCCAGATTGTGTCAAAGGTTTGCAGAGAACCCTTTAGGGAAAACCTAATTTTTTCAAGTCTAAGGTTTTGCAGGATTTCTTGAATCCATTTATTATGTGAAGGTGGGGAAGTGTGAGTCCACTTGAGGAGAATAAGCCTCCTAGCAAGTAGTGTTGTAAAAGCAATGACTTTCCTTGATGGTTTAGGCACATCGGGTGAGGGAGAGATTCCAAAAATTGCAGTTAGAGGGTCGGGATTCAGCTTGGTGCCCAGTACTTTCCCCAAAGTGTCAAACACTGTTTGCCAAAAGACAACTAGTTTCGAGCATGACCAAAACATATGTATGTAATTAGCTGGTGAAAGTTTACATCTATTACATGCATCAGATCTTCCAGGGAAAATTCTGGCCAACCTCGCATTTGTAAGGTGACTCCTGTGTAGAATTTTGCACTGTAAGAGTTGATGTCTAGAACATATTGATGAAGAGTGAACAAGATGAAGCATATTGTTCCATTGTTCATCTGAAATATTAATGTTGAGGTCGCAGTTCCAAGTTGTTCTAAGAGTGTTTAAGGAAGTTGAATTGATTTTAAAAATTAAACCATATAAAGTCGACAGTAGGCTTTTCTGTGTTGGTTGGGCTAAAAGAAAGGCATCCATCGGCATTTCAGGTGGGCGGTTTGGAAAGTGAGGAAAAAGTTTTTGAATAAAATGTCGTATTTGAAAATAACGGAATAAGTGAGAGCTTGGAAGGGTAAACCTCTTTGACAAGTCTGCGAATGAAGGGAATATGCCATCAATATAAAAATCGTCAAGAGTTTGTAGGCCCTTTTTCGACCATGACTCGAAAGCTAGGTCGGAGCACGCCGGGAGAAATAAATGATTTTGGTTAACCGGAGCTAGTCTAGATCCGGTATGCAGGCCAAACTGTTCCCTGAATTGTCTCCATATCTTTAAGGTCTCAAGGACTGTAAAATTCTGTGATGTGTCTTTAATGGGAAAAGGTAACTGTGCACAAACCACCGACCACAGTGAGAAACGTGCGGATGCTAGTTCCATACGCGCCCAGAGAGGTCGATTGTATGATACGCCCGCATTCCAGTAAAGAATCTTTCTAATATTACTAGCCCAGTAGTATCGGCGGAAGTCGGGTAAAGCCAGACCTCCGAGAGATTTAGGGAGCTGAAGGGTCGATCTTTTAATCCGAGCTTGTTTACCCCCCCATAGGAAAGAGTTAATCATCTTATCAAGTGTAGTGAAAAAAGATTTGCGTACAACTAGGGGAACATGTTCGAATACATAAAGAAAACGAGGTAGTATTGTCATTTTAATGAGGTTAACGCGACCCAGTAATGACAAGGGAAGTGTGGACCACTTAGTTAAATCTAATTTACAACGGTCAAGAAGAGGTTGAAAATTTTTTGAAAACAGTTCAGACGGAGATTTAGTCACAACTATGCCAAGATACTTCAGCCCGTTGTTAGTTTTCTTAAAGGGGAAGAGAGATTGAGGGAGGTTTTCGGCAAGTAAATTAAGAGGAAGGTATTCACTCTTGTGCAAGTTAACCTTATACCCCGACAATTTGCTGAACTGATCCAGAATGGCCAAAATAGGAGGGAGAGAGGAAACTGGGTTGGATACATAAAGCAATAAGTCGTCTGCATATAATGAAAGTTTGTTGGAAAGGCCAAATCGACAAATCCCTTCAAATTTCTCCTCCTCACGGAGCCACAGGGCCAGGGGCTCAACTGCAAGAGCGAACAAAGATGGGGAGAGCGGACATCCTTGACGAGTACCGCGGGACATAGAGAATGGTTTCGAAATGAGTCCGTTAATATTAAGGCAAGCAACTGGGGATCTGTAAAGAAGCTTGATCCATGATACGAAATTCGAATTAAACCCAAATTTTCCCAGAATAAAAAACAGGTAGCCCCACTCCACCCTGTCAAAGGCTTTCTCGGCGTCTAGTGATAAAATCATTTCAGCTATTTCAGAGTTTTTGCAAGAAGCAATAACGTTAAGTAACCGCCTAGTATTATTAAAAGAATGACGGCCTGTAATGAAACCAGTTTGATCTGGGTTTATCAGTGTCGGCAAAACCTTCTGAAGTCGAGTAGTGAGTATTTTTGACAGTATTTTAAAATCGACATTGAGAAGAGAAATTGGTCTGTAACTACTACAGTGAAGAGGGTCCTTGTCTTTTTTCAACAAAAGAATCAGTGATGCCTCCATGAAAGTAGAAGGCAGGTGTTTCCTTTCGAATGCATCGTTGAAAACCCTCACTAATATGGGGGCTAGTTTGGCAGAGAAAGTTTTGAAGAACTCAGCCGTGTACCCGTCCGGCCCTGGTGATTTCGAACTTTGTAAAGAATTAATGGCAGCTTGTACCTCAGATAGCGTTACCAAGGCTCCTAGATCAGGAAAGTTATCATTATTTACTTGAGGATATGTGAAAAAGTCTAGGGGATTGGGGTCTGGTCCAATACAAGTAGGTTTATCTGAGGTGTAAAGCAATGAGTAATAATAAGAAAATGCGTCGCAAATTTCCTTAGGGTCTGATGTCACTGTTCCAGTCGGAGAAGTTATCCTGGGTATGAGTCTGGAGGCGGCTGCGGCACGGACCTGATAGGCTAATAATTTACCAGGTTTATCGCCCTGTTCGAAAAAACGTTGTCTTGTTTGTAAAAGCTGAACCTCTATCTTGCCAGTCGACATCAGATCATACTGAGATTTTAACTGTATCTTCTTTTTGTACAAGGCAGAGGAGGGATTTATCGCATAGTTGGCATCGATGTTCGAGATTTCATTTAAAAGTGTTGCCAATTTGATGGATTCAGCTTTTTTTAAGTTTGATGTAAATGAAATGACTTGACCGCGAATGTAGGCCTTGAAACAATCCCATAAAATATTACTTCCAACACCGGGTTGGTCGTTAATTTCAAAGAAGACATTTATTTGCTCTGAAAGAAAGTCCTTGAATTTTGCATCCGAAAGCAGCTGTGTGTTAAATTTCCAGGGTTTTTGAGGAGAACAGCCTGTATGAAAAGTAATATCTATCGATGTCGGAGCATGGTCGGAAATGACAATACTATGATATTTACAATCAACAATCCTATGAATGAGCTTGTTGTCTAATATAAAAAAATCTATTCTGGAGTAACTGTGATGAACGTGGGAAAAAAAAGAATACTCTTTCCTTGAGGGGAACATAGTCCGCCAGGGATCTGCCAGTCCCAACTGGTCTGCATGAAATTTTAAGATGGCAGCTGATTTTGTCAGGTTAACATGTTTTGTAGATGACCTATCAAGTGTAACATCTTGTACCAAGTTGAAATCACCCCCGATGATGACGAGGTGGTCATTATTATTAGGTAATGAAGCAAAAAAATTAGAAACAAATAAATCATCGTCGAAGGTAGGAGCATAAACTGAGGCGAGAATAACCTCGGTATTTAGCAATTTACCCGAAACAATGACAAACCGACCATTGGAGTCTTTGATGGTTTTAGAGGGTTCAAAAGCGATATCCTTATGTATTAAGATGGCTACACCTCTTGCCCTCTGGGTAAACCCTGAGTGGAAGAGATGTCCCATCCAAGCTCTCTTTAACCGTGAAATTTCAGAATCGCGGAGGTGCGTTTCTTGTAAAAAGCACAGGTCTCCCCCAAGTTGATGAAAATGTGAAATTACCTTATTGGCCTTGACAACCTTATTCATACCCCTGACATTCCATGACACGACTCGAAGGTTTCTACTACCCATCAGCATAGAACTTCAGCTGAATATTGGTTGAGCTACTGGGCAGGGAAAGTAAAGAAAGAAAATAATAAAAACAAACAGAAAAAAAACACACGCACATATCACCACACACTCGACGGAACAAACAAACAAATCCTTCGGGGCGATCAAATTTCTGTATCATATGAGATACTGACTTCCCGGTGTCTCCTACTACCGCTTACTCTGGCCCCAATGAGAAAAAGCACAAAAAAAAAAAAAAAAAAAGAAAGCTTGGATCGGATTAGCCCATATAAAACTAAAAACTCAAGACTGCATGGGACGCTGGAGATTTAAAAATAAAATGTAAATAAAATAAATTAAGTAATCAAAAATAATAATAATAATTAATTTGATAAACTAAGTTTACAGCCAAGGTTGTGTACAAGGGAAAAAAAAAAAAAAAAAAAGAAAAAAAAAAAAAGGAATAAATAATCTATTAAATGGTGTCTACTTTCTATGTAATTTATCTAATCCATATGTTGGAGTATATTCCAAGAAAATTCGAAATCCAGCGGCCGGATCTAGAACAGATTAGCCGCATAGAATTAAGACAGCTCGTGTTGAACATCCGATGGGAGTTATTGACAAAAATAAATGACAAAAGGTATGTGCAAAAAAGGGGAAGAAGATAAAAAGTACGTAGAGAAAAAAAAAGTTATGAGGGCAGCTCCCCAAAAATTTCTTATTATTCGCTTTTTTAAAATTTATTTATTTATTTTCCTTTTTCTTATGTTTCTCCCACCTCCCTCTTCTCTCTTACAATAGTGGACAAAAATTTAATGATAAAATTAAGTGGAAAATCTAGCTACTGAGCCGACAAACCCAAAAAGGGTTGGAAAAAAAATATATATATATATATACACATATATACATACATACACACATATGTATACATATGTACGTGTAAATAAGCAAACGGCCTGATATCATACAAACATAGGCGTGCAGTGTCCAAAAGTAGCATAAGAAGAAAGACGAGCAGGCCCCTTATCACAAAACTCAAGTACAGTATATACAACTCAATGTCGGCCTATCTAGTATGAAGCACATGTTCCAGCACCCCAAGTATAACACCAAATGCTTGAGATTTTCAAAGGGAGAAAAAAAAAAAAAAAAAAAAAAAAAAAAAAGGGCAGAGGGCTGAGAGAAAGAATGAGGAAGAGAGAAAAAAAATAATAATAATAAAACACCAAAAATCAAAACAAAAAGCAAAAAACGCTGTTTTCCTTCGTCAGACCTTGCAATAGTCCAGCATCGTGTCAAAAGTAAGTACATAAACAAATTGAGAATGGTCCAGATGCTACATTATTATTGCTTACTTATCTCTGTTGGGCTTGAAGGTAGTCCTTAGCGTCTTCTACGGTCTGCAATCTAATTCGTTCTCCTTTCTCTGTGATGATGAACAGCCGAGCCGGGTAAAGAAGTGAAGGTTTGAGTCCTTTCTTGTAGAGTTGTTGCATGACATCCCGGTAGGCCGTTCGTTGATCCATGACTTCGGGGGTGTAATCTTCGTGCAGACTGATGGGCTTCCCCAGGTAAACCATATCGGATCTTCTTTTCCGAGCTTCCCGAATGACCTTTTCCTTCGTTTGGAAGTCGTGGAACCGGACGATGACTGGTCGCGGTCTCTGGTCAGGCCTTGGTTTAGCCGTTAGCAATCGATGAGCACGGTCCAGCACAGGGGGGCTCGGCAGAATGTCTTTCCCAATGAGATCGGTCAGCAAGGAGGCGAAGAAGGCAGTAGGTTTTGGGCCTTCGATTGACTCTGGTAGTCCGATGATGCGGATGTTATTTCGGCGGAGACGCGCTTCCAGATCGGAGGTCTTGGCGTTTAGCTTAGCGTTGCTAACAGTGAGCTCCGCACATTTAGCTTCCAGAGTCTCCAAACGGGAACTCACTGCGGTTGCCTCTAATTCAAGAGTTGAGATGCGCTGCTCGTAGGAGTTTAAAGTGGTCTGGAATGCATCGAGCTTTGACTCAAGAGTGGAAATGGAAGATTTGAACTCCATGGAAAGGGCGGCTTTGTGATCTTCTAGGAGCCTACTCAGCGCGGCCATGTTCACACCCTCCTCTATTGTAGATTCTGTTGTCGGACAGTCTTTTTTCGAGTGTTGTTTTGTTGCCCTTGTAGTCATTTTAACGTACGACTCAACGTCTAACGTACGTTTAAAATGTACCGACTCGATGAATGAAAGTAGGCAATCCAAGCGGAGTATTGTCAAAGAAGGGTAGGAGCCCGAGCAGCGTGACTACTCCTAACGCTTCATCACCGCCATATGGTATTGACAGTACATTTGAGCGAGAGATTGTAATAGCCTGATAAAGAGCTTTACTAGTTTTGGCAAGAACAGAATAGTTTTTTTGTTGCTGTTGTGAACTACAGTTCCACACAAACGTACATCGAGATCCCATTTAGCTTAGCAACTGGAGGCATGAGACCCATTTTTTGAGTGTCGCAAACTTCCAAAAAAGTGCATTTGTCAAGATTTCAGCAGCCGTGAAGCCCACCGAACACAATGCAACGACGATCCCGAGCACCTCTGCTATAGAACTGTTCAGAGTTTGCCACAAAATGTTCACTGCCACCGGGAACCCACCCTCCAGAGGGGTTTTGATCGGCACCTTTCAGACAAAAGTTCTTGAGCCTCGGGGGTCACAGAACATTTTGGAAGATGTTTCCGTACTTGTGAGAGGGTACCATTTTTTTTTCTGCCTGATAGGAAAAAAATTTTAAAAATTTAAAAAATTGTATCAGCCTTTCAGTTTTTTGGCCAAGTGTTTCGAATATTCTGTTTTCCAAGAATTTTGCTTTCAGTACAGCCCATATATACTATATATTTATGAATACCGTATTGGGCCGAATATAAGACGGTGTTTTTTGCATTGAAATAAGATTGAAAAAGAGGGGGTCGTCTTATATTTGCGGTCTAGACATTATACCCATTCAAGACGCTAGATGACGCCAGATATCATTGAAGCAATGTTCTTTTATGACAGATCTCAGCTACTCTCCCCATTCACGACTCTAGATGGCGCCAGATGTCATTGAAGAGATGTTCTGTCATGACAGAGCTCAGCTACCAGTTTAACCAGTTTGCATTATTTTATTGCAATGTTTTTCCTTATTCAGATTTGTTTCAAGACTACAGTTACAGTTAGACTTCACTTTGATGGTTAATGCAGTTATTGCAATTTTGTTGTTTTATCACAATAGATTGGTTTATTTACATTTCAAAAACCAGAAGCCATTCATTTACGAATGTGATTGCACTTTAGTTTACGTTTTAATGTTCAGATATTAAGACTTGAATGAGGCAAAATAACATGCTTTTTCTCTCAAATATATTGTTATAATCATTTGTTTCAGTTGTACAGTAATTATTTTCTGTATAAAAATTAATTTGGTGTTCAAAAAGTCTTTTTTTTTTTTTTTTTCAAACTTGAGTCTTGAAGAAGAGGGGGTCGTCTTATAATCAGGGCCGTCTTGTATTCGGGCCAATATGGTATATATACAGTATATATGTGTATGTATATTTATGTATATGTGTGTGTTTCTCACTTGCTTCTTTATTCTGGCAACAAATAAATGCACAGCAATACAACGGGCTGCTGTCGGCCACAACCCATGCAAGCTCTCAGCTCCTGCTTCACTTGCCCGCTTCCGTATGTCACTTCACATGCCCCGAGTCTCTCTTAAAAGAGACGCGCTTATTCACGGACATTGCAATATGCTATTGTTCATTGTCATTCTGTCATAAAGCGTTTTATATAGGCTATCACAAAAATTGGTTTCACCACACCATGTATGTAAATTACTGCTTGCAATCTGTGTGTGTGGGCGTGCGTGTGTAAAGTCTTTTTTTTTTTTTAATAACTGAATGCTAAATGACTGTGATGCACAGTATTTTATTTTGTTGATTCTATTGTTTGATACTTTCATGCAAAATTATTTTAATACTTTAAAGCTAGATGCCGAATGTTCTGTATAAGCATACAGTATTGTTGTTTGCTTCTAATGGAGTGTGCGTTTAAATACATAGGATTTATTGTTTATTTTTTATTATTACAGTGGTACTGAGAATCGTGGGATTTCAATGGTATCTGCATCGACTACTAAATTTTGGGTATTGTGACATCCCTATTGCTTATTATTTTTGCTTATCATGCAGTCGAGAGATTTAAAAAAAAAAAAAAAAAATGCTGTTAGAACACTCATCAGCTTGAGCTATAAAAATGTGAGTACTCTATTGCCTTGTTGCCGAAAGATTGCAACACTAAATTAATTCAAATTATTGACGTGTTGTGGAGTTGGAGATGAAGCGGTGGTCTGACTTTCTGAGTGACAGTTTAATCTCAGTCAGGTTATCGCACATCGGCACGGGAGGCAAGAAACGAGCAAGTTAGAAGCATTGATCAAAGGAGGCTTATGCGATAGATTTATGAGATTGTTTTCGCACTATCCCCTTCCTCATCTTTACATCACTTAACCGACTTGGTATTTCCTCTCCTTCAGGCTACGTTTATGGGATTTTTGTATTTCACTTTCTTCCATACAAATCTTACGCCACAATGTTTAACAATTCATTTTACTCTAAAATCCCCACCGAAGCACTAACTCGGATAATTGCCCTGATTGCTAAACGCATTGACCTGTGCACGCACGCAAGCCTTGCGCACTTCTAGGCCGACTACATGATTTTTCGGCCGGACTGAAATTCCATCGTAAGAACAATGGCACAAACGTATACGCTTTGGAGAAACGGGCAGAATGAGGACACACAAAATGGGAGTCACACACATTTTCATTGCTTGAGTTAGTACGAGTAGAGACGGACAAAGGTTCTCTTCCTATGGCCAGTGAGACACACTGATGTACAAAGCATTAAGTGTCGCCTGAGGCTCAACTCTGCCGTGCATGTATGCAGTAGTCAGACAGAATTAGAGACATACAGTATGTGAAAACACTTGGCATCAGATTTCAAGCAAAATAATTGCCGTCGTAGTGACAGTCAATTTAGTAACATCTTTTTGTAAGAAACACTGCTTTAGCAGCTTAAAATGAATTTACATAGGCAAGTAAAAATAGTTGTGGCCATGAAGTAGGCAATTAGTTATTCTGAACTCTTAAATTTCCCTTTTTACAATGTAAAGGCCAGTCATTTTTGCAGTGTGGTCTTGCACTGAAATTCTATGAAACAAGTCCTTAACTCTTTATAGGGCAAGTACTTCTTTTTGGTAGTTAAAAAAAAAAAAAGAAAAGAAACATGGACATCATACTGTATTTTGGGTCACATAAAATCTTTCTATTCTTCATGTATATTATTTCTTATGTATTTTGTAATTACAGGTCATAAAATTATTGATTTAAAGTTAAGAATTAAAATTAATGATGAGAAAAACTTAAATATTAAATAAAAATAAAACAGAAATACACTACAGTTATGGCTCCAGTAACACTCTAAGGTTGACGTTGTCATGTGTTTTTGCACACAGTATTTAGCTCATCATTGACAGCGATGGACACACAATTCATTTAACCACTTCAGATCTGCATTTTTTCTGCTATGCAAAAAAAAAAAAAAAATCTTTGCTTATTCTTACTCTATTCAAATAACCAAAACAAAGTGCCTTTTTTGTTTTTTTTTTGGGTCGAGGATATATTTAATGTTTTTGTGGCTCATTTTTAATGTTGGTTACACTGTTATTATGCGAAATGAGCACTTACGTTTGCCTTTTTGAAGTTGCCTTTTGTCTCAGCCATTTTCAAAGAGCCAAAAATAGCAAAGAGGGCGTGCTAAACCTCATGATTTGATTTTGATGGGTAAATTTCCGTCCAATCATCTCCCAGAAGCGGCAATAGCAACTAAGTTCAGTGTTTTTATTGATTTTGAGACGCGAACTTGTCATGTCCTTCAGCAACATGCTAAGGTCTGAAGGGGTTAAACTTGGAGAACTCGCTCTGAATTCTCATGTTTCAGTGCCATTGTCAGCGCTAAACGCCCAATCCATTTTGACTCGGAAGGATGGCAGAGAATTTGATTCAGTGGCAGTGCCCCACTGATCTGTATCAAAAATATCATACTCAACATGTCAGCATGTTTCAACTTTGTCGTTTGGCTCCAAAGTAAGTGCTTTTAGAGTTTTATGTGATGTGTGCCTACAACAACATAACTGTACATCTGTGAATTATTGAGCGATGATGAGCGCAGTCACGCTCACGTGCGGTTGTGTGCACGAGTCCAAAACTGTGTCACGCTGATCACGCACCGCTGCATCCATTTACTGGTGGAACATGTGCAGATCTGGAACACGGCAATTGAGAACGATCAAAACATGCACACAAAGCTGGAGTGCACACACAAACACGCACAAAAGACGTACACGATCACACATGAATAGGTCTTTGCACTATTGGACTTGTACTGTGTAAGCGTATGCGGTAGCTTTTGTCGCTCGTCAATGAAAGTATGCTGTTTTACATCCAGCCTGGCATTGTGTTATATTTTAATGCCTCAGGAATTTCATGTGTGGAAGGAGCACAAAACTTAAACTGCTGACAACTAGTCTAGACAAACTGTCAATACAAATTATGTAAATACAGTGGTACCGCAACATACGATCGCTTCGACACACGATCTTTTCGACATCTGACGTAAAATTTGATTCGCCTTTTATATCTACATCCGACAACCTGCGACGATTTGTGACAGCGCAGCAGTTGCTTTTTTGACTACAAGACGGACGCACGGCAGATTTTCTTGTGAGAGAAATGGTTCCATGAAGGTTATTTCAGGTGGTGAAAACAAGGAAATGGTGACGCTTAGCAGTGAAATGAAGATGGAAATGATAGAAAAATATGAGCGTGGTGTGCGCATCTGTAAACTGGCTTAACAATACGACCGTAGAATGTCTACGATCTCGACGGTCCTCCTCTGACCTCTGTTAGCCAGTCTTTACATGTTAAGGCGGCAATTACTATTGTGGTAACATTGCCAAAGAAATTGCCAGCTTTGTCAGGGTTTTAATCATTTATTTTAGAAGCTGTGCAACACAACACGCCTACTGTCCGCCACAGTTGACGCCAACAACAAAACATTAAAAGAGAAGGTAAAAGCTCTTCCGCACTTCCTTACTCTGTCACGACAGCACGCATACCACATCCGCCACATTAGAATCCGATTCGCTACATTATTACAGCCATTATTTTTATGATATTCCGATTTTTATTAATAATTTATTCGTTTTGCTCTGTGTAACTGCTATTTGTAAGAGAACCAGCAGTATTTATTAAAGTGATCCTCTAACTTAAATACATCTAGGCTCTAATAAACCACAATTGTTCTCTTGTACTAAAATATGTTATTAGAAGCACATAAAATGTTAAATCAATGGCAATATTTTATAATATTTAGTCCATATTTTGACCGTTAGTTGGCGGCATGGTTTGCGGGCTCGCAGTGATGACGTCATTGGTATCTTTCATGTTCAACAATTGCTTATTGCTGCCTAAACTCGCGAAGTAAAATGCCACGATGTGCTGCTTTTGGATGCAATTTCCAGTCAAATGGAAACAAGGGGAGTGAAGTGAGTGGTCAAGGTGGAATTATTATTTTTAGTGAATAAATGTGCATAAGTGGAAGCTTCTCCCCCCTTTTTTGTCCCTGTATGCACGTATCCTACCCACCACGCGTTACAACTAGCGCCCGAACATTTTTCCTGGATCCTCAGTCAAGTAAGGGATCTGTCTATTTTCTGGATCCGACGGTCCCACCGCATGTGCAATATTGGTTTCGGATCTGTCCATTTTTTTTTGATTCGTCGGTCCCACAGTGGCTTTTCGGATCAGTCTATTTTGTGGATTCGACGGCTGCGACATTGCCATAGTATCGGTCTAATTCCTGGATCTTCGAGTGAGTAAAAACCGCGGATTTGGATTACTCTTGTGGTCTTTTTTGTTGACTATTCTTCATGGGAGTTTTCCCCAAATCATACCAAACAATCGAAGCACTATGGGACACTACAGTGACTCTGAAATGGACCTTACAACAATGTTGGATTTCGTCAGGGAACGCGTGTTTGCGTACTGCTGAGTGAAGAGTGGTCAAGGTGGAAATATTATTTTTTGTGAATAAATGTTTATAGGTGGAAGCTTCTCCCCTTTTTGGTACTTTTATACACGTATCCTAGCTACCACGCGTTACAATGTACAAGACATGGATTACACAAGTTGTGCTCTTTGGCCTGTACTGTAAGCACACGACAGCTCTGGATGCTAACAATCTACATAATTATATTGGGATAAGTTTGAAAACGCAATATGCTTACCTTGAATATCTGCTAATAAAACCGGACAGCATACACTCTCGCTCCCAACCGGACTTCCCAACAGGACTCTCTCGCATCACCAATTTTGTCCAACTTTTGTCTTATCAGGTATTTGCTGCACGCATTTTTCCCTGAAGCTCGTCTTGTGAACGACCGACAGTGCTGTCCTGCTCTTCACTTTTCAGATCTGGTTCAAATAGGAAGGGGAGAACTGACGACATGTTGGGAAAGCTAACGAGTGACACGCTGGAATTTCGGCAACGGGGCCAGTGACGTCACGCACAGCGCGACGTAACAAGAATGGCGACCTATCACTTAAAATAATTTTACAAACTATTAAAACAAAAACAGTAAGAGGGCTTTTAATATCAAATTATCATAACTCATACTAACATGTATCTTTTAAGAACTACTTGTCTTAAAAAGACAATCCCTTTAAGGATTTAGAGTAGGTTTTCAGGCTGTAGAACGAACTAATGGAATTGATGTATTCTTATGGGAAAATCCTGCTCGACATACGACCATTTCGATTTACAAACAAGGCCCTGGAAAAAATTAACTTTGTATGTAAAGTTAGAGGAGAAAGGATGTAATTTATTTGTTACTCTGTCTGTTCCAATATCACCTAATTTTATTTTCAGTTCAAATAAAATGTAATCGTTTTACTAAAGAAAGGTTGCCAGTAATGAAAACCAATAAAATGATGACTAGAATCCATTTTTAAGAATTTTTTTACCTGGAAAAAAAAATTGCTCTTGTTGAAAGATCTATCAATCTAAAACTATATTGTGTGTTTACAAAACTTACGAAAAACGTATTTCAATTTTACGACACCAACTCCTTCGTATTTTATCCCTGAAGCTTTATTTGCACATTAAAAGGGCAAAATACAATGTATGAATTCAATGGTCTTTTGTTGAATTTTATTATATCATTTTTTTAAAAATCCTGCACATAAGAATTAACTCAAAGTATGTAAAAAAAACTAATTTCAAGAAAGAAAAAAAGCTAGCTAAGTAGGAAATCAAGTCTAAAAACTACTGGGGAAAAAACCCAACTGAATTGGAGAACAAAAATGTAAAACTAAATAAAATTAATAACGGAAAATCTGCATCTTTGCTTAAAGAGATTTTAAATTGTTGCCTCCGCTGTGAAAGCAGACTCATCATCTTTCCCTAGCGGCCCATCAGGCTTATAAAGCACTGGCGGAAATACAAAGTAGATAAAGAAAATTAAAAAAAAAAAAAAAAAAATCCACCAGTCGTTTCCTATTTTGTCACAAGCTAATATATATAGTATGTGATTGCTCCCTTGTTTGTCCAACAGATTGCAATCAAGGAACCCACCCCCACCCCAAAAAATCTCTCTGCTGCATCAAGATGATGTTTGCTCATAAGTGTGCTGCTCTACATTTTTCATGAGGTTCTGAATGTACATGGAATACTAAGACGTGTTGACTTCCAGCAACAAAATCGAATCGAACTCGCTTAAGAGGTGTCCCCCTCCCTATTTTCTTTGGTGGGCACGTGAAAATTATTCCTACATACCTGTAATGACAGTTTTATTTACGGCCTTGCCCAGCTGATATTGAAAATTGAAGTTCTGCGTGTTTGTGTGTCACAGCCATTCCATCCCATCGTAAACTTGGTGTGCAGCCCTGACCTACGGATGTTCCTGTGCGCGCTCTACGCTCCAGTGTGTGTCGTGTACGGACAGGTGTCCATGCCATGCCGTGCTCTCTGCCAACGGTCCAAACAAGACTGCGAGAGATTAATGGAAATATTTGGACTCATCTGGCCGGATGATATGGAGTGCAGCAGGTGAGTAAATGGTTGCAAAATGTCATCACAAAAAAGACAGCACCATGACGGCTACACCCGCCCACAGGTTTCCAGATTGTGACGAGGCGTATCCTCGCCGAGAGGATCTGCAGAAAGGTTCAGACCCCACCGACCAGTCGTCCATGACCGTCCAGAGAGACTTCGGCTTTTGGTGCCCAAGAGAGCTGAAAATAGAACCAGAGCTGGGTTACTCATTCATGGGCAAGAGAGACTGCTCTGCTCCTTGCCCATCCATGTACTTCAGCCAACAGGAAGTGACCTTCACACGATACTTCATTGGGGTCACCTCTATCATCTGTTTGTCCGCAACGTTGTTCACCTTTCTAACCTTTCTCATTGACGTCACCAGGTCCGTAAGATGACATTAGCTCATTGTTTTTAATGCAACGTTGCTTACAGAATGGTGTTTTTCTCCAAAAGGTTCAGATACCCAGAGCGACCCATCATCTTCTATGCTGTGTGTTACGTCATGGTGTCGCTTGTGTTCTTCTTGGGCTTCTTGTTGGAGGACACCGTAGCGTGCAACACAGTCAACCACACTCAGTTCAAAGCTGCAACTGTAACACAGGGCTCGCACAATAAGGTGAGATTCAATAGGCAAAATTAGTCTCTTAACTCATGTTAACTCATTGGCTGCCATTGACGGCGATAAACACCCTATCCGTTTAAACTGGGAGGAGCTGGCAGAGAAGATTTGCCATTGGAACTGATGTCTATATCTGTCAAATCTGTCAGTTCCAATGACATAAATATCCGTCACTTCCAATGACGGAAATATCCGTCAATTCCATCTATCCATCCATTATCCACTGCTAAATCCGGGGTCGGATTGCGGGGCCAGCAGCTTTAGCAGGGAAGCCCAGGCTTCCCTCTCCTCAGTCACTTTAACCAACTCCTCCGGCGGGATCCCAAGGCATTCCCAGGCCAGCTGAGAGGCAGTCTCTCCAGCGTGTCCTGGGTCATCCCCACGGCCTCCCGCAGTTGAGACATGCCCAGAACCCTTCTCCAGGGAGGCGTCCGAACCAGATGCCCGAGCCACCTCAGCTGGCTCCTCTCAAATCGTAGGAGTAACGGCTTGACCCTGAGTCCCTCCCTCAAAGCTTCTCACCCTATCTCTACGGGGGAGCCTGGACACCCTGCGGAGGAAACTCATTTTGGCCGCTTGTATGTACTTAAATTCCAGTGACAAAAATATTCATAAAATCTAATCTATTTCAAATGAATTTGACAGACCATGAGTCGGACCGAACAAAATTCACATGTGGGGTTCCTCAAGGGTCAATTCTCGGACCACTTTTATTTAACATCTAATGCGTTTAGCTTAGATCATGCAACAGTATGGCATCTCCTATGACACCTATGCAGGTGACACACAACATTTCTGTGTCCCCACAGGATAACAGTCCCTTAGTCTCTCTGAGTAAATGCATTCATCAAATCAATGAATGGATGTGCCAGAATTTTATCCAGCTAAATGTGGGGAAGACTGAGGGGATCATATTTGGGCCAAAAAAGGAAAGGTCAAAGATCAGCACGCACCTTGGCACAGTGTCACTTACAGCTACAAATCAAGTCAGAAATCTTGGCATAATTATTGACTCAAACCTAACATTTTACAGTCATCTAAAGTACGTCACTAATAAACCTGCTTAGTACCCTCCAAAAAAATATAGCCAGAATTAAGGAGCTTCTGTCTAAGCAAGACATGGAAAACTTATGCATGCATTCATTTTTAGTACATTGGACTATTTCAACGGAATATTTACATGTCTTAATAAAAAATCAGTTGGGAAGCTGCAGCCAGTACAGAATGCTGAAGCCAGACTTCTTACAAATACAAGGAAACCGGACCATATTACACCAGTTATGAAATCTTTACACTGGCTTCCAGTGACTCAAAGGAAAGATTATAAAATACTACAGCTTGTCTCTAAAACACTTAATATCCTTGGACCAAAATAAATGCTTGATTCGTTTGACCCCTTCGGTCGTCTGGAACTGGTCCGCTGTATGTTCCAAAAACAATAACCAAGCAGGGCGAGGCAGCATTTAGTTACTATGCTCCTCCCCTTGTATGGTCAAACTGTTAGCTCCTTTAAATCAGGGCTAAAAACGCTATTGTTTACCACAGCGTAGTCAGAACTGTCTATATTTTTCAAATTTCAAGTTATTTGCTTTTTATTAATTTTTTTTGGCCATATTTCCACTTCTGATTTCAGTTATTATTTTTTTCTAATTATTTATTCTCTTGGTTATTTAATGGGATTTTTATGTAAATCGCACCTGAGTATAAGTCGTACCAGCCCAAAAATAAGCAATGAAGAGGGGAAAAAAAAAAAAAAACATAAGTCGCACCGGAGTATGTCACATTTTGGGGGGAAATTTACATGATAAAATTCAACACATAGAACAGATATGTCATCTTGAAAGGCAATTTAAAATAAAATACAATAGAGAACAACATGCTGAATAAGTGTAAAATATGATGCATGAACAACGAAATGCGAACGTGGCCGGTATGCTAACGTAACATAGCTATTAAGAGTTATTCAGATAACATGCTAACAAGTTTACCAAACCATTATTGTCACTCCAATACAACAAAATAACATGTGAAATGTTATATAATTTGTTATTAATTTCACACATAAGTCGCTCCAGAGTATTAGTCGCACGTCCAGCCAAACTATGGGGAAAAAAAAAAACCCTGTGACTTATAATCTGAAAAATATGGTAAGTTTAGTTCCTTATTATTTCCTTATTATTTATTTCCTATTTCAATTGTATTTAACTTTTACAAATCATTTTATCACGGTTTGTGGATCTTCATGTGATGTAAAATACAGTACTTTGAATTTCCTTGTGTTGAATTGTGTTGTACATATAAATTTGCCATGCCTTCCCTTGATTTTTTTGTTAAATCAGTCAATTTAATGACACAAATACCCATCAATTCCAATGCTGTCAGCCTCTCCCAGTTGAAATAGACAGGATGTCTATTCGATTGCAGGCCAATAAATTTTTTTTTTTTTATGTCTACAAAATGTTCTTGTCTGGTCAACTACTAGAGGTTAGATTTTGTGCCCGAACCCGAACCCGACCCGACCCGACCCGAGGTCGGGCCCACAATTTAAGCATTCACGTTCGGGTCAGGTCCTGTCGGGCCGCCATGCCGGACTAATAAATTATTTTAAAAAAACAAAACAAAAACAAAAATGGAGAGCATGCTCTCTGTATTGCGCTTTTGCTTGTGCGTGTGCACGAACGCCGTGGCGCCGGCCGCTTTTTCTTCTTGTCCTCCCCCTGCACGGCCGAGGCGCCGCCCTCTCCTGTTCCCTCTCCTTGTCAGAGAAGCGCGTCCATGTGAGAACAATATCCCACACACTCAGAAATATGTTTAACAAACTTTCCCAGCGTTATTTCGTTGTGTGAATGCTTTGATAATTCTAAAAAAAATATGTAGGTTATTTAAACATTAAGAAAACTTGCGTTTTTTTCTGCCAACTCGAAGAAATGAAAATAAATTGCTGCTGCTGCGTTTTTTCCGCGTCACTCAAAAAAATAAATAAATAAATAAATAAATTTAAAAAAAGGAGAGCAGGCTCTCTTTATTGCGCTTTTGCTTGTGCGTGTGCACGAACGCCGTGGCGCCGGCCACTTTTTCTTCTTGTCCTCCCGCTGCACGGCCGAGGCGCCGCCCTCTCCTGTTCCCTCTCCTTGTCAGAGAGGCGCGTCCATGTGAGAACAATATCCCACACACTCAGAAATATGTTTAACAAACTTTCCCAGCGTTGTTTCGTTGTGTGAATGCTTTGATAATTCTAAAAAAAATATGTAGGTTATTTAAACATTAAGAAAACTTGCGTTTTTTTCTGCCAACTCGAAGAAATGAAAATAAATTGCTGCTGCTGCGTTTTTTCCGCGTCACTCAAAAAAAAAAAAAAAATCGTGTTTTTCGGGCTCGGGCCTGCAAATCTAGTTAAGTGATCGAGCTCGGGCCGGGTCGGGCCTCAATACCAGCGGGCCGTGTCGGGTCGGGCTGGATTTTTTAGGCCCGAACTAGGCTCTATCTACTACATGTTGTCTGCAAGAATGTGGTGTCAAGTCTCTTTTCCAAGAATGCCCAAGAAGTCCTCTAATTCTGTCGCGCAGGCCTGAAAATCTCAAATGTCCTCCCACAATCTTTAAAAAAGAGACACAAATACGTGTCTAAATGCGCTTTCTCTGTAATTCATGTTAAAGAGAGTGTAGTCTTAATTGATGAATCATCTTTTTCTTCATCTTGCAGGCGTGCACCTTATTTTTCATGATCCTCTACTTTTTCACCATGGCTGGCAGCCTGTGGTGGGTCATCCTGACCATCACCTGGTTCCTGGCGGCCGTGCCCAAATGGGGCAGCGAAGCCATCGAAAAGAAAGCCCTCCTCTTCCACGCTGTTGCCTGGGGGCTCCCGGGGGCCCTCACCGTCGCCCTATTGGCCCTCAACAAAATCGAAGGCGATGGGATCAGCGGAGTGTGTTTCATAGGACTCTATGACATGGACGCCCTACGGTGGTTTGTTTTGGCACCGCTCTGTCTCAACTTGGCGGTGAGTAGAGACTGCAGAAGAGTGAGTAGGAGGATGCCGCTGGTTGTCATTCGTCTATCTCGCTCCAGGTGGGCGTCTCGCTTCTTTTGGTGGGGATCGTGGCTCTGAATCGCGTGCGCATGGAGATCCCCCTGGAGAAAGACAACCAAACCAAGCTGGTCAAGTTCATGATCCGAATGGGCATTTTCTCTGCGCTCTATTTGGTGCCCTCGCTGACAGTGATCGGCTGCCACGTGTACGAGCACGCCTACCGCCGCGTGTGGGAGACCACCTGGATGGAGGAGAACTGCCGCCGCTATCACATCCCCTGCCCGTACAAGGTGGGTGTTCCCACACTCCTTCTTCCTCATCATCATCATGGTTCTCCTCTAGTCCCACTCATATACTTGCTGCCTTTGCTCAGAGCTCGCTCAGTCATGCTCTGCTTCCCCAACTCTAAAAGGTCTTTGTGTTGTTATGAAGAGTGGTGTTTTTAGCCTCACCGGCTTTAAAAACTCAATGCGCAGACTTAAAAAGCTTTTACGCTCTACGGTAAACTTTCCCCTCATTTACACCCACCAGTTAGACGATGGGATAATGCCATAATGGTTTTCATGACGACAACATCAGCCAGTTTGAGACAGGCACGGTAATTGGAAAAGGGGGCGGCAGGTGCAAGTGCTTATGTTACACCAGTGTGTGTGGGAGAGAGAAAGAGAGCTCATAAAGGGGGACCCCACTTACGTCCTATTGTAATGCTGGAATCTCAGTGTTACTCTGTGTCACTGGGTCTTCATCTGCCATGGTGTTGCCTAGAACTGCTTAGTGTGGGGGCGTTGCCTCAGGATCATTGCCTTCGTTGCTTTTATTATTCATTTTTAGCTTTTTTCCCCCCCGTCACAAGGCACCGTAGTTTTCGGTCTTATAAGTTGCACCGGCCCAAAAAAAATGCACAATGAAGTTAAGGAAAAAAAATACAGAATGGAATAGGGCTGCAACTAACGATTATTTTCATAATCGATTAATTGGACAATTACCGTAATTTCCCGAATATAACGCGCACTTTTTTCCCCCCAAAATCAACTTGTAAAATCATGGTGCGCATTATAAACTGGTACATGGATGGAGACAGAAATATATTGACCCTGAGTTTATATATATATAAACCGATTTTTTTTTTTTATTGACACGGCCACGTTGTGTTGAAGAAACGTTTGCGGTGACCCGTTGCCGACCATTACGGTACGTGACGTCACCATTTTGTTTCGGTAATACTTAACTCTAATCGGCCGAATGATTTCGTCTGTGTTAAATTCTGCGTTTTTCACTCTTCATAAAGCACAGAATTTAGTTTCTTGAACTCATTTGAGTCAACGTTTATTGCAGCTCCGCAACTCGGACCATAATAAACGTAAGCACACAGACTTCCTGTGTCCGTCAACTATATGTCCCTCGGGAAACTCAAACCCAAATAACAATAGTTCCTATTTTTACTGTCGTGTTGACAGCGATGAGCTCTCACGGATTTCCGACTTATGTTCTCACTTTTATTTTACCGTATCAAACCATGGAAGAAATATTTATTCATCATGATGAAACGAGCAAGTTATACAGCAGCCTTTAAAAGAAAAGTCACGTCTGTTTTGTTTTCTCCTAGATTCTGGTAAGTTGGAGAAGTTGTCAAATCATATTATTACCATAAATATTGTCAGTTTATGGTAATGTTTTGAACTACCAATGTGCTATGCTTGCGCTGTGTTTCACCAGTCAGTAAAATGACATTTCTGTATCTGTACACGAGCTCTGTTTTCTTGTATTCTTCTATTTATTGGTGCTAAAATTAGGGTGCGCGTTATAAGCGGGTACAATAATTTTCCCTAGATTTTACAAGTAAATTTGGGGTGCGCAACTGCGCATTATACACGGGTGCGCCTGATATTCAGGAAATTACGTTAATTAAACTAGAAACTGCAATTTCTGGAGAAATTACTCTGGGTCTTTCCTGTGAGGAGATACAGATCTTAGCCCTGCCCAGGGCTATCAATAAAAAGGACAAACATGCCCGTCAATGGCATTAAACAAAGTACCGTAATGGCCCAAATATAAGACGGTGTTTTTTGCATTGAAATAAGACTGAAAAAGTGGGGGTCGTTTTATATTCGGGGTCTAGACATTATATCCATTCACGACGCTAGATGACGCCAGATATCATTGAAGCGAATGCTGTACTTGACTCCCCAGGCTAAAGCGACTCCTTATGGTTAATGCTGTTGTTGCAATTTTGTTGTTTTATCACAATAGATTGGTTTATTTACATTTCAAAAACCAGAAGCCATTCATTTACGAATGTGATTGCGCTTTAGTTTACATATTTAAATGTTTAGATATTAAGGTTTGAATGAGGCAAAATAACATGCTTTTTCTCTCAAATATATTGTTATAAGCATTTGTTTCAGATGGACTGTAATTATTTTCTATATAAAAATTAATTTGGTGTTCAAAAAGTCTTTTTTGCACTTGAGTCTTGAAAAAGAGGGGGTCGTCTTATAATCAGGGCCGTCTTATATTCGGGCCAATACGGTAAATGCCATTAAAATTGAATGAGAAATTTGGACTTCCATGGCCGTCAATGGAAGCACCCTTCATAAGCGTCAATCGTATCGGGAAAGTTTGGGGGACACATCCTGGTCATTTCCTGTTGATTTGGGGACATTGGTTTTTTTTTTTTCCCATTGAAAATGAATGGGAAAAAATTTGGACGTCCATGGGTGCCAATGGCATCGACTTACATAGGCGTCAATAGAATCCAAGTACATCGGCATCAATAGAATGGACAAACATGCCTGTAAATGGCATTAAACAAAGTAAATGCCATTAGAAAAAATGAACGGGAAATTTAGACATCCATGGCCGTCAATGGCAGCACCCTCAATAAGCGTCAATGGAAACGGGGAAGGGAATGGGGGACACGTCCTATTGATATCTGGTCATTTCCTATTGATTTTGGGACATTGTTTTTTTTCTCCCATTGATTAATCTGATGAATGTCCCATATTCGTATTACCTTAGCAATTTACCTTAAAGTTGTTTTCGGCATGTAAGTAGCAATGAAGACAAAATGGATGACCATTTCCTTCAAAAATATTTCATTACAACTTCCTGACTTAACTTTTGTCGACAACTGTATCAATTATCAAATTCGTTGGCAACTAATTAATCGAATTAATCGATTAGTTGTTGCACCCTTATTAAGAACTAGTTTAGACAGTAAGAAAATTGGCAAAATGTGGTTTTCCAAAGTAAGTTTTTTTTTTTTGTTAATGTCCTACTTGGATTTAAGAAAAATATAATGAAGAAATTTTGATAATATTTACAAAGGAGAAGTTATACACAGGTATATGTTTCAAGAATTTAGACAAGTTTAAGGTGAAGAAGGTCCTAAATGATTAATCGGTTATCAATAAGTTGTCGATTAAATTGCTAATTTATTAGTTGTCGATTAATTGTTTCAGAATGGAATATAACTTGCAGAGGTGGGTAGTAACGCATTACATTTACTGTACGTGAGTAACGTTTTGAAAAATTGTACTTCTAAGAGTAGTTTTACAAAGCCATACTTTCTACTTGAGTAGATTTGTGAAGAAACATTACTCTTCCTCCGCTACTTTGTGCTACACTAATCGTTACATTTGTCCTCTTTATTCTACATTTTTTCTTGCTAGAGACACCAACAGTGTGTTTTTTTTGCTGCCAGTTTCACCAATGAGACGTCACAACAATAATCACATGACTCCATTGTACCAATCAGACTCAATCAAGCTTACCAATCTGATCACGCCAGCCTGTTCAATCACGTGGGTTTTTTAAAGCACTGTAAAAAATGAAGCATTTGACATAGAGCTCTGCCCTCAACATGACTCGAAAGCTCGGATTTTAAGTTTAATTGGAAATATGTTTTATCCACTAGAGGGCATTCATGCTGTTTGGACGAATAATGCTTCATTCGTTTTTTTTTTCTCTTAACTGAATTCAATGTTTTGTTTAGTTTTTTTTTTTTTTTTTTTTTTTTTTTTTTAATTTGGCTTAATGTGGTTATGTAGTAGATTAGTCTTCAAAGTATAATAATGACAGTTTATACCAATTACTATGCTGAGAAAAAAAAAAAAAATCAAACACTGTAAGCATTTACTCACAATGTTACTCGTTACTTGAGGATTCTCTTCACCCAATACACACTTTTTTACTTGATTACATTTTTTGGGACGACTACTTTAGTAATATTATTTTGGAGTAACGCTACTCTTACTTTAATACAATTTCTGGATACTCTACCGACATCTAAGTATGTCACATTTGCGAGGAAAATTGAATTTTATCAGAGGCAAAGCACAAACCTTATACTTGATAGTAATCACAATAAAATGGAGAACGGCTGTCATTGTGGAGAGAAAAAAACACCACACCTGAATTTAAGTCTTGCAGGCAGAGCCAAATTTTGAAAAAGGTCGCATTTTACATGTGATGAAAATATTAAAATATTTAACATTGCTCCAGGTTATCAAAAAAGGTTGCAATTAATAATTAATAGATGTCAGATGAGGAAACTATTGGAAAAGCTCAACTGTAAGTCTTACATGGTTAAAACATCAACTATATTCCTAAATACAAAATACACATGCTCTGACATGTTATGAGGTGAAACACTCGGAACTAGTTTGAACAGGGAATATGGTTGTATCAAAAGACACAAATCTCTTTTTCAGTTTTTTTTAATTCATTGTTGTAATTACAACTTGGCCACTCTGTAAGCTTAAGTTAATAAAGACAAAATTTGCATCACTGTCATTCAAAACAAAGACATTAAAAAGACATACAAAACCAAAGATTTGAGCTGCTATGTAGTTACTTATTTGTTGTGCACTACTGCCCCCTAGTGTTTAAAGCGAGAGTGAGCGAAAAGTTACGGTTACTTGAGACTTTTTTTTACTTGTTGATTGAAATTAAAAAAGAGAGCAGTGTTGGAGCTGGAGAAGTTCTCAATCTGACTGACCTCGGTGTGTGTTTCTTAGGTGGAGGAGAACAGTCGACCATCCGTGGCTTTGTTCCTGACAAAGTACTTGATGATGCTGGTGGTGGGAATTCCCTCCGCTTTCTGGGTGGCCAGCAAGAAGACCTGCTTTGAGTGGGCCAGCTTCCTGCATGGGCGCAGGCGGAAAGAGTAAGCTCACTTACTGACTTACATTCTTAATAATGTGCTTACTTTCACTGCTTGTACAATGAAACGTCTCTTTTCACACTCAAAATGCAGCAGTGGAGTGAATGAATCTCGCCAGGTGCTACAAGAGCAACCCGATTTGGCCCAGTCACTGCTGCGTGAACCCAACACGCCCATCATAAGGAAGTCCAGAGGAACGTCCACTCAGGTAATGTCTACTAACTCTGGGGCATTTTAAAATTAGAGGACATTTTGGCTTCAAAATTCTTGGAAAAATGGGCCTTCACTTTTCTGATTTCCTGCTCCATAGTCGTCAATAATACGTAATAAATCACAAGGTCGGTTCGGAAATCGGGAGGAAGTTAACAGGTCAATGGTGAAATTTGCATTACTTGTGCATGATTTTTGTATTTACAATACTTGGCATAATCACAATAACAATTGCATGTATCAGGATTGCAAATTCATACAAATGTTAGATTTTTCTCAGGCATAGACACTAGCTGTTTAGCTAGCTCTTACTGCTGATCAAGTGGACTAAGTAAGTCATTGGGTGCACGAATCCAATTGCAAGCACTGATATTATGGTGGGAAATGTCTTTAATGATTCTGGTACCCGTGGTAACAGTTCCTTTAGAGTTCTAGGAAGTCTTGTAAAATTCTATATGCTGCTGATACAGTTCAGCAAAGAGTTGGCAAAAGTTGTTACCCTCATCAATCTTTGTACGATCTGACAAGATCAAAGACAAAGCAAGTTCTACGGTAGTGGGAAGTCTCTGATTGAGGCTGGCAGAATATGATTGGCTGACAGAATGGCGGGCTGTGATCGGACATCAAGATGTCTGTCAAGATGGACTGTGACATATAGAAAAAATAGAATTAACTAGAGCACTATGAGAGAGCAGATTTCTTCCTAAGGAGCCAAATTCAAAGCATCGCCCTATTTCTGACCTTTGACCCTTTCGCTTTAAAAAAAAAAAAAATTCTACTAAGAAAATGTTCGTGTGTAGTAAGGATTTTTTTTTTTCTTAAAAAAAAAAAAAAAAAAAACACGATCATGCATGGTAAGGCTTTTTTTCCTTATAAAAATCAACCATGTATAGTAAGGTTTTTTCTTTCTAAAAAAAAATCAAAACAAAAAAAAACCAACACCAAGCATGGTAAGGCTTTTTTTCCTTAAAAAAAGGCCATGTAGAGTAAGGCTTTTTTTTTTCAAAAAAAAAAAAAAAATAACACGATCATGCATGGTAAGGCTTTTTTTCCTTATAAAAATCGACCATGTATAGTAAGGTTTTTTCTTTCAAAAAAAAAAAAAAAAAAAAACAACACCAAGCATGGTAAGGCTTTTTTTCCTTATAAAAATCGACCATGTATAGTGAGGTTTTTTTCTTTCTAAAAAAAAAAAACCCAACACGATGCATGGTAAGGCTTTTTCCCCCCGTTATAATAAAAAACATTGATAGCGAGGCTTTTTTTTTTTCGTAAAAAAAACGACCATGGAAAGTAAGGCTTTTTTTTTTTCTTTAAAAAAAAAACAAAAAAAAACATGCATAGTAAGGCTTTTTTTAATTAAAAAAAAAAAGGCCATGTATAGTAAGGCTTTTTTTTTTCTTAAAAAAAAAAGACCATGTATAGTAAGCCTTTTTTTCTTAAAAAAACAAAATCAAAACGACCATATATAGTAAGGCTTTTTCTTTAAAAAACCCGACCATAAATATTAAGGCTTTTTTTTTTCTTCAAAAAAACGACCATGTATAGAAAGGCTTTTTTTTTCTCATAAAAAAAAAAAACGACCATGCATAGTAAGGCTTTTTTTTTTTTTTTTTTTTTTTTTTTTTTTTTTTTTTTTTAAAGGCCATGTATAGTAAGGCTTTTTTTTTTTTTTTTTTAAAGACCATGTATAGTAAGCCTTTTTTTTCCAAACAAAACAAAACAACCATATATAGTAAGGCTTTTTCTTCTTTAAAAAAAAAAAAAAACGACCATGCATAGTAAGGCTTTTTTTTTCCTTAAAAAAAATCGACCATGAGGCTTTTTCTGCTAAAAATGGAGTTGTCTTTAACAAAAGCATACAGACATACATAACCTCTGTAAATTTCATCTGCTGGTGAAGAAAAACAAGTCTTTTCTTATTCTGATCATTTGCATAGCAGGAATGTGGAAGGTAAAATGAGGGGACATAATTTGTTTGACACATTCTTTTCAAATTAGATGCAACCAGGATCAGCGTTGTTAATGACTGTGTTAAGAGTATAATGGTGTTTCTCACAATTTTTTTTTCAGTAGGGAGTAATCTAATTACTTTGCCCATCTTTCCAACGCCGTTACTGAGGATGTGAAGGGGTACGTTACTACAATTTAGTTAGATGAGGTGCGAGTTGTCTGATTTTGTCACAGCTGCTTGGCAGAAGGGGAAGAGGGAAGTGGGAGGTGACGCCATTGCAGACGCGATGCAGATGCGATGATTGGCTAGGTGGTTTGGAGCTTTAGCATTCGCGTTCTCGCTAGCATGATCTTTTAGCATGGCGAGCATCATCTTAAGCTCTAGGGCAACTTATTGTTACATGCAGTTCGTGGCGTCCACGTGGGTACAATTCATTGAAAATAATGTACTCTACATACAGTTTCACAAGTACCAGGGACAAATCCTATATTTCCCCCAATAGAATATAATGTACTTGTTCAGTATTGACACAATTTCTGAATTGTTGTCTTCGTCTTTCAGGGTACGTCCACTCACGCTTCTTCCACTCACCTGGCTGTTCTGGACGACCTGGACGAGCCCACGAAAAACCAACAGCCCGCTTCCACCCGGAGCAAAGCCGGCAGCGTCCACAGTAAAACCAGTCACCACGGCAGCCTGCGCCGCTGTCGCGACGACAGGTACGTAAATAGGAAGTTCCCGCCTTCCCCTCCGATCTTATCACTCCTATCTTCTGCCAAGGAGCGAAACGGTGGTCTACAGAGGCGTCGAGGAGCGAGCTTTCCACGGCAGCGCGTTGCGTCTGGACCACCCGTTGTCAACACACGGTAGCCAGAGGGACGTGAGCGAAGCAGCGTCCGCGCTGATCACGCACGGATCCACGGCCAATGAGAGCCACGTTGCCGACAATGACGCCACCAGCGCCTAACGACCGCACGGTCGAAGACTGTGTTGAACACGTGCACTACGTGCATGGACTTGACTTCATTTCAAGCAAGCACGCTAACACACACGTACATAATACAACATACACAAACATTATTGCTGTTAACAATCTAAACGGCTTGCCCACTAATTTCTTAATGATTGTTGGCAAACTTCATTTGTTCGTGGACCTAATGTGAACTCGTGGACCTCTTTGTGCGTTATTTCGACTATTTTTATACTGTGAACAGTGTGCGTGCGTAAATATGAGCTTTAGAAGCTCAGTGGAATTAAAACCATCACAATTTGGCTCTAATTTTTGTACTCTGTTTTGTAAAAATATACAGCTGCATCCCAACAAATTAGGTTTCATGCACACCACAGGTCACTTCCAATTTTTTCCCCATGCCGTAGCCTATCTCATAATTTGAGATAATTCCGTTGTGCTTCAAAGGCACTGTAATTTAAGCATTCACCGAATTAATAAAATATGGAAAAAATACAATAATTCCCAATTTTAATTGTATAATTGAGACATTAATATTTATGGAAATGCATCTGTATATACTGTACAATTTTATCTTTCATACAGAAGAGACAATGAGTTGACAACTTTCAGTACACTTGATAAACTGAACCGCTATAAATGTTTCTTTCGCGCCTCCTACTATACTGGACATGATCTCATTTTGTAAATAGGACTTTCCGTTCTTGTGAACCTACCTCACCTGTGTGATCTGCCTTCTGTGCTCCAATCAAAAGCCACTTCAACATTTTCAGAATGCACACATGCTCGACCACAAACATTCTTGATCCTCGTCGACAACGAATTTGCCTTCTGCCTATCCTGCCTGTAAACAATATAACATACAGATGACTGAAAATTGGGATTGGGGGAGTACTATTTGTGGAAGATGTGTTCTTTTTTTTTTTTAGGTGTCTTATTGTGATAGAAGTGACTGTGAAGGCATTCAATGTTAATTTCACATTGGATCAAAAACTTCATATTGTAAATGAAAAGACTCCATTTTGTTTTAATTTATTTGGCATTTGGAATTTGCTTTAACTACTTTTACATGCAATCTAATAAACTTTTTGTATGGATTTTAAAGTACAGATGAGTCGTACAAGTTCTCCCATTTGTATTTTTTTCCAATATTTGACTGATGTTGAGCGTCTTCTCTGGTATCCATGGCTTTTTGGGTGATCTCCTGAGAACCTTCTTGGCTGACTGAAGGACACTTTCTCTAAAGGTCTCCCAGTCGCTCATTTGGTCCCGAGCCAGGGCGTTGAAGTTGTGGCGGATGGAATTGCTGAAGTCCGTGGCGATGTGAAATGACCTTAAAACAATGTGACTTTGAATTTCAATGACATTCGGTTTGATCCAGTTCCAGCTGGTTTGATTGGGTTATATAACTGGTTTCATCCCTGGTTTCCAAATCAGATTCAGAGTGGTTCAAGTTGATTTGGTTTGAACCGGTTGACCAAAACTAACCGGCCAGTTGGAACCGATTTGAACCGTGGCTTTCGAATCAGTTCCAGTTCAGACCGGTTGTTTTGGTCATGTGTTCAGACTGGTTTGAACCGGTTTGAACCAGTACAGACCAGTTTGAACCCGTTCCAACTGGTCCAGTTGTTTTTGGCCATGTGTTCAGACCTGTTTGAACCCGTTGAAACCGGTTTGAACCGGTTTAGACTGGGTTCAACCGGTTTGGACCGGTTCCAACTGGTCCAGTTGTTTTTGGTCATGTGTTCAGAGTGGTTTGAACCGGTTTGAACCAGTTCAGACCGGTTCAGACAGGTTTGAACTGGTTTGGACCGGTTCAGACAAAGACCGGTCTGAACTGGAACAGGTTCAAACCGGCTTAGGCCAGTTCCAACTGGTCCAGTTGTTTTTGGTCATGTGTTCTGGCTAGAGCCAGTTTGAACTGGCTAGAACCGGTTCAGACCGGCTTGAAGCGGTTTAGACTGATTCGGACCATATGAACCGGTCTAAAGCGATTTAAGCCGGTTCCAACTGGTCCAGTTGTATTTGGTCATGTGTTCAGACGGGTTTGAAGCGGTTCAAACAGGCTTGAACCGTCTCCAGCTGGTCCAGCTGTTTTTGGCCATGTGTTCAGACCGGTTTGAACCAGTTCCAACTGGTCCAGTTGTTTTTGGTCATCTCCGGTTCGAACTGGTCTGAATCGTCTGAACCAGTTCGAACCAGTTGGAATCGGGACAAACTTGAATCAGTCTGAACCAGTTCAGACCTGCTCCAACCTGTCCAGTCTTAACCGGTTTGAACTAGTTCAGACTAGTTTGAACCGGACCAAACCAGTCTCAACCGGTTCAAACCTGTTAAATGGATTCTGATAAACCGGTTCAGACATGTTTGAAACAGTTGGAACCGGTTAAGGTTCGTACAGGTTGAACCGATCTTCAAACTAGTCTTAACCGGTTTAAACAAGGACATAATTTTTGTCATCGGAATTGCTGGATATAGCTATCACTGGTTTTCTCAAGGTGAATTGTTGGTTGTGAACATTTTTATTTAAAATATTTAAAATCATGATTTCTGGTTAAAAAAAAAAAAAAAAACTTTTTATATTTCATGCTTTGACCACCATTTGCACATGTCATGACCAGGTTCCCAGTCTTTCCCGCTTGCGTCGAACGATGGTAGCAACATCGTGTTTGAGGGCGGATACGCTTTGTTCCAGATTCTCCGAGAAGTCCTTCAGCATCCCGCTATGCTCATCCACAAAGAGGCGCAGTCCCAGCAGGTCACAGGACTCCTGCCCAGCACAAACCGAAAAACCATATACCAAAAAACAGGCGGCGACACAAACCAACTGTGTAAAAGCACACGCTGACATACGCAAGGCCTGCGTCTTTGCAGACTCTGCAGCTGAGCCCTGACCGAGGTCATACTGTGGTAGAACCGCTTCAGCGAGCGTGCGAACTCGGCGTCGCAACTGGGGCGAACCGAGCGACTTCGCGTACTGTCACCACCTACGGGAGACGCTGTTTTGAAGTGGGAAAGAAACTACCTCGCTTGTGTGTGCGTTACCGTTAAGCTGTGTTCTTAAACGCTGGTTCTCCTTCAATAAAGTGTTGTTGACTCTTTTCTGCTCTTCAAGATCCCTCTGAAGTCTGCTCAGTGAACTGTTTGGCTCTAAGCAATCTGCAGGCTGCACCTGTCAATACATACTGTATGTTTATATACTGTGTACATTTCTGGAGAATTTTGGGGCATTTTCAGGTCAGTGCTCAAGTTAATTTTCTATTGATTTTGGGGCATTTCCAGCTGACTTCTTGTTTATATCGACTTCTAAACACCAACGAATGGAGATTCAGAATAATGCTTCCTTCATTTGATGAAATTATGGTAAATATCACTTGTCTAGTCAAAAATGGCAGGTGACTGCCCCTTCAAGTTGTATTTTCTACTAGAGAACTGTGAATTTATGATACCGGAGGGGAGATACACTTTCACGTTTCAAAATGGCATAGAGCAAACAAAGACTCGTTGGAGTGAATGGAAAACGTACAACAGTAAAGAAAAGTGGAAAAACAATTTCAAAATTGTGACCATAAACCCAAACTTTTTGGCAAACAAGTGTTTTTATATGTCAATGGAGGAAAACCCACTTTGAACCTGGTATGTGTTACATGGTGTGACTGAGAAACTATGGCTGGCACTTATGATTGGGCTGGCTATTGCCCAACGCTTTCTGGAATGTAGCAAGCAAGTGTTGTCAACTCAATTATAAATCTTTATATATATATATGGCGGAAAACACTCAGGTGACTTGAAGTTCCGCTCTGAGATCCCAATTTGGCCAACTTTCAAAATTGTCCTATATGCATGTGTGATACATCATTGGAGAGCTTAAAATCTCAATTTTCTGGGGGAAGAAAAATTTTGAACAGGGGGCATTTAAAAAAAAAACAAAAAAACAGCAAAACCTTACTGGAGGTGAGAGCATAATTCAAGACGCCATGATTTTAACGATATTATCACGTACTTACCTCTTTTCGATCCAAAAATTCTATGTAGCATGTATCACCATTATGAGGTAGATATCCGTGACTTTTTTTTACAGACGCCAATTTTTTCAATGTGACGTAATTTGTTTAAAAGTTTAAAATATGCGAGTGAATAATTTTCTAAAGTCGTTTCTTTTTTTAACTAAATATTAGACATCAATTAAGCTTAAAATGACAGACATTTCGAATAATAAATACAATTACTTACCTTTTTATGGCTAGTTTGAAACAAAAGTGGTTGCGTGATATCTGTAAACAGGGGTTTCCAGGGTAAAACGGACCAATTACAAAAAAGTTCGTTAGCTATTGCACCATGGATCTGCTATGGCAGCATATAGACCTATTGTTCTATCAAACAACAGTTCTTTTGGCTTAAAATACAGCAGTTTATTTTAGAGAGGGGTGCAAGAGCAGAAACTGCTTTTTCAGCCTTGTTTGTGTTTTCCGCCATATATATATTTTTTTGTTTGTCCTATTGTTGTAGACACTTTTTTTTTAACCTGGAGGGTTAGGGTTAGATTGAGGGGGGAAAATGGACCGTCACATTCAGCAAGCAAAAAGGGATAACTGTAAGTCTGAACATAATGAAAATTAGGTTGCTTAAAAGTTTGTAGGGACAATTTGAGTATCCTAAAAGTTGGTAGTGTTATGTCCCAACCGTACCGTAACGTAACGTATGCAAACCTTGATGGAGTCATACTAAGTTTTCAAAAAGATTTACACTGCTGGCACCCCTACAATTCTGTCAGATAATGCTCAATTTCTCACACAAAAATGATTGCAATTACAAATGCTTTGGTAGTAATATCTTCATTTATTTTGCTTGCAATGAAAAAACAATTTTAAAAAATTTAAATTATGATCATTTTACACAAAACTTAAAAAATTGGCCGGACAAAAATATTGGCACCCTTTGAAAAGTCATGTGATGCTTCTCTAATTTGTGTAATTAACAGCACCTGTAACTTACCTGTGACACATATCAGGTGGTTGCAATAACTAAATCACACTTGCAGCCAGTTAAAATGGATTAAAGTTGACTCAACCTCTGTCTTGTGTCCTTGTGTGTACCACATTGAGCATGGAGAAAAGAAAGAAGACAAAGAACTGTCTGAGGACTTCAGAAGCAAAATTATGAGGAATCATGGGCAATCTCCAGGCTACAAGTCCATCTCCAAAGACCTGACTGTTCCTGTGTCTACCGTGCGCAGTGCCATCAATAACTGTAAAGCCCATGGCACTGTGGCTAACCTCCCTAGATGTGGACGGAAAACAAAAATTGACGAGCGATTTCAACCAAAGATTGTGCGGATGGTGGATAAAGAACCTCGAATAAAATCCAAACAAGTTCAAGCTGTCCTGCAGTCTGAGGGTACAAACAGTGTCAACCCGTACTATCTGTCGGCGTCTGAATGAAAAGGGACTCTATGGTAGGATACCAAGAAAGACCCCACTTCTGACTCAAAGACATAAAAAAACCAGGCTGGAGTTTGCCAAAACTTACCTGAGAAAGCCAAAATGTTTTAGAAGAATGGTCTCTGGTCAGATGACACAAAAGTAGAGCTTTTTGGGAAAAGGCATCAACATAGAGTTTACAGGGGGGGAAAAACGAGGTCTTCAAGGAAAAGAACACGGTCACCAAAGTCAAACATGGCGGAGGTTCCCTGATGTTTAGGGGTTGCTTTGCTACCTCTGGCACTGGACTGCTTGACCGTGTGCATGGCACTATGAAGTCTGCAGACTACAAACAAAATTTGCAGCATAATGTAGGGCCCAGTGTGAGAAAGCTGGGTCTCCCTCAGAGATCATGGGTCTTCCAGCAGGATAATGAACCAAACCACACTTCAAAAACATCTAGAAAATTGTTTGAGAGAAAGCACTGGAGACTTCTAAAGTGGCCAGCAATGAGTCCAGACCTGAATACCAAAGAACACATCTGGAGGGATCTGAAAATGGCAGTTTGGAGAAGGCACCCTTCAAATCTCAGAGACTTAGAGCTGTTGACCAAAGAAGAATGGTCTAAAATTCCAGCAGAGTATTGTAAGAAACTCACTGATGGATGCCAGAAGCGGTTGTTTGCAGTTATTTTGTCTAAAGGTTGTCCTACAAAGTATTAGGCTGAGGGTGCCAATGCTTTTGCCAAGACCATTTTAGTTTTGTCTAAAATTATAATATTAAAAAAAAAAAAAAGATCATTCTTTTTCATGTTTTTTCATTGCAAGCAAAATAAATGAAAATATTACGACCAAAACATTTGTACTTGTAATCGGGGCTGGATGTACAGGGGGGGGGGGGGCAGGGTGGGCACGGCCCAACCAGACGTGAGCCGTGCCCACCTAATCAAAATGTCGGGAATATCTATTCTAGCGTCGCACTGGATATAGAGAACGCACGGAGAGTTTGTCTCACCTACTTTCTTATTGCAGGATTAACGGTTACTGTTGGCCGCAACCACGCCGAACAAGCAATCACCAAAACAAGCTGTTTTTCCAACCTCGTTTGTTATCTGCGCGCTTCCTCTCTCTCCTCCAGACACATTCTCGCAGTCGGACATCCGGGCATTAATGACATCACCAGCCACAACAAAGCGTCGCCACATTAAAATGGGGGCAAAACAGGAGTCACAAGCAGTTGCTCTGTCGTGCATTGTCGTACAAACCGTTGAACTTTTGTCTTATTTGCGCTCTTTTTTCCCGTCGGAATGACTAAAAGTTGCCGTGTTGCGGGTTGTAACACAAGGAAGAGTTCGGAGCCGCATTTGAAATTCTTCATTCTTCATCGCGAGAAGAAAAAGACAAGCAAATGGCTGAAAGCAATCAATCGAGGAACACTAATAGAAAACTGTTCCGTGGACCATTCTCGCTAGCGGGAACCTAAATCCAGGCACAATTACATTTGCAGCCGACATTTTATTACTGGTGAGTAAACTTTAATCGATTTTTTTTTTTTTTTTTGCCCCAATTAGCTGCTAGGATTCAATAAACAAGGCAGTGGTTATTATTACCGTAACCGACAACTCGCAAAGCGTTATTTTTCTTTTTCCGTGAACTGCTCTGATTGGTCAATCGGTATATTATTGGCCTGGTGGGAATTGGTTATTTTGCCGTGACGGTTAAATAATGCTTGGAGGCGAATTACCGGTTACGGCAGAAATAATCACTCCGTATATACTACCAGTTTTCTTAGTTCCACACAGGACATATTCCACGTAATTGATAAAGGTCAACTTACTGGGTGACTTTATGAGGTAGTTGTAGATGTTTCCGAACTCCACTGCAGGCAATTCCTTCGGATTGTTTATCCAGCTATCAGCTGCAACTTTGTATGGGCAGATTTGCAGGCCAATACACGCTAATTTTAAGTTGTATCGCCTCCTCGCGTCTGTCGGCAGTGACTGGTGATAATAATGTCATGTTTAAGACGTTTTTATGAAAAAAAGACGCAAAACACAGCTGAAATATATGAATTTCAGACGTTTGTCTACGGATGTTTACCTGTGCGTGCCCCCATCTCAAAATAGCGACACGTTGCTATGCGAGATGACGTTATCATGACATCACGCCGACTGCGAGAATAAGTAGATAGATGAATGAAAAACAAAAAACAAATAAAGCCCCAAAAAATTAATGCAGCCTCAACGGGACACAGGCCAGTGTCCTACTTGCGCCGGTCCCAAGCCCGGAGAAATGCAGAGGGTTAAAAAAAAGCCTACAGGGGGGGTGCCCCCTCAAGATTTCTTAGTGCCCACTCTGGTGGGGAAACCTAGATCCGGGCCTGCTTGCAATCATTTTCTGGGAGAAATTGAGCATTATCTGACGGAATTGCAGTGGTGCACATACTTTTGGCCTGCAGTGTATTGCCAATTTGCGTTGATTTCATGCCTGCATAATAACCTAGTGTAGACAGTCTATAAATTCTTATTTTTCGACCGAGTGTTCGCCATCATCTTTAGTTTTACACAGCAAAAAGACATATGTTAGCACTTGGTTGGCAGTCTGAGTAGAACACTCATGGAAATGTACTTGTTTGCCATTTGACAGCATGATTTAATGAAACCCCAAGATGACTCGGCCTATGTGCCAAACCTTGTATCATCTTTCCAAAAGCACGCAAAGCCAGCATCAAACTCACATTCGTATCAGCCATGCCATTCAAATCGATGATGAAGATGCCTTCTGTGTTTCCTCTTGCTCTCTCCAAAGGTGACACCAGGCTAGCGCAGCCCTCTGACAGAAAAGACAAACAGTAATTTAAGTAAAACAGTGATGGGAAAATTATGGATTTGTACTGACAGGCTTCTTGCACCCTTTTAAAAGTCAAATTTAATGCTTTTTAAGACCTTAAAAATATCATTTGAGACCAAAACGTGTCGCAACAATTTCTGTTGAAGAAAAAAAAGATATTTCCCTGTAACTGGTGTTTTTCTACTCGCTTTCATGTGCGACTCGACTGCTTTGACCCTCATTGTCCCGAAAGGAAAAGTGTTTTTGCAGACCTCTGGGTACGTCCTTTTTCCTGTTGCAGCATTTACGGGTCACTTCCTGTCGATTTTGGAGGCATTTCTGGGTCACTTTCTGATGATTCTGGGTTACTAAAAAGGAACTGACTCATGAATGTCCCCAAATGAATCGTAAGTGGCTCAAAAGCAACAGGAAGTAACTTGTAAATGCCCACAAAAGAAAATGCTCTGATTTCAATGCCATTGACGGCACTAGACGTTCAATCCAGTCAAAATGAATTGGATGTCAAGCGCCTTCAATGGCAACCATTTGTGCTGCAACGATTAATCGATCAATTCGAGTAATTTGATTAGGAAAAAAGCTTCGAATCACATTTTTGCTGCTTTGAGTATTCGTTTACTTAGAGTGGCTTTGTAATGTTTCTTTTGAAAGTGTGTGCATTTAGTTTTATTGACTAGGGTGGACACACTGCCCTCTAGTGGCAAAAGTAATTATGACATAACTTATTTATTATAACTGAATCCAGCTGCTCCCTGTTAAGACCAACATACGTTTTTGTTTGAGCTCTTTTGTTGTACTTATATCCTCATTTATCTATTTTTTTTATACCATTTAAGGTCAAGTTCAGGTATTTTAATGTACTTTTAAATGAAAGTGCAACTCTGCGTAGTTTGAAGAAACACTTGGGAATTTTATTTTGTATTCGCATTTAATGCTCTATTGAAAGTGCAATCTTGGCAAGCCTTTGTTTAACATCTTCTAAAATTTATTCTGCAATGCATTAAATGTTCTTAATCCGATTACTCGATTATTTAACTAACTCGTTGATGGATTAATCAAATATTAAAGTAATCGATAGCTGCAGCCATAGCAACCCTTGAGCTGATGTAGACATTGTAATGGAAGGTTTTGGCAGCAACCTGTTTGTTCCTTTTTGTTTTTTTTTTTTTTTTTTTTAATCAGTGACACCTTTTTAAAGCAATATTTCGATTCTTGATGAGAACATATCGATAACCTTTTTTGGCTATGAGTCGCTGACGTAAGCTGAGGTTGCGGACAACATACCGAATAATATATATTGATCTCAAACTTTTGTATTTAGTGCACAGCCGTAAATAAAACAAATATACACCATGGGAAGTTTTACGGCAGACTGCAGTGAATTTAACTGAACTAGTTTATTGTCAATATTTTTTAAAAGAATTGTTTTTATTTTATATATAAATTTTTTTCACTATCAATCTTTTCAATTTATATATGGCGGAAAACACTCAGGTGACTTGAAGTTCTGCTCTGAAAATTTCAAAATTGTCCTATATGCATGTGTGATACATCATTGGAAAGCTTAAATTCTCAATTTTCTGGGGGAAGAAAAATTTTGAACAGGAGGGCATTTAAAAAAAAAAATTCTTTTTAAACTGCGAAACCCTATTTAGAGGTGAGAGCACGAGAGAGCAGAATTAAAGACGCCATGACTTTAACGAGATATTATCGCGTACTTACCTTGTTTTGATCGAAAAACTCCATGTAGCATGGATCACTGAGTGTCTAGACACAGCTGTGAATGGCCAAACAAGCTGGATTTTTTGTGGATTTTATGGGTGAAACATTGTAATATAACAAGGGTCGCGATGCAGAAATCGCAGACATCAAAGAGTGGTTGAAATTTTCTTTTTCATTTATTTACCCTTTAAACGTATATTTTCAATTTTTCTTTGTTTGGATCGAATATTTATCATCTAACATATCGGAGAAAATCCAAAAGTAACAAAAAAAATACAATTCAGCAATAGTTATGAGCAGGGGTGCACATATTTTTTTTGCCTAGGTTCTCAGAGGAGGACCTGGAGAAGTGACTTGGTCCTCATTGAGCTTGAGAGCCGACCCGCTTGATCCGATAAAATTATGACAAGATTTACTTAGAACCAATTACCTTTAATTAATTATATTAACAATTAATGCTTGATTATCATCAACTGGCACAACAGAATTGCCATTACTTTGAAGTGAAATATAAAGAAATAAACATAAAAGCACTATTTCAAAATAAAGGGCATTATGCGGCTCCCACATTAACTCCAAGCCCTTGTAAAAGTGGAATGTCCTCCTCATAAGAGCTCATTGAACGTGCATGTTTAGCTTTGTGAAATGAGAGCAAAAACATGTTTGTCAGTGCATGGCGCTGGTCTTCATTAACTTTATTCCGCCACTTGTCCATAGGGCGAGTGGGGTGCTGTCTGACATCGATAGTTTGCTTGATTGCCACATGCTGTTTTTTTCGTGCTATTCAAAGTTTGGATGGCTGAAATTCTTTAACTCTACATAAAATGCGCTGCTTTTATCAGCGACACTCGGGATTCTCACGGCAAATTTTGTACCACATTTCCGTGCGAGCATCATTTGCTTCTAGCCATGGTACATCCTGCAGCCACTTTTCAGCAAAAGTCCTTTTTTTCGGTAGCTCCGGTGACGTTTCTGTCGTCTGTCTTTTGTCGGGGGTGGGGGAACACTTGCCTGGCACGGCCAGACTGTTCTCCCTGTGTTTTTCCAAACACTGAGAGTATAGTCTGCCAGCCCATTAACGGCTTCTCGAGCAAGTACAAAATCAATCGACAAATCAGATTCGTTTATTTGACGTGTTCTTAACGAGCAACTTCACTCTTCCGCGTCGGAAGTCGCCTCCACCATAACACAGATGGCAAACAGGAGAGCCGAGAATATGTTCCAATCCACGGTAAAATCAGTTTTAAATTACCAAAAACACATCGACACAAGTTATTGACAACAGTCTGTCTCGCGCTAGCTATGTTGAATAAACTCCGCTCTCCGCGTATGTTTACTTCCGCGCGCAAGTCCCTCGTCCCGTCCGTCGCTGATTGGGCCACTCCGCTGTCTGTTTGCTGTGGCTTGCTCCGCCCTGGAAATTTTATCCGCTTAGTGGTGGCCAGACTCAATAGCTGGAACAGCGGTGAGTCTGGAGTACCTGGCTAGGGGAACACGGAAATAATTACTCGGCGGGGCCTGCCTCTTTGACATTTTGAGAAGTGATTTTCTCCTGTCCGCCGCAAATACAGTGGTCAGCCATCGGTACGCAAAAGCGTATGGAAGCCGTTGAGGGCCAGCGCGTTTGTCTACGTCCAGTACGCATGCGCACATGCGGACCACTTATGTGCACCCCTGGTTACGAGGTAGAGATCAGTGACTTTTTTACAGACGCCATTTTTTTCATTGTGACATCAGTTGTTTAAAAGTTTAAAATATGCCAGTGAATATTTTTTTAAATTTGTGTGTTTTTTTTTTAAAAAAATTTTAAACGAAATATTAGACATCAATTAATGATTATAAGCTAAAATAACAGACATTTTGAATAATAAATATAATTATTTACCTTCTTTTTATGGCTGGGTTGAAACAAAAGCCATTGCGCGATGTCTGTAAACGGGGGTTTCCAGGGTAAAACGGACAAATTAAAAATAGTTCGGGTACTTAATGCGCCATGAATCTGCTATGGCAGCATATAGACATACACACATATATATATATATATATATATATATATATATATATATTCGTATATCCTAGTATACAACCTGTATTGACCATAGTATGTGTAAAGGCCAAAAATGCCGATGACCATACCTGGAGTTTGTCTTGACTTGTCAAATATCAATCTTATTTTTTTCTGTTGAATGTTAATCCTAACAAATTGAATAAATATTATCAAGCTTCAAAACGGAAAATGTTTGGTTGTCAATGGGACATTAATATTACGAATCTTGACAAAAGATTTTGCGAATTTTTTTTTCTTGTCTATTTGGGTCCAAAATGTTGATTATAATTGGTCATTGAAGAAAACAACAGTTTGGACATGAAGGTTATGGTGTCCTGAAAAATGGGACCCACCCAGGACATTTTTCTATGAAATATAAAGGCAAGTATAAAGGCATGCAAACTGGGAGAAAATAGGCTCAGGTGTTAAAGGGTTGAATCTTGTTTTGCTCTGTATAATGACAATAAGGCCTTTCTATTTCTATTCTATTCTATTCTTGGCAGCTCAACACCTTGAAGCCCCCAAAGCTCCAGGAGCACAGCGCTGGTCTGAAGGTAGTCTAGTAGCTGCTGGGAGACGTTAAGGGACGCAAAGTGCACTGTGTGGCGTAGCATGGGGTTAACGTGGCGCCATGCGGCAGCTGTGTACACACGACTTGCACTGTCGAACAAATGGAAACTAGCACAAGAAAGTATCCATTCAGTATCATAAGATAAGTACAAAAAAAAAAATGTATCAACTCAATCCAGAACCCGACCCAATCTGAATGCCTCGGTCGCGAGACTCTCTGATCCAGTGCAGACCAAAACATTGTTCCAAAACCAGCTGGACGTCAAGTCGCCGGCCGAGTAACTCGGACGGTTCAATGAGGATTTCATCTTCACCCAGAGGTCTGAAAAATGAGAAAGAATAATTAAAGGGTGTGAGTTTGTTGGATTTATTCGTCAAAAAGGGATCATTTTTGGAGTCAAAAATGTGTGCTGAGCAATTTCACAATATACAGTATATTGCCAAAATGATACTAAACAATGCAAAATAATGCTTTGGCATAAGTTTCTCCTTGTCAGTATTGTCACTTTCAATAATGTATTATAAAAATAGTCTCTCAGACATCTCTTCAATACTATTTCTTAAATCAAAGATGTGGAAGGAAGGCAGGCTTATGATAAATCACCATACAGCACAAACGTGTGGTGCACAAATGAATCAAACAGTACTCAACTCATTTGGTGCCAGTGATGGCGATAGACATCATTTGATCGCATCATTGATCATTGATTGTAATATCACGACATTAGAGTTGTAATATTACGGGAATAAAGTCAGAATGCTACGCGAGAAAAAAGGTTTTTATAGCAACACTAGGTAACTTTTCAACCTTTTTAAAATATTTTCATAACATTTATGATATGTCGACTGACAATTAGTTGAATGACACCTCTTTTATATCTTGGGGGTGTCTGTGTCGCTTTCACCGGCTCTAATTAACTTTGAGGAGGCTGGCAGGAAACCTGCCACACAAAAAAAAAACGACAATTGTGCTGACTGCTTTACGGCATATGTCAATTTCCCCTTTGCCTATTCATTATGAAGATGAAAGTCAATGCGAACGCTTTCATGCGAATTCTGCAAAGATGGCAGAGCAACAAAGAGACAAAAAGTTCTGTCCGAGGAGGGGGAAAAAAAGGGAGGCTACCAGGATAAACGGATATACAAGAACAAACATTGGCTTGACTTTCACTCGCTGGTGTGACACCCCCGGCCCCCTTCAACCTTGGGGTTGGGGAGTTAGACACTCTAAACTAGGAGTGGGAACCTCTTGGTACCTCACGATACGATACGATTCGCGATACAAAGCTTACGATAACGATGATCTCACGATATGGCGATACAACGCTCATCGATACATTGGTCAGGAAATCAACTGAAGATATTCTACAAAACGACTAATAAACAGAAAAACAAGCTTCTGTTGTGAATTGGAATAAGTTTACCACTAGTAGACATCCAATTCCAAATGTTCAAACGGATTGAACATCTATGGCCTTCAGTGGCAGCCAATGCTAGGGAACGAGGTAATTATGGGGCATTTCAGATCATTACTTTATTGATTTTGAGTCACTTCCTGTTGATTTCGGGACATTTTATAAGTCACTTCCTGTATATTTTGGGTTACGGAACAGCCAAATGAATAGGCAGCGACTCAAACGCAACAGGAAGTGACCTGTAAATGCACTAAAATTAACAGAAATTGACTTGTAAATGGCCTGAAAATCAGAAAGAGTGACTGTGAATGCTCTGGTTTCGAATGAATGAACGTTCGTTCAACCCTCCCAATCTAAATGGATTGGGTATCGAGTGCCATCAGTGACAGCCATAGAGTTAACTGAGACACTATTATAGTTGAAGATTTTGATAGCAACTTGTTGGTTCCTTTTTTTTTTTTTTTTTTTAACATTGACACCTTTTTAAAACGATATCTTGATTCTTGGCAGGTGCATATCGATACTCTTTTGGGATACAAAGTATCACGATATGTCACCATTTTGATATTTTGTCACACCCCTACTCTAAACCACAGGGTTGCTAATCATCATATGCTATTGTTTAGTCACAACTGGATTCATTACCTTACTACTATTCATCTTTCACACAGCTGCTGGAAACAAATGTTGTTTAATCCATCTGCAGGCGACCGGGAGATCAAGATTTTACAACACTGTGCGGGTTTGGGCTGGTCCTCATGGGAAACGCAGTCTAAAAGGCAAAACACTACCGCTTTTGTCCACCGGCGTCGCTAAAATCGACCAAAACTGAAAAGTCACCAAGTGTTGCTTAAAGTTGTATCATCATTATGTGAATAAAGTTGTAATACTTATTCATGTAGGCCTATTTTTTCATTTTTTTCCCTTTTAATAACTTATTTTCATCAAATAATTAAAAATATATGAAATCATTACTGTGATATAAAATGACTCATATCATGTTTGAATCTTTTTCCATATTGCGCAGCACTTTCATATACCAGTATCAGCTTTATCAGATTTGGTTCTGTTAGTTACTGTCCATTTAAAGTTCTTGCTAAAAATATTCAAAAGCTCAAAATAATGGATAGTGTTAAATGTATGTGTGCACTGTACAATCCATCAGGAGTGCAAGGAATCAGTTTTGCTTGTAGAATGGCCTCCTCACTACCTTCAGACCCAAGCACCTTAACATAAAGTTCATCATTAGTGTCTTGACAATGGTTGATACGTGGCTGATTTTTGTTTTTGAGAGTACTTCACCTCCAGTTGCTCGTCTACAGGGATGCGGAAGGCCAGAGACTGAAGCCAGAGGTGTGCAGTTCCAAGGAGCAGTGGTTCTACCGGATCCCAAAAAGGGTCTTTCTCTCTGGGCAGGGCAGCAGTGGAAAGGCCCTCTTCTGTCTGACAGCATGAAACATCATTTTCGAAAGGATTATCCCTTTCGTGGAAGAATTATGATTTTTAAATTTTTTTTATTTAACTCGTTAGCTGCCATCGAGGTCACTAATCGTCCAATGCATTTTGACTGGGAGGGGTGAAAGAACGAATCAATGGCCAGTCCTCCCAGTTTCATTCAGCACTGTTTTCATCAACGATGACTACGAAAAAAATAATTTGTCAACGAACAATTTTTTTCATGACGATGACGAGACGATAACGAGCTAAAAACATGTTTTGGCAGGCTAAAACATAACAAAATTGATGCCAGTTTTCATCTGTAGAGACGAGAACAAGACAAAAATGACCAAAAGTTTCCGTCACATGTTCACAATGTGTGACATTTTATGTTTAGTAAGGCTGCATCGTAGCAGTGTCTAGTTGTGTCACTCATGTGGCGTGCTGCTGCTCTCCAGTTTTTAGGCTTGCGCACTCACGGTAAGATTTGTTTTCTTATTTTGGCCAGAGAGAATATGCAATGTTGCTGTAGGCTTTAAAGGTCTGTGCTGAGTGATCATCACACACTAAATGTAACTCGTAGCATTAGCATAGCAATCGCGTTCGCATTAGGCTAATGCTAATGGCTAGCATCCCCTTAAACCGTCGGACAACTTTTTTTTTTTACATACAGTTCGTGACGTCAAGGTGGATATTATTAATTGAAAAAAATTGTAGTTTTCCTGCTAAGTGTGTATTATCACAAAGTTGGTGTTGTCCTTGTAGATGCTACAATATGTGCTCGTCTGTCAGTGTTCAAAATGGTTGGAAACCTTTATTTATTTATTTATTTACTTTTGGAGTAAATTTTTTAAATATTACAGACAAAAACATTTTTAGTAAACTTCGACTAAAACTAGAAGAAATTAGTCTCGTTTTATTACAAAGTAGTATCGTCTAAAAGACTAAAAAAAAAAAAAAAACACCCGTTTCAATGAATTTGATGTTTATAGTCATCAAAGGCATGTAACGAGTTACAGTAAATACTATTAAAAATACAGATTAAAAAAACTACTTTAGATTGTTACTTGGGGCCTTAAACACAATGTATTTCTGTTTGTATTCATTTTAATTTAATTAATTTAGCTTTCATGAACATTGTAATAATTTATAAATTCATTTATAAAAATGAATGAATGAATTATAATATATAAAATATTTCAAAGTACATTGATTAAAATATACATCCAGTGGGGCAAATAAGTATTTAGTCAACCACTAATTGTGCAAGTTCTCCCACTTGAAAATATTAGAGAGGCCTGTAATTGTCAACATGGGTAAACCTCAACCATGAGAGACAGAATGTGGAAAAAAAACCCAGAAAATCACATTGTTTGATTTTTAAAGAATTTATTTGCAAATCATGGTGGAAAGTAAGTATTTGGTCAATAGCAAAAGTTCATCTCAATACTTTGTTATGTACCCTTTGTTGGCAATAACATAGGCCAAACGTTTTCTGTAACTCTTCACAAGCTTTTCACACACTGTTGCTGGTATTTTGGCCCATTCCTCCATGCAGATCTCCTCTGGAGCAGTGATGTTTTGGGGTTGTCGTTGGGCAACACCGACTTTCAACTCCCTCCACAGATTTTCTACGGGGTTGAGCTCTGGAGACTGGCTAGGCAACTCCAGGACCTTGAAATGCTTCTTACAAAGCCATTCCTTTGTTGCCCTGGCTTTGTGTTTGGGATCATTGTCATGCTGAAAGACCCAGCCACGTCTCATCTTCAATGCCCTTGCTGATGGAAGGAGATTTTCACTCAAAATCTCTCGATACATGGCCCCATTCATGCTTTCCTTTACACAGATCAGTCGTCCTGGTCCCTTTGCAGAAAAACAGCCCTAAAGCATGATGTTTCCACCCCCATGCTCCACAGTGGGTATGGTGTTCTACCGATGCAATTCAGTATTCTTTCTCCTCCAAACACGGGAACCTGTGTTTCTACCAAAAAGTTCTATTTTGGTTTCACACATTCACACATTCTCCCATTCCTCTTCTGGATCATCCAAATGCTCTCTAGCGAACCGCAGACCGGCCTGGACGTGTACTTTCTTCAGCAGGGGGACACGTCTGGCAGTGCAGGATTTGAGTCCCTGGCGATGCATTGTGTTACTGATAGTAGCCTTTGTTACTGTGGTCCCAGCTCTCTGTAGGTCATTCACTAGGTCCCCCCGTGTGGTTCTGGGATTTTTGCTCACCGTTCTTGTTATCATTTTGATGCCACGGGGTGAGATCTTGCATAGAGCCCCAGATCAAGGGAGATTATCATTGGTCTTGTATGTCTTCCATTTTCTAATAATTGCTCCCACAGTTGATTTCTTTACACCAAGCGTTTTACCTATTGCAGATTCAGTCTTCCCAGCCTGGTGCAGGTCTACAATTTTGTCTCTGGTGTCCTTCGACAGCTCTTTGGTCTTGGCCATAGTGGAGTTTGGAGTGTGACTGACTGAGATTGTGGACAGGTGTCTTTTATACCGATAATGAGGTAAAACAGGTGCCATTAATATAGGTAACGAGTGGAGCCTCGTTAGACCTAAGTTAGACCTCTTTGACAGCCAAAAATCTTGCTTGTTTGTAGGTGACCAAATACTTATTTTCCACTCTAATTTGAAAATAAATTCTTTAAAAATCAAATAATGTGATTTTCAGTTTTTTTTTTTTTTCATATTCTGTCTCTCATGGTTGAGGTTTACCCATGTTGACAATTACAGGCCTCTCTAATCTTTTCAAGTAGGAGAACTTGCACAATTGGTGGTTGACTAAATACTTATTTGATCCACTGTATATGTATAAAAGTATACTAATTTTTTGCTAATGTTTCAGTTTTTAATGACCAAAAGAGTAACTTGTCCTATAAAGGGTTAAGAGACCTAAGTGTCGACTTTTGAAACTGTCCCTAAAGGGTTGAATTGCCCTTGAAAATGTGCTGGGGGAAAAAAATCACCCAAAAATGGCATTAATAAAGTTTTTGATTACATTTTGTCCTTTCATTTCCTCCAGATGTTTCTGGTAAATTTCTTCCATCAGGAATTTGCGGTTCACAAACTTGGCCTTGGACCACACCCATACCTATCAATGGAAATATCACTTTTTAAAACATTTTCAAATGAATACATGCCAGTAATTTCTTAAATTCTTCACTTCCAGAAAACAAATTTCTTCTTTATTTCTGTTTATCTTGTCAGTCTGCAAGCAATCTGCAAGGTTTGATTTCTTTTAAATTGATCTCATTATTCTTTTAAGCTCCAAATTTAAAGAAAAATACAATAAAATAAAACATTCTATTAATGATGCAATTAGACCAACACTTAATGTGAGTGATGAGTAAACCTGTTTGCTGTGCGTTGAGGTAACTCTGCAAACAATCTCCTTCTCCAGGTCATGTCCTTTTGAGTCTGACAGAACCAGATTCTTAATCTCGAGTTTAAATTCTACACCCTGCAGGCAAGACACTGATTAAATTGGCAGTCCGTTCTAAAAAGTGAAACTAACTTAAATTCAAACACTTGTTTATGAAATCATCTTTCCCCAATTAAATGTAGGGAAAACACATTCAAAAAACATTTTTTTAATTAAAAAAAAAAAAAAAAAAACACCAGTAAAGAATGCTGAACTTGGCTTCACTTTGGTCGAATTTTTCATGATCTTGTATGTTTTGATAGTGTGAGAGAGAAAAACATTGGGCTAGCAACGCCTTCGTCTTGTAAAAATCATAGGTCAGTTCGCTTGTACAAGAATTTATAGGAGTTCATTTTTTTAAACCTTTCATGCAGGAGGTATGATTTTTTTCCCTTAAAGCAACACTAGGTAACTTTTCAAACATTATAAAATATTTTCATAACATTTGTGGTAATATATCGACTGAAAACAAGTTAATTGACACCTCTTTTATACTCAGGGGTGCACATAAGTGGTCCGCATGCGCGCATGCGTACTGGACGTAGACCAACGCGCTGGCCCTCAACGGCTTCCATACGCTTTTGCGTACCGATGACTGACCACTGTATTTGCGGCGGACACGGGAAAATCTCTTCTCAAAATGTCAAAGAGGCAGGCCCCACTGAGTAATTATTTCCGTGTTCCCCCACCCCCGTCAAAAGACAGACAGACGACAGAGACGTCACCGGAGCTACCGAAAAAAAGGACTTTTGCTGAAAAATGGCTATAGGAGGTACCATGTCTAGAAGCAAATGATGCTCGCATGGAAATGTGGTAGAAAATTTGCCGTGAGAATCCCAATGTCGCTGATAAGAGCAGTGCATTTTATGTAGGGTCAAAGAATTTAACCCATCCAAACTTTGAAAAGCACGAAAAAAACAGAGAGCATGTGGCAACTAAGCAAACTATCGATGTCAGACAGGACCCCACTCGCCCTATGGACAAGTGGCGGAATAAAGTTAATGAAGAACAGCGCCATGCACTGACAAACGTGTTTTTGCTCGCATTTCACAAAGCTAAACATGCACGTTCAATGAGCTCTTATGAGGAGGACATCTCACTTTTACAAAGGCTTGGAGTTAATGTGGGAGCCGCATAATGCCCATTTTGAATTAGTGCTTTTATGTTTATTTCTTTACATTTCACTTCAAAGTAATGGCAATTTGTTGTGCCAGTTGATGTTAATCAAGCATTAATTGTTGATATAATTAATTAAAGGTAATTGGCTCTAAGTAAAGCTTGTCATAATTTTATCGCATCAGGCGGGTCAGCTCTCAAGCTCAATGAGGACCAAGTCACATCTCCAGGTCCTCCTCTGAGAACCTGGGCAAAAAAAATATGTGCACCCCTGTTTATACTGTTTCTTGAGGCCATCTGTATTGCTTTAACCGGCACTAATTATCTTTGGGGAGGGTGGAAGGAACCCTACCAAACAAAAAGAACTACAAATGTGCTGACTGCTTTACGGCATACGTCACTTCCATCTTTCCCCATTCGTTGTAAAAGGCAGGCAGAAGTCTATGCGAACACTGTGAAATCAATTTTAAATTTGCATTTATATGGTTCCGTCTCCATTCGAATAATGTCGTAATTCCGCGTGAAAACGATGTAGTATTCATGCCAAGCCCTAGGGGCAGTGCAGATTTACAAGGCGACAGCCAATGATGCACTTTGACCCTAACAACCTCCTCAGCCCGGAAGACAACATACCCGCCAACTCCAAGCAATGGCATTTTTCTTTTGCTCCAAAAGGCACAAAAATGGAAACATTCAACATATTTAAATTAAAAATATTATAAAAACAGTAAATTAAAGCCGACGTTCTGCCATATTTGCTGTTTTTAATGTTTAGTAGCACCACTGCGCACGCCCAATGTGACGTGTGCGAGTGCTGACGTTATCGGCGCGGGAGCTTTCCATTGATATGGATGCGGAGCAAGCCCCTTAAGCCCCCTTAATCGAATTTTTCCACTTTGGAGCCCGGATTCAATGGTTTGCGTCTTCGCCTTCCGTTTTCGCCGACACCATATAAAGGCGAGGCCATTCCGAAACACAGTCATTGTCTTTGTGTCGCAGAGTTGCCATGTAAACTGCCCCTTAGCCACACGGTTTCTAACCGTCATATGCTATTGTTTAGCCACAACTGGATTCATTACCTTATTACTATTCATTCTTCACACAGCGGCTGGAATATTGTTTAATCCATCTGCAGGCGATCGGGAGATTGATTTGTGATTGATTGATGATTTTACGACACTGCGGGTGTGCGCTGGTCCTCATAGGAAACGCAGTCTTCTGTATGGCAAAACACTACCACTTTTGTCCACCGACGTCGCTAAAATCGGCCAAAATGTAAAAGCTACCAAGTGTTGCTTTAAATGATTTTATTACCTTTGCATAGGACAGTGGTCTCAAATGTGCAGCCCAGGGGACAATTGTGGGTGCCGGAACAATATTTTGCGGTCCCCATTTTACAACCAGTTGTAGTATAAAAGGGCTGTTATGCTTCTGCGTCAGGGCGATGTCGTAGCTACACCGTTGACAGCGTACCCTACTTGGATTCTACACCATAGCCTGACACGCGCCTCACAAAAATCCTGACAATGCGTGACGCGTCGTTGCTACATGAACGGTAAGGACTGTGATTGTTTCACACAAAACGTCATTTCATCATTATGTCTTTTTCTGCGTCTTAACATTTGGAGTACAAGCAATTCGTTCCACACAAATATAAGTATACACCCCCCTAGTGACTGGGCGGCGCACTACGGCACAATGTGTCACTTCTACACAGGGCTTCAAATGCTATGCCATCGGCCTGACACAGAAGCATAAACCATACAATATTGCCTGCATGTAAAAATAAATTTAAACAAAATTAATGAATTCATTGAAGGATCCATTTTGTATGTGGAGGATTATATATACAGTATATATGGCGGAAAACACTCAGGTGACTTGAAGTTCCGCTCTGAGACCCCAATTTGGCCAAATTTCAAAATTGTCCGATATGCACGTGTGATACATGATTGTAAAGCTTAAAATCTCAATTTTCTGGGGGAAGAAAAAATTTGAACAGGAGGGCATTTAATTTTTTTTTTTTTTAAACAGCAAAACCCTAACTGAAGGTGAGAGCATGAGAGAGCAGAATTAAAGACGGCATGATTTTAACGAGATATTATTGCGTACTTACCTTGTTTCGATCCAAAAACTCCATGTAGCATGTATCACCGAGTGTCAAGACACAGATGTGAATGGCCACAGCCAGATTTTGGGGGGATTTTATGGGTGAAACATGGTAATATAACAAGGGTCGCGATGCAGAAATCACAGACATCAAGGAGTGGTCGAGACGTCCTTTTTCATATTTACCCTTTTAAACATTTTTTTCCTTTGTTTGGATCGATTATTTATCATCTAACATATAGGAGAAAATGCAACAGGAACAAAATAAAAAAATTATAAAATTAAGCGATAGTTATGAGGTAGATATCCGAGACTTTTTTACAGACACCATTTTTTCCATTGTGACGTCATTGTAGTTTAAAATATGCGAGTGAATAATTTTTTAAGTCGTTTTGTTTTTTAAAACGAAATATTAGACATCAATTAATAATTCTAAGTTAAAAATGACATTTTGAATAATGAATACAATTAATTACCTTCAATTAATGGCTGAGGTGAAACAAAAGCGGTTGCGCGACATCTGTAAACGGGGGTTTCCAGGGTAAAACGGACAAACTAAAAATAGTTGGGGGGCTTAATGCGCCATGAATCTGCTATGGCAAAATATAGACATATTGTTCTATAAACCACAACAGTTGTTTTGGCTTAAAATACAGTTTATTTTAAAGAGGAGTGCAAGAGCAGAAACTGCTTTTTCAGTCTTGTCTGTGTTTTCCGCCATATGTATATATATATATATATATATATATATATATATATATATATATATATATATATATATATATATATATATATATTTATTTAGTATATATAATAAAGCCATGAGTAATGAAATAACTCAAATAAATAAACTAAATTCATACATACAATTTAAAAAATTAATACCTCGAGAAAAAAAAAAAAAAATTCAACAAATTTGAACAAAAAATTGAAAAAAAACAAAATAAAAACATTCAAATAAGTGTTATATCTTTTTTTTTTTTTTATATATATTTTTTCGATTATCGGTACTTTTTTTTTTTTTTTTCATTTCATTCGTTTATTTCAGGCCATTATTCCTTTTCAAGACAACAAATATATACAGCTCATATAATCAAGTAACAAAAAAGAGCAGCAAAGCTAAGTAACATTGCAACATCAACTACATGCCTGATCGAATGATCACTGTCAGACCTCCCAGTTCAAATGGATTGGACTCGTAGCGTCAAAAGATATTTTTAATATCACTTTCCCTCTTTTACTAACTATGACAGTGGCAGTGAATGAATTAAGATAATGATAACCTTTGAATAAATGTCCACTGTAGAGACCACTTTCCCTGAAAGTTTTCATTTTAATGATAGACATGACCTTTAATGACAACATTTTAGACTTCAAGACATACCACCGCTGCTGCTACAGCATTCACTAATAAAAGTCACCTTATTTAGTTCTTGACTCATCTGGTTGGCTTCAGCCACCAAGGGCATCAATCTGATGTAATCGTAAAAGACGGCCAGCAGACTTGGATCCGTCTGACAGGAATCAGTACTGTTTTCACCTGAAGGTAACGGGATTTAGTCAAGTGTTTGATGTATAAAAAGCAAAATGCTAGTTTATAGGGCTCGTTCTCACCCAGGTGAATACCCTCAGCTTCAGCCAGCTCAGACAGGAAGTAGTCATAGTCGTAGCGACTCCAGTCATTAGCACCCCTCTCAGATGGGAAGCCGATATAAAGGTAAGTGCAGTTGGAACCGAGAATGACTCGGTCCTGAGTGGACACAAAACAGCATGTTATCAATTCACAAGATTGAAAATGTTTATACTGTAGAAGAAGCTCAGGTGATTCTCTCAAATAAAAGAAGGAGGCAGTTTTAAAACAATACGACACGAAAAAACAAAATAATAATGATACGCAATAAAATATGGAACCAAAAAAATACAACAAATCTATATTTATTTTTTAAAAATTAACTTTGTCTGTATATGTGTTTGTTCACTATGGACTCCGAAACGGCAGGGTGGATTTTGAAATTTTTACACAGTCGCATGTTCTTAGATGGCTGTGATCTCTGCAGACCTCTATTTAGTGTGGAAAATTATTTAAAAACTACAAAAAAATAGCACTGAAAACCTGATTGTGGAGGCGACACAGTCATCTTTTGAGCAAAAAATGCATCTCTTGCGATTGCAATGTCTCAGTTACGGTTTCATGTACAAATTTAAATGTGTTGTGATGATACGCTGTGGCTTTGAGTACTCCACAACAAGACACTGGATTTTAAAAAAATGTGCAATTCACCGGAACTTTATGAAGGGATTCCTTTTGGCTGGATATCTTAATCTTTATAAAGGTGAGTTTGTCATTGTGGCTGTCTGTGTGTTCTTGTTTTATGACCGCCGAAACGGCTGGGCGGATTTTAATGAAATTTTACATATTTGTACTTTATGTGTCTGGGAGTGTTCTTAGATGGAGTCGATCTCTGTAGGCTTCCATTTAGTGCCGAAAATATACGAAAGTTTAAAAATTAGCAGCGAAAATGCCAATTTTCCCTTTTTCACCTGAGCAACGCTGGGCTGTACAGCTCGTAAAAACAATAAAAACAGACTACGTCTGGCTCGTATTCCCAAGAGATGAAAATTGGCTTCCGGGAAGGCAGCCCAGATCGAAAGTAAACTACTAATTTGCAAATGAGCACATTAGCTACAAGGGGACCTAGGCATATCATGACGAATGGAAAATTGCGGACACCTGTGGCCTACGGTTGGACAAAATCAATATCCCTATCTGCTTAGGCGACCTTGCTTGGGAAAAAAGCTCCCATTGCTTTAGAAGAAATACAGCCTCTCAGCCAGAGAGACTTTTTAGTTAATGAGTTAAACACAGTATTATAACACTGAACAAATGCATGTGATTATATGAAATTATATCTCTTCAAATATGAAAATATACTGTATATCTCTTCAATACCCAACATAGTGACACTTACCAGGTGTTGCAGCTCAGTGGTCTGAGAAACAACTCTTCCATTGATGGTCACCTTAGACCCCTTTAGAGGGGTTAGCGTTACATGTCTCTGTTCGTTCTTCAAAACAGCGTGGCGCTGCTGAATCCTGACACACAAGCACACAATGTACACGCCTGTTGTGTTGTGTTCCAGAATGAGCACCATGTATAGTAAGCGTTCGTACCCTAAACCCTTGATGGAGATGGATCTAGAAGTGCCTTCGTTGATGCCAATGTCCCATTCACCTGGAAGAATGACATACTGTATGTTAGACGTATGAAAGAAATGAAGAATTTTCCTCTCCAGTCTTCAAAATTCTAAATAATCCACATACAAAATACTAAAACATGCAGTTTCTGGGTTAATCTACTTTGCCCGAGACAAAATCTATAAAAAAAATTCTAAGAGGAAAGAACGCTTGAGTGTATTTATTTGCAATACAAAATAAGTTTGGAGTAAACCTTAAAATGCCATTTTTCTGTAGTTTCTCTTGTTTGACCAAACTGAATTTTAAATATAAACAATTAAAATTTATCCGAATGGACCATGTTTCGCGTTTTTATTGCTGCGGCTACAAGGTGGTCGGTGCCTGTCGTGGCGGCAATCCCAGAACCTTGTGATGGACACCATCAGTGAGGGATGCCGACAAGCTGAAGAGGGAGTCCTATTGCGCATTTTTGGCGAGCGGGACTCCAGAGGCAGCTGATGAGTACCGGCTGGCCAAAGGCACGCGGCTCGGGTTGTCATTAAGGCGAAAACCCAGGCATGGGAGGAGTTCGGTGGGGCCATGGAGAACGACTTCCGGACAGCTTCAAAGAAATTTGGGGCCACCATCCGGTGTCTCAGTAGAGGAAAGCAGTGCACCACCAACACGGTGTAAAGTGTGGATAAGGTGCAAGTCACCTCGACTTGGGATGTTGTGAGTCGGTGGGCCGAATACTTTGAAGACCTCCTCAACTCCACCGACACGCCTTCCCATGAGGAAGAAGACCCTGGGACTCCGAGGCGGTTCCTCCTATCTCTGGGGTTGAAGTCACCGAGGCAATTAAAAAGCTTCTCGGTGGTGGATGAGATCTGCCCGGAGTTTCTAAAGGCTCTGGATGTTTTGGGGGTTGTCTTGGTTGACATGCCTCTGCAACATCAAGTGGACATCTGGAACAGTACCTCTAGATTGGCAGACCGGGGTGGTGGTCCCTCTCATTAAAAAGGGGGACTGGAGGGTGTGTTCCAACTATAGGGGGATCACATTCCTCAGCTTCCCTGGGAAGGTATACTCAGGGGTACTGGAGTGGAGGGTCACTCGGGAAGTCGAATCTCGGATTCAAGAGGAGCAGTGTGGTTTTCGTCCGGGCCGCGGAACAGTGGATCAGCTCTATACCCTCAGCAGGGTTCTCGGGGGGTCATGGGAGTTCCCCCAACCAGTCTACATGTGTTTTGTGGACTTGGAGAAGGTGTTCGACTGTGTTCCCCGGGGAGTCCTGTGGGGGGTGCTCCGGGATTATGGGGTATCGGAATCCCTGATACGGGGCCTCCGGTCCCTGTATGACCGGTTTCAGAGTTCGGTCCGTGAAGCCGGTTGTAAGTCGGATCCATTTCCAGTGAGAGCTGGACTCCGCCAGGGCTGCCCTATGTCACCGGTTCTGTTCATCACATTTATGGACAGAATATCTAGAGGCAGCCGAGGGACTCCGGTTTGGTGGCCTCAGTATTGCATCTCTGCTTTTTGCAGATGATGTAGTGTTGTTGGCTTTATCAAGCCATGACCTGGAACTCTGACTGAAATGATTCGCAGCAGAGTGTGAAGCAGTCGGGATGAGAATCAGCACCTCCAAATCCGAGACTATGGTCCTCAGTCAGGAAAAGGTGGAACCTCTCCAGGTCAGGGATGAGGTCCTTCCCCAAGTGGAGGAGTTCAAATATCTCGGAGTCTTGTTCAAGACTGATGGAAAAATGGAACGGGAGATCAACAGGTGGATGGGTGCTGCGTCTGCAGTGACGCGGACTCTGCATCGATCCGTCATAGTGAAGAGGGAGCTGAGCCGAAAGGTGAAACTCTCTATTTATCGGTCGATCTACATTCTTACCCTCACCTATGGTCAGTGTTGGGAGCAACGCCGTTATAAATAACGCCGTTACGTAACGGCGTTATTTTTTCAGTAACGGGGTAATCTAACTAATTACTTTTTCCGCTGTTACAACGCCGTTACCGTTACTGACGGTCAAAAGCGGTGCGTTACTTACTCTGAATAAATTGAAGAAACTACCAGCTGTGTCGAGTCGACTCTCTGCTCTGTTGATTTGTCATCCAAGACTTGGGGTGCGTTCAGGTTCGAGAATAGTGCACGTACTTCTGACTCCAAGCTGTTTGTCCCTGCTCATTCAATTAGACAATGCTTTCCAAAGTTTGGTAACGTTTCTGTTTGCTACACCTGATGCTAGCCTCGTTCCCATCACCCACTGTCAGCCAGCAATAATTCTGCTTCCATCTTGAGGACGGCAGACGCTTTGAAGGTGACGTGAATTGTCGGGAAACGAGCCTACCTAAATGCAGCCCCTCGAGAGATGCGATGGAAGTGATTGCGATTGGCTGAGGGTTAGAGTCATGTGTCGTGGTAAGCCAATCAGAGCCGGTGATTTCACAAGCAAACCGGAACAGCGCGTGCGGCAAACACACACACGCAAAACAGATGCACAGGGTCGGGATGGCAGAGCATTCAGAAGAAAAATTGTCCTTTAAGAGGTGGAGATATAGCCACTATTTCAAGTTTGTCGAAATTAAAGGAAAGAACCTGCATGTAATGTGTGATTTATGTCCCGGGGCAAAGCTTTTATCGACATCTGTGCTAAGCAATTCAAATCTACTGAAGCACCTAACAAATTAACTACCTGTCTGTTCTTCTCTATTCCACTGACTCGAATACTGCTCAGAAAATTTCATATTCTTTGACATACAACAAGTTCTTTTTAAAGTAACGGAAATAGTTACTTTCCCTGGTAACTAGTTACTTTTACTATAGAGTAATTCATTTACTAACTCAGTTATTTTTTGGAAGAAGTAGTGAGTAAAGTAACTAATTACTTTTTTAAAGTAACGCGCCCAACACTGCCTACGGTCACGAGTTGTGGGTCATGACCGAAAGAACAAGATCCCAGGTACAAGCGACAGAAATGAGTTTCTTCCGTAGAGTGTCCGGGCTCTCCCTTGGAGATAAGGTGAGAAGGTCGGTCATCCGGGAGGGGCTCAGAGTAGTCGCTGCTTCTCGGCACCGAGAAGAGGTAGATGAGTTGGCTCGGGCATCTGATTAGGATGCCTCCGGGGTGCCTCCCTAGTGAGTTGTTCCGGGCACGTCACAAGGAGAGAAGGCCAACCCAGGACACGTTGGGGAGATTTTGTCTCCCGGCTGGCCTGGGAATGCCTTGGGATGCCCCAAGAAGAGCTGGCTGAAGTGGCTGGGGAGAGGTAAGTCTGGGCTTCCCTTCAGAAGCTGCTGCCCTCGCGACCCGACCTCAGATAAGCGGGACAAAACGGATGGATGGATGAATGGATGGATGGATGGATGGATTGTCAATTAAAATATGTTTAATATTTAATTTTGGGGGGTATTATTGGGTATTATTTATTTAAATTTCTGTCACTTGTAACTTAATTGGAAAAATATATATATATTTATCATTCGTAGGACACTCAGCGCCGAGACAACATGCAGGCAACCCTATTACCCTTTTTAGCATGGTAGAAGAAGAAATAAGTGAATCACATGATAAAATGGACTTGACATAATTTGTTTTCCAAAAGAAAAGGTGGAGCAAATTTATAGCCTTGATTCTATTTTTCATATTTTTATAAAATAGTTTTCATTGAATTTCTCACTCTACCTCATGCAAACCTGTTATGCATATACTAAACCGCTAGCTTTGACTCCAGAGAAAAAGTTAGTGTTAGTGCAGATTTACAACCGTTTTACCTGCAAGCCTGTTACAGTGATCATGCCAAGAATTGTAAATATTAGAGTTGTCTAACAATGACTTTTTAACCAATATCCCTTCAAAATTCCGATAACTATATCAAGCCAATACCGTATATGTGGTTGTGGACTTAACATATTTATTTTTTTCGGTTGCCCGATATCGGACAACTCTGGTAAATAATCAATGAATGAATCAAACGCTATAATTATTCTGACCTTCCGGGATGAAAAGCTTGACGACACCAGACAGTTGAGCATCTTCATTGATGTTCAAGATGTAAGGGTGCATCTGCATCATTCTCCTCTCCTGATACACATTACAATAACTAGACATGGGACAGCAGTCATTGGGATGTGTGTATGTGTGTTTTTGTACCTGTGTGATGTTGGCATACTGTTGCTCCCAGTCCTTAAGCGCCTCCTGCAGATGTTGCTCCCACAAAGTGTGAATGGTTCTGATCTGAAGCTCATTGTGTGTCAGTAGCTGACGGATCTCCTCTGAGAACATACAAAATAACACACCTCAGGAATTCTGTCGTGATCTAGTCACTTTCTTATCACTTACTGGTTTCATCATTGGCACTGCGTCCATCCTGGCCCAGCCGACTCAGTCGTTGCATGAGTCTGGCATTCTCCGCCTTGAGTTCTTTGACCAGACGCTCAGTTGGGCTCTCGTTCACTACAGGACGGTTCTGGATGTGCTTTGCCCTTAAAAAAAAAATGCAAGGCGCACACAATAGAATTTTTGTGTTCCATTAGGTGTTGTCATTGTACCTCTCTGCATAACGCAGTGTAGACAGAGATTCTTCATAGCAGATGTCAGCAGGGCTTAGTGTGGCAATCTACAACATGAAAATGTTTTGAGTCCACATTATTACATTTTAGAACAAGATGCATTCGGATGAGTGTCACCATAACAGTACGGCTGTTTCCTCCCAAAGCCGACTGCAGTAGTTTAGTAAGAACTGAATCTCTGTATGGAACATGCACCACCTTCCTTCCCACTGCCATGTCAGCAAGAGCGCTACAAATGAGAAGACTTATGTAAACATGTGACAAAATGACTGAATAAGCATGCCGTGCTGACCTGATGACGTTGCCCAGAGTGGTGAGGCTGAGGTTGATGGCCGTGCCCTCCTTGAGACGGTCCGCCTCGGATGATGCTGACCTCTGACGCTCACTTCCTGCCAGATCCACCAGGTTGATGTTGGATTGTTTAGTGACGCTCTCTTTAGACAAGATCTTTACAAGAAGTTCACATCAGCAATGAAGAACTAATGACCTGATAGAGTCAGTGAGAGATGTAAATCAATGTCACCTGTTTGAGCTGCAGTACAATAAGCATGTGTGAGCGGCTACTGTTAGCATTCATGAGTGTAGCAGCTGTAGTTCTGGTTCTGGTTCCCTGCTCCATCAGCTGCTCAATCTAAAGGTTTTGAGTATGAAACGACTACTTTTTGCAACAATACAATAAAATATGTTTTCATAGACACCTGTGCTGCACTGTCACATGGAACTGTACGCAGACCCTCCACATAAAAGCCCCTGTGCTGCTCCTCTCGGACACGGAGGCCCCCAGGAGGACGAGAACCACGAGACAGCAGGTCTACCACCTGGTGAGATTGTATGGGATGAAAAGGTAATTCAGGAAGTTAAAGATAATGAGTCATATTCTGCTATTGATGGTTGAAATGGTTAGGACGGATATCACCATCAATGGCAGCCGATTACTTTTTTTTTTTTTATTGGACTTTTTATTTAATGTCTGACCAAGCGCTGAGCATAATTAAACAAAGTGGTTTGATGTCAGTGGGACACGAATATCAACATTACTTTGGCAACGTTACATTTCATCTCACCTGCTCATTGTAGATTTCCAACATACTGAAGAAGACCTGTGAGGACATAAAACATGGGGACATATAGAACGACTTTTCAAACATACATAAAGTATATACACATTAGAGCTGTCCCGACTAATCGATGTATTCAACGTCATCGATGACATAAATGCATGACGAGCACACCATCCCGTCGACAGTTAATGAAGGGTTGGAAAAAAAATGTGCGGAAAGTTGAGAATGGCGGACGCTTGGTATGCAAGCGGGGAAAAGCAAAAAAAAAAAAAAAAGCCCACCAGAGTGGCCAAAACGTGGATTATTTTAACGAAACAAAGGAGGGTACACCGTCGTGTGCAGTCTGCAATGCCAAGCTTGCATACCACGGCAGCACGTCGGTCGTGAATGAACACCTGAAGCGCCGTCACCCAGTTGTAATTTTGGAAGACGACAGGAGACAACAAGCTGGCTGACCGTAAGTCCATATTCAGTGCCGTCCAAACTTATTGCCACCCCTGAAAAAGATGTTTTTAGCTTCTAATATATATTTTTTAATTCAAATAATATGGGACCTTAATGGAAAAAAAGAGAAAAATCCAACCTTCAATACAAGTGCATTCATTCAGTGGGGAAAAATCGCACATAAAGAAAAAATTATTTGACATCAAATAATGTGTGTCACAATTATTACCACCCCTGGTGTTAATACTTTGTACAACCCCCTTTTGCCAACAAAACAAGGTCTGGGGACTGAGATGGCAATGGGAGGAGCTTGATTTTGTGTCTGGTGAACCATTTCTGTGTAGATTTGGCCATATGTTTAGGGTCATTGTCTTGCTGAAAGACCCAGTGACAACCCATCTTCAGCTTTCGGGCAGAGGGCAACAGATTTTGATTTAAAATGTCCTGGTATTTCAACGCATTCATGATGCCATGCACCCTAACAAGGTTCCCAGGGCCTTTGGAAGCGAAAAAGCCCCACAGCATCACTGACCCACCCCCATACTTCACAGTGGGTATGAGGTGCTTTTTAGCATGCGCATCTTTCGTGGCACGCCAGACCCACTTAGAGTGTTTGTTGCAAAAAGCTCAATCTTGGTTTCACACAAAAATACACACGGTCCCAGGCTTCAACTGCTTTGGTCAGATGAGACCAAGATTGAGCTTGTGAACTGGGTCGTCACTGGGTCTTTCAGCAAGACAATGACCCTAAACATATGGCCAAATCTACACAGAAATGGTTCACCAGACACAAAATCAAGCTCCTCCCATGGCCATCTCAGTCCCCAGACCTTGTTTTGTTGGCAAAAGGGGGTTGTACAAAGTATTAACACCAAGGGTGGTAATAATTGTGACACACATTATTTGATGTCAAATATTTTTTTCTTTATGTGGGATTTTTTCCCCACTGAATGAATGCACTTGTATTGAAGGTTGGATTTTTCTCTTTTTTCCCATTAAGGTCCCATATTATTTGAATGAAAAAAAAATTATTAGAAGCTAAAAAAACACATCTTTTTCAGGGGTGCCAATAATTATGGAAGCCACTGTAACTAACGACATTTGTTGTTGAAGTTGCCTTTAGGTGTGTCGTATGAACTAGCGTCGTATCAACGTGCATCATTAAGTTATTTTCACGTACTTCACTCCAGTGACACGTGACATTTATTTATCTACTCTGCTGCTGCTCCTGAAAGCTGTATGTCTCACAGTCTCCGTAGTCTGTGTACAGCATGCAGATTGTATTTGTTAGAATGATGGATGCTCCCGCTTGGAGAAGAGAAAAAAAAAATTGGAAACAGTGGCCTTCTTACTATAGTCCATGACTGCACCAATCTTACTTTATATTACAGTGATCCCTTGCTACTTTGCGTTTCAAAAATCGCACCCTCAGTCCATCACAGATTTTTTTTTTTCCATTTAAAAAAAAAATGCAGGATTTTATAGAGATGTCCCATCTGATCACCTACAGCCTCTCACTCTCCCTCCTGAAGCGTTTCTTTCTCACCAGGCAGCTGCAGATTGTTAAAGTAAACGATGAGTGACAAGGGAGCTGCTTTGAAGTGGCCAGACAACTAACTTTCAAAGGCTGACACCTCGATTATTTTTTTTAAACATTGGCTGTAGTCGCTATGGCAACTCATTGTGCTGTGTCGTGTGCTGTTCTAAGAAAGCATGAGTTCATTTGGGAGGACTCACTCAACGAAGAATTTGATAAAAAAATATACTTTGGGAGGAAAAAAACTCATGTCTTATATGTATCTCTTTCCAATGCTAAATCTGAATAAACACACTGAACACGCACACAAAAAAACAACAACCCACATCTCTACTTCGCCAAACACACCTTAACCTCGCGGATTTCGATTATCGCAAGGGGGGAGGGGTACCCATTAACCGCCAAAAAATGAGGGATCACTGTATAGTATATATAGTAGTATACTATAATATTAATGCTACATATTTTTAATATGTAGTTTTTTTAAACAATTGTTTTAAATCATGTTGGAAAGGTGAAATCACAGTGTTCTGAATCTGTTTACATTCCATTTTGTTGCATCACAAGTTAATGCTATCAGCATTTGATCTCATTGTTTATTTGTGATAAAGTATCGTTATTTATGTGTTTATTTGTACTTTAATAAAGAATGTAAGTGTATTAAAATGTTTTTGTGAATTAATAAACGTCAACAACAAAAAATTGTTAAAAAAGTCTGCTGACAAATCGGGAGAAAAATTTGGGACAGACCTAATACACATATACTGGACTGTCTCAGGAAATTAGAATACACAATATTCTAATTTTTTGAGACAGTCCTAGTACATATACTTCCCTGGCATTGTCTGGTATCCTGGTTTTCTTTACTGGCCTCAAAGAGTCGCTCACAAAGTTTGGGAACCAGACCTTTATTGGGCTTGTAGCCCACCATGGAGTAACTCTTCCCAGAGCCTGTCTGTCCATAGGCCAGAAGAGTAGAGTTGTATCCCTGTGTTCACCAAACAAACAGTATTAATTACATTGTTATTCTCTGAATTAAAACAAAAACAACAACAACAACAACGTGTGTTTCCAAGAGAGATGTTCGTTACCTGAAGTGCATTTTCCAAAATTCCCTCTCCAAGGTCCTGGAACACACATTCCTACAGGGAAATAGCATGTTTTTTTTTAATTTATGTATTTATTTTTTTAAACAGAATAATTCGCACAGTGAGAAAGATTTCATTAATAAAACTTCCTACAAGAGGAGTTTCCTTCTTTCATTAATTTTGATAGAGCTAGTAATAAAAAATAAAATAAAAAATTAAAAGGTTGCAAATGTTAGCTTTAGCCTCTTGTCTTATAAACGTCTTTCAACAGCTTAGCTAATGTTGTGAAACAAGCAAATGCTGAATTGGCTAATAATACAGTAACTGTAAAATTACAACTTACCTGTATCAGTTTTAACAGACTTGACAGAGAATTTTGGAATTAAAAAAGCTGGTAGCTTTTCGGTTAGCACAAAACCAGCCAACATCAAACATTTCTCCAACAAATACTGTAAAGTTCAACATGTACAGGAGCTGCCAAGTTTCCTCCAAAAAGTATGCAAACTAAAGGTATGGAGTATAATTGTACTAAAACTTATCTTTTACGGCAGTTTATTTATTCTATAGGCCTATATAAATTATAGCTCTGAAATTTATGGTCTCACATAGAAACAGACAAAATTACAGTCATTACAAAAGTAGTTGAACCAACACGAACACCTTTTGAAATGAATATAATTTTAAATAACAAAATTACAGAATATTCAGCAATACTATACAACCAAACGCTGCAATGGTCACTCCACTCAGGTACAACGAAACCAACACAAGGAAAACACTAAAATCCCCCTGCATTCCAAAAAGTGAACTATTTTGAGATACAACTAATGTAATATATTACATTATATATTAAAAACTTTACTAAGGAAAAAACCTTTTGCCCACAGTTGGAAACAACTTATTCACACAGCAATATTGAAATTCTATTAATGAGGAACGGACTGTCTGTGGCTTGTAAAACAGGGGCACATTTGGAAATAAGGGTGTCACTGGTAATGTGTCAGTGGCACATCCTAACCATATTTGTAACCCAAACCTCAACTAAACAAAGTATTTAGCGTAAACTAGTAGACGCTAGCAGAAGTTAGCTAATTGGCCAATGATTTTTCAGCACAAGAATTGTTTTAAGGCTTTTTTTTTTTTTTTTTTTTAAATTTAGAAAATGTATTTTTTTTTGTTTGATCCAACAACTTTATGTAACAACCTAGGCATGTTATCGTTGGCGATTTTTTTGTGATGTGTTTTATGCTTTACCTATCTTGAAAGCCTCACAGGGATTCAAATTAATTACAGTGGGGCAAATAAGTAATTAGTCAACAACTAAATGTGCAAGTTCTCCCACTTGAAAATATTAGAGAGGCCTGTAATTGTCAACATGGGTAAACCTCAACCATGAGCGACAAAATGTGAAAAAACAAAACAGAAAATCACATTGTTTGATTTTTAAAGAATTTATTTGCAAATCATGGTGGAAAATAAGTATTTGGTCAATACCAAAAGTTCATCTCAATACTTTGTTATATACCCTTTGTTTGCAGTAACAGAGGCCAAACATTTTCTGTAACTCTTCACAAGCTTTTCACACACTGTTGCTGGTATTTTGGCCCATTCCTCCATGCAGATCTCCTCTAGAGCAGTGATGTTTTGGGGCTGTTGTTGGGCAACACCGACTTTCAACTCCCTCCACGGATTTTCTATGGGGTTGAGATCTGGAGACTGGCTAGGCCACTCCAGGACCTTGAAATGCTTCTTACGAAGCAACTCCTTTGTTGCCCTGGCTGTGTGTTTGGGATCATTGTCATGCTGAAAGACCCAGCCACGTCTCATCTCCAATGCCCTTGCTGATGGAAGGAGATTTTCACTCAAAATCTCTTGATACATGGCCCCATTCATTCTTTCCTTTACACATATCAGTTGTCCTGGTCCTTTTGCAGAAAAACAGCCCCAAAGCATGATGTTTCCACCCCCATGCTTCACAGTGGGTATGGTGTTCTTCGGTTGCAATTCATTATTCTTTCTCCTCCAAACACGAGAACCTGTGTTTCTACCAAAAAGTTCTATTTTGGTTTCATCTGACCATAACACATTCTCCCAGTCCTCTTCTGGATCATCCAAATGCTCTCTAGCGAACCGCAGCCGGGCCTGGACGCGTACTTTCTTCAGCAGGGGGACATGTCTGGCAGTGCAGGATTTGAGTCCCTGGCGGCGCGTTGTGTTACTGATAGTAGCTTTTGTTACTGTGGTCCCAGCTCTCTGTAGGTCATTCACTAGGTCCCCCCGTGAGGTTCTGGGATTTTTGCTCACCGTTCTTGTTATTATTTTGACACCACGGGGTGAGATTTTGCATGGAGCCCCAGATCGAGGGAGATTATCAGTCGTCTTGTATGTCTTCCATTTTCTAATAATTGCTCCCACAGTTGATTTCTTTACATCAAGCGTTTTACCTATTGCAGATTCAGTCTTCCCAGCCTGGTGCAGGTCTATAATTTTGTCTCTGGTGTCCTTCGACAGCTCTTTGGTCTTGGCCATAGTGGAGTTTGGAGTGTGACTGATTTTGTGGACAGGTGTCTTTTATACCGATAATGAGTTAAAACAGGTGCCATTAATACAGGTAACGAGTGGAGCCTCGTTAGACAGCCAGAAATCTTGCTTGTTTGTAGGTGACCAAATACTTATTTTCCACTATAATTTGGATATAAATTCTTTTAAAATCTACCAATGTGATTGTTTTTTTCCACATTCTATCTCTCATGGTTGAGGTTTATCCATGTTGACAATTACAGGCCTCTCTATTTGTCCCACTGTAAATCAGCACTTACCTGGTCTGCATAGCGCCCCCCTGCCTCCTCAGGCAGGTAGAGGCCTGTGCGGTCATCGATGACGTAACCACTGTGGGACCAATATGCATAGTCGAAACAGAAGGATCGGCGGCACTGAGGGTCACGTGGGTCCTGGATGCTGATAGAGCTCGCCGCCATGGCGATGATGCAGCGGCTGCCCGCGTCACGCTCCCTCTGAATTGAAGTGTCAAAATGTGAGTGATGAAATGCACCTACATTCAAATTTTACTGCGATTCACAACAATAAACGTCCAATCATGTGGCTTTATTCATCCTTCTGTTGTGCTTTTGATTGGGTTTATCATTAGTAGACGTCCAATCCATTTGAACTTGAATTTTTGTTCAAAACATAAAGGCCAGCTCGATAACAGTAGCTTGCAGTGGTCAGAATCAACTTTCATAAACGATGCCGACCAGCGATCCGGCAGCGTTGGACCGACACAAGACAGCCGAGAGCGAAAACATTCTTGCCCACCGCTGGGGCTGGGCTCATGGTTGGGGCCGAGAAAATCTGTAAATCTCCTGCTTACGAAAGGCCGATAAGTTCTCACTAGTTTAAGGCAGTTGAAAAAGGTAGCTGATTTTTTGAAGAGTGGCTCTGGGTGAAATTAGGTGTTCTCTGTCAACCCTTTAAAAACACAGCAAATTCATGCAGGATATGTGATCATGAATGGAAACACACTGACCTTGTTGAACGGGCGGACTCTGACGGCCACTTTAACACAGTCCCTGCTGTGCATTTCAGATATTGTAAACACCACTAGTTTTGGTTGGATGTTTTCTAGCTCTTGTAAGGGAAGTGAAACAGTAGACCAGTTTTGACTTTCACCTTGCCTGCCAATGAATTATTTACCTGCATGCGGCATCATTTATCGGGCCACTACATTGAAGCCCAGGCAGGAGATAAAATGCATAAATTCATGGCAAAATGAATAACGTTGTAATGGAGTAATGGGCTGACGGGTTGATTGGATTACATAGTTCATGAAATCACAAGCAGTTGCTGCATGTACTTCTGTCCTAAATTTGGACTTTACCATATAAAAGGAATATAATTTTTCCAAATATTTCCTACTACATACATATACTTAAGTTGATCAAAAATATATACATTTCAACTACATTTTTCAATTCTGTGGCTTAGCGATGGGTCCATTCTAGAGCCATGTAGAAAGAGCTGCGATACTCTCATCTTTCCGCAGGTGGTCATGTGGTTCATGTAGGCGTGCGTACTTCCAAGGAAAAACAGAGCTGTACTGTTTTCCTATGGAACTGACAGCAGTGATTGAGACATTTATGGGAAAATGGAGAAAATCACGTATCTAAGTACTTGTTTGATTACGTCTTTGCATTATAACATATTTGTAAATGCTAGTTTTACATTTGGTTTGGTAAGGCGACCATTGAAAACTATGTAAACTGTTACGCAGAAGGGGACTTTCCCATGTTGCGGAAAATTTCACGTTTGTGTTAACATTAGCACAGGAAATCGACTTTTACATTGAAATGCAAGATGATTGCTTTTTTTCCCACAGCTGGGTTAGTTTTTTCAGAGAATGTCTAGATCTCCTTGATTTGCTTACCTGTATAAATATATTAAAGATAACCACTATGTAGCCCATATTTTGTTACCAGGTCCCTAGTTGGTTTCTTTGCATTGACATATAAAAACACTGGTTTCCCAAACCGTCACGATTCTGAAATTCTATGTTTTACTTTTCTTCACTTTTGTACTTTCGATTGCTTATATTTATATAGACATTCTCCTCATTTTATGGATTATTTGATCTGAAACACAAATTACATTTAACAAATATTTTCTACATCGGGTCCAAACTAAATGAAAAAATACCACTAAAGAGGTAAAAGTTTGCCGGTCGTCCAGTTCCATGTGCAGACAAAAACCCCAAAGAATGATGCTACCAGCCCCATGCTTCACAGTAGGGATGGTGTTCTTGGGATGGTACTCATTATTATTCTTTCTCCAAACACCATCAGAATTATGACTTTCTCCCATGACTCCGCGGGATCATCCAAATGGTCATTGGCAAACTTTAACCGGCCCAGGACATGTGCTGGTTTAAGCAGGGGGAACCTTCAGTCCCATGCATGATTTTAAACCATTAAGGTGCATTACAAACAGTAACCTTGGAAATGGTGGTCCCATCTCCTTTCAGGTCATTTACCAGCTCCTCCTGTGTAGTTCTTGGCTGATTACTCACTGTTCTTAGGACGCTACAAGGTAGATCTTGCATGGAGCCCCAGTCAGAGGGAGATTGACAGTTATCTTTGGCTTCTTCCATTTTCCAATAATTGCTCCAACGGTGGATCTTATATCACCAAGCTGCTTGGCAATAGCCCCATAACACTTTCCAGCTTTATAGAGTTCTGCAATTCTGTCGCTGGCTTGCCTGGCACGGCCAGACTGTTCTCCTTGTGTTTTTCAAACAGAGAGATAGCTGGAACAGCGGTGAGTCCGGAGTACCAGGCTAGTCTTTGGCAGCCAAACTAAATGAAAAAAAAAAATCACTAATAGGTACTAAATAGGTAAAAGTTTGCCTTTTGCTCAAATTGGAGGCTATATTCAGAATTTACGATTTTTCCCCCGACGACGGTGAGGATAAGCACTAGAGAATGGAAACTAGTAAACATCAGGGTTCAGCATTCAAATGCACATAGTACAGCAAAAAGCAAAACTTGGGAGAAAAACCACTGGCTAAAGAGCAATTGTTCATCAATCTTTATTTATCAAACAGCAGTCATCAAAAAATATGACTATACATTCTCCTCAGAAAATAGCCTTTGTATCAGCCATACAATGAACACACTCAAGTCAACAAATGAACAAGGAAAAAAAAAAATGTTTTTCCTATTTTTGCATACTGTACAATATATCCAGTAGCTAAGAGTCCAGATTTTTTTGGCATCAGTGTACAATTAACTACGTTTGCTCAACCCGTTAAAACTTTTAAGACCGACAGTTAGATTAGATACAAAGTCAATGTGATAAAGCCTTCAAATAAACAAAGTTCTTTAGGATTTATTAACTTAATTTGGACAAAGAAACCTGTATTTACAGATTGAAATGAACAAAATCAATATTTTTAAAAGTGTTCATTGCGACTTAAAACACAAGGTGTGAGAGCTTGCAGCGGGCCAACCAACAATCAACAGCCCCGACAAAATGTCATTGCAGCCTAGGAGGTCCAAACCACGCAACTCAGACAAGTACCCACAAGGCTACCAGTGACGCAACAATGCGATAAGATAGGCAAACCCACAGGGAAGCAGCATCCCGCAGCATGCAACTGCCACATGGTGGGGTGTGTGTGTGTGTGTGTGTGTGAGGTGGGGGTGGGGGCTACCGGAATTCAGTTGTCACCAGAATTTGTTTTTTCACATGTGTCACAGGTATTTTTTTTTTTAACTGCTACTCATACTGCAGATGCGCGACCGGATCATTCAATGCTTTTAGCACCGCCTCAGGTGATCAGCAGGGATGAACTAGAACTGCTTAAGACAATGAAATGAGGGAACAGTGATTAAAATGACATATTGGTTCTGTATTCTGTAATATAATGTATTTGGAGCTTAATATTAAAAAAAAAAAAAAAAAAAATCGACCTAAGTCGCCATTATTTACGTTGCTCTGTGGTGATGTAAAATGGTGTCGCCGTAATTATGTTACGCATTAAAAAGAGACTACCGTATATTCCTTACAGTCCACGAGGACAATTATAATTTGCTGCGCTTCGTCAGATTGGAGAGTATTCCTTCAACCACCAGAGGGCAGTGTCGACTTATTTATATTAGGAAAAAAAAAAACTACTTACTAGGAAGAAATATTTTGCCAACATTAATGCTGCTCTGTTTTTAAGAGTGCTGTGCACATCTTTTAAGTTAATCAAGGTCTTACGTTATGTACTTGTCATCTTATTAGTCATAATAGATGGTATGTGTTTTTAAATTGATAGCCCTGCTTCACTGTGTACCGTTAGTGTAAGCAATGCTCAGTGCTATGCGGTGCTAATGGTGTTACTTCGACATCACCATTAAAATTCTAAATTGACATTGAGGAAAGCATTTTTATTCACGGGCTGAGGTTCCAAAAATGTCCATAATCAATTTAATTTTGAGCCCAAAGTGAAGCTAAGGTGCTAAAGCAAAGCTGCTTGACACAACTCTTTTAGGGCATTTACGTCTTCGTTGCCATTGGTGAACATTTACCACAGACACACCATCAACTATAACCAACTAAAGATTCCATCCTCATGTTGTTCACATTTTCTGTTCGATTTTTACTTTTCGGTTTCGCATTGACTCAAACTGTATAGGCTGAATGCTTTAGCTCTCATCGCCACAACCAAACTGCAACGTAAACAACCACAACGACTTACGTAGAAATAGTTGTTAATCATTTTCAAAAGCTGTATATAACATATGCTACTAACATTCAAATAAAACACAGAACCAACATGTCATTTTACTTAGAGTTCCCTTTAAAAGCCTTCAATAAGAGGCAAGTTCTCAATTGAGGATGTCTGTAAATAACTAGCAGCTACAACAAAATCAAAATGGTAACCTATATACCCTTTATATAAAAAATTCCTCCACACCCAACCAAGTTAAAACATGTTATCATGGATTCTTCCTGCGTGTGACAGGTTTGGCAAAAACGCTGTTCATGATTTGTCTACGGCGTAGAGTCATGCCTGATGGCTTCTGCGCCTCCCCTTCCTTGGTCCTCTTCTGGGATTGGAGGACCCGAGTGTCCGGGCTGGACGGTGGCGAAATCAGGACTGGTTCAACGAGGGGACGAGGCTCTGAGCCAGATGAGGATCTGACGGTGGAATGTGAAAACACTTAATAAGTTGCTGAAAATTCCAGAAACAAATCAAATTATGCAAGTTTGAGTTTAGTTATGGCAGTTGCTTTTGTATACTTAAAGTCTGTAGTATATAATGAGGAAAATAAGTATTTGTGGGGTGGCGTGACTCAACGATGAGTAGTTGTCCCCGAAACCAGAGGCTGTGGGTTCGACTCTCCACCCTGATGAACTGGTCTAAGTACCCTTGCGGAAGATACTGAACCCCATGTTGCTCCTGGTGCTGCGTCACCAGTAGGTTGATAGCGATGTAGTGTAAAGCGCTTTGAGGGCCTTGAAAGTTGTAAAAGCGCTATACAAGTATAACACCATTTACCCGATGATATTGCAAGGTCTCCGACTTAGAAATGATGGGTGGATTTGACATTTTCATGGTAGGTGCTCGTCCACTGTGAGAGACAATTTCAGAAAAAAATTCCAGAAATTACAGTATATTTTTTAAACATTTGAATTATACTGCTACAAATACAAATTTGAACACCTGTATGAATGTATGTAACTGTATGAAGCTAGAATTGTGTGCCTCAAAGACCTGTTGGTCTCCCTTAAAAAGTCCAACGAATGAGTGGAGTGGAGGTAAACTTTTTGACTTGCGTGAGGCGGTTAGCTGCATATAACACCTGTCCACCCCGTACAACCAGGTAGACTCCAATTACTAACATGGTCAAGACCAAAGGGCTTTCCAAAGACACCATAGACAGAAAGGGTTTCAAGGCTATTGCCAAGCAGCTTGGTGATAAGATTCACCGTTGGAGCAATTATTAGATATTGGAAGAAGCCAAACATAACTGTGAATCTCCTTCGGACTGAGGCTCCATGCAAGTTCTATCTCGTAGATTCTCAACGATCCTAAGAATAGTGAGGATTCAGCCAAGAACTACAGTAATTTTCGGACTAAAAGCCGCTACTTTTTTCACTCATTTTGAATCCTGCTGCTTATAGTCCAGTGTGGCTTATTTGTTGATCTATCTGGGTTAGGAGGTAACATAATTTGACAGCTGCGCTATAAGACAGCCATAAGACAGTCATAATTATGACATGACACTATCATAGGCGTCATTGAATGCATATGACAGATGTCATTACGTGTCAGCTGGCAAATTATGTCACGAATTATGTAACTAACATTTTTGTCGAGCTCGAATCTTTTACATCCTTTCTAAATTATGTCACTAATTATGTAACTAACATTTTTGTCGAGCTAGAATCTTTTACATCCATTCAAAAGTTAGATGACAAAATGTTATGTAATATGCATTTATCAATGCTCAAGGCAGTGCCATGTCATAATTATGATGGTCTTATTGCGCAACTGCCAAATAAATTGTTAACAAATACAATAACTAGCAATTAATGAAACAACTGGAACAGTAACTGAAGAAATAATTTGCACAGAACATGAATTTTGATTATTACATTTGTAGCGCTGCAATGCATGCGAGGGGACATGTTGGACAGTAGTGTTGACAGCAGTTGGCAGCAGAGGTTGAGCGTCTCCCTCAAAGGAAGCAGTGATGGCCCAATGAAGCTTCTTGAAGCAATGAAGTCTTTCAGCCAATTGGTTGAAAGCGTCATGTTGGTTCATTTGGTCTTATGACTGTCAAATAAAGTGTTAACAGTTATTATATTTTGGTGTAAATATCCCATAATACAGTGAAGACTGCTGCGGCTTATATTCCAGTGCGGCTTATCTATGAACAAATGTCATTTTTGTGTCAAATTTGGTGGGTGGCGGCTTATAGTCAGGTGTGCTTTATAGTCCAAAAATTACAGTACATAGGAGGACCTGGACCTGGGACCACCATTTCCAAGGTTACTGTCATGGTTTAAAATGAGCATGGAACAGAAGTTTCCCCTGCTAAAACAAGCACATGTCCTGGCCCGTTTTGGCCATTTGGATGATCCAGAGGAGTCATGGGAGAAAGACATGTGGTCATAGGAGGTCAAAATGGAATTTTTTGGTCTTAATTCGACTCATAGGCTACGTTCATACTACAGGTCTTAATGCACGAATCCGATTTTTTCGTGTTTTTCCGACTCGAGTGAGGCATTAACTTGACGGTCTGAACGTGACAAGTCGCATGGAACTGGACCATTTCAAATCCGATCTGGGTCACTTTCGTATGTGGTTCAAATCCGATCTGGGCCACATTCTTCCAGACTGTCACAGCGGTCTGTACTGTCCACCCTCCCAAATCGGATTTCATGCAGCAATTAAGTCATCAAATAGCGAGAGAGACGCGACGGTAGCGGTGCAGCTGTGCGTTATTAGCGCCTAGCTTGCAGTGAACACGGCTTTTTGGGAAGGGCTGGGCTTGACAACAGTCATAAAAAATAAAAATGGATTGAGGATAAGCCTGAGAATGCTCAGTTTTCTCTCTGCTCCTAGTGAGCAGTATTTCAACATTGCCTACACGGCCGAGAGTCGGGGCCAACTGCCCGTATGTGTGTGACATGCTCGGACAGTGCGTGCATGCTATCGATCCATATAAACTTTGAATATAAGCCTAAACGGGGATTATTTACGTCTGTTATTTGTGTCCTTCTTTTGAAAAAAAAAAAAATGATATCCCTGGAATGACGGATGATGTGTGTCATTTGTTTTGATGCTTCTGCGCATGCGGGTCTTCTTGCTCAGCGCGTGTCGGACTGCGAATTAGTGCGCATGCGTAATACTTGAACGGTCTCAATGGACAAAGGCAGTCTGAATGGGCACGCCAAAAAAAACGAATATGACAAAAAATCGGATTTGTGCATTAAGACCTGTAGTATGAAAGTAGCCATAGAGTTTGAAGAATGATGAGTACCATCCAAAGTACACCATCCCTACTGTGTCACATGGGTGTAGTAGCATCATGCTTTGGGGGTGTTTTTCTGCACACGGGACTGGACGATTGCACTGTATTAAATAGAGGATGACCAGGGCTATGTATTGTGAGATTTTGGGGAAAAACTTTCCCTCAGAGCGTCGAAAATGGGTCTTGACTGGGTCTTCCAACATGACAATGGCCTGAAGCAGATAGATAAATTACCAAGGAGTGGCTTCCTAAAAAGCATGCCAAGGCTCTGGAGGGGCCTAGCCAGTCTCCAGACCCTAATCCAATAGAACATCTTTAGAGCAAGTTCAAACTCTGTTTTTCCCAAAAACTTGATTGGTCTAGATAAGATCCGTGTGAAGCAGTGTTGCAAAATCACTGCCACAGTCTGTGCAAACCTGGTAAAAAGTTACAGGAAACATTTGACCTCTATAATTGTAATCAAAGTGTACTGTATGAAATAATAACCGATTTTTTTAGGTGTTCAAATACTTATTTGCAGCAGTATAATCCAAATAAACTTAAAAAAATCATACACTGTAATTTCGGGATTTTTATTTTATTTTATCTCATTTCATTTTTTTTTTTTTTTTAGATCAGGGGTCCCCAAACTACGGCCCGCCTCCACATTCGGTCCGGCCCCAAGAACATTAAAAAAAAAAAAAAATTGTATTACAGTGATACCTCAGCTCACGAACATAATTGGTTCCCAGAAAGTGTGTGTAAGGCGAAAAGTTCGTCTTCCGAACATTTATTTCCCATAAGAAACCATTAAAATGAGAATAATCCGTTCCCAGGTCCCCATAAAACATAATTTTCTACTAAATTAGCCTTAAAACTGCACAAAAATATACCTTATTTTATGTATAATAAATGTGCTATTGTATTATAATTAAAGAAATAAACTGTACTGTATAATAAAGTCGTTTTATTTACCTTTGTGATGGTAGTTGATGGCTTGATGGAATGGAGTGGGAGGAGAAGGGAGGGAGGGAGTTACCGTTTGGAAGGAGAGTGTTACCGGCAAAGTGCGCAGTTAGCGTAGACTCCACTGCTGTGCCCCCCACATGCTTTTGGTTGTTAATAAAAGCCATCCGACGCCTCTGGGTGTTTGTATGCACGCCGCCACCTTTCTGGAGAGGAAATCGGGCGAACCGAAGACAACCGACGACGAGCCAACGTGACTCGCCGGTCCACTTCTCACTACGGTGGGAAGCTGAAAGCACCGCCAATTACCAGTCGAGGGCGAATTGGTAACACGAGTCACCTTCCATAAGGACTGTAGGTAACTCTTTTTCGGTCCCATAATAGCAAAAGTACACTCAATATGGTCCAAAATCTCTATCAAACACAAACCACGTCCGCACTTAACGAAAGTGAGGGGACGAACTGGGACGCCGTGAGCGTGCGTCAGCTTCTCGTGGCGCTTTTGGACCGCGTGAATTGGTTCGTCCGCCGAAAACTAGTTCGTCAGCAGAGACTATATGCTCGCGAATTTAATGTTCTTGAGGCGAAAAGTTCGTGAGCTTAAGCGTTCGTGAGCCGAGGTATCACTGTATTTATTTCCTGGCTTTTTCTGTGAAGAACCCAGAGAGGATTATTTGGTTATTATCCATTTAATTAATAGTGTTATTATTCTATTCTATTATTTTTATTTTATTTACTTTTGTTCCATGAAGAATCCAGAAAGGGTTATTTGATTGTGGCTTTCTGAAAATCAATAAATTTTTACATTTAGGCACTCCTGCAATCGTCACACTTTTTCTGTTACAAACTGACCCCGGCCTCTCATCAGAGACGGGAAGAGTTATGTGGCCCTAACAGGAAAAAGTTTGGGGACCCCTGTTTTAGATTGTCTCTCACAGTGGACAATCACCTACCATTCATCATTTTCTAAATGGGAGAACTTGCAAAATCGGTCTTCAAATACTTATTTTCCTCACCTGTATATTTAGGGCTACCCGACTGCCAAGGTAACCATAGCATATGGAGAAGTACAATTACTTAAAATGTCAAAGCAATCATTTTACTTGGCTGTTCGCTTGGCAGTTTTTCTCCTTTTGGAAACGTCTTTCCCCTCTTCCACGTGGACGTCCTCTGAAGTAAATACTTCCTGAAAGCATGAAACCATCAAAATATTACTATATCAAATATAATTGACAATGTGGGCTATAGACCCTACTCACCTACGTCACAAAATGACGTGTCGCTGTATCCAGCCGCCATATTGTCCGTATTTTTTAGACTTATTCTCATTGTTTTCAATTAGTCGTGCAAGTTATAGAGCAATTCATGGAAGCCACGGTGTTATCTGACGCTGTAAACTCATTGGATGCGTTGCATAAAAGGCGTTATGTGGAAAAGCTTCAGTTTATCCATTCGCCAGATCCATATTTGATGCCTAAATCGATGTTTTTCGACCCGCTGTCTCCGCCATATTTGCCTGACATCTGCTAGCTACCCTGAACTGTACAACTATCTTGTCCACACAAAATCAGCCTATTCTCACGAAAGTTTGAAAAACTTTAAGAGCTTGGAGGCTTATAAATACTTCGTTGCTGGTTGGGTGAAACAGGTCCTCGTCCACGAAAATTCGGCAGGAATCTATCTTGTGCTCGGGAAGGTGAGTTACGAAATTTTCAATTCAAAATCTTTTGTTGTTGCTAACATCCACTGTCAAGTCTAATGTATTTCATGTCATTTGTCAATGGAGCTAGGGCTTTTAATGTTTATATGGTTTAGCGATAGCACTCTCACTACATACATATATAATATGTAATAAATATGAAGTGCGATAGCACTACTCCAGATTGTCCCTAGTTGAATTTATTTTTTGGCTTTTGACCTCAATAGTGAAATTGTAAATTAATTGTATGACAACTGTCTGATTATCCCCTTATAATTATATATTTTCAGGTAGTTCATTCACAACGTCTGAGTGTATGTTGTCGGCGATTAGCCTAGCAATGATCTTAATTGTGGTTGTCAGCCCAAAACCCTCTAAATATATATTAAATGCATCTTACCAGATATAAAATGACTACTACATAATCTGTGGTAGTCGTTTGGAGCCCAGTTCTCTCGTCGAATTGCAGCAGTCAATCTCGGTCTCCTCTCCGGGTCTCTCGGAATACGGTAAAACTTCAAGTATCTCCGTCTATCTTCTCTGTTTTTGCAACCGACCGTCACACACGACTTCACCATTTTGATTATTAATGTTAACGAGCAGAAAAACACGCCATAATAGGAGGAATTTACGAAGCGCTAATGCATTAACATGACGAGTATACGGACAACATGGCGCGGGGGCGTGGCTGTGACGTCACGTGAGTAGGGTCTTTACACAAGCTCAATGTCCTCATTTTGTCTAATTGGCTGGCCGTAATTAATAATTTTTGGGGTATAAATTTACATTCAATACAGCAAATTCAAATACATAAAATATTCCACAAAGGTGACTTCAACACATACTTAGGTTGTTTTGTTAAAGATCCTTGGACTTATCAGACTAAGATCTTAAATTGTGGCAACCCATAATGAATTCTGTCACATTTATAAACACTGACCTTTGAAGTCTTTTGGACACCTCTTTTGTTGCGAGTAACAGTCATTGCAAGTTCTTCGGTGGGGTAAGAAGACTCTGCTATGCTAGCTGACAAACACATACACAATTTGAGAAACAACAACACTCAAAACAAAAAGTTGTCAGGTGTTTTTAAAGAGCACCTCTGGTTCGTCTCCGTGAGGGCAAGGTAACTAATGAGTCCTCTCCTGGGTTGGTCTTGTCCTGTGCTACCGCCTGGACATCCACGGATGTCATCGTCCTCCTGGACCTCAATATCCTTCCAAAAACTCCTGGGTAAAATGATAGGCGGTTAAGTGTGTGAACATCGAATCCATGGCATGGCATAGTACCTTTCTGTTTTTCCTCTGTATCCTGAAGCCTCTTCATGAGAGCTTCTGCCACTGGAGTTTCAGAATCAACCTCCAAAGGTGTAGGCAGCAAGACCAGCTCTTCCTGCGGGTGGTCCCAAAGTTTGTTTCTTGTCCGTCGGTGGCTCATGCTGTTCTGTTTGGGTTCATGCCCGTCGTGACTGATCCTAGCCTCCATCTTTGGTGTGCTCTGAGGGTAGGACACAGTGAGGAGTTTAACCCAAAGCAATGTTAACTAATTGGCAGTCATTTACAGTGAGAGACAGTCAAATGACAGCTAATGGGTTGAATGTTGCCAAATTTTAGCCTCATTTAATATATATTTTTTTCTAAAAAGCCACTCAGACCCATTTTGCTACTGTAACAACAGATTGAAGGATCAATAAAAATAAAACACGGTTACTTTTGGGTAAAACGGGTGTCAAACTCAATTCACTTTCAAATTAATAACTGGAACGAAATTGCAGGTCAAAAAAATTTGTTTTTTTAAAAATGCAATGTTAAACATTTTCATCTGAAAACAATCATTTAAAATTAGTGTTTATAATATGCGTGATTAAATACATGTTCATATTTATCTTAATACAGTGCAAGATTTGTAATTAAATACATGTTCATATTTATCTAATACAAATTACAGTATAAGATTTGACTATAAGCTGTTTCTAGAAGGGATGTCCCTAGATGGTCACATGATCGGCAATTGGGCCAATCGCACCATTTTTCAGAGGATTGGAATCGGGTGAAAAGGATCGGGGTTTTATTTAAATATATATTTGTTTTTCTGCTTCATGCTCGTACAGCGCCACACTCTCCCTCCTGCTAAGCAGTGTGACCACTGTCCAATGCAGCTTATCTTTGGTACTGAAAGATAACAATGATTGACAGGTTTGTAGCTTTGATCTTGCCAGAGAAGCTTCGGTAGGTCTCTGATCAAAGACACTTTTATGTGTTAATCATCGTTAAACTTGCTGCCCAGTCATAAGTGTGCTGTGACAACTCTATCCGCAGATTTTCAAAATCAGGTGACTCAGGTGCAAAAATATGCGATCGGGACACCCCTAGTTTCTCAGACTGGGCAATTTTGAAATTGAATTTTTTTTTTTTTTTCCAGGTTTTAGGTCGATCTCTGCAATCAGCAGTTCCATTTTTAAATCGAACACAACATGGTGCTGAAGGAAACTAGTATGGCAGATTTTAAACAGTCCTTCAAGAGTCTATGAAGGATTTCAAGCAGTTTATTAAATTTCATTTGAGGTAAACTCACTACTGTGCATTAAAATACAAACTATGTACAATTTCTGAGCGCTTTCTGGCTTAATGCTAACAGTCAATGGAAACCACCATTCAAGCGCAAACAGAAATTAGCATTGCTGCCTCCTAAAAATTAATGTTCACACACAAATGCCTTTGGGAACATTGCATGTGTTCTTTATAAAGTAAAACGAGAGATGACTGCCTACCTCTGGATAGACATCAAAAGTGATACGCCTTGACCGACGTGTCGCTCTACTTGGGCTGGAATTGAGCTGAGTTTCATCCTCTACCCCCTTTGAAGGTTTGAGCCTAGTCTTTCTGGTGCTTTTTCTGACATTTGGTGTAATGAACTCCTCCTGTTTATTTTCCTCCTCTGTTGTTTGCAATACGTTACTGTCTTTCAGGGTTCTACGACTCGACCTCCTTGGAGTGCTTTTCCGAGCGCTCCTGCGTTTCACCGTGATGTCAGTCTTATCTGTAGCCTCATCCTCCTGTTCCATTGTTGTGCTTTTTTGTCTGGTTGTCACGGCTCTCCTAGAAGATTTTCGTCTAGAAGGAGAGGGCGCAGATTCGTGTAAAGTTACTGCCTCCTCTGGTTTGTCAGAGTGAGGAGAGGTGAACCTAACTGTCCTCCTCAGTCGGGTAGCCCTTTCAGTTTCAGTGGTCATACCAAAATCGTCTTGAACCTCTACACACATTTCGGTGTTACTTGAACGTTCTTCCCTGTTTTCCAGTTCTGTATGCTCCAGATGCTGTTGTATTTCCTCCAGAGAGCCTTTGACCTCTACATGACTGACAGTCTGTTCCATCTCAACGTCTTCAGAGACTTTCTGTGCCTCTGTGACTTCATGTATGACTTCATCTTGTTCCGTCTCCTCCTCATTGGCATCTTGTGGAACAAAATGATCTTCACCATCCTTGTCCAATGCTCCTGTAGGTTTCGCCACTAACAAAGGCTTAGAGTCTGTTAAAATGGCAGGTTCACATTCTTCAGTTTTTCCTTCTTCTTGAGGTTTTTCAACCTTCTGCTCAGACTCATAGTCATTAATCACTAGGTTTATCTGTCCATCATCTTCTGGTGTGGCCTCCTCAGATTCAGGCGTGTCCGGTGCAAGAAGAATAACCTCCGGTTCTGCCGCCACGTTACCAGAGGTTACTTCTACCGCCTCTCCATCAGCATCCTCATCCATGTCCAGCATTAGAGAGAAATTCCCATGAGTTTCGCACCTTCGCTCATCTGACATGACGGGTTGCTGGAGCACAGGGAGTGGGGCATTGTCAATCACCTCCTGTTGGCCATCCGCAAGCTCGTGAGGAACCAGGAGAGTGTTGGAAGGTTTGAGCTCCACATAGGATGATATTTGACCTTCACCCTCAAGTGCCTCCATCGCTTCCGTATCAGCGCCAAGTCTCACCATTAAAACCTCGCCTTCCATTTCCTCCCCGACCATCTGGAACCGAGGAAAACATTAAATTTAAAACCAAAACAGAAATTGATTAGGATTTCTACTTGTTACACACCTTTATCTCAACACCTGGCGGTAAAAGAGAAAACTCGGCAGCTTGCTGCTCTGAAAAAGTCGATAAGAAATGGCCGTGGTCTTCATGAACAAATTCCAAGTTGGGTCGGGGCGCTAGCAGTCTCCCGTTGCCCTGGACCTCGTCAATTATTTCCACTTCACTACCAGAATGGTCCTCCTCCTGTTCATTCCACGCTTCCTCTGCCTCATCGTTCTCATTTTCTTCTTCTTCCTCTTCGGACTCAGAACTTGAAAGTTCTTCGCTATCGTTCAAACTCACAACAGCTAGGAAACCGGAAATAAAAGCATGTAAGCATGTAAATAAGGGACAGGGAACTTATGCCAATGTACGTGTCCTCCTTACAAGGAGAGTCTGTGCCCGTGGTTTCGGAAGATGACGCAGAGGTGGTGGATTTTTGGCTGGTGAACACAGGGTGAGCTTCAGCAGAAGTATACTCTTCTTCACTGAAACACAGAAGAGGGGAATAATCAGAGCTAATTTTGCCTATACATCAACTGAGCCACCACGTTAGCACCCTAAAAACAAACACAGACACAAAAACTGGCAACCCAATGCCGATATATTGCATGTGTGGATGCACAATGTGCAATTTGTAGTGCAAAAGAACACTCATATATTATGGGTCTTTGTAAAGAGTATTTCTGTAATCTCAATCTGGCATGATAATGTGAGGCATCACTACACTTTGCACTGATTGGTCAACATGATTTTGTCCGAGGCATCATGCATTTTGTGATGCGTATGGCTTCAAGTGAGCAGTAGGAGTGGGAACCTCTTGTTACTTCACGATACAATACGCGATACAAAGCTCATGATAACTATGATCTGGCGATACGGCGATACAACGATTATCGATACATTGGTCAGGAAATCATTCTAGGATATTCTACAAACTAATAAACAGAAAAACAAGCTTCTGCTGTGAATTGGAATGAGTTTATCACTAGTAGACGTCCAATCCATTTGAACTGGGAGGGTGGCAGCGAATGAACAAATGTTCATTCGCTGCCATCCCTCCCATTTCAAACGGATTGAACGTCTATGGCCGTCAGTGGCAGCCAATGCTTTGAGGGTCATTTACCTGTTGATTATTAGTTACTCTGTTAATTTTGGGGTATTTTATGGGTCACTTCCTGTTTATTTTGAGTTAAAGAACGGGAAGTGACCTGGGAATCACCCAAAGGAATAGGCAGTGACTCAAATTCAACAGGAAATGACCTGTAAATGATACGCAAGTGACATGTAAATGCCCCGAAAATCGGACAGAATGACTGCGAATGCTCTGGTGTCGAAGAACGTTCCCAGTCTAAATGGATTAGAGTCGAGCACAGCCAATGGCAGCCTTAGAGTTAACTGAGACATTATTATGGTGGAAGATTTTGATAGCAACTTGTTGGTTCCTTTTTTTTTTAAAAACATTGACACCTTTTTAAAACGATATCTCGATTCTTGGCAGGACCATATCGATAACCTTTTGGGATACAATGTATCACAATATATCACCATTTCGATATTTTGTCACACCCCTAAGTAAGCAGTGTGTCATGAAGAGATATCCAGGGGAAGCAGATGGATGAAAAGATAAAAAATGATGACCAACAGAAAATCAAAGGCAGTCAGGGCTGTGTGTTAGCAGGAGAATAATTTGAAATAAAGTTATGGCTTTCTCTGTAATCCAAAACAATGTTTGTGTGTCTAGTAGTAAGCAGCGAAAGTGTTGATGGTGTCAGAGGCACAAGCGACGGGTGGTTACTTACACCTTGTCTAGTAAGCAGCCTACCCTGCATCATCACACCAGTGAACCTTATTATTTTACTCGCCATTTTCCAAGAAAATAGCTTAACCCTTTCAAAACAACATTTAAAAAAAAATCTTCGCTGATTTTTACTCTACTCAAACACCAAAACAAAGTGCAATTTTTTGGGTTGGGAAAATTTCATCCTTTTATTGGTTACTTTTAATGTAAATGTGTTTTTGATAAGAAATGAGCACTTTTGTTTGCCTTTTTGAAGTTGCGTTTTGTCTCAGCCATTTTCAAAGAGCCAAAAATAGTAAAGAGGGCGTGCTAAACCTCATGATTTGATTTTGATGGGCAAAGTTTCATCCAATCATCTCCCAGAAGTGGCAATAGCAACTAAATTCAGTGTATTTATTGGTTAAGAGATGCGAATGCATCATTTCCGTCAGCAGCATGCTCAGGTCTGAAGGGGTTAAACTGAGACCGTCTGCTGTGCCACTTCATATTACCGTATTTTTCGGACTATAAGTCGCAGTTTTTTTTTTTTCCCCATAGTTTGGCTGGGGGTGCGACGTATACTCAGGAGCGACTTATGTGTGAAATTATTAACACATTATTATATCATTTCACATGTTATTTTGGTGTTTTGGAGTGACACTGATGGTTTGGCAAACTTGTTAGCATGTTCTTTATGCTATAGTTATCTGAAAAACTCGTTAATAGCTATGTTACGTTAACATACCGTCCAAGTTCACATTTTGTTGTTCATGCATCATATAACATCATACTGTACACTAATTTAGCATGTTGTTCTCTATTGTATTTTTATTTTAAATTGCCTTTCAAGATGACATATCTGTTCTATGTGTTGGATTTTATCAAGTAAATTTCCCCCAAAAATGCGACTTATACTCCGGTGCGACATATATGTTATTTTCCTCTTCGTTGGACATTTTATGGCTAGTGCGACTTATACTCAGGTGTGACTTATAGTCCGAAAAATACGGTAGTTTCAGTAACCTTTGTGACTTTCCATAATTTAAATTTGCCCTTGCCCTGCACTCAAATTAGATATTACATTAGAGATTTTCTATGTCAGAGTGAAGCTGGGACGTTGTGTTAAACATAAAAACAGAACACAATGATTTAACTCATTCCCTACCAAATAAAGTATGTCACAAGACATCCCCCTGTCTTCAAGCGCCACAGAATATTCTATTCTATGGCTACATGAACACAGAACTTACAAAAAGAATTCATTAGGAAGCATTAAAAAAAAGTTTTGATTCTGCTCTTTTTTGTTCTTTAGCTATGAGGAGTTGAACATCATAAACAACATTGCTTATACGTCTTTGGTAGTGAATGAGTTAAAAATCATGTTCAACATATATTTATTTGAATACACCATTACTGGTAATTTGTTGGGATGAAAAAAAGGCATACTTGCTGCTCCCACGGATTCCAGAACGAGGCAGGGCAGGGGACAGACCACTACCAAACAGATGTTGCTCCACAAAAGCAGACAGATCTAAAAGATGACCAAAAAAAAAAAAAAAACACAATTATAAAACACATCATTCATAAACAAAGAGTGTGCATGTTGTTTCGCCAGTAAAAAAAGTGTACACTCCCAAAGACATACCTGCTGTTTGCTCCAGATTGTTTGCCATTTCATCTGCAGGCTCTGTGTCTCCACATCTTTGAACCTCTCCAATAACCGCCGGAACTTCAGTGTCTCCAAATGCGTTCATGTGCTGGATGAACTCAGTGACTTCACCATGTTCACATGCTTTCACTTGCTGTGTAATGGTGATGGTTTGAGTGTCTCCATCAGTCTTAATTTGCTCTAAAATGGCAGCGGATTCAAAGACTTCTAACTGGGCAATGTTCTCATCGCTGAACGATGACTCCGGCTGAGATTCAGTCTCTGGGGCAGTGTCCAGCAGCTTATCACCTGGTAATAGAAACATTTCATACACTTATGTCATGACTGAAATAAAATAAATGGGTCATTTTTCATTTGGTTGATTATGTGATAAATCCAATATAACTCATTACCATGACCGGTTGGTGCCTGGTCAATAACTTCTACATCTTCATTTTTGATACCCGATTCAGTATCTGGGTTGTCCTCCATTTCACACTCAGTTTTGTCTTCATCAAGAAGACCCTCAGTTTCATCTTGATCACCTGGCAACTCAATGTCTGCTTCAGTCTCAATTTTACACTCAACTTCTTTAATGTCAACCTCTTGCTCTACAGCAATATCCATCACATTTTCAAATTTCTTATTTTCCTTCAGTTCCTGGTCTTTATCTTTACTTAGTATCTCCAGAGGAGCTGGCTCACTGGCTGGAATAGAGTTCTGCCTTGATTCGTCCTCAAGGTCCACAACGACATCATTTCCTTCCTTTGAGTTAATAGTCTCTCCATCTCCTTGATGGTCAAATGAAAGAGGTGCATCATAGTACTCCAAAGTGGTGTCTGTCGACCGAAAAGACGTCTGACTAGCGTCAAAGCTTAAGATTAACTGAGCTTGCGTTGTATCATGCGGTTTGCTTGATATTTCAGCTTTGTGGATCGGAGATAATTCCCTCAGAGAACATCTCAACTGCGGTGATGGAATACCACCTTCAGGAGGCATGAACTTCACGCGGGGCGGCTCCGCTTCCTCATCTTCGTCAAGTTGTGCAGACCATGACTTGCGTGTGTGGGATATGTCGATTCCTTTGGTGAGCGGGTTAATCTCACTTTCTGATACCATCTGTAAAGAAAAGGGTTCCAGATTTACCTGTCTGTTAATGTGCCATTAACACTTTACACAATAAGAGTCTTTTTGATAAGTTAAAAGGTTAGGATTGGACCAGGTGGTTGGGTTTATACATGTTCAAAGTCCAATTCATTTTAAACTGAGAGGTGAATGGTCATGTTTCAGTGCCATTGATGACTTTAAGTGTCCAATCAATTTTGACGGGGAGGGTCAACCTCTCCCATATCCCAGTCAATATGAATTGGACATCTAGTGTCATCAATGGTAGCCAATGAGTGCCCAATAAAAGGTTAATTGACAGAGAAAGCAGTCATGCTTAAATAGCGCTGGTCTTACCCCGTTAGTCCAGTGGATGTCCTTTTCCTGTTCAGAAGACTCGCTAAAGGTGATCCTGCTTTCTTTGCCCCGGAGTGGAGGGGTGACGGATCGGCCAGGAGATGCGGAAGGAGTAGCCAAGGGATTTGGCCTCGGAGTACTGCGGAGGATGGACTGAGGGGCAAAGTCTGAGAAAGCGGCGCTAGAAGCAGTCATGGCACGAGCACGCTGAAAGGACAAGAACAACAGTATGTTCAAATTTATAAGATTAGTTTGAAACTTGTTTGATATTGAGCCATACCTTAACAATTGGTGGCGTTTGCAGCAAGCTGAACTCTGGGGCTCTTGTGGTGCTTTTTAGATGAGCCCAAGAGGGCCTGGGAGGACTGAGAACCGATTGAGGGCTTTGAACCACCACGTCCATGAGCCTATGTCACATGAAAGCGGAGGTAATAGTGCACACACTGATTTCTGATCGTTTTATTAAAAAGCCAAATTCCAAACTTTGGGGAAAAAACACCAACATTCAATATATTCCATTTTTTCCCTTCCTACATAATTTTATTTTAATTACAAATATATGAAGCAAATGATAGCCAAACAAAAATATGTTGAACTAAATTTGTCAAATTTAGAATAAAGAAAAAAAAATCACAAAGAGAAATGTTGGAGATTATTGCCTTTGTTAAGATGTTTCAAGAGTGGATTTATAGGTCTTTTATTAAGTATGATTAAGGCTACGTCTACACTAGGACAGATAATTTTCTCCAGGGTATTTTGCCAACTATTTTTATACCTGTCCACACTTTGTTAAATGTGCGTTTAAGGGCCTCCCCGCTTCTGCAAAGTACGCCTGCATTTGTGTAAACTACGCATGCGTGTTACGTCATTGCCCGCGCGGTTTACCTCTGAAACGGAAACTCATTCCTAGCCTGCGGCAAATTTCGAAATTACTACATTTTCTAAACTCATTATTTTGTGATCACAGTTTTTTTTTTTTTTTTTAAATATTTTCCGACTCCAACACCGTTCCGATTGTTACAACTGCCACTCTTTGCTGCCTAATGTGTGAAGAAGTGGAATTTGTAATGACATTCCGTATAGTCACTGTGTGATACATGAATATTTGTGTGTGTGTGTGTGTGTGGGGGGGGGGGGGGGGTGTTAAACGACACTTGGAGAAAACTAATTTTTCCACTCCTTAATCCTTGCGATTTTCTTTTTTTCCATCTGGCTGGATGGACCTCCTCATGTTCCGTTACTCCACTGCATCTCTACAAACTGGAACTCTTTCTGCTTCTACCCATCATCAGTCCTGGTGCATCTATAGCCAGTCCGACCTGGGAGTGGATCTCTCCTGATTGAGGTTCTCTCCAAGGTTTCTTTTTTCCCATGTTTTTTTATTTTTATTTAAAAAATATATATATATATATTTTTTTTTTAGTTTTTCCTTGCCGCCAGTGAGGGTCTAAGGATGGGGATGCCCAGGTCATGGACTCATTCATCTACTATATCTGGCAGTATCAAAATGACTGTAAAGCCCTCTGAGACAAACTTGTTGTGATATAGGGCTATACAAATAAAATTGAATTGAATTTTGTAAAGCAAAATACTGCAACATTTTTTCTTTTGGTAAAGGAAGTTATATTTTTTTCAGTTAGGAATACAGTGATACCTCAACATACGATCGCTTCGACACATGCTCGAAATAAAAATGTCAGCGCCGCAGTTTCTTTGTTTTCCCGCAAGACGGACGCACGCGGATTTTCTTGTGAGAGAAATCAACATGGGTTCCAACAATGTTAGTGGAGGTGGTGAAAAAAACAATAAGGTGAGGCTTACCATTGAAATGAAGATGGAAATGATGAAAAAATAAGCGTGGGGTGCGCATCCGTTAACTGTCTCAACAATACTGCCACTAGACAGTCTATGATCTCGGCGGTCCTCCTCCGTTCACCAGACTTTATAAGGTGACAATTATTATTCTAACTAGAGCCGTCCCGACTAGTCGACATCATCGATGACGTAAATGCGTGATTTCAAACTTCTGTTTTAAATTCTATCAATGGCCAGGCTCTTTATTTATTGGAAATGTTAACCCTCCGCAACTCTGGCAGGACTCTTCGTTCTACCGGCCAGCGTCTTTTGCAAGTTCCGAGATTGAAACTTAAACAATGGGGGGACCGATCTTTTGCGGTTGCTGCCCCCAGGTTCTGGAATAGCCTTCCTCCTGAAATTCGCACCACTACGAATCTAGGCCTTTTTAAGTCTCAGTTAAAGACACACATTTTTAGACTCTCCTTTTACCCAGATTAGGGTGGCCTGGTTTTATTTCTTAAGGGTATTTAATGTTTTGGGATTTTATCAGTTTTATTTGCTTTCTGACTTATCGCGATGCGCTGGTTTAATTTTTTTTAAATGTCATTCAATTATACTTTCCTGCCTTTTATTTATCATGAGCCATGTTTGTCTTTGTTGTAAAGCACTTTAAGGACCTTTCGGGTTTTGTAAAGGGCTACTAAAATAAATTTGATTGATTTGATTGATTGAAATGCGTCGACGAGCACAACATCCTGTTGACGGTTAATGAAGTGTTAAAAAAATATATGCGTGGAAATTTGAGAATGCCGGACGCTTAGTATGAAATCGGGAAAAGTGGCACAAAGCCAAAAAATTGCCCAGGATTGGCCTAAAAATTGACTTATTTCAACGAAACAAAGGAGGGTACACTGTTGTGTCCCGTCTCTTCAATACCAAGCTTGCATACCAGGCTGCACGTGGGCTGTGAATAAACACCTAAAGCGCCATCACCCAGTTGTAATTTTGGAAGACGACAGGAGACAACAAGCTGGCAGATCGTAAGTCCATCCAACTAACTAATGACATGTTTTATTGAAGTCGCTAAGCCTGTCGCAACATACAGTGAGTCTGTTTATCCTATGGTAAATAAAAATGAGGGCAGTAATTTTCAGGCTGCGTTTAGCGCCGTGTGCATGCTTGCATACAGTTGTGCGTGCGTGTTGATGGCATATGAGACTCCAGTTCCTTTCACAGATGATTATTGGTCATCAACACGCCGTAGAATTAAAGTTCAGACATACAAAATAAGGAAACACATCTATATTAAACTCTGTTAACGTTGGCATTGCTACATTGAGGCTAATGGGGAAAAAGACAACCTACGTTAGCCTGCAATAAAACATTGGCAGTCTTCTCCAAAACGCAAACATGCGGTTAAAAGGTAACACTTCGAAAATGAAAAAAAAAAAAAAAAAAAATCCCAGTTTAACAGCATTTGCAAACGAAAAAAAAAAAAGTACTGACACCACATGCAATAACGAAAAGTGCTCTTTTGCGGAGTGTAAAGCTTACGGTTAGCGGTTTAGCAAACGTACTTCCGGTGACCATTTCAAAATAAAAGCATGTCATGCTTGTCATATAAATAACGATTTCTGGAGTTAATCCCCCATTCTTCAGAATTCAGATTCAACACTAAGAATAACTTTAAAATGACACTCTTTATGAAAAATCTGATTGGCAATGAATAATTATTATTCTATTACTACTATATATAGTAGTATACTATAATATTAATATTCGATTTTTTTTTTTTTTTTTTTAAGAATTGTTTTGAATCATGTTGGAAAGCCAAAGTCAGTGTTCTGTTTACCGATACATTCCATTGTTTTGCACTAGTTAATGCTATCAGCAGTTGACGTCATTGTTTATTTAATATTGTTATTTAGATGTTTATTTGTACTTTAATAAAGAATTTAGGTATTCCAAAATGTTTTTGTGAATTAATAAGAGCCAACAAAAATTTCTTTGCTAAATTAATAATAATTTAAAAAATAGATTGGTCGACTGATTGTAAAAACAGTCGGCTGACCAATCGGGAGAAAATTAGTCGTTTCGGTCAGCCCCAATTGTAACACCACCAAAGAAATCACCAGCTTTGTCCGGTTTTTAATCATTTATTTCAGAACTTGTGTAACACAAGATGCCTAGTGTCCGCGCAGCTGAACAAGTGAAGTAAAAAGCCCTCCGTCCGATACGTCAGCCAAGCGGTGCATTCAGGTACATTACGCAAAAATACATCTGCCACATTAGAACCCGGTTCGTTACATTATTACAGGTATTATTATCATTATATTATTATTGCAATTCTTATTCATAGTTGATTTTTATAACTGCTATTTGCAACAGAACCTGCAGTATTTGTTAAGGATTTAGTGTAGGTTTTTGGGATGTGGAACGAATTAATGGAATTATAATGTATTCTTATGAGAAAATCCTGCTCGACATACGACCATTTCGACTTTACAAACAAGGTCCTGGAACAAATTAAGTTTGTATGTAGAGGTACCACTGCATGAGGTTTTTAACCTTTCCAATCATTTTTAGAGAACTACTATATGTGCAGTTAAAAAAAAAAAAAAAAAAAAAAAAAAAAAGTCTTGTTTGACAGGTATTTAACAAAAACAAAATTGCTTGGAATTCTGAGAGCTTTTATTTATTCATCGGGGGATCATCATGGCAGGTCAGGCTTTTCAAGAACTGGTCATAGGTCCAAAAATTGTTATTGGTGCACCCCTAATAACAAAGCTTTATTGCGGTTTCTACAAATTACCTTGAAAATCGTTTAGAGCCAATTCTAATAGGAGTTCCCAGGAATGGTTCTGGTTGGGCTTGAGCTGCAGGTTTAAGGAATCCAGAAGGTCTAGGACTTAAAAGCACAATTATATGTAAGTCAACATTAAATAACACATAACAAGTGGTTTTCTGTTGGCTTACCTCTTAGCAGCAGGGGACTGTGACTGGTCTCCTTTGCCTAACCACACCTCCTCAATTTTGGTCAGCACATTGTTGATGAAGCCTGCCCTAGACATCACCTCATTAGAGCAACGCTTGGTGATGGTTGACAATGGTTGTGGACGAGTCACTGCACCAGAGTGGGAAATTATGTAAACATATGCAATTGAAGGGGTGTTCATGAAGACTTTTGACGATTCCACTCCTGCTTTACCTTCTTTGTGGATGGGTCTGGGATGTTGGTAGGGTCTGGCCGCCTCCATCGCCAGTTTCCTCTGAACTCTGGGCAAAACTTTGCCACAGAGGTCCATTATAGAGTTGCGGATGTTTGATCGCTCTTTAAGCTTTGGGTCTCGTTCATTCTGACAATAAAGCAACATGGTTACCTTGTCTATTAATAAAAACAAAAGAATGTCAAAGTGTGCCAGTGGTACTTGTGGCGTTAAGTGTCACGGTCATACCACATGTTGCATTTTGAGGCTGTGGGTGAGTCGCAGGGCCGGTATGTAGTTGGCTTGCTGAAGGTAATGAACCATCAGTATTTCCTTGTTTTGGAGTCCACCAGTACCTAGGAGAAACTTTTCCAATGCATCCTAAAGACAAAGATAAATTATTATCTGAACTTCTTTAAACAGCTGTTAATGTTGGTTCATGAAGCAAAAGTGACCTGCTCAGTGGGGCAGAGGGGCAGTTTTAGCAACTCTTTGAGGAGGCCCAGTTCCTGGCAGCTCTCGTACATGAAACCAAGCATCTCGGTCGCATTGAAATGATTTGAGTGTTGCCGTAGTAATAACCATGCTTCAGTGAGACACCTAGGAGCGGGAACACTTGGTAATGACTAATCTTTGGACTATAAACCACACCAACAGAATTTTACAAAAACAGTATGCATTCACATATAACACACACTTGATTATAATCTACAGGGATATACACACCAAAAGACATGCACCCCCTTTGCCCTGTAAAAATCCATACATAAGCTACACTGGCCACAGGGTGCAAAGCAGGGGGAGGGGGACTGTTCATTTGAGAATCAATCTTTTTGAAACTTAGTAACTATGCAGCATGGATCTATCGATCCTCGGAACCTGATTTTTATGTATCAGGGCTGATTAATTGATTGTGGACTTATTGGTGCCCGTGTTATCTGTAGGCTACGAGTTGTGCTTGTTCATTTGAAATTTACAACAATGATACACTTGAATCAAGTACAAGGGATCAAAGAAAACAGAACTGTATTTGCATTCTGCTTACCTGTTATGTAGCAGTACAGAAAGACAAAGTTTGGCCAGAGACATGGAGTTAATCGGGGCCCGTGTTGCATGAAAGTAGCGGAGTGCCAATGAGTGTTGGCCCTGACACATGAGGGCTTGCAAGACACGCTCATGCTGCCATGCAAAATGCCACTGAGAGGCAGCTGGATTCAAGAGTAGTTCGAATGACCTCTGAATAAAAACATTGACAGTAAGGCGAAAAATTAGCTCATAACTGTGAAAATAGCAATATTAACAATATCAACCTCATTTGTGTGCAGACCTGGTGGTCACGGTTGTCCAGGAGCCAGAGGCCTTGCACCAATTTAACTAATCCAAAATTGATGTCGAAAGCTGTAGGAAAAGATTCCACCGATGCTGCCTCCTTATTTGGAAAGGAGTACATGACATCTAGCAATAAGTAGATTACCTAAGAATACGTCAAGGCTCATCACATATAACTTTATGAATGGAATATATAAGTATGTTTTTAGTTAGCCAAACCTGTCTCTTAACTTTTTAGAATTAAAAACATTATTCTGTTTAAATAAATTGACTTAAAGTGGCACATAAAAAAGTAGCATTTACAGTTTTATTAACACTAGAGCTATGCTTCCATTCATAATTGATAAAACACTATCAAAATTAGTCATAAGACCGACTTGTGTGTGGAGGATACAATTGCATGTTTGGTAGACTCATCAACGCTGTCCAGAAGATAAATATCCAGCAAAGCCTGCAGATCAGAAATTCATAAGTTGTTAAAGAATGGTGTTGAACCTAGAGGAGTTCCAAAAAAATCGATTATTACTTGCATCACGATTCGATTACGATTCATAAAGGTTCAAAAGGTTCAAAAATGATTATTTTTCCTCATAACTTTATGGCAGCCGCTCGTAGCAGACCGAAATTCAAGACACGTCTGCCGCCCGGGCACCGTTAACGGGCGCACACACGTTATGATGGATGCTGCTGGTTACTGAAAGAGAGATTTACTCCTTTTTAAAAGACTGGAAAATACATTTGTGTATGAAACAGGCAGGGACAGAAGCGCGACCCTGCGCAAATTATTTTTTAGAGCAAGAGGGGAAGATAGTTCGTTGCTGCTTGTCTTTCAGATGTGCAGCAGTAGTTTTAAGGCATTTGAATTAAAAAAATGTCCTGTGTTGCTAAGACCCGTGTGCATCTATAAGAGGGGAGTACACAAACCCTCCTGTATTGTTTAGCCTTTATTGTAGTTGTTTTTGAGATGTTAATAGTTAGCGCCGAGCACTAAGCTAATTAGCTAATTCGCTAACGTGTATTTCATATGCAGAACGTGTAAAACCATGATTAAGTGCAGCGGTAACACTACAAACATGTGAAATAGTACAGAAATCTGTGAAAACATAGTATAGTGGTTAAAAGAAGTCTTATTTCTAAAGACACTGTTTCCAGAAAATGTGGAATTCATTCCACCTGTGTAAATTTTATTGTAAAAAAAAAAAAAAAAAAAAAAAAAAAAAAAATACATAATAAAGCAGCCTAAGGGCAGCTTTTTGTTGTATGGGCATGTTTCCATCGTTCCTGTTGAATATTAGGATATTTTAAATAAATAATGGACATGTGTTTGTCTACCGTATTAATTAGTAATGTACGATAATCGTGATAACCATGATCGTCAAAACCGTGATCATCGTTCAGTAATCGAATCGTAGCACCCTGAATCGCAATCGAATCGTGGGGTGCCTAAGATGGCACACCCCTAGTTGAACCACATATTTAATCGTGTTTAATCAATGAAGTACACGTCAGCATACATGAATCGTCCGTGGTGGATACCGTCCTGTTCCACCTTCATCCCTTTTCCACAGGTTGGTCAAGGGTTCACCGCATTGGCCAACCAGATTGTCAATCATTAAGCAGTCTCCGCACCACTTGTCTCTGTGAAACAATAATAATTATTATTTAACACTACATTGTAGAAATTCATTAAAAATAAAAAAAATAAAAAATAAAAAAGTTTTAAAAACAGTACTTACTTGGCCATAGCGGTGAGCTCCTCCCTGCGCATAGAGTAATAGTTGCTGATTACAGAGTAACAGTAGAAAGGCCTAGAGAGCTGCATGGCATCAATATCTATAAAAATGACAAGTTACAACTCACACAGACGAAACAGCAACAAAGTTTTGTTGATTCTAAAAGTGTTTCTGATACATTTACCTGATCCTTCAGGGAGCAGGCCAGTACGGCAGAACCAGAGGACCACTTGTACATACTTGGAAATCAGATTGGACACAACATTCTTGTTGACCAGACCAACTAGACCTGCACAAACAAATTAACAGCAAGCAATATTAATAATAACAATCATATTATCTGTAAATAGCATAACAGCATTAAAAGTGAAACAGTTTAATGAAACTTGACTGACATTACTGTATAACTGATTAATCACAAAGGGCAAGTAGAAATGCATCACACCAGAAATCTCGATATTTTTTCATGCCGTTTTATTAGTCAAAACTGAAGAGTCATTTTGAGGCCTTGGAACGTTGTAGACCACTGGTGTCAAACTAAGATCCATCCCATCATGGTATATAGTGTGTGGCCCGGGGAAAAAAAAAAAAAAAAAAAAAAAAGCTTCGACTTCATGTTTCTTGTCAATGTAAAATTTATGTATTTCTTAATTAAATAAAAGACGAAGGAAATCAAATGTTGACTTGCTTTTTTTTCTGTTTACAAAATATAGATTTAACGTGATTTTCTAAGAAGCTAAAACTGGGGAAAAAAATTGGCACATACATTAGAACTACAATGTGGTATGAAAACAACATTTTCATTGTGCAATCACCCTTCTGCGTCAGCTCCTGAGCTTCAGTGAGCAGACAGTGGAAGATAATACTGAGGTTATTCAGCAGTCTCTGGCTATGCTGCATCAGCTGCAGGGTCTGAGGGTCTGTAAAGTTTGATGAACTGTCAAATAGAGGAGCACCTTAAAAACAAAAAAGTGAAGACATCATGCAACCATTTTTGCTCTTGATTTAAAAGTGCAAATGGCCCAAAACATACAGATACTATCCAGTTCTTCCTTGGTCTGAATTACTTTGTTCCAGGCCCAATCCAAGATGTAGCGCAGGTTTAATGCAGAGCCTGGTTGTTCTGATGATGATAAATAGAATATAAGTATATCTAAAGATACATGCAAAAGGGTCAAACAAAAATGATAGCCTCTCACCTTCTGCAGTCCACTGCTTGATACAATCAGTGATAGGTTTTAAAGAGCATGTCTCTACTGCAGTTGCCAAGATGGCATCCAGCTGTTCCTCCTTCGAGCAGTGGATACATTTACATATTAATTTTCATGCATATTTGTGTGACAAAAAAAAAAAAAATGTTTATCTTACAATAACAATAATGCAGCAGCAGCATGTCAGATGTTGAAAAATGGTACAGATGCACAATCCTCTAAAAAATTAATAATAATGTAATGGTGATTTATGCACCTGAGATAGGCTGGAGGTGTGGGCGTCAGCAAGGCGAGATGACAGAAGGCCCGACATAAGGCACCGCGAGTAGATGCTAGAGATGACATCACTGGAACATGGAGCAGTGTTCTTCAAAAAGCTTAAGGTCTGGTAGTACAGGAAAAATTCAATTGAAATGTGGATTGAAAAAAAAAAAAAATTCTAATAATCTCAATAACTAATTAACTAATACGCTGCCATTGATGGCATGAGACGTCCAATCCATTTTGACGAGGAGATTAGCAGCAAGGATTCAATGGCACTAACACATGAGCATTCACAGCCATTCCTCCCAGTTTAGTTGAATTGGAACGCCTATCATCGTTAATTCCAAGGAATTCGTTAAATATTATGAAGAAAAAAAAAATCTACTTTAGATTGTTGTTGTGGCCACAACCAGAGTATTTCTTTTTCTCTTTATTTTAATACAGTAATTTTGTTTAGATTAACAATTTTTTAATATCTATTTTTTTCTTACAAAATAAAATATACTAATAAAATTATATACAAACAATATAATTATAATTGAGACCTGGAGTCCATGTATGTGGACACCACATTTTGGGTCATGTATTTATGAGGTTTTTATGAAATTACCAAAAGTAGTCAATGGCCCTTTAAAAGGGTTAAGGTATTCTTGACAAGATAATGCAATTACAGAATTTCTTTTCCTCACAAATTTCGAGTCTACTTAAAATTTACACCAGCAATATTGCAAATTTTTGGTTGTTTAATTTGCAATTCTTAAATGCAGGTTACTCCAGCTTCCTTCAACATTTCAAAAACATACATGAGATGAATAAAGCACTCAAAACTGTCCAGAAATGAAGTATATATGTGCACTGACAATGATTAGGACAAGTGGGATTAAAAAAATGAACGGATGGGTGTTGCAATGTAATGACTCACGAACCTCTTTCTGATATCCAGAGCAGGTTGAATGGGCAATTCCAGAGTTGAATAAACAGGTGGCATCTGTTACAATAAACAGTTGCAATTAAGTAAAATTGTATTTTACAACATGCAGGCATCATGTTCACATACTACTAGCATACATGGCTCTCCAAAAAATTGGAGAAAAGATAAAAAGGCCGTTGCGTACCAAAGTTGTATGCAGTTGGGTGAAAGTACTGTTCTGGTGGGGGAAAAGGTAAAGGAATACCCCTGCTGAGACTGTGATCCTGTACAACCACATCCAACAGGCTGTGCGGAGAAGCCATTTGTGTCACTGGGTCCAAACACCAAATGGCAATATAAGGACAGTTGCGTAAAGACTCTCCCATTCTGTCAAAAAAGGGTGCAAGTGGAGCATCACAGTGAGCTATTGTATCTTAATTATTGAATTTTTGAAACAAACATTGCATAACAATACTTCCACAAATCAAATACTTTGCACACACTTTATTACTGCTGCCAGTTTAGTACAACAGGAATCCACAGACACCAATGTACCTGAATGAATCTGGCATCTGTGCATGATACCAACGGTTGATGTCAAAAACCCCAATGTAGGTAGACGGCATTGCCTGTCCATAGGTCTTGACCTGCCAGCTAAAGATGGATATGCTTGTGTCTGGAGATGCAACTGGAAAAATAGGAGAAAAAAAAAAAAATCGCAATTTATGACCCTTAAAAGAAACAGGAAAAAGGATAGAGACCAAAACAGTACTCTGTTGACTACATTTACTGAGACATGCACCATTTGTAATTAGGCAAAAGATAATTACTTACACTCTTCATTTAAATTTTTTTTTTTTTATTTAAAAAACTTAATCATCAACTTTATTTTATTAAGTTGATGTTCGAGGCCTTGTTAGGTCCTCGGAAAAATGTGTTCCAGTGCAAAATTCAAGGGCCATAAATAGGCCTGTCGTGATAACAAATTTTAGTGGGCGATAAATCAACTCATAAATTATTGCGATATGCGATATTATTGCGCATTATTATATTGGTTTTTTTTGGAGCGTTTATTTATTGTCATCATCATGGGTATCATTGACAGTTGCAAGATGTGATATGAGCAACCCGAAAAAGACCGAAGACAAGGGCTGACGAGAGAAGCATATGTTTATCATGTCCCGTCCCCTTTTAACCGATTTACAATAACACAGTGAGAATATAGTATATATTAATAGATCAAGTACACCCATTTAAACGCAATAAATGTTTACTTTTAAATTAAAAAAATACCTTTTAAGAAATCACAACTAAAAACAATAGACCATGCCTCTTTCAAGTAAAAGACAATATTAATACCGCACAGAAACACACAATAAATGTCTTTTTTCAAGAAAAAATAAAATTGCACTTAATAACTGAAGCGTTTAGGCACATAGGTATAAAGTTGCAGTAACAGTAATTGCACTTCAACAACAACAGAGAAAAATAGACTAACTAAGTAGCAGTAACAAAAATTTGGCTCCCAAAGGTATCAAATATCATTTAACAGAGGTAAAACGGTCTCATTTCTTCAGCAATGTAGCGGACTTCACTTTCCGTGAGGGAACGCTATTTTGCGCGGTGTCATCTGTATTTCTCACATCAAGCGAATACCTCTAACTGTCAATTAACGTGACGAGGAGGCTCCGCTTGTTGCGATGCAGTTTTCTTACTAAGCAGTGAAAACTGGAGAGGATGATAGTGTTTCAAATGAGCATGTAGATTTATTCTGTTGGCCATCTTTGTTGAAACAACCTCCAGAAACATTTTGCAGACTGGTTCATCCTCTTCCTCATTCCGCTCGCTCATTGCTGTGCACCGACAGTGCACTCGGCCCTGCCTCCATCCATTAAATGACGGTCACTCAAACTCAAATGTATAAAACGAACATACCCAGAAGTCAATTAAACAGAGTGGCACAAGGAAGCTGAACTTTAAACAGCGCTGTCAAGCACGTCTGCCACACATCTGCCGCAAGCGTGTGCGTCACGCGCGCACGCACGCACGTGACAAACGCACGCGAGGCGATAAATCACAGCAGGAAAATTACAGTCTTCATTTTTATATACCGCGCGATAAATGGAATTATTGCATATTGCGACAGGCTTAGCCATAGAGGCATGTTTTAGTGAAGAACTTTTAAGGAGCATGCAGAGAGCAGATTTCCACCAAAGCAGCCAAATGCAAAGCATCGTCACATTTGGTAGATTGGGTATTCTACCTTTGCACTTGAGCTCCAAGATGCCTCTTTTCTGGTCTGATCACCTACCCTGGAAATTTTACTTGCCGCACCTTAAATAGGCTAATTGTTATACCATTATTTGTGAAATTGTAATACTGACCTTTGACCTTATCCCAAAATCAATCACTTTTTCCATTTCATATTACAAAAATCATGCAAGTTTGATAAGAATCCCTTTATTTGTTAGAGTTGAACAGAAACCTGCAGTCATACGGAACCGAATATATAACCTCCACCTTCCTTCCAGTAAGTTTCACCTACTGGCAGATGTAACAAAACGTCTGAGGTACACTATCAAATACCTTCATCTTATAGATTGGGTAAGTAGAATGACCAATTGTTTCTCTCTACTTATACTATCATGACCAATTTCACCTTCATTCATGCTGTCGTCCCTGTCTGGATGGGGTCGGAATTTTTCGATGGTCTGGCACCTAAGCAGGTGCGTTCTGGTGGTCTGGGCTCTGAGAGGGTAAGCTGTACCACTCAGCTCCTGACTGTAACGCTCCTCACAGTACTCTAGACCCTGAAAATTGTAAAAAGATAGGTAAGGAGGAAGGAGGGAAAAGCAGCAGCGAATATTTACTGAAATAGTAGTATTCTACACACCTCGTAAACAATTTTCCCAGAGGGTAGACACTTCCGCTCCCTGAAAGCCATTTGCAGCAAATGGAGACTGACCGTATCGCCCTCTCTGTGGGTGTGAAAGATGTGAGAAGTGAGACTGGGTGGATCTAAAACACCCACACAATGTGTACCTTGCTTGGCAATAGAAAATTGCTAAGAATAGTCTCGTTGTGTTGGAAACTCACTGATCCTGTGAAGACTGAACTGCCCAGAGGTAGCAGCAGTTCCTGGGGTCATTTTCCGGCTCCTGGAAAGTGAAAGCATGAACTGGAACTCTGCCACCATCTAACTGGGAGTTGTATCTACACAAACAGCAACACACAATGGATGTAGAGTCATCAGTGTCAATGTAGGGCAATTTTAACAAATCCATACACACTTGATTTTATGAGCATGTGGACTACTAGATTACTAATAAGTATTGTTTCCGTGTTGCAGTGGGTAAAAAATCTAATTTGAATCTCTACAACCCCTTTATTAAAAACCAAGGATGTCCCGATCCGATCATGTAATTGGAAATCGGGCCAATCACGCCATTTTTCAGAGGCAGCTAACACCGCAGAGTCTGTCATTTCGCATCTAGTTCTTTATACATGTGATATCTACCGAAGCATTATATGGGCGTAGTTTGTAGCGGCTGTCGGCAGCCTTCAGGTATTATTGTTTCTTTATCCATCTTTATCTATCGGCATGAGTTGAGCCAGAGCCGTGAGTTAAGCATGTTTAATCCTGGTCTGTTCCTCATTGCGTCCCGAAGACTACGATGACAGTGTTTTAGTTCCGCTTTACTTGGCATATTTCAGTAATCGGAATTTGAATGTTTGTGAATCGTTCTCGAATCTTCCACGGCCGAATCGTGAATAATCTAAGAATTGGAAATTTCGCACAACTCTAGTGTTTTGAGCTTTTGTTCAAATAAAAACAAAACAAAAAAAACTTTTCCCTCGGTACCGGATCGGGACTCAGTACCGGCAGATTCTCAAAATCAGGTGATTCTGACTCGGGTGCAAAAATATGCGATTGGGACATCCCTATTAAAAACAGCATATTGCTTTCCACAATATAAATGATTTAGTTAAGCATTGGGCTACCATTGCAGCTGTAATACACTCCCTCCTTTATTCTCATCCATTTCCTCTTTTTGCATTATTACAATTGAGCAAGCAGGATAACTTAAACTTTTACAATCACACAATGTTGTTTGTGATTCACTAGAGGTTGCAGCTGTTCTTTTGTTTTAAAACACTGGTAGATGTGTGTTGAGAAGCTGACTGATAAGTTCGAAATGATCTGGTTCAGTCACGCGTCAATCTATGTGTGGCAGTTTTACGACAAACGAATAAAGGCTGATTTAAAGAAATAGGTGAATGACACACTCTTTTCTGAGGGACTTCAAATTCCAAACTTGCAAGTAGCCATCAGAAAAACCCACGACCAGTTGGTTTGTTCTGGGGATGTATTGCAGCGCCGTGGCTGGTACTCCATTTGGTGCATTGAGCTGGAGGGAAAGATGCCTGCCCTCTCTGGTGCTCATTTCTCGGAGCCTGGGAATCTCTCTTGGAGATTTGGTCACTACTTGCAAGCCTGTAAAATTGAAACGGAGTACAGGGCTTAGGAGTACATTAAAATATACAGGAGGAAATAGTGTCCTTAAATCACTCACTTGAAGGATTCTGCTCACTCTGGCTACAAGATAGATCATCCAGACAGAGGTCCACAAGCAGAACATGACCGAGATCCGTTACTACGGCAGCGATGCCAAAAAACCAGCGAAGACTCTGGTGAAGGTGCTGGGTGGAGGTACTTGCTCCACCATAGCTAACTAATGGCTCTATAGCTGTAATCTTAAACATGGCAAAGACACCCAGAACATGATGCTCAATATACAAGCTCTATTCAAATTGGGCTTTAATCAAGCAAGGTTCAGAAAAGACTTACTCTGCCTGGTATGCCCACAGCTTTGGCCACTCTGGACAGTCCTAAATCATAGAGACACAGAACACTGCCTTCTGTTTCTTCCAAGCCAACCAGCAATCCAGACCTAATAATACAAAATCATTTACATTATTAAGCTTTGAATTTTCATACAGGAGCTGATACAGTAAACTACCAAGGCCTGTTGTGAATAGGTACATCTGTGAATTACATCCTAATTAGTGATTGCCTCAAGATTTCACATGATGGCAGCAAATCTGTAAAGCTTTTCCCCCCCCACATCTTGAGGTTAGTTAAAACCGAGAGCATCATAAAGGTACAACGCCATAAAAAAATGTTCCGCTACAGGTTCATTACCAGCCAAAACAGAATGAGAGACTGTTTCTTTCCGAGAGCTGTCATCCTACTTAGTTCAAGTTTGCACTGAAATGTCATTGCACTGCTACTGCCACAACACTGTCACATACATCTCACAAAGTTCTCAGACTTCCGTCTCATCTGGGTACTGCATATGCAATATTTACATGGTTATACTATAGCATGTTTGCACTGTTACATCAATATCTATGCACAAACTCATTTGCACTATCATTCCAAAGTCAGCCCTCTGCCTCCAAGTATGAGTACTGTAAATTGTCATATACGCACCGCTATATTACCACTACATTGCCACTTGCTGCTAGTAACTTATTCACTATTCCCAATCTGTGTACACTGTAATGTTTTTTATTGGCCGTATTGTACTTTTTTTCTATGTGGTGCACGTTTGAGAAATTGTAAATCTCGTTGTACTCTGTACAATGACAATAAAAACTTTCTATTCTTCTATTGGAAATGCTCTCTTTGTCTGTAAATACAGGTTTTGACAGATTGTCTGCAAAACGGCATAAAAGATTTTCAGACTGTAAGCCACTGCTTTTTTCACTCATTTTGAATCCTGCGGTTTATAGTCCAGTGCTGCTTATTGGAGTTAATATGTAAGACTTTGAGAGCGGCGTCATAAGTCTGTCATAAGACCATCATAATTATGACATGACAGTGTCATGGGCATTAATGAATGCTTATGACAGATGTCATTAAGTTTCATCTGGCAAATTTTGTCGAACTCCATTTATGTCCAACTTGGATCTTTTATATCCATTCAAGTGAGATAATTTGCCAGATGACATAAAATGACATCTGTCATAAGCATTCATTAACGCTCATGAGTCATTACAGTGTCGTGTCATGTCATAATTAAGAGTCTTATGACGCCGCTGTAAAAAAGTACTACCGGTTAATATATTTAGGGGTAAATATCCCATAATGTAGTGAGTACAGCTGCGGCTTATAGTCTGGTGCGGCTTATCTATGAACAAGTGCCTTTTTTGCGTCAAATTGTCTGGATGGCAGTTTATAGTCAGGCACGCCTTCCATATCATGAGATAATTGTTATTTTGAGCCTTGTACTGTAAATTGTATATTATCATGAGGTTGCCACCACTAGACATGACCCAAAACTACAGTAATTTCACATTGCAACTTCTGTGCTTTAGAAAACAATAAAAGCAATCTAGAAAATAAATTGTGGTCATCACTAACAGTGAGCTTTTCAGACCAAGCAGAAGGATAATGTGGAATCACTCAATTCGGAGAAAAAAAAAAAAAAAAAGGAATCACCCTTTAAAACTTAATTCCCAAAACTAACTACCGCATCAGATTTGATCACCTCATTAGTTTAAAATTAAAAAGGAGTAATCCAACCTTGGAGTGATATTTTACTTACTAAGTAGACCAATCTGAATCAGGGCTCCAACAGAAGAGATGTAAGTTCAAATAAAGGAGAGGATTGTAAAAATTATCTAACAAGGTAAATCACATGCAATGTTGCAAAAGATGCTGGCTGTTCACAGTCATCTGTGTATAAGATCTGGACCAAGTACAAATGACAAGGAAAGTTTGTTCGAAAGGGAAAAAGGACCTCTTCAGCCAGCTGAAGTCCTTTGCGGTCAGAACACTGGGTGGATGCTCCCCTCCTCCATTGAAGCAGTACGCAGACAGACGTTCTCTAGTCTGCCCATGGATGACTTCGAGATGAGGGCCACAGGCCAGCCAAGCATGTCCTCCACGCCCTTCACACACAAAATTTTTTTTTTTTTAAGTTAGCTGTCATGTAAGTGAGCATAGCAAAAAAAAAAAACCTCACTGATTAAAACAAACAAAAACACCTTTTTAAGTAAGGACAGTACATTCTTTGGAGAGTAGAGAACTCACCGGCAGTAAACTTTCCATGAAGCAAAGAGTCAAGCGTGATTTCATCCTCTCCCACAACCTCAAGGGTCACTGCTGGGAAAGGCAGCAGGCTGCTCGTGACCTGAGCTGTCAGCTCATGCATTGCTTACTGTAAGAACAATACAGGATATAGATTTAAATAATAGGTACACGATAATTATTGGTCCGATAATTATCGGTCCGGTAATAGGAATTATGACGTCATCCCAATAAATACAATAACATTATTAATAGGCCCGATAATATAAGTATAATATTTTTGGCACTGTGTTGGTGGATTGGGATGTGTGCGTTTGTTTCCACTCCTGTTTTGCCAGTTCAATGTATCTGTGACTGTATGTGGTGTAGGAAGAGGTGCGCCACAAATCAAGCGCTCCCTTCTGTGACGTAACGCTCAAACGACGGCAGTCTGCAGCATGGTGCCTGTAGTGTGGGATTTTTTTCCAAATTGTCAGTGGAAAACGCTTCCTCGCAATTTGTAACAAATGCAAAGGAGGAGGGGAAAAAAAGTGTCGAGCTACAAAACATCTGAATAAGCCACTTAAAATGCGACAATCGCTTTGATGTTGTTTAAAAAGAGTATGAGGATGTAATCCCCATCCAATTCCAAGGCCAGCTAAGAAAGCCGGGGTTGTACCATTTTACAAGGCCTTTGAACAGTTTAACAAAGATGACTGAGGGCTATAGCGATCAACAAACATGATCACAGAAATGATGGCGCTCGACAACCAACCCCTTTCCCCTCATCGAAGACATAGGATTCAGGCGGCTACATCGTCATTTGGAGTCCAAGTTCATCATTCCAAGCCGAATGTTTACCGGCAAAGTATGACGAAATTGCCACACGCCTCCATACTTTGATCGGCAACCATGAGTCAGTTTCACTACGGACATATGGACGTGTAATGTTAGTCCTGGCAGCAAGTGGCCGGACAAGGATTTCGTACTGTGCAGAGAAGAAACCTCATGCTTTATTGAAAATGGGTTCACTCACTGGCGTTTATATTGATTATAATAAGGCAAGCCGTTAATCCTTCTTGTTCTACCATATTTTTCATAATGAGGAATGAGTGGTGAACCATACTATATAATGTTTGCATTTTTTTTTGTGTTCGTTATAAGTTAGTATGCTATTTAGAGGTCTTCTGGTTATTGATAGGCTTGCTGTCCAGTAATTAACATGTTAAGAAAGTTGTTTCATGGACCAAGACCACAACAGTCTTCTCTCCTGTAGCACCAAATGTTTGTATCTGATGGGTTTATGTTTAAGTTCAGTGCTCATTGTTTGGGGAACACCTCTTCAATGACATTGACTCAAATTATATTTATTTGAAAAAATAAATATTGGCACTTTATTTGAAGTCGAGACTGTTCTTGTCTTTGTTTTGTTCATTATAATAATGTTCATGTCCGCATGAAAAATCTGGTTAGGTCAAAGGCAAATCTATGTTGAATCCACCACTAGTTTTTTTTAACCTCCAGGTGTTCAAAAACTCAGGTGAATGTGCATTTAAAAATTATACATTTATTATCGGTTATCAGTATCGGCTTTGAGGAGCAGGAAGCTATCGATATCGGTTTCAAAAAAATGGATATCATGCACCCCTAGTTTAAATGAAATGGTTGGTACTTTTCATTTTCTTTTCTCAAATATGAAATATTATAATATATACAGTGGGGAAAACCCATTGGCAATGTATCAAATACTTGTTCTCCCCACTGTACATGTATATTAAGCCTGAACGATACATCTTTTAAACATCGCCATCGCGATGTGCACATGCGCGATAGTCCCACCGCAAGCATGTGCGATAGTTTTTTTTTTTTTAATATCCATATACGCCTTACTTTCTACTCTGCGCACAGCCTCACACCCTCCCTCTCCCAGCCCTTTGTTCCTCTCAGTCACTGCAGCACTTGCTTATTAAACTTAACGATGGCTTTGATCTGGCCAAAGAAGCAGACTTCACACGGGCATCTGTCAATCATCGTTTAACTTGTTAAACAGTTTCTGCAAGGAAGCCGCGGTGGAATGAATGTGTGTGTGTGTGTGTGTGTGTGTGTGTGTGTGTGTGTGTGTGTGTGTGTGTGTGTGTGTGTGTGTGTAGACGTTGGAGACATGATCATGAGGAGTTTGAAATTTCTACATGTCACTCCAACGGTCACAGCTAAGGTAGATAAACAGAAGCATTTAATAAAGCCAAGCATTTATCTACTACAGTACTTTATTCTTGTTCAAAAACAGTACTTTATTCTTGTTAAAAATGATTTGGTTGGACAGTTATGTTTAAAACTGATCATAATTTTGACATATGAAGTGCTTAAAAAACATTTTATATACATTTTTTAAATCACTTTGGGGGAAAAAGTGAGAAAAAACATGTCTTATATGCATCTCTTTCCAATGCTAAATCTGAATAAATACATTGAGCACAAAAAAAAAAAAAAAAAAAAAAAAAAGGGGGGGGGGGGTGCGCTACTTCGCGGTTTTTCACTTATTGCGGCGGGTTCTGGTCCCCATTAACCGCGAAAAACGAGGGATCAATGTACACTGTGGTGATGGTGAGTCATCCAAAGTCTTTCCAAACAGCTATTCAAGTCATCAAGTGAAAATTTCTTTTAAAAAAATATATATAATTTTTTTTTAAATATCGCAATATAATATCGCAATATATCGCAAACCTCTAAAAAATCGCAACAATAGTTTTTTCCAATATCGTTCAGGCCTAAATGTATATATGTACAAATCATTGTTTTCTTTCATATATACCGTACAGGCTAAAGCTTTTGACACACATCATTCAATACAACACAAATGAAGGTCCTAACCCCATTGATAAAGCAACAAATTCCACTATCAACCCTGAAAAGACATACCTGTGAGGTCAAAAATCAATTTAGGTGAATCTTTCTTGAAGCTTATCAAGAGAATAGCAAGAGTGTGCAAAAAAGTGATCAGAAAATGCACAAATGAGACGGTCTGTCCAAACTTTTTGGCCTGTCCAGTATATATCTAGCTTATGTCATAATTAAATCTGCCGTGCTTAAAAACATTGATAAAAAATAAAATAAAAAACATATCTTTATTTTAAATTATACTTTGGGAAAAACATGTCTTATGTATCTCTTTCTAATGCTGTTGAATCTGATTAATTACAATGAACACAAAAAATACTACAAATTTATTTATTTATTTTTAATGTAAAAACGAAGGGAAAAAAAGGATCACGGTAATACAAGGTTTCCGAAGTATTGGAGCTCAAAACACGAAAAAAATAGCCCAGATTGCTCTCAGACTTAAACATAAAAACTTACATACTTGGGCTTCCTATCTGACTGTACTGAAATGTAATGTAATGTCAGTCATGATGATAGCACAGTAGTGCACATCAGTACCTGGTATTAGCAGTTTTGCAACCCCTACATCGGACATGTCCAAAGTGCGGCCCGGGGGCAAAATGCGGCCCCTGGTCAAATTTCATTCGGCCCCCAGCCTCTGTCATAAGATCAATAATGTCTGGCCCGCACACAGACTTAATAAATTGGTCAGCAGTACTGCTACCAGAAAATGAAGTAGCTTCCATACTAAATGCTGCTCCTCATTTACCCACTAAAAGGCAGCAGTACTCTAAGCAGCATTACCCCAGGTGACCCTTGACTTCCAATTTTCTAAAATGGCGACAATCAACAAAAAAAAAAAAAAAAAAAAAAAAAAAAAAAAAAAAGTTGACTGCGACAGCCAACGCTTCAAGGATAGGTGGAAATTGGACTATTTTTTTCACTAAAATACGCAACATTTGTGTCTGCCTCATTTGCAAAGAGATAGTCGCTGTTTTTAGAGAGTTCAATGTGAGGCGATATTACCATACAAGACACGCTGACATGTACGACAAGATTACAGGGAAGATACGCAGCGAGAAATTGAAGCAACTTGAAGCTAATTTCACAGCAGCAGTATTTTGCAAGAGCCCGAGAGTCGAAAGAGAACACCACAATGGCTAATTGCGAGATTGTTGAAATTATTAATTTTAAAAAATTATAAAGTAAATGTGACACACAGAATGGCTTGCTAAAATTTGCTTGAATATATTGTTCTACGTAAAGGACGTCAGCCCAGGTCGGCCCCCCACATTTTTACCACACCAAATCTGGCCCCCTTTGCAAAAAGTTTGGACACCCCTGCCCTACATAAATGTACTAATGTAGTGTACATAAAGTAATGGTGCCTCCTCAAGGTTTCATGGAAAACAACGCCGTGGATTCAAGTGAACTCCCGCGCGACGAAGCAGTTCATCTGTCAGTCACAACAGTGACGTGCGGTCAGGGGAGGCAGGTGAGGCAGAGCCTCACCTGTCATCATGACAAAAAAATAATTATAGCATCAAATTTATATTAATATTTGTCCATTGCTCTTTATGTATGACTCATTTCAAACATTTTTTATAGTCAAAATCGCTGAATTTGCCCATTTCCTGTTCAAATAACGAAATGAAACGAGAGGTGCGGCAGCGACGAGTAAAGCCTCACCTCTGATTGCGCAATCCATAACAAACTGGGTTGATACATGGAATTGGAGCGTGCTGGTTGCCGTACATCTGCATGTCGCCATTATAATGTTTCCAGATACGTTTATTTGACCTGATTTTCCACAGTCTGGCTAATGTCTTTAACCCTTAAAGTTTAATTTTTGTTAGCGACATATTTAGTTTTGCTGATGGGAAATGAAACCGCAGTGAAATGGCACAGGTTGCGGCAGATAGTACTCTGCCGCACTGAAAGGGGGCGTACGTGAAACTGGACTTTCCGTCAAAAGTGGACGCGATTAACAACACCGGAGCTAAAAGGTTTGCTTCAAACTACGGGACAGAAGATAACTCGCGCTTTTCAAACGGACTGGTACACCCGAAAAGACTGGCTATGTGGCTGTCCTTCGAAAAAAACGGCTTTGCTGCTTTCCCTGCCTTTTTTTCCTCAACTTGTGCCAATGTCTGGACTAACACGAGATATTGTGACATTAAAAAACTACCACAAAGCCTCAGCAAACACGAGAGCTCGACCACTCACATTCAAAGCCTGATTGCTTTAAAAACTTTTGGAGGCTCAAGGATCGATTTGGCTTTGACGAACAGCGGAAGCTCAACGGTAGCATCTAGAACGCCATGGTAAAGAGTTTGAAATACCTCATTAATGCAACCTGCATCCTAGCTAAACAGGAGTTAACATTTCGTGGTAACGAGCGTGTAAGCTCTTCTAAACGTAGCATATATGTAGAACGATTACATGGTTTTGCTGAGAAAGATGAAAGGTCAGCTAGACATTTGGACACATCCACTGTGTGTTCTGGCTTGTCAAATAGAACATAGCGATCTAATTGAAGCAATCCTCTCCATTGAGGCGGAGAGATTTTTTTTTAAAGTAAAGGAAAATAAGGAGGACTTTTACAAAAAGGGCGTAGGTTTGCATAGGGACGGTAGGGACATAACACTACCAACTTTTCAGGATGCTAAAATTGTCCCCACCGTTTAAGCAACCTTACCTTTTTTGCATGATATAAGGTTCAGTTATATAGAGAATTTAGATCTTTCAATAGTTCCATATGTTGTAAGGATAGAATTGACCCTACCATTATTAAGTGAATTATTTTCATTATGTTTATGCTAATAAAAAACAGACATTTATTCAGGAAGTTTTCAAAATGTTTATTTAGTATTTTTTGAAAACAAAGGTTTGAATCGAACAGTGTATCATCTGAAATGCACATAAAAGTTATTATCAGTAGATAAGGATTTATTTTGCATTGATCATTTTGCCTATTAATTAACTAGGTTCATATACATGAGAAATGTGGCCCTTTGCCCCCTTCATCCAATCTGTTTGGTCTTATTAATGTCCCGTCCCCAGCAAAAAGTGTACCTACATGCAGGTTATGCTGTTATATCGTCCCTACGAATGTTGAGACCAAACCTATGCTCTTCCAAAGTAACGGCGGTTTTTGTGGTGAAGGACAGGCGCAAGACCACAAACAGTTTTCATTTCAATCTTATAAAAAAATTTTTTTTTTTTTTAAAAAAGCTTAGACTAAGAAAAATACAATAGAATATTTAAAAACCAAATTTTGGCCTTAAATAAAATATTCTTTGTTTTTCTTTTCACACTTTTTGTTTAGCAATCTGTAATAAATTGATTAATGTATCAGAATTACAAGTTTTAAAAACAACTGAATATTTCACTAAAGGTCAGAATTTAATTCTGTGGTTTTGTACACCACTCTTTACTCTCATTTATGTTGCATGAATTATCGCAAATGCATGTTATTTTCTTACTTTTACGTATCGATAATATGTACCGTGTGTGCGTGTTTTGTGAAGAATGCTGATAAGATATGAAATAAACAGTAGCCAATTGAATAAGATACCCTTTCTGGTTTATATATTCGGAAATCTGACACTAAAGGAGTCAGTGCCTCACCAACCATGAACCTCACCGCACGTCACTGAGTCACAAACATGACCATTGACCACCGTTGATAAATTAGGGGAGGACATAAAAACGTTAGTCTACGAAACAAATAAACAATTTTTAGAAGTCTGGATACGTATAAAATAAATCGATCAGTTACTTTAGCTTGTCTGAACTTGGCCACTTTATTTAACGAGACAACAACTACTACAAGACACACGAGATATTAAAACGTATCCATAATAATAATAATAATAATAATGATAATAAAATAAAATAAAAAAAAATCACACACACAACACTGTGATACAGTGTGCGAAATGTCTCGTCAGATGGTAGATTAGCTGTTCCTAGCGAGGCAGAGCACAGATTAGCATCGCCACACCACTATTAGCCTGGTTTGCATGACGTAAACAGTTGTCCCCTCCGTTACGTTTTCACTGCGTACACATACATGTATCATACTAATGATCCTATTTATTACTAGTACTGTGGTTACTAGTAGTGTGACTTTTTACGCGACAAGTCGCCTTATATTCACTTTGACTGGACAGACTACGCAGTTAAGACAAGGTCACGAATAACAGCGAGATGACAAATACACGTTGGAAAGCTACACTTAGTGTATGTAGAGTTGTAAACAGTAAGTATTTAGCCGTTTCAATGTGTTTTATTACAGTGCCGTGCTGTGATGTGAAAGCTCGATCACGTGTTATTAACATTTGTACGTTTGTAATTTGAGGGAAAAATCAAATGCCCTGTGTCACAACAAACTCCACAATGTTCGCTATAACCTTTTTACTACAAGTTAAACGAAGTTTGAAGGGATACACATGAAACGACTCGCCCAGTTTGGTTTGAACCAGATGCGAGGAGATCGTGTGATCCCGACAGGAAAACACTAGCATTTACCTTATAGCTACTAGCTATATCGCAGTACGGTTCTCTTTAACGGTGACTAGTCGTGTTTCAGCTTTGAAAAAGTGTAACAAATAAGAATAAACAAGCCAAAGAAGCTAGCTTCGTTTAGCTAGTATGAGGACGGCAATGGAAAACGTGATGCAACGTGCCGCCCGAGAGCCTATAGAGCTGTTGTCGTAACGTTACCTCACCTCGTCTCGAGGGCTTTTATCGGGAGCCACGAAGGTTTTGTAATCCTTGACGAACGTCGCAGTTGTTACCCGTCATAAGCAGCTCCACACGAATGTTGCTCTCAAGTCGTTCGGTGCTTCCGACAGATTGCAATCTTAACAAGCGTCTGAAGAACTTGAAGCTTTGGTATCGTCTACCGCCATTTTTTTATTGAGAGGGAATAGCGTTGAGCACTTCTACTTCGCCGGCCTTGACTTGCGCATTGCCGCCCTCTTTAGTTTGGCGGCTCTACTACAACCCCTGAACAAAAATTATGAGAGGAGAGAGAGAGGGAGAGAGATTAAGGTTAAATTCATGTGATAATACTTTATAGAACACCCATGTATAAGAACAAGAGTGCAGTGGTACCTCTACATACAAATGTAATTCGTTCCAGGGTTTGTAAGTCGAAATGGTCGTATGTCAAGCGAGATTTTCCCATAAAAATACATTATAATTCGATTAATAGGTTTCACAGACCAAAAACTTACCTTCATACATACTGCATGTACAAATAGGAAAACAAATTATGAATACAAATAGAATAATTATAACCAATCAGTTTCTAAAGTGGTGGTTGTTTTGCATGCTGTTCCTGAACAGTGTGACCGATGAGTGAGGTGCAAAAGTATGGAGGACCAAAGCTGCCAAAATTCAAAATAAAAATAAAAATAAATCAATCAATAAAAAGCAAAATAAAAACGAAAATAAATACAAAAATAAGAAATATGATACAAAAATTAAATATAAATACAAAAATAAATTTGGAAATAAGTAGCTAATTAAATAAAAGTAGAAATAAAAATGAATATATATACAAAAATAAATTACATTAAAAATGTAAGAATAAATACAAAAATAAATGTGGAAATAAATACAAAAATAAATATATTGATTGAAATAAATGTCAATCAATAAATAAAAACGCTTTGCCATATATTTACTTATTTCATTGTCAGTGCCAACGTTCAAGTGGAAATGTTATTCAAATAAGGGGGCGGTACTACATGTGTTGAATTATTCACCCATTGGTCGATCGACATGCCAGTTCAGTGATCCTCTCGATCGACGAAGTAATGTCTGCCTTCCTGCTGCTTGCTTGCTTCGTAAAATAATGGGACGAGACTAGAAGGTCGGAATCCAAGCGGCTACGGGATGCTGGCAATCGGTTGGATGAGGACAAGGTACGTATTAAATTGGTAATTTGGTGTGTGTTTTTTTAAAAAAACTTTTTACTTAAATCCAGTTGAGGTATGTTGAATCTATATAATCTTCCATAAGCTTGCATTGGGTCTCAGGAAGGCGAGGCAAGGCGGGACATGGATAAAGCTGCTAACAACATTAAACTCACAAGGAATAGTTTAGCGTTAGCGCAATTTAGTGAAGCAAAATTCACACATTCAAGTTCGTGTGGTGCTCCGGGAGACTGTTTGCACAGGCTGGTGTCTCGTTTAATGCTTTCATAGCTAATCTATTATACCATTTTGCCGTTGTCATCTATTTTCTTCTAGATACTTCTGAGGAAGGTTGGGGTGTCGTTCCTCAACAATAAGACATCTCTCGTCCTCACTTATCTACGTGCTTTTTTTTTTTTTTTTTTTTTACCCTAAAGCTCCCCGAAGACGCAATAAATTTACATTTCAGGGAATGCTGATGGTGAGCAGTTGGCCAGTATTAGGGGAAAAAGTTACTGACCTTAAGTGGCTCATGTTGGTGTCCAGTGGACAATTTTTTTGATGAACGAGTTAGTTGTGCTGGAAGTCCTTTTTTGTACATCAATTGCCTGTTTATCATTTGTATTGTATTACACTGGTCATCAATAAAATATTACTTTGCAGAAAAACAATCATTGCCTTTATTATTTCTTCACATTATTGAGGTACTGTCACATCAACGACAACCAACATTCTATGCTGTCATTTAAAACAAGTCCAAATATTTGACGCAGGATGGATAGTCTCGTTGTAGACATTCAATACATTAGAAAATTCTGACATCTGCTGAATTTCTTCAGGAGTCGAGGCCTGTCGCAGCTGCACTTCTGGGACTGACATCGACATGGGGTTGATGACCATGTGGACCATGACATAAAACTGCAAATATGTAATTTAAAGTTGAACCAACTAGTCCTAAAATATAACTAAACATGCACACATCGTATATGGCAAATTTAGTTATTGATTAGCCTCATCTGTATGTGCCTAGCCCTAGACTGTGAAAGTGTTCGCATTTATATAATTTTATTTAACTTTTTTGGTCAGGGATATTTCATGCTTTTATTGTTTTTTTTTTTTTTTAATGTTATGTTTTTGATTAGAAATGTGCACTTTACATTATCCCTTTTATTGTTTTTTTTTTTAATGTTATGTTTTTGATTAGAAATGTGCACTTTACATTATCCCTTTTGAAGTTGAACTTGTTAAGCCATTTTCAAAGAGCCAACAAGCAAAGAGGGCGTGCCACACCTCATAATTTGATTTTGATGGGTAAAATTTCATCCAATCATCTCCCAGAAGTGGCAACTAAAACTATACCAACATTTCTGCAATAACAGACAATGTGTTGCAGGGCCCAGAATTTTTTATTCTTAATTCTGAGACATAAAATTTTAGGGTTTCTTATTTTTGCAAGCCATAAACATCAACATTTAACTCATTGGCTGCCATTGACAGCGCTTGACATCCAATCAATTTTTGACTGGGAGAGGCTGGCAGCGAAAGCACTCCAAATCTAAATGAATTAGATTCCTAGCGCGTAATAAATAATAAAAGCATGAAATATTTAAACTTAATTTAAAATGGTCTATATTATACTGTATATGGGTTTATCTTTCCAAAATGGGTGAAAAAAATATGGTCTTAATTTATTTTTGTACTTCCTTCCGAGTCCCCCAATATAGAGCTTTAATTTATGACTTTATAGTTGCCATAGCTATGCCTTTGACTGTTGGGGGCTGGCACAGAATATCATCTACGGCGAACAGTTTGTAGTTGTAGTGTGCGGACAATTCCCGGTGGATCCAGACGTGGCATGGATTCTTGCACACGAAGTCCTCCATGAAAAAACAGGAAAACAAGTTGCAATTTAAAAAGTTGCATTGCATAAAAGCTGAAGAAGTAATTTCTAGTGTTTAAACAGGACTTGAAGTAACAAAATGGTTTAACCCTGATGGCAAAGTCATGATTCGGCTTGTTATTTTTTTTTTTTTAACACAAATATTTCCTCTTGACACTTCATTTGAATGAATGAAACTATAGTCCAAGTCAAATGATTAATGACATTCACTTACTCTGAACCTTTGTACGTTGGAACCTGAGACGTCCTTGCATCATTCTGAACCCAGAATTTGGATGAGATCCTGGGATCCCTGTAATCACCCAGCATCCAACGTTGCGATGTCAGTGGAATTATTCAAGTCAGAGACTCTAAAAGCAATGTTATGGTGAGCACTGAGCAGGAATATCGTTTGCTTTCATGAGAACTTAGTTGTAACTTCTGCTAAGCTACACTGGAGCAGTTACAAGTAGCTTTGATACCAGTAGCAGTCAGATGTCCGACGTCACAAAACCACGTGCTCGCTGTGTGGTTCTGCCCACTTGTCCGTCATTTTGTCTCTGTATTAGCATTGTTTTCAATTGATCGAGGAATTTAAAATGCATTTCATGGAAGACCCGGTGTTTTCTGATGCCGTAAATTCACTGGATGTGTTGCATAAAAGGCGTTATGTGGAAAAGCTTCGTTCTATACAGTCGCCAGATCCATATTTGCTGCCCAAATCGATGTTTTTCGACCCACTGTCTTCGCCCTGTCTGCCTGACATCTGCTACGCTGATATTTACAATTATCTTGTCCACACAAAATCAGCCTATTCCCACGAAAATTTGAAAAACTTCAAGAGCTTGGAGGCTTATAAATACTTCGTTGCTGGTTGGGTGAAATTTTGTTATTGCTAACATCCACTGTCAATCAAGTCTAATGTATTTCATGTCGTTTGTCAATGGAGTTAAGGCTTTTAATGTTTATATGGTTTAGCGATAGCACTCTCACTACATACATACGTGTATGTTGTCGGCGATTAGCCTAGCAATGATCTTAATTGTGGTTATTTGTCAGCCCCGTAGGCGAGGCCAGTTTCTTTCACTTGGTACCAGCTAAATATTATTCAAAAAATAACGATGGTGGAAGAAAGGGAAGTCACAAACATCTTGAATTTGAAACTATGTCGTACTACGTCGTATGTTGTCGGCGATTAGCCTCGCAATGATCTTAATTGTGGTTATTTGTCAGCTCCGTAGACGAGGCCAGTTTCTTTCACTTGGTACCAGCTAAATATTATTCAAAAAATAACGATGGTGGAAGAAAGGGAAGTCACAAACATCTTGAATTTGAAACTATGTCGTACTACGTCGTATGTTGTCGGCGATTAGCCTCGCAATGATCTTAATTGTGGTTATTTGTCAGCCCAAAACCCTCTAAGTATATCTTAAATGCATCTTACCGGATATAAAATGACTACTACATAGTCTGTGGTGATTTTTTGGTGCCCAGTTTTCACGTCGAATTGCAGCCGTCCATTTCGCTCTCCTATTTGGATCCCTCGGAATACGGTAAAACTTCAAGTCTCTCCTTCCATCTTCTCTGTTAGTGCAACCAACAGCCACACACGCCTTCACCATTTTGATTATTAATGTTAAGGAGCAGAAAAACACGCCGTAAATAGGAGAAATGTACGTAGCCGTAACAGGTTAACACTATGTTTTGACGGACAAGTGGGCGGTACCATTCAGGAGAGCGGAGCTGTGACGTCACGTGGGTAGGGTCTATAGAGAGTGCAGCATGCCATACGAATAACCAAGTTTTCATTTTAAAATATGCCACTGTCATACAAACTCACCTTATACCATGCTTTGACACTCGGCGGTGGATAAAGCATTTTCTCTCACTTCTCACCAAGTAGGACTACTAAACTAGGTCGGCTGTTTCCCTGACTTTCAGACCCACGTTCTGTCATCTGTGGCAGGCATGGCTAGATTTCAGAAATCGAATGTCGATCAACCAATAAGCGAATAGTTCAACCCATGGCACCCTTAGAAACGCCCCCTCATTTGAATTACATTTCCACTTGCAAGTTGGCGCTGACAATGAAATAAGTAAATATAAGGCAAAGCGCTTTTATTTATTGATTGACATTTATTTCAATCAATATATTTATTTTTGTATTTATTTCCACATTTATTTTTGTATTTATTCTTACATTTTTAATGTAATTTCTTATTTTTTTTTTATATATATATATTTTTTTATTTTTACTTTTATTAGCTATTTATTTCCATATTTATTTTTGGATTTATTTTTAGTTTTTGTATCTTAATTCTTATTTTGTATTTATAGTCGTTTATATTTTGCCTTTTATTGATTTATTTTTAATTACTTTTATTTTTAATTTTGGCAGCTTTGGTCCTCCATACAAAAGTGTTGAGAGAAATATTTTGTATTCATAAATGTGTCCTCAGTTGATGTTGAAATAATGTCAATAATAACAAGCAATAGGAACATTATCTTTTCACCACAAGATGGCAGGATGGGACTTAATTGTCTAAAGTACTACTTTTATTACTTATTTTTGTTTGACTTTGATTACTTTGATTTGTGGGATTGCCTGTGAAGACAGCAATGCGAGGATGTATCCGCATGTCGGTGGAAATTAAACACACCAAGTTTTGGCTAAAAGACAACTTATTCTCTGTCAATTCTTTCTATGAATGCAACGTTGAGCTGCAACCACCTCAACAGGTTATGGGTCCGGGAGTCATTCGTAGGTAAAGTCAGTTTCCACCGTGTGGAAGGTCGCGATGGACAGCGTGCTCACGGACTGCTGATTAGCGGAAAAAGCTAACAAGCAACATGGATCCACGAGGAACAAGTAGGTTACCTCGACTGGCATTTGACGGAGATGGAACTAAATATGAACTCTGGGAAACTAAAACGTTGGGACATTTTCATCTAATCGGGCTAAAGAAGACAGCGCTGGTAGGACCAACCACTGAAGCCGAGAGAGAAAATGATGAAATGATACAACTTCTTGACGATAAAAGCCTCTCGTTAATAATGAGATATGCGCCAAATGACGGAAGAAAAGCTCTGAAAATATTAAGAGAATATTATGCTGGGAAGGGAAAACCCAGGATTATAAATTTGTACACCATGCTAACATCTCTTCAAAAGGGAAACGAAGAAAGCATAGTGGACTACATAATAAGAGCTGAGACCGCCATCACAGCATTGCGAAATGCAGGTGAAACAATGGGAGATGACCTACTTATCGCAATGGTCTTGAAGGGGCTGCCAGAAAGTTACAAGTCATTTGCAGTTCATGTGGCGCATACCGATGAGAACATGACATTTGCAGAATTCAAAACCAAACTCCGAAGTTTTGAAGAAATGGAAAAATTAAATGCAGCAGAATCAAGCGACAGAGTGATGATGACTCAAGCAAGAGCTTCAAAGCAAACCACAAAAGCAAACGCTCGTGACCGGATCAAAGACGACACAGAGTTGGTGTGCTTCAAATGTGGGATCAAAGGCCACCGTGCAAAATCATGTCGACAAAAGACATGGTGTAGTCTGTGCAAAACGGACACGCACAAAGACACCACTTGCAAACGCAAGGAAAAACCGGACGGAGCGAGAAATTGCTGAAGATGGAGATCCTGACTTCGCGTTCAAGTTGAGAGATGAACAGCCCGACACCAGGCGGCAGGATACACACAGCATCTGGGAACGAGGCCTGATGGTGGACATGGGAGCGACATCTCATATCATCACTGATGTGACCAAGTTCAAAAGCTTCCAGGAGGCGTTCAAACCAGAGAACCACAGCAGCGAGTTGGCAGATGGTACCAGGTGCAGTAGAGTTGCACTAAAAAGAGGAGAGGCAGAGTGCTACCTGATTGACAACAGAGTACAGCAGTGCAAGGCAACACTCAGAAATGCACTCTTCATACCATCGTACCCACAAGACATTTTTTCGGTGAAAGCAGCAACATCGAGTGGAGCCACGGTACTTTTCAAAGAAGGTGAAGACACACTGCTAACCAAAGACGGTGCGAAATTCAATATTCATGTGAATGGCAAGCTGTACTTTTTGCATACGAATGGTGAGTCTGACAAGTGCAATGCATGTTATGATCTTCACACATGGCACCAAATATTAGGCCACTAATTATGAGGATGTGCTCAAATTACAGAAAGTAGTTGATGGAATGCAGTTTAAGGGAAAAGAAACAAGACCTGAACAAACGTGTGAGATATGCATACAAGGAAAATTTATCCAGACTCGAAATAGAGACACAGATACTCGTGCAGATACACCCTTAAAATTGGTACACTCAGATCTTGCGGGTCCTATAACTCCAGAATCGATTGATGGTTACAAATATGTGCAGTTATTCACAGATGAGTACTCTGGTGCAAATTTCAAATATTTCCTGAAAAAGAAAAGTGACACTGTTCTAACAGAAAAAATTCTCACAGATATAGCTCCTTATGGGAAAGTAAGGTGCATCCGATCTGATAACGGGACTGAATATACTTGCAATGAGTTCCAAACATTGTTGACAAAAAGTGAAATAGGACACGAAACATCGGCGCCGTATTCCCCACACTAGAACGGGACAGCTGAAAGAGGATGGCGTACACTATTTGAAATGTGTAGGTGCATGCTAGTCAAAAGTGGGCTACCAAAATACCTATGGCACTATGCAGAACAAACTGCAGCAATGGTTCGCAACAGATGTTATAATAGACGTACAGGGCAAACTCCTTACCAGATGTTGACAAACAAGTAACCAAATATTTCCAGAATGCAAAAATTTGGGTCTGTATGTTACGCATACAAACAAGACAAGGGAAAATTGGATTCTAAGTGTGACCAAGGACAGTTTGTTGCCTATGACAAAAACAGTCCATCATATCTAGTCTACTATCCAGACACAAAGAGGGTACAAAAACATAGGCTGGTAAAGTTTGTGAACAAGGAAGTCATAGAAAAACAGGCACAGACATGTGACATGGATCAAGATGAAGAATACAACATAAGGTTAACAAAAACTGATAAAACAAATGTAGAGGTAAAAAACAGAACTGAAGATCCTGTACAACCAAGTGCACATAGTGAGAGTCCAAAGGAAGTGACAAAATGTGAACTTGAGAGTAGAAGGTATCCCTCAAGAGAGAGGAGAAAAACGAGTCATTTAGAAGACTTCATAACAGAAGACAGAGATAGTGATGGAGTTCATACCACTGTAGACTACTGCTACAAGATGGTAATTGGTATACCTCAAACATATGAGGAGGCCATGAGTTCAAATAACTCAAAAGATTGGTCAAAAGCCATGGATGAAGATATTCAGTCACTAAACGAAAAATTTTACCTTGACAAACACTGCCAAAAGGCAAGAAAATAGTGGGGGGTAAATGGGTTTATGCAATCAAAAGGGATGAAGATGGGAGAGATACGTACAAAGCACAATTTGTGGCAAAGGGATTTAACCAGAAAATGGGAATAGACTATGGAGACACATTTTCACGCTTAACGCAGTTTAATGAACCCACGGAGGCGCAGTGGACTACTGTGAAACATGTCTTACGATACCTACAAGGTACTTCTGAAAAGACCCTTAGTTTCAAAAGAGTCGACAATGCGAAACTTGGTATACAGGCATATAGTGATGCTGACTGGGCAGCTGATACTAGTGACAGACGTAGTACTTCAGGATACTACTGTGTTTTCTTGAGCAAGAATAGTTCTCAAATTTCTTGGAAAACAAAGAAACAACCTACAGTAGCACTATCTACCTGTGAAGCTGAATATATGGAACTGGCTTCAACCATACAAGACTGCCTATATTTAGAACAACTACTAGGTAGCATTGATCATTATCAGTACACTCCAACAACTGTACACGATGACAACCAAGGGACAATCGCTCTTGCCAAAAATCCTGTTAACAGACAGAGATGCAAGCACGTAGACATAAAGTATCATTTTATTAGATCTACTCTGAATAAGGGAAGAGTAACACTGACGTATTGTCCAACGGATGACATGACAGCTGATATGACAAAACCTGTTACAAAGTTAAAATTGAAGAAGTTTGACAGTGTTATTTTTGGAATTTGAAATGTAAAAGTTCATTTGTTTGTTAAAAAGGGCATCAACATGAGAACAAGTGGGGGTGTTGAGAGAAATGTTGGGAGAAATATTTTGTATTCATAAATGTGTCCTCAGTTGATGTTGAAATAATGTTCCTATTGCTTGTTATTATTGACATATTTTCACCACAAGATACTTAATTGTCTAAAGTACTACTTTTATGACTTCTTTTTGTTTGACTTTGATTACTTTGATTTGTGGGATTGCCTGTGAAGACAGCAATGAGAGAGGATGTATCCGCATGTCGTTGGAAATTAAACACGCCAAGTTCGGGCTAAAAGACAACTTATTCTCAGTCAATTCTTCCTTCGAATGCAACGTTGAGCTGCAACCACCTCAACAAGAAGAATGGCAAATTTTTACTTTTCATTTTCTGTTGTTGTGAGCGTCGGCTACGGCGGACAGTTGTGTTGCCTAAATTCTGAAATAAATGATTAAAAAACCTGACAAAGCTGGCGACTTCCTTGCCGATGTTACTATAATAATTGTCACCTTAACTTATACAGACTGGCGAACAGAGGTCGGAGGAGGACCGTCGTGATTGTTGACATATTCCGGCCGTATTGTCGAGCCAGTTCACTAACTCGCACACCACGTTCATATTTTTCTATCATTTCCATCGTAATTTCAATGGTAAGCGTCCTTTTCCTTTTTTCACCACCTGCACTAACCATCAAGGGACCATGTTGATTTCTCCCATGAGAAAACCTGCTGTGCTGCAGTCTTGCGTGAAAACAATAAAATTGGGCTGCTATTGTAAATCGTCATATTCGAGCATGTCGTCATATGACCAGTCAAATTTTACGTGGGATGTCGAAAGCATCTTATGTCGAGATACCACTCTGTATATGTAAAAAGCATTTATAGTCAGGAAACACTAAGGTCAACCAACACAGGCAGTTGAAACATTACAGGTGGACCTAGAACTGTTTTTCAACCACTGTGCTGCGGCACACTACTGTGCTATGGTGTAGTGTCTGGTGAGCAGAGGAAAATAATCCACTTTCACTTAATTTATGTAAAAATGTTTTGAGAAAATTAAGCCGCAAATATGGAAAATTTGGTGTCTGTGCTATCCAATGGTCGGTAATCGTAAAGGTTTTCAAAAAGGGAGATGCCAACTCGGAACTGGACAAAATTCATTGTAGGGCTGCAGCTATCGAATATTTTAGTAGTCGATTAATCGATGGACTAGTTAGTTCGAATAATCGAGTAATCCGATAAGGAACATGAAATATTGAAATACCTGAGCTGAGCCTCAAACTGTATAAAATTAAAAAAATGATCTATGTAAAACGAAAGAACAATTGGCTAACTTACATAGAAAAAGTCCGCTAGCTTAAATGCTAAAAAATGCTAAAGTTTTTTTTTACATTGCTCTAAACAAAGGGTTCAGCCACATATTCCCACAAAAAAATGGCTAAATATACCGATAAACTAAATTATGAATGCATTAAAAATCATTAGCTCAAACAAAAACTTAACGTTGGTCTTAACAGGGTGCAGTTGGATTCAGCCATGTGAAGAGAGGCAGACCAGAGGGCAGTGTATCCACCCTAATCAATAAAACTAAATGCAAACACTTTCAAAATAAACCATTACAACACCACTAGGGCTGTCCCAAACGACTAATTTTCTCGACTAATCTAATAATTTTTTTTTTTTTTTTTTTACTAATTTAGCAATGAAATTTTTGTTGACGCTTATCGATTCACAAAAAACATATTGGAACACTCAAATTATTTATTGAAGTACAAATAAACACGTAAATAACAATAATAAATCACAAATAAACAATTAGTTCAAATGCTGATAGAATTAACTAGTGTAGCATTCCGATTGAAAAGATGGTCTCTTAAACTGATGGTTACAACTTTTATTCCATCCTTGATGTAAACACACCGTAACCACTACGGTGCACACAAATAAAGCAACACAATTAGAAATTAACAAAAACATTTTACCTTTTTCCTTTGAAACTTTATTTATATCTCAATGAATTGCCTATATGAATTGCCTTTACCTTAATTTATTACCTTAACATTGACAATCTCTCCCTTGAGTGCAATCACTGTATATACTGTATATATTTATGACCTTTTAACCTTATATAATTTTCTATACCATAAAATAAACCATAACATGAAATAAACCTTTCAATTAGCATTAAGAACAATACTAATAGCACTTATAGGCCCATTGTCAATGAAACATTATTATTTAGTAAGGCGACAGCACCCTCTGGTGTACAAAAAATGAAAAAAACAAAATTACAAACTGGGTGAAGGCGCTTGAGGTGTTTATTCACGGCCGACGTGCAGCCAAGTTTGGCATTGAAGAGACAGGACAGAAGAGTGTACTCTCCTTTGTTTCTTTGAAATAAGTCAATGTTTTGGACACTGGTGCGCTTTTTTTGGCTTTGTGCCGCTTTCCCCGCTTGCAAACAGAGCATCCGACATTCTAACTTTCCACGCATATATTTTTTTAACCCTTCATTAACCGTCGACGGGATGTTGTGCTCGTCGACGGATTTACGTCATCGATGACGTCGACTATGTCGACTAGTCGGGACAGCTCTAACCACTTTAATTAGACTAATACTCAAGGCAATAAAATCTAATTCAAATTTTTTTTCTAATCGAATACTTGAGTTAATCGATTAATCCTTGCAGCACTAATTCATTAAATGGTGGTCAAATGGAAGCAAAGACCATTTCCTATCGGAGAGTCTCTGGTTTAAGGCAATAAGCAAAAGCTATCTTACTTTGGGATATACGCTAGAATGTAAGGAACTGAACATACTGTAGCGTGATTTACTTTTAACAGGGATGCAGTGATACTTATTCTAATACACAAGCCCATGTGTCACACTGCGTGAGTAAAAATATTAGAAAATGTTGTTCTTGTGTTTGATTCCTCTTCCATACACGATTCCATTTTGTTAATATAGTTTACAGAAATTCATTTTTACTACATTTTTTGCTGGTGGCGTGATTTGGGATTTTCTTAAATGAAAAAAAGTGTGCAGTGGCTCAAAAAAAGGTTGAAAAACACTGCCCAAGAGTGATATGGCATGGTTGTGTTGGGACTCTTTTCAGGTGAGAAAACATTTTGTTGAAGACACTTTGCACTCATATTGTATAATTCTAATTTGAAAGGCCTTGAGTGAAATGGCGGCATTTCACATTAAGTCTATTAATCCGACCACAAGTGCAACAAAAACAGTATCAGACACAGTGACAACAGTGAAACAGTCTTTCATTGAGCACTTAATGTGTGAGTGGTTAGGAGCGGTTACAAATGGTGATAAAATTTTTTAAAAAGTCTTGATGTTCAAGAACGCTTGTTTAATCAGCAGATCAGTCTTGCTCCAATCAGGAAAGTGTTGTGTCCGGATGCTGGTATTCTTTTATCCAGTGCCGCTCAATCATTCTATCATACGCTTGTCTTTCCCTACAACAATAAAATATAATAAATAAATCTTATTCAAGACATTGTTTTTCTCTTTTCAAATGTATATGTATAATCAATTGTTACCTGTTACTTAGACAACGTTTTTCTAAGTACTTTTCTTCTGCCTTCGTTACTGAGACATTGTCCAACCCAGCGATGGCATAGGTCATAGCCTGAAGAACAATTTTTAAATGTGTATAAAATATATTAATTGCTACCAATGGGCACAACAGCATGACTTGCCTCATGGAGAAGCACATCAGGAACAAATAGGAGCCGCTGTATGGAATTTAACGCAGGCTGGCAAGGAGTTGTGTTTACAGTCTTCTTGTAGAGCTTGCTCAGGTAACGGTACACCTTTTCTAATTGTGTGCCGTCTTGGAGGTAATACACAATTGGAGAAGAATTAGATTTAGATTTCTTCTGAAAAAGATGAAGCCACTTCGACTGCACCTGCCCCCGGATCACAGCCTATGGGAGCAAAGAAACAGGATGGGTTAGTTATCTATGACAAGCACTATTTTCCAGAATATAAATCACAGCTTTCCATTGTTTAGCTGGGCCTGTGATTTGTATTAATGTGTTTCTACTGCAGGGACACCTGATTTGTTCCACTCCATATTGAAAAGAATAAGCCAAAAGTGTCAAACCACCATCCTCAATTACCTTAATTTAAATTTAATAAACCGCTTCGCCAAGCATGAATTTAACACCACAAAAAGACCATGTTGATGCCAATTTCCCACCATTTGTTTCAAAAGGTTCAGCAACATTAGAAAATGACTATTCTGCTGGATACTGGGGGAGAGCAATCACTTATTTGTGTGATGTTATTCTGACTCAGATATTTTAGCTTTGGAAGTCAAACTGAGTGAGGTGTGTGCACCTTTACATTTTGTGTATTTTAAGTTGTTTTGTGTCGGGCAAAGTAAAAATTGCCGTGAGAGCACAGCTCTCCATTGCTGGGGTTGATCTGATCCTCAGAAATGATTTGGCTGGTGGAAAGGTTTTCCAGTCTCCCGAGGTTATTGAAAATCCATGTGCTTATATGCATGTTTCCGATCCGGTGGGGGCAGATGTCTTGCTGTGTGTGCCTTCATTCATGCCCAGGCATGAAAAATTTGTGACTTTATGGATATTAGTGACACTTTTCTGAGCTCATCCAAACCCGCAAGGACACCAGACCATTAAAAAAAAAAAAAAAAAAAAAAAAAGTTCCCATTAAGTTCCAGATAATGAAAATCTTGCGCTGTCAGTAGACAAAGAATCAGCTAATTGCAGCCCAAAATGTTAACAGTAGCTTGTCTCATTGTTTTTCATTAGTGAAAAATCCAACAAGTCTTAAGTCTGTTCCCTACCAATTTGAAGGAGGGCCCCTGATGCGCCTACAGCCTACATTTCTCCCACTGAAGCAAATAAAAAAGTGCTGCTCAAGTGTTGATTTTCACTGGCCTTTCTGGGTGTGGGTTTGACGGGAGGAGCACTGATGTGTGTTATTTCCTGGTTCCTTTAGACCAGAACTTCACATATATACCAGTACACTCCAGGTGTTCCCTCTACTTCCAGAGTTGGCAGAGTTGTTCAGAAGTGATATTGAAAAAGATGTTGGTAGTGATTTGGAGTGAGAATAAGAATTTGTTATAAGATATGTTGGACAGTTCACGCTATACGGTGCTGTGAAAAAGTATTTGCCCTCTTCTTGAAATTGTTTTCGTCATATTTATCAGACACAAAAGGTTTCAGTTCATCAAACCAATTTTTATAGCACATATAGGTTTCAATACCCCCCGTATTTAGAAACAGCATTTTATATTTCTACGGGTTGTCTCTGCGCAACTTAAAATTTGTTTGATGCTTTGTGATAAATATGCAAAAAACTGACACAGGGCTACTTTTTGACTGCACTGTAGTAATATGAATAATATGTTGCATTAACACACACCTATTTAGCCTGTTGTTCTCCAGTTTATTGATATTACTATAGTGTATGTGTTCATTGTCTCCAATAAAATACAATTTGCCCCAAAAATGTGACATAGTCAGGGGCGACCTATATAATTTTTTTTCCTTTTTAATTGTACATTTTTTGGCCAGTGCGACTTAAAGTCAGAAAAATAAAGTAGCTATGTGTGTAACAGTGGTTCTCAAACATTAAATTTACAATATAGTTTTCCAAATGCCATAATTTTGACCTGAGGTCATCTGCCTCGACATTCCAGAGGCCTTAATGCACCCCTCTACTGGAGAGGCTGATTTTGTTCCATCAAGACTTAGAACCAAAAACTTTTTTTTATGACAACAGCGTTAATGTACTTAAAGACACCAGACCAGTTGAAGGAAAGTTATCAGCACAACCTGGGGTTCAATTAGACCTACGCGATGACTATTGAGAAAATGGATATACTTTTCAGAAGCCTGAAATTTGCATTTTAAAATGTTTTTCCTTGATTGGTTTTAAGCGTAGGCATGAAAATGGGTCAGGGGTTAAAAAGGTGAGAAGGGTGTGGAGGAAATATGTTCCGGTAGGGATGTCCCAAATGACTAATTTTCTCCCGATCAGTCAACCGACTATTGTTACAATTAGTCGACTAATATATATATATATATATCAGGGGTCGCGTTAACCGGAAATTTTCCGTCGTTGACCGGTTTTTTAAAACGGTGACGGAAAAAACTGAAGTCCGTCAGTCATTTTGACAGGTTGCAATTCACACCCCAGACCACAGGGTGGCACATTAATTAGCTATTGTCTCTCTTAATGCATGACGTCGTTGGCTATTCTGTCAGAATATTGTAGCGTAACCGGGGTCTGGCGGCGGCACCGTGATTGACACATCAACGCGAGGTTCTTATTGGTGCACCCGGTGTGCCAGCGCGTGATCCAATTGGTGGACTAGATTGCCGCCTGTGTATAGACCCTACTCACGTGACGTCACAGCCACGCCCCCGCGCCATGTTGTCCGCATACTCGTCATAGAAATGCATTAGCGCTTCGTAAATTCCTCCTATTATTGCACGTTTTACTGCTTGTCAACATTAATACTCAAAATGGTGAAGTCGTGTGTGGCGGTCGGTTGCAAAAACAGAGAAGATAGACGGAGAGACTTGAATTTTTACCGTATTCCGAGAGACCCGAAGAGGAGGCCGCGATTGACTGCTGCAATTCGACGAGAAAACTGGGCTCCAAACGACTACCACAGATTATGTAGTAGTCATTTTATATCTGGTAAGATGCATTTAATATATATTTAGAGGGTTTTGGGCTGACAACCACAATTAAGATCATTGCTAGGCTAATCGCCGACAACATACACGTATGTATGTAGTGAAAGTGCTATCGCTAAACCGTATAAACATTAAAAGCCCTAACTCCATTGACAAACGACATGAAATACATTAGACTTGACAGTGGATGTTACCAAGAACAAAAGATTTTGAATTGAAAATTTCGTAACTCACCTTCTGAGCACAAGATTCCTGCCGAATTTTCGTGTACGAGGACGTGTTTCACCCAACCAGCAACGTAGCATTTATAAGCCTCCAAGCTCTTAAAGTTTTTCAAACTTTCGTGAGAATAGGATGATTTTGTGTGGACAAGATAGATGTCAGGCGAAGCCAGCGGGTCGAAAAACATCGATTTAGGCATCGAATACGGATCTGGCGAATGGATAAACTGAAGCTTTTCCACGTAATGCCTTTTATGCAACGGATCCAATGAGTTTACAGCGTCAGATAACACCGGGGCTTCCATGAATTGCTCTATAACTTGCTCGACTAATTGAAAACAATGAGAATAGGTCTGAAAAAGAGGTACAGTATGGCGGCCGGAAACCGAGACACGCCCATTTTGTGACGTAGGTGAGTAGGGTCTATAGACAAGTTTTCGAGGTACCGGTTTACTTCCTTATGTCTTCCTTCCCCTTCCGTTTCCGCCTGTTTACCATTGAAGTCAATGGCGGTGGAATCGAAGTTGGAAGGTCTTTATACAAGATCCCGGGAATGTTATTTTGATGTAGGCGGGTGGAGAACCAAGCCAAGGCCTCCATGCTTCGTACCATGTCGATTTCCAAACCATGGGTGCTCGTACTCGTCATACAGGTGGGAGGGAAGGAGATGGACAAAACTGACAGCTCCTGCAGTCATGCCCCCGCTGTTAAGGAAGGTAATGTGCTCTAAAAATACGAAACCTAAAATCTGGCGCATGAAACGACTTGTTGCCTTTGCTATTGATATTACGATGATGATTGTAATTACGAAGTTTAATCATTTTTACAACAACTAGCTTCTGCTACTGCTGCTAGCCGCCTGTTACAAGTGTTACAAGTTTTTATTCGTTTGTTTACAGCTGGGAAATGCTGTTATAAAAGAGCAGACAACTTGACTTGTACGTTGATGGACATATATTGAACATATATAGTTTGCGTTCCACAATGATGATGACAGCTCGACTCCCGGGAGAGGCCGAGAGAGGCAGGAATTGTGACAGACGGTGGTTCGCCGAGATCGCCGTGATCCAACTACGAACTTGTGAACGGTAGCATTTTTAAATATATGCTATTGGAGCTGGAATTACCGAAGAGGAGAGCGAGATGGACTGCTGTAATTCGACAAGAAATCGGGGCACCAAACGATCACACAGACTATGTAGTAGTCATTTTATATCTGGTAAGATGCATTTAATATATATTTAGAAGATTTTGGGCTGACAACCACAATTAAGATCATTGTGTGACGTTGGTGATTGGGGTCTATATGGTTGCCTCTTTTTCTTTGGGAGTGGAGTTGTTTTGTTGGTGTTGTTGGCGGTAAGCAGGGTAAAAAGAGGGAGAAAAATACAACTTCAGTGTCAAATTTTTCGCCGCCAAGCAAGCGTTACAAAATTAAAAATGAATGAAAACTAAATAATATTGAATATGTCATCATTATCATTTTAAAAATTTCAGTGACTGGTAAAAATAGATTATGACCGGATTTTTATGACCCTGTCAGTCAAAATGACAGACAACGAAAATGTCTAGCGCAACCTCTGATATATATATATATATATATATTTTACTAAGTACAAATAAACATGTAAATAACAATAATTAATCACACATGAACACTGAGGTCAAATGCTGATAGTAGGCCTGAACGATATTGGGGAAAAAAAACTATCATTGCGATTTTTAGGGAGTTTGCGATATTATATTGCGATATTAAAACGACAAAATTTTAACCAAATAACTTGAATAGCTCCGTTCGGGACAGCTGCACTGTTGACGAAGAACAGTTTGGTCGCGCTGCCTAGCAGGAGGGAGCGTGAGACACTGTGGTGCTGTATGAGCATGAAGCAGAAAAACATGAATGCATGTTGTTTTTAAATTTCGATGCTCTGAAAAATGGTGCCATCGGCCCAAATTTTTATAACTCAGTTAAATCCAGGATCTGCACACTTGCTGCGTTCATGAAGTAAAACAAAAGTTTAAATGTTGAAAAAAAAAAAAAAAAATTTGCACGTCCTGCGATGTGACTATTCCGCATGCGCACATTGCGATGGCGATGTTCAAACGATATATTGTGCAGGCTCTGTTGATAGAATTTACTAGTGCAAAAAAATGGAATGTAAATAGGTTCAGAACACTGACTTTGCCTTTCCAACATTATTCAAAACAATTCTTATAAAAAAAAAAAAAGAAAAAAAAAGTATCGCGTTATTATCATAGTATACTACTATATATAATAGTATTATAATAATTACATTAATTGCAAATCAATTTTTAAAAAGGGTGTCATTTTAAAGTTATTTTTAGTGTAAAATCTGAATTCTGTAGTATTATAGTATTTACATATTATAGTATTAATTCTGATGTATGTGGGATTAACTCCAGAAATTGTTATTTATGACAAACGTGACGTGCCTTTATTTTGAAATGTTCACCGGAAGTACGTTCGCTAAACCGCTACAACTTTACACTCCGCAAAAAGCACTCGTCATTGCTTGTGGGGTCACCAATAGATTTTTTGGTCATTTTTTCGTTTGCAAATGCTGTTAAACAGCGATTTTTCATGTTTAAAGTGTGACCATTTTAACCGCAAGTTTGCATTTTGGAAACGACTGTTTTATAGCTGGCTAACGTAAGTTGTCTTTTTTCCCCATTAGTCTCAGTGTAGCTATGCCAACGTTTACAGTGTTTAATATAGATGTGTTTCCTTATTTTGTACGTGCGAACTGTAATTCTACGGCGTGTTGTTGACCAATAAACATCTGGACACAACAACTGGAGTCTCATGTGTCATCTACGCACGTGGTGATAAAACGCAGCAGTGAAAATTACCGGCCTCATTTTTATTTACCTTGCGATAAATGGATTCATTGTTGCCTGGTATACCAGACTCACCGCTGTTCCAGCGATTGAGTCTGGCGACAGTTCGGTGCATCAAATTCCGAGGGCGGAGCAGGCCACAGCAAACAGACAGCGGAGTGGACCAATCAGCGACGGGCATACATGACGTTGTTAAAGCGACAAGTAATTAGCGTGAGCGGAGAATGTAGATGTTTATTCAACATGGCTAGCGCGAGCCATGTTGACTTTTGTCAATGACTTGTGTCGATGTGATTTTGGTACTTTAAAACTAATTTTACCGTGGATTGGAACATATTCTCGGCTCTCCCGTTCGCCATCTGTGTTGTTGTAGAGACTTTCGGCGCGCATGAGTGACGTTACTCGTAAAGAACACGTCACGCAAATAAACAAATCTGATTGGACGGTTGATTTTGTACTTGTTCGTTAATGGTCTGGGTCCCAGACTATTTCTCACAGTGTTTGAAAAATACAGGGAGAATAGTCTGGCGGTGCTGGGCAAGATTCATTGCATATCGTGACAGGCTTAGCAACTTCAATAATACATGTCGTTAGTTAGTTAGATGGATTTATGACGCCCCACACCACTAAAAATTTTCTCCTCGGATCTACACAACTCACGTATACACGTATCACGTAATTTGACTTCAAAACGGCAAATTTTGCCGAAAGGTGAGTGATTTTCATGCCTGTTTTAAAGCGACATTCTAATTTGTGAGAATGAATTTTAGGTTTTCATCATCTCTAAGCCATTAAAGAAAGTTTGACTTTTCACTCAAATGTATAACAAAATATATGTAATTTTTTCAAGATATTCTATCTACAGGTATACGAGATGCAACAACCTCAAACATTGATACCTTCAGGTGTTCTTCAACCTTGCGCTGCTTTACAATGTAGTCCACAAACTTCTCGTTGGCGCGATTGTAGGCAGCTTGAGTCCGGTCTGGCAAAATTCTCTTGGCATACGCTCTTGGCTGCTCCTGCTCGGCAAAGTTGATGGGCTGCTCCTGCGTCTCATAGTCTTCAATTGTATACACTGGTATACAGTGGTTTTCTTCCTTGATTACAGAATCACTCGCATTGGTTAGCAGTTTTTCAGAGACAGCCTGCGGGTACTTTCTCCTCACTGGATAACCTGAGCGAGAGTATGAGCCATTAAGACCACAGCAACAGGAATACAGAACAGACTTAAGAGCTAAAGTTAAAATAGGTGGCAATGTTTTCTGCATTATAAAGGCTCTTATCTGTGGAAAGTCTGAATTCTTAGTACATCTCCCTCATAGATTAAATACGTCTTTAAAGGTCTAAAGAGTGTGGGTTTTCATGAATCTATTCATATTTCCTAGTGCCATGCTACTTTGTTGTGGTGTGCGACAAGGATCTTACTCGTGTCGTGAGCAAAGTACTCAATGAAGGAGCCAGAAAAGGTGTTAATTGCTACAAAAGAGAACCAAAAAACAAAAACAAATCATACTGCTGATGAAGCTGTGCTAGAACATCATCTATCCAAATATGGACAATGATAAAATCAGTATATTGCAACAGTCACCTATGTGCATTTCGTAGTGAAATATCACATCCAAGGACCACTGCAGGAGAGGTGCATACTGTTCTTCTTTGGCTTCAGACTTAAGGGTTAGGGTTAGTCAGCAAGAGGCATTTGTCAACAGTGTACATACAGATAAGGTACAGGAATTACACTGGTATAATGTTTATATTCCTACCGGCAACTCCTTAGCTCCTTTAAAGTCAAACGGCGTCAGGGATTTCAGAGGTACAACACACCTTTCACAAGACATTACATACTTCACATTAGCTCCTGATACAGTGGGATAAAACGCAAAATTACATTAATAAATAGTAAATTCCTACCCCTTTTTCTGCAGAATGCTTGGTTTGTCAATGTAAACAATGCTAGCCTTTTTTGCTTTGTGATTTATTCGTTTGACCTGCCAAAGGAAAAAAAAAAACTTTCAGTCACATATTTAACAGAGATTGACAGATTATCGGCCGGGCTGATTATCGGCGTCGACATTTGGAAATTTTACGTATCGGTATCTGCCTCCCCCCCCATCCCCCCCCCCAAATCCGGCCAGCTTATATGAAAAAAAAAAATCAATTTAAAACACTATCTCCTGTCTGCTGCTAGTATTCACCCTGTCTTTTGATTGGTTCAATGGAAATGATGAATTGAGTTACATTTGTATTGCGCCTTTCTACCTTTTTAAGGCCCTAAAACTGCTTCACACTATATCCTCATCTACCTACTGGCACCAGGAGCAACGTTGGGTTTAGTATCTTGCTCAAGGATACTTAAACGAGGTTATCTGGGCTTTCTTTTCTGTGGAAAATTTTCAGAAAACCATTGATTAACCTTTTATTCAACTTTTTAGAGATTTATCAGAGTTCACGAAATGCAGGCACTCCTGGAGTTATTTTTCTATTTGTGTGATGAAATTAACATAGTTTAGGAATTTCAAAGAAGTTCAGTGTTTACATCAGGGGTCCCCAAACGATGGCCTGCGGGCCAAATTTGGTCCGGCCCCCTGAACAAAAAAAAAAAAAAAAATTTTTCCCCCTCAAGAGTGTTATTTATTTCTTGGCTTTTCTGTGAAGAACACAGAGAGGGTTATTTGGTTATTATCTATTTAATTAATAGTGTTATTATTATTTATTTTTATATTATATTATTCTTTTTATTGTATTTACTTTTGTTCCGTGAAGAATTCAGAAAAGGTTATTTAATTGTGGCTTTCTGAAAAACAATAAATTTTTACTAGGGCTGTCAAAATTATCGCGTTAATGGGCGGTAATTAATTTTTTATTTAATCACTTTAAAATATTTGACGCAATTAACGCACATGCCCGGCTCAAACAGATTAAAATGACAGCACAGTGCAATGTCAACTTGCTATTTGTGTTTTTTGGAGTTTTGTCGCCCTCTGCTGGCGCTTGGGTGCGACTGATTTTATGGGCTTAAGCACCCATGAGCATTGTGTAATTATTGACATCAATAATGGCTGGCTCCTAGTTTATTTTTTGATTGAAAATTTTACAAATTTTATTAAAACAAAAACCTTAAGAGGGGTTTTAATATAAAATTTCTATAACTTGTACTAACATTTATCTTTTAAGAACTACAAGTCTTTCTATCTATGGATTGCTTTAACAGAATGTTAATAATGTTAATGCCATCTTGTAGTGATGGGTCCAGTGATACTAATGCGCCGGCGCGCGCGCCGAGCTCATGGAGCAACCCCTGCATCGGTGCGCGTATCGCTACAAGAAAATCACGTGACCGATGCATGAACTCATTCAACTGTGTCGACACAGTCATGACGCGGCAAACTGCTTCAAAAGGAAGCGCGTCTGTCAACGCGATGGAGCTGCTGAAACAATCCACATCTCACGGTTACTTCCTCGTTGTCTACATGCTGTGGAAATGGATGTAAGACAGGGAAAATGCAGTTGTCATCTTCCATTCAAAATACAATTAATTTGAATGTAAATCTGAGTTTATTAGTGTGACAGGTACACGCGGGTCCGTAATTTGTGGAGCCTTGCCTACACCTTTACCTGCATTTGACATGTTAGCTTAGTGGTCAGAGCGAACGCCACTCGTCCCCGACGCGTAGTGCGCGCGAGTTCGAGTCCTGGTCAGAACGTATCGCAACGCAAGACCAAAACTTTCGGTTTTACTATTAAAGTTATTTTTTTTTTGCAGGTGAAATGTTGCATTTGTACTTTGTATATGCCTAACCTGCCATATACAAACAGTTGCCACCTCCTCAATGCTGAAGCATTACTGGCCCAAGCATGAGAACGAAGTTTCTGATAATCCCAAAATAAACACAGGTATAGAGCCATTCCTTTACTTTCCCACAGTCACTTTTTTGGTAATTTATTAGAAATCTGTAATTAAGCTATAATTTATTTTTTGTCCACTTCAATTTCTTTCTGGTGGGTTATGGTAGCACTTAGATGACGAAGTGGGGAGTCAAGAAGGCAATGCAACTGTAGATGAAATTGCAAAAGTGCAACGATGCATGGCTGAGCCGAACATGAACCGAAGCCCAACTGAGCCAATGGACATCTTATCCAAACCTCTTTCAACTGGAAATTCTTGTGCATGCTGGCATCATTGGTTCCATGCGAGTGTGTTGTCCACAGCAGGCTTGTTTGATTTTAAAAAGGTAACCAACTAAATTTTAAACATAAAAAAAAACCCTATGTTTTTGAATAAAATTTTATCAGAACAAAAAGTCCACAGGCATTCCTCATTCACCCATTCATTATTACTTACATTTTCACATTATAATATATGTTCACATAATTTAAAGATATGGAATAATGCAATATGAATGCAAAGACTTAAATTATTTGATTTTACATGCTATGTCATCAATTCAGTGTCAGTCTGTCAAGTGGGTTGCCTGTAGGGATTTTTTATGTCCAGCAGGTGTCAGTATTCAATGACACAGTATCCACACTGTGTCAACACAGTGTGTCACTGTATCGACACGCTTCATGAGGTCTCACGGACCCATCACTACCATCTTGTTGATTTATTGTTATCATAAACAAATACAGTACTTATGTACCGTATGTTGAATGTATATATGCATCTTGTGTTTTATCTTTCCATTCCAACAATAATTTACAGAAAAATATGGCATATTTTAGAGATGGTTTGAATTGCGATTAATTACGATTAATTAATTCTTAAGCTGTAATTAACTCGATAAATGTTTTTTTATTTAGGCACTCCTGCAATCGTCACACATTTTCTGTTACAAACTGACCCCGGCCCCCCATTAGAGAAGGGAAAAGTTATGTGGCCCTCACAGGGAAAAGTTTGGGGACCCCAGGTTTACATTATTTTTTTTAACGCCAATTTTTACACTTTTACTGCAAATGAATTTCTGCTCCAAAAATGGAGTTATCGACCCATATAACTACTAATATTCGGTATCGGTCATGATAAACCCATATTGGTCGAGCCCTAATTTAATAGCACTTTAGCTAAAGCACACTGAAGAACAGGGGCGTTTAAGTTGGTCCTCAATGGCTGTTATGGGTCCCGGTGCAAGTTTTTATTCCAACCGATCCAGACCAGCATAGAAACTTTAATTAGTGATGTTTCTGGTTAAAAAGCCGCACCGACTGCAATCAACTGATAACAGTACACTTTTCACACCACCTTGGTGAAAAGTGGTCCTCTTGATCAGTCAGAATGAAAACATGTACCCATTGCACCCTTTGTGGAATAGTTTGGAAACATTTGCTGTTGATGGACCTTTCCCCAGAGTTGGTCTACTTTGAACTTCCTATTAGGGTATTGATCAGGATATTATTGTGCGAAGCAGAAAGCCTGTATAAGCCCTTAGAAAAATGCATGAAAAATAAAGTTTCTACACTCACCAATGCAGGCCATTTCGGAAAGTGTCTATATTTACACCACACAAACTCTCCATCTGAAATTGATGGCGATCCTGCGATATAAACAATGAAGTTTATTTACATCCCATATAGACATTGCCAAGTACATTATTCTTACTTGACTGTGTCAAGAAGCTTGGCAGCTCCTCATCTTCATCACTTTTCTCATCCTCTTGGAGAGAAAGAGGTGACAGAAGCTCTTCATGGTCACTTTTCTCAATGATCAGATCTGGTGAGAGCAATGACTCGTCTTGTTGGAGGTTGAAAAGATAACATGGAAAAGCCAGATGCACATAAATACTATTTTCTTGATTAGCTTTGAAGCAGCTCAACATAGAGGATGGGTTGCGGACCTGAAATATCTAGGCCTCATTTTATGATTACTTTGAATTACAGCGTTACCTTCTTTTGTTTCAAATCTTGATTGTGAGGGTTCAGACGACAAAGCAGTGATGGACTCTTTTGTGTTCTTTCTTAAGCAGCGGCGTTTAACTGGAGAACAAGTAGTTATTGGTTGTCTTTTTCTAAACTGTTGGGATTGGAACACCTCCATGCCCCTCTTCCTGCTCTGAGCCCTTGTTGTATAGCGTGGTGACTCTACCTCTGATGTCTGTGGTAAAACGTATGGGCAGAGTTAACAATCAAAGTTGTTTATATTTCATCTAAGGCAAATAACAGGCACATCAGGAAACAATGTAGTATTTGTCTATTCTACTGTTGACCTGAAAAATCATGAGACACGCATTTTCAATGACATGCAGAAAACTAGATGTTGAAAACAAACTTGTAAAAACTAATGATCAAAACAGACATTGTACAAAGTGTCATTGTTAACTCATTAACTGCCATTGACACCAATAAACAACAAACACATTTGAACTGGGATGGTTAGCATTGATTGATCACATTACAGTGCTATTGACTACGGTATACATCTAATCCACTTGGACCTGGAGGGATAGCAGCAATCGCCTGATTGCTACCAGAAACCCCGGTGTCAGTGTCAGCTAATTTTTATTTGTTAAGTAAATATCAAATCTGTTTTAACTGTAACATAGACATCAACATACTTGACTGGACTTCAGAAGCGAGTAAGAACAAGGCCTTGGAGTGGCCGGCCGGCAAGAAAAGGAGCAGAGTCGAGGGCAGAAAAGAGACGGCGAGGAACAGGGACTTGTACAAGTAGAGGTGACCAGAAAACGCAAGGCATAGAAAAAGGCTACGTGATTATTGAAAGACGGAAGCTCACATCCTGGTAACACCACATCGATTATTTGAACTGCCTGAATTATAGGACTATCTCATACGCATTTTATATTTATTTAGATTGCATACATGCACGTCACTTTTGAGATTTTGAACTTATCCTGCACTGTAAAGGAATGTTCCACAATTTCATTGTATAACTGTATAATGATAATAAAGGGCTATTCTATTCTATAATAAATTGTGATTGTATATAGAATTCATCAATAATCTATATATTTTATTTATAGTTGATTCTGCATGTTTTCCTCAAGTATTAAGTTTCTGATGAGGAATTGAGTGATTTATTAGCTGTTGAAACCTTGCAGTAAATAAAAAAATTGAGTTGCTATTTTGGTCAAAACATGTTATTTTTATTGATCCTCAAAATATAGGTGATTATCTCTGCATTTGGTGATTTTTGTGCATCTAGTGTAAAACCAGAGAATTTTATAGCCATTTAAAATTTTGTTATATAAAAATAATCGGGATTTTTATAAGGGAGCGACTTTTATGCTCATGGAGACTCGTATATGGCTAAGGTAGGTTCCTGTTTTGGTTTTAGGACGGTAGCAGCTTTGGTTATGAAAATATTTGAATTAAAAATTTTTGAAAATAGGTCCCCTATGGATCGGCCCAGTTTCCCGTTTAATGTCAAGTATTATGAAGTTTACAACAGTAGCAATGTTGTTGATGTGCTAATATGTCAAACGTACGATAAAAAAAATGTACTGTTTTTACATTGACCTCACAGTAATTCTGGTTTTTCTATCACCCTCAATGGTAGCCAATGAGTTAAGGAAAATGATGTCCTGGGGATGTCCAAATTTATGTAGCAAATCAAACACAAACACAAACACAAACACAAACACACACACACACACACACACACACACACACACACACACACACACACACACACACACACACACACACACACACACACACAGTATATATGGCGGAAAACACAGCCAAGGCTGAAAAAGCAGTTTCTGCTCTTGCACCTCTCTTTAAAATAAACTGCTGTATTTTAAGCCAAAAGAACTGTTGTTGTAGAACAATATGTCTATATGCTGCCATAGCAGAGTCATGGTGCATTAAGCCTCCGAACGATTTTTAATTTGTCCATTTTACCCTACAAAACCCCCCGTTTACAGACGTCACGCAACCGCTTTTGTTTCAACCCAGCCATAAAAAGAAGCTCAGTAATTCTATTTATTATTCGAATTGTCTGTCCTTTTTAGTTCAGAATCATAAATTGATGTCTAAAATTTAGTTAAAAAAAAAAAAAAAAAAGACAAAAAAATGATTCACTCACATATTTTAAACTTTTAACCAACTTACGTAAAAAAATGGTGTCTGTAAAAATGTCACGGATATCTACCGCATAAGTATCGCTTGAATATATTTTTTTCGTTACTGTCGCATTTTCTCCCATATGTTAGATGATAAATAATCGATCCAAACGAAGAAAATTTGAAAAAAAAAAAAACGTTTAAAAGGGTAAATATATAAAAAGAACATCTCGACCACTCCTTGATGTCTGCGATTTCTGTATCGCGACCCTTGTTATATTACCGTGTTTCACCCTTAAAATCCCCCCAAAATCCAGCTGTGGCCATTCACAGCTGTGTCTTGACACTCAGTGATATATGCTACATAGAGTTTTTGGATCTAAACAAGGTAAGTACGCGATAATCTCTCGTTAAAGTCATGGCGTCTTTAATTCTGCTCTCACGTGTCATCACCTCCAGATAGGGTTTCGCTGTTTAAATTTTTTTTTTTTTTTTTTGTTGAAACGCCCTCCTGTTCAAAAATGTTCTTCCCCTAGAAAATTGAGATTTTAAGCTTTCCAATGATGTATCACACATGCATATCGCCCAATTTTGAAAGTTGGCCAAATTGGGGGTCTCAGAGCGGAACTTCAAGTCAACCGAGTGTTTTCCGCCATATATATTTATATACACACTAGGGCTGTCAAAATTATCGCGTTAACGCGCGGTAATTAATTTTTTAAATTAATCACGTTAAAATATTTGACGAAATTAACGCACATGTCCCGCTCAGACAGTATTCTGCCTTTTGGTAAGTTTTACAGCAAGGTTTTTTGTGCCGTCTAACACCGAACTCTTGTGGTCGCTTTGCGGCATGGTTTATTGCTTTCTTGCCAGTTCAATATGGCTGCATGACATCTCGGGCTGACGCCTACGTTGTAATGTTGTGCTTATATGATCCTTGGACAAGATTTGTCCGTAAGTATGGTTGTTGTAAAGAATGTACATATTATGTTAGTAAGCGAAATGTTATATTTTTTGTATGAGACGCTTTTGTTTTATGTTTAGTGAACTTGTATAGCGTGCTAAGCTAACGTTGTTGCTAATGCAATGCTTGTGTACTTTTTTTTTTGTAGTTTCACTACGGTCTAAAGAGGACAACGGTTTGAGGCCATTTTATTAATAAATCAGATGAAAAAGGAAGAAGTCTGATTATTAAGGCGTCGTTCACTAGCTGTCTAGCTTTGGAAAAAGTAGACGCTTCGGAGTGAGGACAGCATAGACAGATTTAAATGACAGTCGAGTGAAATGCCCACTACAGTCCTTATGTACCGTATGTTGAATGTATATATCCATCTTGTGTCTTATCTTTCCATTCCAACAAATTATTTTACAGAATATATATATATATATAATTTACACAAAAATATGGCATATTTTATAGATGGTTTGAATTGCGATTAATTAATTTTTAAGCTGTAATTAACTCGATTAAAAATTTTAATCGTTTGACAGCCCTAATACACACACATTTTAGTGAAAATACAAATACCTTAGAACGTGTGGCGTAAATTTGAGGAAAAGGTGTGGACGTTGGACATAATTCTAGTAATTTCTTTTTTTTCCTTCCACGTCTTTTTGGTGTGGAACATGCAATAGCATGATTGGCAGTGTGGAAATCATTGCACGCCACAGGACTTGGTTCTTCTGTGGCTGAGGAGGAAATAGAGCCAGTGTTCCCCTTTTGTCTTGATGTCTTAGTTGGTCCCATTGTTTGTGATTTCTTTGGTCTGCCTGAAAAAAAAAAAGAAATAAAATAAAATGTTTTGTGTTTATGAAACATAGTTGATAAGGAATCACAGGATTTCCAAAATGGAAAAAAAAATATAAGTGAATGACTAAATAAAAATAAATGACAAGTATATTTTGTCATTGAAAATCCCAAACGGAAAAACGATGGCAAGTTTTTTTCTTTGCCTTTTCTATTTCGCTTGTCGTTGTCTTTGCTTTCGCCTCAGCTTTTACCGAAAGGAGTGGTTTGTCAATCAAATGGTGTTGGGTGGGGCATTCCAAACAGGAATGTGTTAGTTATCGACCGCATTAAATTTGATTGTCTTGTTGGTGTCGGGGTAGTTGGATAAGGCGAATCATCCAGCCTGTCAGCTGCTTCTCTAAAGAGTTGTGAAAATGATTTTTCCATATCTCTCCAAATAAATGATAATTTAAAAAAAAAAAAAAAAATCACACGTGATAAAGATTCCACACACCCCGTCGCTCCGAGACGTCGACGTCACTTTCTTTCAGGTAAACTAGGAGTAATCAACTATCGAATACTATTCCCCAAGACAGCCGTTTTCAAATAAAAGCTTAAGCAGCTTTCCCAAAGTATTAAAAAATGAATCTTAGTACAAAAACGCAACATGACAGATACCTCTCTTTCTCTTCAAGCCAAGACCACTTCTAGGATCAAATTCTCGACTGGATTCTGCCAACTTTGTCTCATCGGAAGTAACATACAAGTTCGTCACAGTTCGTGAACGAGATAACGTTGGTCAATAACCATGGAAACAATCTTTGATTATCTTCAGGTGGCTTAGTGGCAATACAAACATTATCACGTGGCAATCCGAACTAAGTGCAACACCGAACAAGTTCAAACTTCTTACTTTTAGTAGGTTTTTAGGTTTCACCGCGTGTAACCTGTAGAATGCGGAAGAATACAGTTAATATGGGTTGCTTAGACAAACTTGTAAATAACAAAAAAAGCTTCCTATTACCTTTATGGGCGCTATTGCGGATTGCCCTTTCTATGCAAAACACAAGATCTTTCTGAGGAACTACACCATTTTGCGCACGCATGCGCATTGCGCCTCTCAGTCAGCCGTTTTGTAGCGAGTTACGGGCCTACGGCAACTGCGATGGAACAAAACACAAATTTCACAGCCATCGTCATTTTAAACTAAAAGCTTGTATGAGATGTAGTAAAACAATTCCAACTCTAGAGAGCAGTGTTGAATTGTTAAAAATACACTATGCTACACCGAAACGACTTGATACTAGTGCACTGTTTAAAAACTGCCATAATCACAGTGGTTATGTTCAAACTGCCTGACAGATGGACGTCTTTTTTTTATTTATTTATTTATTTTTTTTATAAAGAGTAGATATGATGTAGAGGAAAACGACACCGATTACATGCGCAGACATATTGTGATGTCAGTTATGCACACTTACATAGACTCACAGACTCAAACACAGGTGACTAAGATCATGGGTGCTGGGCGGCTATATATCCATTTGGCTCTCTTTACAGTTTTCTCCATTATTACACATTGCCGCCCCCCCTGCACACACATTTATTAAACAAGAGTCTTTCCGCTAGGATGCACATTGTCTGTGGAGTTGTAGGCACGGAATCTTTGGGCTCCAAGCAAGAAATCCCTAGGGCCCCCACTCTACCCCTGCACGCCTCAAAAATTTTGTTTTTGCGCACAAAAATGGATAATAAATGAGTAAACAATGTAATAGTAAAATACAGTTAGGAGACAATAGACATAATATTTCAATAGAAAACCAGTATAAAGAAATAAAGTCAAATAAAAAATAAACTTACACACTTAAAATGACATAAAGTAACACAAGGTAACTTTTCAACCTTCATAGAATATTTTCATAACATGTGATATGCAGTGTTGTTAATCTGACTGAAAAAAAAAAGTACTTAATTACAGTTACAAATTACTTCTCCCAAAAAGCAATTGCGTTAGTAACTCAGTTACCTGAATGTAAGAGTACCGTATTTTTCGGACTATAAGTCGCAGTTTTTTTTCATAGTTTGGCTGGAGGTGCGACTTATGTTTGAAATTATTAACACATTATTCAATAATTTCACATGTTATTTTGGTGTTTTGGAGTGACACTGATGGTATGGTGAACTTGTTAGTATGTTCTTTATGCTATAGTTATCTGAATAACTCATAATAGCTATGTTGCGTTAATATACCGGCCTCGTTTGCATTTCGTTGTTCATGCATCATGTAACATTATCATACTGTACACTTATTCAGCATGTTGTTCTCTATTGTATTTTCATTTTAAATTGCCGTTCAAGATGACATAGCTGTTCTATGTGTTGGATTTTATCAAGTAAATTTCCCCCAAAAATGCGACTTATACTCAGGTGTGACTTATATATGTTTTTTTCCTCTTCGTCGGACATTTTATGGCTGGTGCGACTTATACTCAGGTGCGACTTATAGTCCCCAAAATACGGTAATTACCGTATTGGCCCGAATATAAGACAGTGTTTTTTGCATTGAAATAAGACCGAAAAAGAGGGGGTCGTCTTATATTCGCGGTCTAGACGTTATACCCATTCATGACGCTAGATGGTGCCAGATATAATTGAAGCGATGTTCTATCATGACAGATCTCAGCTACTCTCAAGTTTAAGCAGTTTGCATTATTTTATTGATATGTTTTTCCTTATTCGGATTTGTTTCAAGACTGCAGTTACACTTAGACTTCACTTTGATGGTTAATGCAGTTATTGCAATTTTTTTGTTTTATCACAATCGATTGGTTTATTTACATTTCAAAAACTAGAAGCCATTCATTTACGAATGTAATTTCACTTTAGTTTACATATTTAAATGTTCAGATATTAAGATTTGAATGAGGCAGAATAACATACTTTCTCTCAAATATATTGTTATAATCATTTTGTTTCGGATATACTGTAATTATTTTCTGTATAAAAATTAATTTGGTGTTCAAAAAGTCATTTTTCAAACTTGAGTCTTGAAAAAGAGTGGGTCGTCTTATAATCAGGGCTGTCTTATATTCGGGCCAATAGGGTAGTTACGTGGAAAAGTAACTAGTGTTACAAAAAACATCGTAAGCTTTGCTATGTTTGGAAGTCATTTAATGTTGTGAATCAACCGTTAAAGTTGTTAAAATTGCTCCCATTATTGCGTTAGTTCCCTTCTGTCTACTTTCGAAATGTGAAAGTTTTAAAACTGTTTTATCATTTAAAGATATATTAAAGTCAAGATTTTGCAGATGTAGGACTATTTTAAATAAAAAGTTACTGAGGTTCGCTAGGAAGGTTCTCTACAACAGAGCCTTCCTGAGAAGTCTGCTGCTTTAAGATAGCGGCTGTTTACTAACGCCGGCAAGTCTATCATTTCGCATCTAGGTGTCTATAAATGTGCTAACATCGCCGTGTCTGTCATTTCACATCTAGTTCTATATACATGTGATACCTAGCATCGTATAGTGGCATCATGTGGGCGTAGTTTGTAGGCTATCGGCTACAGTCAGGTATTATTGGAGCCACCTAGCATCATGTTTGCCACAAAGTCACAATTTCCTTCCCTCCTCCCCACTCCTGCTCTGCTCTCTCGTCTCCGTGAGTCTGTGTCTCTGTCTTATCTCGTGTCATTCAACCAACGTAGTAACGCACGTCTTTACATAGTCAGTAACGGGAATGGCGTTGCCTAGATGAGAAACTCACTACTGAACAAAATAACGCAGTTAGTAATGCCGTTATATTCTAACACCGTTATTAACAACACTGGTGATATGATGACTGACTAGTTGGACACCTCTGTTATGGCCTGGGGCGGGGGGGGGGGGGTCTGTATTGCTTTCACCGGTACTAATTAACTTTGAGGAGGGTGGCAGGAACCCTGCCACACAAAAAAACTATAAATTTGCTCACTGCTTTACGGCATACGTCACTTCCCCCTTTCCCAATTCGTTATAAAGACCGAAGTCGATGCAAACGCTTTCTCTCAAATTCTGCAAATAAAGCAGAGCAACAAAAGAGACATAAGTTTTGTCCGAGGAGACACAAAAAAGAAAAAGGGAGGCTACCAGGATAAAAGGACACTCAAGAATAAATGTTGACCCAGCGCTGAGGAGTTCGGGTTTGGGGGGGTTGTCGGGCCGATGGGGGAATACAGTAAAAAATCATACGTTTCTTATTGTCAACATCATCATATGCTATTGTTTAGCCACAGCTGGATTCATTATCTCATTACTACCGTAATTTCCCGAATATAAGGCGCTAACGCGCACCCCCAATTTACCTGCAAAATCTAGGGAAAATTCTTGTACCCGTGTATAACGCGCACCCTAATTTTAGCACCAATAAATACGGTAGAATACAAGAAAACAGCTCGTGTAGAAATACAGAAATGTCATTTTAATTTAACAAATTATAAACAGACATAACACAGCACAGTGATAATTACCGTTCCGGTAGTGCAAAACATTACTGTAACAACCTTTAACAACTTCTCCAACTTAAGAGAACCCGTGAGAAAACAAAACAGCCATATCTGTATTATACATTAACATCTAAAGCATTCTTATAAGTGCTTTTCTGCCCCTACCAATTGCTTTTGCTGATGACTTTGCTTGTTCCAGCTGCTTCTTCATTCGTTTCCAATACCGCACACTCGATTCTCCGACGTCATACCGTCTTGCCGCTTCACGAATTCCAGCTTCCTCAGATACGGAAATTACTTTCCTTTTGAAGGCTGCCGTGTAGCTTGCTCGTTTCATCATCATGAAATACCGCAAATGTATCTTCCTTGGAATTCTACTGTAAAGTAAAAGTGACGACTGAAGTGGGAAAACGAAAGGAGCTCATAACAGTGCAGACGAAACGAACTCACAGAAGTCATTCGACCAATCAGAGTGAAGTATTACCAAAACAAACGGTGACGTAATATACCGTAATGGCGGCAACAGATCACCGTATGCGTTTTCTTCAACACAACATAGCCGTGTCAATAAAGAAAAAGTCTTAAAATATACATATTTATATGTATTTATTTCTGTCTCCATCCATATACCCGTGTATAAAGCGCACCCTCGATTTTACAAGTGGATTTGGGGAAAAAAAGTGCGCCTTATTGTCGGGAAATTACGGTATTCATCCTTCAGCCGCTGGAAACAGAAATGTCATTTAATCCATCTGCAGGCGACCGAGAGATCAGGATTTTACGACACTGTGCGCAGGTCCTCATGGGAAATGCAGTCTACCTTAAGGCAAAACACTACCGCTTTTGTCCTCCTGTGTCGCCAAGAACGACCAAAAGTGAAGTTACTTAGGCTACGTTCATACTATACAGGTCTTAATGCATGAATCAGATTTTTTCATGTTTTTCCGACCCGAGTGAGGCATTAACTTGACGGTCTGAACGTGGCAAGTCACCTAGAACTGGACCATTTCAAATCCAATCTTGGTCGCTTTCGTATGTTGTTCAAATCCGATCTGGACCACATTTTTCCTGAATGTCGCGGTGGTCTGTACTGTCAAGTCTCTCAAATCGAAATTCATGGAACAATTACGTTATCAAAGAGCGAGAGAGAGGCGACGGTAGCGGTGCAGCTGTGCGTTATTAGCGCCTAGCTTGCATTGAACATGGCTTTTGGGGAAGGGCCGGGTTTGACAACAGTCATAAAAAAAAAAAAAAAAAAAGGGTTGAGGATAAGCCTGAGAATGATCGGTTTTCTCTCTGCTCTATATGAGCAATATTTCAACATTACTTACATGGCTGAGAGTTGGGGGAAACTGCCCGTATGTGTGTGTTACATGCACGGACAGTGCGTGCATGCTATCGATCCATATAAACTTTGAATATAAGCCTAAACGGGGATTATTTATGTCTGTTATTGGTGTCCTCTTTTTGAAAAGCAAAATATGATATCCCTGGAATGACAGCCAGCATGTGTGGCCATTTGTTTTGATGCTTCTGCGCATGCGGGTCTTCTTGCTCAGCGCGTCTCGGACTGCGAATTAGTGCGCATGCATACTACTTGATTGGTCTCACTGGACAAAGGCAGTCTCAACGGGCACGCCAAAAAAACAGTTATGTCAAAAAAACGGATTTGTGCATTAAGACCTGTAGTATGAACCTAGCCATAGTGTGGCTTTAAAAAGTTGGATTTTTCTCAAGATACGCGGGGTCCAATGACAGCATCAAGTGCAGGTTCCTAAGGTGGAAAACCTACTTGTTCCTACGGTGTCAGTTCAAATGGCCAATTTTTGTAGTTTCTGTGGAATACATTTTGGCATTCCCTTTATTGGTCAGGGCAGTGGCGCCTCCAGAAATTTTTCATAGGGGTGGCCAGATGGGGCCACTTAAAATCTTGGGGTGGCCAAAACTAAAAGCCATAATTTCAGGTTTTCATTATGTTATAAATAAAATGTATTTTTATTATTATTATTATTATTATTGCAGTAAAAAGGTCAGGGGAAAACTATCAGAAAGACTTAAGGACACGGCTACTGATATACTTTGGTGTATTGCGTAATATTTGATGTTACTAATGATTTAATGTGCATAGTCCATAACTGTCCAGTCAACATTTTGAGTTCCACAACAATTGTTTTATTGTGTTATATATTAGGCATAAGGTGTACATTTAAGTTAACAAACAAAATACAGTGGTACCTCTACATACGAAGTTAATCCGTTCCAGGACCTTGTTTGTAAGTCGAAATGGTCGTATGTCGAGCAGGATTTTCCCATAGGAATACATTATAATTCCATTAATTTGTTCCACAGCCCAAAAACCTTCACTAAATCCTTAAAAAATACTGCTGGTACTATTACAAATGGCAATTACACATAGCAAAACAAATAAATTATAAATCAAAATCGGAATAATAATAATAATAATAATAATAATTCCTGTATTACTGTAACGAATCGGGTTCTAATGTGGCGGACGTTTTTTGCTGACCTTGAACGCACCGCGGGGCTGACATGCCAGAGACAGACTGGTGAGCTTGAGTTTCACTTTCACTTTGAATGTTTTCTTGAGAACACCGTCAATTGCGGCAGACAGAAGGTGTTTTTGTTTTGAATAAGTTGTGAAATAAATGATAAAAACGTGGCGAAGTTGGCGATTTCTCTGGAGATGTTACCCCAATAAGAATTGTCAGCTTAACTTATAAAGACTGGCGAACGATGGTCGGAGGAGGACCGTGGAGATGCATTGTTGAGCCATTTCACGGATGCCCACCCTACGCTCATATTTTTCTGTCATTTGCATCTTCATTTAGAAGGTAAGCGTCAACTTTTTCCTTGTTTCACCACCTGTACCAACCTTTTCTGAAACCAGTGTTGATTTGTCACACAAGAAAATCCGCCGTGCATTCGTCTGCGGTGCTGCCATTGTCGTCGTATTTCGAGCATGTCGTCGGATGTAGAAACAAATGGCGAGTCAAATTTTACGTCGGATGTCGAAAAGTTCGTGTGTCGAAGCGATCGTATGTAGAGGTACCACTGTAAATGCATTCATTTGGGATGAAATGCATAATTGATGCTGCAACAATCTAACGATATACTGGCAAGCGGGGTGGCCGACCAATTTATAAGGGTGGCCGTGGCCACCCCCTGGTGGCGCCACTGGGTCAGGGCCCCAAGCAACTGCTGGGCTTGCCCATCTCATCGCCCCACCTCTGCGGATTGTCTTCCCTTTAATAACACCGATTTTTGGTGGCTTGATTCTCAATTATTTTTTTTCCTTGATGATGGACAGAAATGTTCAATGAGCATTTATAGTCAAGTCTAAAATTGATTTCCCAGTCGCCTTAAAATTTGACCCCAAAAAGTTTTACAGTATTTGGTGGTTCGGTTAGACACTTTGCCCATAGTGTTGTGCTTCTTTTATAGAAATTTCTTAAACGGTAAATGAGACATTTCTGTTGTCTGGCAATTAATGTTAGAAAATCCCTTTCAAATATTAAATATGTTGTCGCCAAGGTCGGTGAACGCACCACGCGACAGAACTAAGCAAATTCAAAGCATCGAGTCCCCGCCCCCCTAACCAGATGTGCGCCCGGCCAGGGTCTTGTCAGTGCGAGTCCGCCGTTAACAGAGCGCGGAGCTCCGCACAGGCAACAGGAGGCACTGAGACACCCGGCTAAACATCCGCGAACTGAACCATACACCCGTGACAGAATCGCTCGTGCCATTACCTGTGCTTGACGCTGGAGTTGGACCATAGAGGTGCTTGTTGTACCTGGTCACCCTGACGCTGGAAAGGATGGAGACGCAGAGCTTGGAGGGATTTAATTAGAGCTTCTATGAGGGGCTTCTTTCAAGGTAACTAAGAGAAAACAGTATTTTTGGAGACAAAATGAGGAATACAAGTTGTTTCCATCCTGGAAGGGGCACAAAGTCGCCGCCACACTGAAGAGCTCTAAGTGCACTTTGCAGGGGCGTGCTTTTAATTGAAATCGATTCCGCGGTTTTCTTCTTCCTCCTTCCGATTTTGTGCACCTACAAAATGACTTCACTATCGGGGTCCAAGGAGAGATCCGTGGCTGGTCGGGGCAGAAAGTACACGGTAGGAAGACTTCAGTTTATTAATTTGAAAAAGATTGCTGATACAGTATACCTTTTACATAATGACCCAAAAGAGGGGTGGGAAAGCATTTTCCTTTGATGTTAATTCATTTGTTTAATGAGAAGAGAAAAATAAAGAGAAAAAATGTTCTAATTATTATTTTAAAATATTATTTTATAAATCAACAAAATCATATATTAATAAAATGTTAAAAGATTACAATTAAAATGGATTAAAAACAAATATGTTCACTCTCTCTGGGTTTAGCCCTTAATAACACTCTTAAAGTTGATTTTTTTGTGTGTGTGTGTGTGCATAGTATCTCATTGACAGTGACAGATATCCAATTCTGTTCAACTGGAAAGCCTGGCTGTGAACAGAGGCGTTGCGTCCCATTAGGCAAACCAGGCAATTGCATAGGGCCCCCAGCCAGCAGGGGCCCACAGAGGGTCAACAGATTTAGCACACGCAGCTTTACTGCACTGTCGCAGCGACAAGTGCGACAGTGCCACTGAAAGCCCTTTCTGAGTTCCCTGAAGGGGCCCCTTCACTCGCTCTACCCCCCCCCCCCCCCCCACACACACACACGTGGTTCAGAGTGAGCGGCGATTTGGCTTTTTTAAAATTGGCGTATATCCAAAATGAAGGGAAGTTATCTTTCTGGAAGCGACAAAAGAAAGAAAAAAATAGCAGAAGAGGAGAAAAGGAAGCAAGACAGCGGTGAGTGTACTATGTTACTGTAGTTTTATGTCCTAATGCAGTAAAAGCCACCCACTTTGAGTGTCCTAAAAAGCGCTCTATGAGACCGAGGCGTTATTATACTTTTATTAAATATGCTATTGCTCCAAGTCCAACTGTCCCCCTTACATGGACACGCTCAAAGGCAACAAGCAACATGGGGCCCTCGGGGACCCTTGCTACGCCTCTAGCTGTGAATGCTCATGTTTCCATGACAGCAAATGAGTTAAATGAGTGCTCAAATACAGTATGTGTTAAGAAACAGGGATGACAATTATAAAATACAATTAAAACAAATATTAATATTCTCTGGCACATTTGACTTGAAATCATTAAACATAGCCTTAAGGAAAAAATTGACATTTTGTTTTTAGGCCATACGACCCAGCCCTAATTTATACTGTTTATTTGAGAGCAGTACTGTGGTACTGTTTAGTATGGCTACTGTGTCTCTACAGTAAAATATTTTGGGTTTGAATCATGCTTCATGTGTTACAACTTCTTCCTGAGTTTGTGTGGGTTTTTTCCTGGAAGTTGGGCTTCCTCCCACATGGAGACTGAATTACTTATAGAAGTAAATGTGAGTGTGAATGGTATTGTCGATATGTGCCCTGTGATAGACTTGCGAACCGTCCAAAGTGCCTTAGGTCTTAAGCCAACTGAACTGGCTCCAGCTGAACCACAACGCTAATGAGGAATAGCTGTATAGAAAAAGGATGGATGATGTAATCATCAGACAAATGTTTTTTATTATAGATCACGAGCCTTTGTGCGTTAAATGGTTTTTGATTTTCATAAATTCACAGTTAATAGTTTTTATAGTTCTTCAGATCGTTTAATAGTGTACGAGCTACTAGGGGCAAATGCCTACTTGGAATTGGTGCGTTATCATTCCCACAAATTAGGTTTTGGCCTCTACATGGCCCAAAACTCATTGGGGAGGCTACAACCTAATGACCACACACGCATTAGCAAATTATTACTGTATAGTATGGTATTAAGACTGAACGATATCGAAAAAAATTGATATTGCGACTTTGGGGTGTTTGCGATATAGTGCGATACATATTGCGATATTAAAACTAGAAGAATTTTCACCAGATGACTTGAATATCTCCGTTTGGTTGGCTCACCATGACCACATTGTATTCATATAATACCAGTTAATTCCAGGCTAAGGCGTTCATCTGTAAATGATGATTTCTGTATTTGAAAGGGACCCAGGCCGCCATGTAAACGCATTGTCTAACATGTAAAAGCATAGCATAACAATGAAAGCAGCTCTCTCAAAATTCTGCAGAACATTTTACGGCACAAAATGAAGCGCAAGCTGCGTGAGAGAATTTCCGGGCAATCTCTCCCACCTTCAACCGGTAGAACTGCATCTCCAGTGCCTAAAAGGCAAAAAAACGTCAATGTTGTTTGACAAGTGCGGCTTGCCGAGGAAACATCTCACAAATATCCTACAGACTGATCCTCTCAAGTCACTGGTAGTTGCTTTGGAGCCGCAGCAATCTTCAGTGGACATCAGTATTACCACAAAACGTCCCAGCTTGGAGTTTTCCAAGTGGGATCTCCCCAACGTAACGTACGATGCGATCAGCATGGCCAAGGGTCTGACTAGAGAGAGACCGCATCGCAGTCTCAACGTCACCACCGTTGAAGGGCGGATCAAAAAAGGCCTCCACTATGTGGAAAATGAAGACGACAGCTTGGCGCAACAAGATTTGTCCAGTGTAAAAGCGTAAAAGTATTAAGTATTTTTATAATGGGTCAAAATTATTTTTCGAACAGATCTTGTGACTAGCAACTTAGACGGTCATTTTCTTGGCATATAATTTTCAAAAAAAATAGGGGAGGGCAATTTTATTTTTCAAATGATTTTTTTCTTTGATTGAAAATATATATATATTTTTTGAAGCAACTTTTTTGGGGATTAAATGATTTAGACACAAATGTCCTACTCATAATATGGCCCAAACACAAAAAGGACTGCTTCAATCAAAGAAAACTTTTTCAATGAAAAACTAAGTGTTCAAATTGTGTTTTTCAATCTCAAATATTTTTTCGCATTCAAAAACTTTTTCCATTATTGAAATTTTTCTTTTTTTGTTTGATTTTTCTGTTTGAAAAAAAAATTTTTTTGAAGCAACTTATTTTTTGGTTGAATAACAAAGACAAAAATGTCCAAGCCAAAATGTGGCCCAAACACAAATCTACATTACTTCAATCAAAAAAGTTGCTTCAATCAAAAAAAAAAAAACCAAAAAAAAAAAGCAAAGAAAAATAGCTTTCACATGCATTTTTTTGAGTTTCAAATTTATTTTTGCTTTCAAACATTTTTTCTTTTTTGATTGAAGCGCCTTTTTTTTTGGTTGAAATTATATATTATGATTGAAGCAACTTTTTTTTGGATTGAATAATAAAGACACAAATCTACCTCCATATGGCTCCGCCCATGGGATACAATTTTCGACTGGAGTAACTACATTGGCACAACACCGGCAGGCGTACCATATTCAATTGATGACGATCTTGGCGAAAAGTATTGTCTAAGCAGCCTAATTTAGAATTCCCCTCAAGAATGATGAGAAACAAAAAACGCTCATTGTCAACTTATTATTATAAATATTCTTGTAAGTTAATTTTATGGCTGACACTGCATTTCGGCGTCATCAGCATGTTGTTCCCCCCTGCCCTGAAAGTCAAACTCCGCCTATGTTTGCAATATGCATCCATTTAAGAATTATGCAATATATTTTGGAAAGGAAAGATTAATTTGATTTCCCAATATGTGGCTGTCGATGTGCCCTTTTCTTGACCGGCGACCTGATTAGCCATCGGTGTAACCTGCCATCCGCCTATTAGACCGCTGTGATAGACAATAGCTTCCTGCATCCGTGATTAGATGCGTAGAAAGAATTGGATGAATGTTTCCCAATACTGTATCTTTACAGCCTTGGTAATCCCATCATTTGTACTTTAATTGGCTAAATGGGGTACATACATGTAGAATACCTCCCATGAGGCATAGTAGACTCCTCTTCGAATCCCATGTATTGTGTCGCTTAGTGATATTTTCATTTTATTGCTACATGCATTGTCACCAGCAGAGCTTTAAATTACCTTGAACCTCACTAACTGAGAACCACACAGCTATCAGTTGTACACACTCACGCAAAGTGCCTAATAACGCTTTGAAAATTTAAAACTCCCCTCTCGCTCTCTCTCTCTCTCGAGGACGCTCCGTCATGTCAGTCTTTCCAACTCACTTATTATAACTTATATGAGCGATTTTCAGGAGCCGCTGTGCCACCACATCAATACCCCAACTGTTGGTGGCTCATTTGATGTTCCCATGGGTTTGGAGGAGTAGTCTTACTAGAGTAATAATAACACACGTCAACAATCAAGCAAGACTTTCAAAAGAAAGTTTTTAACTGATTTCTCCAAAGCAAACAGATTTGCTGAATATTCACAGTACAACATTGGTGGTAGGAACACTTGTGCTCTTTGAAAGCTAAAATCAGTTTTAATAAATCTGTCTTGACAGATATAAAATTGCTCAGTTCAATTGTGGTTCTAGTTTGAAGTGGTCCCCAACATCATACAGGGTGGCTTCTAGTATTTCTTACTTGAATTGGATCGCATTAAATTGTGCAAACTGTCATAATATTTTTGATGGCTGATGTACAGTGGAACTTTATTAGTCAAATGTCTCTGAAACAATATTCTGAGACATTTGATCTACAGTTTTGAGAACATCAGAGGATTTGCTCTTGGTGTTTCTGACTCATTCTAGAGCAGACATGTCCAAAGTCCGGCCCGGGGGCCAAATGCGGCCCGTGGTCAAATTTCATCCGGCCCCCAGCCTCTGTCATAAAATCAATCATGTTTGGCCCAAACACAGACTTGATGAATTGGTCAGCAGTACTGCAACCAGCATATGAAGTAGCTTACACACAAAATGCTGCCCCACATTAACCCACTAAAAGGCAGCAGCACTTTAACCCTTTATTGCCAAATGCATTTGATACAACTAAAAGTTTGTGATTTCGAGACAAATTTAGAATTTTGACATTTCTTTTTGAAAAAAAAAAGTGATGGATGCAAGTCAACACATGCATCTGCAGGTTCCATGAGAAAGAAAACACAGGATTTAGCATGGGTTATAGATATAGAGCACTTATTACACATATTCATTTTGACTTTTCTTTTTACAAATTTGAAAAAAAGGTTTCATTAGGACCTTATTTTTCAAATTTAGGGATTCTCTGATAATTGCTTCATGTTAGAGGTATTTAAGGGGTAAGCAACATTACTCCGTGTGACCAATTACTTCCATTTTCTCAAATGGTGACAATCAACAGAAAAAAAGAAAGTTGACTGTGACGGCCGACGTTTCAAGAATAGGTGGAAATTAGACTATTTCTTCACTAAAATATACAAAAACTGTGTCTGCCTCATTTGCAAAGAGACGTCGCTGTTTTTAGAGATTTCAATGTGAGGCGATATTACCAAACAGGACACGCTGACATGTACGACAAGATTAAAGGGAAGATACGCAGCGAGAAATTGAAGCAACTTGAAGCTAGTTTAATGTCACAGCAGCTGTATTTCGCAAGAGCCCGAGAGTCGAAAGAGAAAAAAATAATTATACAAATGTGACACACTGAATGGCTTGCTAAAATTTGCTTAAATATTTTGTTCTACGTAAAGAACGTCAGCCAAGGTCGGCCCCCCACATTTTTACCACACCAAATCTGGCCCCCTTTGCAAAAAGTTTGGACACCCCTGTTCTAGAGAGTTGATATATGTCACATAACATGATTTTTGAACAAATGGTAGCAGGAAACAAGTACCCAGAGAAAACCAAAACAAGGCACCTATTATATTTGTGTTATAAAAACAACATTCATGTAATTTACAGTGTTCATTATAAATAAACCAAATAATAAACATGCAAACTGCACACAGCAAGACCAGAGCCCAGGATTGAAGCTTTTAGAACTGTGAGGCAACATGCTGACCTGGCATCCACCGTGCCAGCAGAGGGTCATTCTATTCTATAAATGGCTACAGGTGGATTATTATTGTATTTTCTGCCATTTAATAAAAGGGCATTCAGCTGTTCCACCCACCACTATACAGTATGTATGACAATGACATAGAAACTCTAGTTGAACAAATATACAGTATACAGTATGTCTGTTAAATAAGTTTAAATAAGTGTAAATTAAGTGATTTTGTATATTTTCCTGCCTGACTCCTAATGATCAGTCTCACGAGATATTAGCAGTGCTGCGGCACACTGGTTGCTAATTACGGAGTTGTTTCATGATAGCAGCTGTTTGACAGTGGAAGATTATGTCTAATTAATTTAGGGAACAGCTAAAATCCGAAAAAAATGGAGAATAACCGTTTAACCAGAATCCCAGAATGAATTGTTCGACCTCAGAGCTTCCACTGTATGTTAAATCTAATTAAGTTAAATAACGTGGTTTAATGTATTAATTAACCAAGTTGCGAACAATACTATCTGTACTTATAAACCTAACTCATTTGCAATTTAAAAGTGATCAGACTATTCATGATTCGACAATATCAACTGAAATCATTACAATGTTACATTTTTAATATGTAATTCTCTACAAATATGGGTGCTTTAAGATGATAAATGACCCCTCTTCTTTGTTAAATGTCCCACAGATGCCTGACACTTCCCCCACCAAATCCACATCCATTTTACCGGACACGTGGTACCGCAAGGCTTATGAGGAAACGACACGGTCCAACTCTCGTCCTGCACCTGAGGGTGCTGGCTCCATGCCCAGCTCTACGGGCACCCCTTCTCCTGGCTCGGGGATCTCCTCACCAGGATCCCTCTCTGGATCACCAGGGACCATCTCTCCAGGGATTTGCACGGGATCTCCAGGTTCTCTTGGCGGTTCTCCGGGTTTTGGGACTGGCTCCCCGGCCTCAGGCAGTGGAAGTTCTCCTGGGAGTGAAAGAGGGATTTGGTGTGAGAACTGCAACACAAGGCTGACAGAGCTGAAAAGACAAGCTTTAAAATTGCTTATCCCGGGACCTTACTCCAGTAAGGTACGTACAGTATAGCATATGTGTTGCCCTTCTTGCTTTTCATCATCTATGATGTTTGGACAGTGGCTTTTATTAATGTGCTTACCGATGAAATATTGGGCCTCTCATCATTACCTTGCCTTAGGTGTAGCATTGTAATCTGGGTTATTGTTCTCATAAATCAAGAGCATGCGCTTATTTGTCCAAGATTCACGAACCATCTGCTCAAGAAAGGGAGACCAAACCAGCTGTTTGCTCTCAGATTATTATTAAATGGGAAGCGTTCATCCATCACAAACACAGACAAGACTAGGTGGATTTTTCTATGCTGAAATTTCCCATTTTAGCTCATTGATCACATAACCTCTACAGTAAAACCATTAGCACCCTTTATTGTATATGACTTTCTCGAATTGTGGGGTTTAACACTATGGGTTACTTAAAGACAAAGAGTATTTAGAGCAAATATGAATCGTTATGGATTTGATGCCTTTTCCTATTTTCTTGACAACCTCTATATATATATTTAATTCCCCTGTGGTTAATCCATGCAATCAATTTGAAATTCAGCAGTGCAAGGACTCTCAATTGGTGCATTATGATGGCTGGGACTTGATTAATGATACACTGCACACATTGATCACCACATATGTTGATCATTTTCACACAGTCATCCCCACACAATGTTTTTCTCGTTGCATTATTTAGAATATGAGAAGTTATTGACATAATGTACATTCTAACAAACAACTTTGTTCAAATGGGGCTATAAACGTGTCAATTTTAATAAGTAGTTTCACTGTAATAGTAAGGTTAATCGAAGAAATTGCAGTAAATTGACCGGTAGCATAATGGCAAGTCAAAAGTGGCGTGCTGCATTGTGGGAGTTGCTGGGGGTTTGAGTTTTAGCATTAAGGCAGAAAGTATTGTATTCGTCAATGTGAAGGAGGTTACCAGTGCTATTTTGCATGGGAAATGTGTTGAAAAGAATAATGAACATGATCTGTTAGGTGGATAGCATACAGAGGACTGACAACATATTTTTCACGCAAAATAGCACCTCTCTGCCTTGCTAACATTCTGACCAGCAACTCTCACAAGCCAACTGTGATATGATGATGATAATTTTTTATTTTTATTTTGGGCATGCACCAAAAAAACAAAAAAAGAAATACAGTATTGTTCAAAAGAATTATTTGCACTCGAAGGGGAATGGGAAAAAGAAAAGCTTGCAGCACCCTTGATCTCGTCGTCCAGCATTCTTATTTTTTGGGATACTCCTGTCTTTCGACTTTTAAGTCCACACAATGAAAGAGAGAGCGAGAGAGCGAGAGAGAGAGAGAGAGAGAGAGAGAGAGAGAGAGAGAGAGAGAAAACAAACAAAACTAAACCAATAGACAACCAACTAAACCAAAGATATTCAGAGTTGGCACATTAATAATTTCCATGCACCAATTCTACAAAAACAGCAACACACATTGTCAGTAAATATAATCATGCTGTGACCAGAGCATATTTTTATAAAACAACTTAAATGTTTGGATATTTTGACAACGCTTGAAGTGATTGTCTAAATTGTTCCAAGTTTCACTCAACATAGAGACACACAAAAACATGACTAATGGATTAATGGTAGATTTGTAACCGTTTCCCCACACTTCAATACAATATGTGAAATATGGGAGCACCAGGGAACAGTATAGAGCAGGGGTCCCCAAGCTTTTTTACACTACGGACCGGTGTGATTTGGGTCTTTTTTTCACGGACCAGTGTTCTGTCACATTTTGCACCCTTATAAAATTTTGCTCCCAGAGCTTTTGTGGCAGTTAAAAAGCCCTCATTTATATTCAGTTGGACTCTCAATGTAATCCAACGGTGCTAAAAAAAACTAGTTACATCATAAATATACATGTGCAATACGAAAATAAATAAAAATAAATTAATGCTTAATGATACAGCGAAGTCGTTAAGTGAGAGAGCGGCGTGCAGTTGTTGTGTGCAACTAACATGGCAGGATGTGTCTGAGGAGAACTTTTCTACATGTCTGTTCATGATCAAACGTAAGTTAATATTCCTTTCTTTAAAGAAATTTTTTAGTGTTTACTTTGGAATCGCTGCATTCGCAGGCATTTTTTACGTTACGCTCATGCAAAATTTGTCAGAACACCGGCATAGTGCGGCAGAAAAATACAGAAAATATAAAATAACATTTGTTTTTAGCTCCGTTGTGTTAAGTGCAGGGAAAATATAACTCACCCGCTGAATCAGTGGGAGGCCTGAGCTTGTTTCGTTGAGACAAGATGGTCCCATCTAGGTGTGATGGGAGAGTGAGAGAAGCCCCCTTCACAAAGGTACGATGTTGGAAATTGTAGCACGGTTTTCAGTGCTCTCGTAGCGATGTCAGGATATTCCGGAATAACTTTAATCCAGAACCTCGGTAGAGATGTTGTCTCAAATGTACTTTTAAGGTCGCTGTCATTTGCGATCTCTACAAGCTGATCTTCCTGTTGCACAGACATGCTCGAATCACTCGGTTTATTCACAAACGGGTCACGAATCCACGCCTTCGCAGTTCGTGGGCCTTTAGTGATTGGGAAGTAGCGTACATTTTGTTTTCTTCGAGGTTGTAGGCTCATCTTCTGGCTCGTCAGGTGCCCTTTTCCCCGTAAAAAATCTGTCCAAAGACGCCTGTTTTTCAGTCATTATAGTGTGGGGGCTAATTATTTCCGGGAACAAATGTGATGCGCCCGCCCTACATCATACGTTATTATGGAGGACAAGTGCACATAGATATACAAAACAAGATGTACTACTAGCAGTCCAATCAATGGATTTCTATGATGACATTATATCCTGTAGTATGATATTTAGAGTAGATAGGGATATTGGTGTGTTAAGAGGCACAGGCCAAAGTTCATTCGGCCAGAATGCAGTCGTTAATAAATTATTATTTCTGTGTGGCCCGGTAGCCGGTCCGCGGCCCTGCGATTCGGGACCCCTGGTATAAAGTGTGGAGTGCATTACCATCAAGGTATGATTTCACTTGACTTCACTAGTGAGGGGCTTTTGGAGATTTTGGTTTTGATATATGTGACGTGGGCTTTCCATGATAATTTACAATCAATAATAACTCCTAAAAATGTTATTTCATTCACATTACCGATTGGGACCCCATCTATCATTACATGTAATTCTGAATTATCTTTACGGTTTCTAAACATCATTACTTTCCCTTTCACATCATTATGCAATCAGTCAAATGTCCTTTTGATTCTTTACCTTTATAAAAATCTTTAAATCATCAATAAAATATTGAACATAGGACTTGAAGACAGTCAACTATCAATGTGCCGAAACAATGAAATTCTTATTAAACGAATAATCACTGAAGGATTTAAAAGATCAGATCGCAGTTTGCTGCAGGAGCACTGGATAGTACTGTTTTCTTACACAGAAGAGCTCCTAATTCCAAGCTGCTGCTACCAACCAACCTTCCCAGTTATCCGAATTAGTTATGTGTCACTGCATGCCTCCTTGTATAAAATCAGTTTATTACACATGTACTGTACATGGAAGAATTGCAATTACACTGATTTACTGGGTTTCCAATGGCATCATTTTTGCCTTTAGGTGTTCTTCTACCACTGACTGGGTCCCTGTTAGGAATACAGCAGGGTCACACATCAGGCTTGAAGTTAATTGGCGACCTATAAGCATGTTTTATGCATCATTGTGGGGCCAATAAAGTGTAGAAATGGGGGGTCAGAGAGGAAGTAGCAGTCAGTGATGAAGAGTGTGTGAGCTTGTTAAGACAGTGACAGTTGGAAACCGGAAAACCGTCAGACTTAATATAAACTGTTGGTGGGGAGACTACTAATGAGAATTGTATTTGTCAAGATGGGTTTTTGGGTCTGATTACTGCTATTTTTCTCAGTGTGGTTAAAATGTGCGGTTGTAATTGGTTAGGGAATAAATTAAACAAGCTTTAGTTGCTCCACATGAAGAACTTTGCACTTAATGTACATTTGCACAATTTAATGAGATTCATTACAAACACTTTATATGAGCTGTGTTGTAACACCACTGTAAACTGTAACAACATTAATGAACATATTGAATTTATACCTTGTTGGCATGATTACTGTATTCCACTAAAAGACAGACAGTGGATTAATTGTTGTTATTTTTGTGCACAAAACACTTATCCATATAAAACTGATTTTTTTTCCCCGTTGAACAAGATGTAAGCACTTTGCTTTGTTGTCTTTCGATAGTTTTTATGTTAATGTTTTCCTCAATGTAGATTCAAGGATGTTCAACTCCAGAGTCTAAATCGAGTAGAAGAAACTCATTGTCTAAGATGTAAAAGAGAGGATAGATAGTGGACATGTATGGACAATAGACATCTAAACATTTGTATAGGAGGTATTCTAGTGTAGTTCATCAGCTGGTGAAAATATCATGTTTGTTTCTGTGTCTGTGGTTCCAAACCTTTTTTTTCTTACAATGAATTGAAGGTTGAAGGTGCCATGGGTCAGATAAAAGCTGAGGTCACATTCTCGGTGAAGCAATGTGTTCGGATTAGTTTTCTCCTTAACCAAAAATGCCAATGCAGCAGGCTAGTGTTGAGAATGTGCTTGCGTGTGTACGTGTGTGTTCATCTTATGTTTTGGCTCTCTCAGCATTAGACGTCACATTATTCCCACAGTACATAGACACATTCAGTGCTGGCCAAAAGTACTGGCACCCCTGCAATTCTGTCAAATAATGCTCAATTTCTTCCAGAAAATGATTGCAATTACAAATGCTTTTGTAGTAATATCTTCATTTATTTTGCTTGCAATGAAAAAACACAAAAGAGAATGAAAGAAAAAATTCAATCATTATTATTTTACACAAAACTCCAAAAATGGGCCGGACAAAAGTATTGGCACGCTCAGCCTAATACTTAGTAGCACAACCTTTAGACAAAATAACTCCCGACAAAAGCTTACGGTACCCATCAATGAGTTTCTTACAATGCTCTGCTGGAATTTTAGACCATTCTTCTTTGGCCAACCGCTCCAGGTCTCAGAGATTTGAAGGGTGCCTTCTCCAAACTGCCATTTTCAGATCTCTCCACAGGTTTTCTATAGGATTCAGGTCTGGACTCATCGCTTGCCACTTTTGAAGTCTCCGGTGCTTTCTCTCAAGCCATTTTCTAGTGATTTGTGATGTGTGTTTTGGGTCATTGTCCTGCTGTAAGACCCATGACCTCTGAGGGAGACCCAGCTTTCTCACACTGGGGCCTACATTATGCTGCAAAATTTGTTGGTAGTCTTTAGACTTCATAATGCCATGCACACGGTCAAGCAGTCTAGTGCCAGACGCATTCCAGCCTGGCTTTTTTCTGTCTCTGGGTCAGAAGTGGGGTCTTCCTGGGTATCATACCATAGAGTCCCTTTTTATTCAAACGCTGACGGATAGTACGGGTTGACACTGTTGTACCCTCGGACTGCAGGACAGTCTGAACTTGTTTGGATGATAGTCGAGGTTCTTTATCCACCATCTGCACAAGATTTTGTTGAAATCTCTCATCAATATTTCTTTTCCGTCCACATCTAGGGAGGTTAGCCACAGTTCCATGGGCTTAACACTTATTGATGACCCTGCCCACGGTAGACACAGGAACATTCAGGTCTTTAGAGATAGACTTGTAGCCTTGAGATTGCCCATGCTTCTTCACAATTTTGCTTCTCAAGTCCTCAGAGTTCTTTGGTCTTCCTTTCTCCATGCTCAATGTGGCACACACAAGGACACAGGGCAGAGGTTAAGTCAATTTTAATCCATTTTAACCGACTGCAAGTTTGATTTCGTTATTGCCACCACCCGTTATGTGCCACAGGTAAGTAACACGAGCTCTTAATTACACAAATTACAGAAGCATCACATGGTTTTTCAAAGGGTGCCAATACTTTTGTCCGGCCCATTTTTGGAGTTTTGTCTAAAATGATAATGATTTAATTTTTTTCCCCATTCTCTTTTGTTTTTTCACTGCAAGCAAAAGAAATGAAGACATTGGTAACACTTTATAATAACTATCCGTTTTACTAGTTAATAGATCATTAGTAAACCGTTGATAAATGATTTATTGTTGATTTGTCAAGTATTTGTTAACAGTTTGTTAAGCATTTACAGGGTGTTCCAATATGGTTGACCCCATTCTAAATGCCCATGCTAGTTGATGGATCTTAATAAAACGATATACACTTTATGTTGAAGGTCATAAGTTTTATTGGTTAAAAAACACAGAAATACCAAACGTTACACACAAAAACTTGAAACGTTTCTACACAAACTGTGTTTCAGGTTAAGAACTGCCATTCACTTCAAAAGAAAAGGCATTTTGATAAGGCTTTTTGCAGGTGGCGTTCATATTAAACATTTATGAAAATCTGTCACAGAACCAACAAATATTTGTACTTTTCTTTGTAAATTTAACCAATAAAACTTATGACCTTCAACATAAAGTGTATATAGTTTTATTAAGATCCATTAACTAGCATAGGCATTTAGAATGGGGTCAGCCATATTGGAACAACCTGTAAATGCTTAACAAACTGTTAACAAATACTTCAGAAATCAACAATAAGTCATTTATCAATGGTTTACTAATGATCTATTAACTAGAAAAACGGATAGTTATTATAAAGTGTTACCAAGATATTACTGCCAAAACATTTGTAATTGCAATAATGTTCTGGGAGAAATTGAGCATTATCTGATAGAATTGCAGAGGTGCCAATACTTTTGGCAAGCACTGTACATTACTCCACCCCACTGTTAGGTTTTGTGTTGGTTTTTTCCTAGTGTGACTTGTCCCTGTGATTACCCATTGATTTCACCTGTTGTACCTGCTCCTAGTGAGTCCTCCTGTATTACCCAGCTTTTTCTTGTTGTCTCGTTACCCCTTGTCTGCATGTGCGTGTATATAAGCACCCAGTTTCTTTTCACTCCTTGTTGCATCATCATCAAAGTCTATGTCAATGCCCATGTGCTTGTCAGTGTTCTCAAGTTTTTCTCCGTCCAAGTCCTTGTGTTCCTTGACGTAAGTTTTTGATATCAAGCCTTTTGTTAGTGACCTGAGTTTTGTTTGTTTCTGTGTTTTTTGGATCCCCACATTATTGGTTGATACTTTGTTTTTTGTTAGCCTTAATTAAATCATTTTGCACTGCCGGTCTGCCTCCCAGCTTACTTTTCCCTGCATTTGGGTCCACACAATCTGCCTGCCCGGTCTTCCTGACACCCACAGAGTAACGCAACCCCTCGCACACCATTCACTGATATGAATACATGATGGGATCATGCTTCACACATACACACACGCGCGCGCGTGCACAATCGTTATAAGGCTGCTAATAGTATGCTAATGATGACCTTCAACAGGCTTACTGTTGAATACTTTGCAACTACTGTATGTGTGTCTGTTCACTTGTGCTGTTCAGATACTTGGGAAAGTGTTATACAATGAGACGAAGACAAACTATTATTATTATTATTTTTTTACTATTAGTGTGAAAAATGGTCCCTGGAAAAAAATGTTTCCTGCCCAACAACAGCAAGACATTTTTTTTGAGCCAGCTACAGTGAAGCATGGTGGTTGTAGCATCATTCCCTAAACAAAGTGGCAGAAATTTCAACACGCTATGTTACCCCAAGCAAATTTTCAAATGAAAAAAAATAAGACTTAGGTGTACGATATACCCTCAAAGTTGCACAAAACTTCAAAGTTTGAGGACACCCGATATGTTAGCATGTGACTCAAAAGATTTTACCACCTCGTAAGACCTGCCGTTAAGCGAATAGAAATTAATTAGCTAGGCATTGCTATATAATGAATGTTTTTACAGTAGCTTGTGTAGTAAAAACAAAGATACATTTGGCATGAGTGTGATGCTAGTCACCATTGCATCATTACTATTTTACCAATAAAATAGGACTTAATTTCTGCTTAACTTTTTTAATACACACTTGTAAAAACAAACTCCCAAAAATATTTTCATAAGAAATTCACAGTCATGAAGCTGTTTCGCACAATACAAGCACTAGAGTGCATAGAAGGAGGGATTTGGAACAGTACTGTGTATGTGTTTTCAGTTTTTAGATGCATCAAAATGCAGTGACCGCAGGACTCTGACGCACATCTGGCAGCACAGCTGTGCTCACTTAGGGCTTGTGTCCATGTGGTTGTACTGCTGTATGTCTGCGTATTCACACTCCCCAGTCATAAAAACTCATCTGTGTGTGTGCGGTGGAGTTCGGCTCAGGAAAATGGGTCACTATTCGTGTGTTTTAAACGGGCAGTGTCTGTTTCAAATCTTCTGAAAGTCAAAATAATGTATGTTTATAAAGTGAAGTAAATACACTTCCGATTTTGGACGCAAAAACAAAGCCATAATAGGCCATGTTTTCGTACGTATTCCCTCCCCTCAAAGAGAATTACTGGGGGAGCTGTCAACTTCACGGATGACATAGTCTTGACTTTGAATTTTTATGGCAATATTCTACACATACTAGCACTTACAATGTTGATTATACCATGCGTACTGGTGCGTGTCCAAGGATGGGGCACGAGACCCTGAGCTCATGTAGAGTGTAAGATAGTTAAGTAGGGATCAACATAATTTTTCCCTACCTACTTTTTCTTTAGTTAATCATAATTTAAATTTAAATAAATGTTTGCGTTGCATCTGGTTCACAGTCAATAGGTTCAGGGTTTGAATTCTTTTAATGGAGTTTGGATTAAGCCTGTCGCGATAACAAATTTTAGTGTGCGATAATTTATCTCATAAATTATTGCGACATGCGATATTATTGCGCCCCCCCCAATTTTTTTTTTTAAAAAAACAATTTACAATAACACAGTGAGAATACAGTATATATTAATAGATCAAGTACACCCATTTAAACGCGATAAATATTTACTCTTAAATTCAAAAATACTACACGATTTTCGATCCGATTCAATACATTTAATGCTCTGAAAAAAACAATTTTTTAATTTTTTTTTTTTTTTTCTGCTAACGAGAAAAAATTAAATTGCCATCATATTAACATGCATTTTAGTGCATAATATTTATGTGCTTACTTCTTACTGATCTGAAGAAATTTTGTATTAAAAGTGCTGAGAACAATCTTTACTGTTTGTAAAGTGAGGCAGGGCACACTGTTGATTGCTACAGCTCTCTTAGCAGCTAGGTTTATTACATGAGCAAGACATCCTATTTGTGGTCCAAATCCATCTGTGTCACGTACTGAATAAACAATATTTGCAGCATTATCTATAGTCACTGGTATGGATTGATTTGGCCTTCTTAACTTACATTCAGTTTATAATTCATCGATGCAGTATATGGACTACGTGTCCCATAATCACTCTGGGCTCGCGTAGCCTATGGCATGGGACGTTGCACATCTAGTTTGCTATTTCATGATATCTAGTGTGTGCGCGCGCATTAAAAAAGCAAGCAAACGCCACAGTCACGTCTGCTCATTACTGCACAACACCAGCATATGTCAATCGACTTTCCTAAACAGGACGAGTTTGAAGCACAGCGCTCTTAATTTGCCACTCAAAGTTCATCATATCCATTCAGCTGTCCGTTGTCAAATCGAGGTTGCTTGTTGCAGCCAAGTCGGTAACAATCTTTTGGCAGACTTCATTGTAAATTTCCGGTGTTGTGCCGAAAAATAGCCGCCCTGCGTGAAATGTCACCCCTGACGGGAGCGCCCACACGTCAATAACACTGGCACGCCGGAGATGGTCCGCAGTCAATCCGGAGCACTGACGCGGCCGGTATACGTTGAACAATAGGATATAATGGGAACGATTGACTCCGGCGCTATTTTTTGCTGGACCTGGTACTAAGATGCATTTTGCTTAGTTGGTAACAAGGAATCCGAACTTTTAACAGCACGTCTGCCGCACGCGCGCATGCACGTGAGGCGATAAATCGCAGCGGAAAAATTACCACCTATATATTTATTCATCGTGCGATAAATGGAATTATTGCATATTGCGACAGGCTTAGTTTGGATGTACAATTTACAGAATTCAGATTTTTTGAAGCTGCGGTGGTGGGCTGCATCGGAGTCGGACCGCCTCACCATGTCGTGCCACGGCAAAATTGCGTCATATCATGACAAATTAATTTTTTTTCTCACATTTTGTTACCCAAGAAAAACCATAACAAAGATTATTTGAAATATTTCATTCGCCAGGCTAATGTCGTAGCTCTCAGCTACGGTACATGTATGTAAAATGCGTAGCTGATTACAGCTACATTACCCTACGTAATAATACGACTTTTTTGTCTCGTAGCAATAGTACTACTTACATCTCGTAGTCCTTAATGTAATACATTAACATAACAATACTAGTCACTCTGTTAATGGACCAATGGCGTAGGTTTGGATAGGGACGTTAGGAACATAACACTAGGAACTTTTCAGGATGCTCAAATTGTCCCCACCAACTTTTACGCAACCATATTTTCATTATATAATGAGTTCAGTTATAGAGGTCAATTAGATTGTCTTCACATATTTTGTAAGGATAGAATTGACCCTACCATTATTAAGCGAATTACTTTCATTACGTTCAGACTTACAATGACACCATTTTCCCCCTCAAACGCACCTTTGATTGGCTGATGACTAGCCCTTGTTTTCAGTGTAAATCTACTAGAAATAAGTGAAATTATCAGCCAGTGCTTCAAGTAAATTTTACTCAGATTTCTTGAAATAAAAAAAAAACAGCTATGTGAAAATAATCTCAACACTCTTATTTTAAGCAAAAAGTGAAAATATTTAATCTTCAAAAAAAGCTTTTTTTTCCCCGTCAGAAATGTTCTTCTTTCAAGAAGTGATATTGTTTAAAACATTATTTGACATCTATTTCCCCCTTGATTTTGGTGAAAAATGACCAACCTTTAGATGTATGGGCTTAATAAGCACAAATGTTAATATTTACCTAAAGTAAATTGAATAATCTGACCCATTAATCTGTTAACTAGTCTTTAACACTCAAAACAAGACGGAAAAAAAATATTCAAATAGATTTAAGAAAAATCATCAGATTGAAACGTTATAAATTTGCAGTGTGAAAGTTAGTACAAGTCAATACAGATTTATTTTTGCATTGATCATTTAGCTTATCAATTAATTAGTTTCATATTGGTGAGAAATTAAGCCCTGATCCCCGTTCACCCAATCAGTTTGGTTTTATTAATGTCCTGTTCCCAGCAAAATGTGTGCATGCAGGTTATGCTGTTATAGCGTCCCCACCAATATTGAGACCAAACCTACGTCCTTGTAATGGAGCTATTTCAAGGTGTAGGGGGAAATTCTAATTGCCGTGTAAAGAGTTTTACTAGATTCGGTAAGAAGGTGAATAGTTTTTTTTTTGTGTGTTTTTGTTCGTGAACTACTTTTCCACACAAACGCACACGGAGGTACCATTTAGCTTAGCAAGGAGAGGTATGAGAGACATTTTTCGAGTGTCCCAGAGCTCGTGAAACTTGGGGGAAAAAGCGCATTTATCAAGGTTTCGTCAGCCGTAATTGCATATATCTGTCCGCTGTAACAGCCCTGCATTTTCTGCTATTGAATGAGTTGTTGACACATTAGCGCAGCAGCACTGTGACCCGCCGCTCGGCCGTCCACCGCTCACTTTCGATGAAAAGTCCGATCCGAAATACAGTAATGCCCCGGATTGGGGGGGGGGGGGGGGGGGGGGGGACAAGAGTATTGGCTTAGCCACTTTATTGTGGCAACAATAATAAAGAAAACGAATAACAAAATAATGGCGGGCTTTCGCGACATGCGACCGCTATCTCCTTATTGCTTCCCTCTACGTCACAGCTCCCAGTCAGATCGTCACTTTTTAAGGTGGCCCCTAATAGTTACGGACATTACAATACACCATGAATAGGTTGCCGCTGAACCCTTCACATTCGGCTGCTGTTAGTTTGAAATGGCCTTAAAAATAAAATAAAAAAAATAAAGCATCTCTTTTGCACGGCGTGGCGGCTTTTATTTTGTTGTGGCGGTGCGCCACAATATTCAATCTGTAGGGGAAACCCTGCTGGTAGTCTTCCCATATTCTTAAAAATAGCTCTAATAGTTTATATTATCCATAGGTGTGAATGCGAGTGGGATTGGTATACCGGATCTGGCCTTTCAAGGGTTGGTGTACAAGCTGGGCTGCACGCCAGCTCACTCGCCACCCTAATGATGATAAGTGGTTTATGAAATAAATGAAAAATTGCCAAAAATAATGACTTCGCCCACAAATACTTTATATCTGCTGCACTGGTGAATCCTATTCGTAATCACACATATGTGGCAAAACAAACAACAGTCCTTCCCTTCACACTACTCGGTAGAGGTTGAAATGTCCTTGAAATCATTTACCACTAACCCACACAAATCCTTTTAATAACGATCCAATCAAGAGATGATCTGACCTTGAAAGGAATGTAAGACAGAGGTTTGACTTCTATATCTTCACTTGTAGATCATTTGCCCGCTCCTAAACACAAGGGGGGTCAAACCACTTGGAGTCCAATCAGATCAAATAATACCTGCAATAAACAACCAATATATTTATCTCCCATCTTCTCTGTTTATCAGGTGAGACTACACCAGCATTGCAGCATTCATGTCCAGCTTTCAATCATATAAAAATGTGCCTCTCCATACGTACAGGTAACTCACTACCCTGTAATAGGCAAATCCCCAAAGACCACAGTGGCAGGCCTACTGTAACCACAGCAGCTGGTGTTGCCACGGCAGCAACATGTGACAGATGTGAGCTGCATACATATCTCCATCAGCATTAATGGCCTCTTCATAGTGTTGGGGAGGCACAGTGAGGAAATACTATATATCAGCTTTGTGTGTCTGCGGTTGTGTGTGGGTGTGTTCGTGTGAAAGACAATGGTAGAGAAATTGAGCGTGCGCATGCCCTCTTGTTTCCTCTCAGGTGTGAAAGGCATTACCATATAGAGCAAGATGGTGAGTGGATGGATATGTGAGAAGAGAGGGATGGTTGATCAAAGAGAACTGAAGCGTGTCACACTTGTTTTTATGTCAGCTATTCATTTTGACTAATGTTTGTAATTTAACCTAACTTTTGGGGGTTTTACGGCATAGCAGTCTTATTTTAACCTCCCTGGCAGTATAGTGGTGATTATACACATGAAGTTGATGAGGTAGGGTGAGAAGTCTAAAGAAGAAAACAGATTTAAAAAAACAAGAACAAACAGTTGAACTAAAGAGTTCTGATAAAAAACAACAACAACAACATATATATATATATATATATATATATATATATATATACAACAATACAGCAACACAAAATATTCAAGCCATTTGAATTCATGAAGCATCTTACAAGTTATGGCTTCTTTGAACAATGTATACTGCACCGTACTTGTGATAAGAGCTGACCCATTTAGTGGATAAAATTCAGCTAAAATCATTTTACTGTAGGGGTGTGACAAAATATCGAAATGGTGATATACCTGTATCATGATACTTAAGGGCAGTTTACATGGCGACTTTGCGACACAAAGATGCAATGACTGAGTAGCGGACTCGCCTCGCGTGCATATGGTGTCGACGAAGACGAAAAATTCAGAATCCTGCCTCCAAAGTGGAAGAATCCGATTGCGGGGGATTGAGGGGGGCTGCCTCAGCATGCATATCAAAGGCTCCCGCGGCGCGAGACTGTGCCATTAACGTCAGCACTCGTACGCGTCACATTGGGCGTGCGCAGCACTGCTACTAAACATTAAAAACAGCAAATATGGCGGAATGTCGGCTTTAATTTACTGTTTTAATAATATTTTTAAATTAAATATGTTGAATGTTTCATTTTTGTGCCTTTTTGAACGAAAAGAAAAATGCCATTGCTTCGAGTGGGCGGGCATATTTTTTTCCGGGGTGAGGGAGCTTGGTGGGGTCAAAGTGCATCATTCTCTGTCGCCCTATAAATCTGCACTGCCCCCTAGGGCCTGGCTACATACTACATCATTTTCATGCGGAATTGCGACATTGTTCGAATGGAGATGCAAATGCAAATTTGAAATTTTTCGTATTCTCGGAGAGTTACCATGTAAACGGCCCCTTAGTATCCCGAAAGGTTATCGATATGCTCCTGCCAAGAATCGAGATATCGAGATATAAAGGTGTCAAGGGCTATTTGCAGGCCATGAATTTGACTGGATGAGTCTTTCTCCAAGGAATGCTTTAACAATTTTAGGTCTGTGGCATGATGCATTGTCATCTTGGAAAATGACAAACATATTTCCAATATAAGGGATAAGAAAGCTGTCTAAAATTTCAATGTAAACTTGTGCATTTATTGAAGATTTAACCACAGCCATCACCCCAGTGCCTTTGCCTGACATGCAGCCCCATATCATCAAGGACTGAGGGAATTTTGATGTCTTCTTCAGGCAGTCATCTTTGTAAATCTCACTGGAACGGCACCAAACAAAAGTTCCAGCATCATCACCTTGTCAAGAGTCAAGAATCTGCATTGGACAAGGTGATGAGGCTGGAACTTTTGACCAAACAAAGGTTCCAGAATCATCACCTTGTCAAGAGTCAAGAATCTGCATTGGACAAGGTGATTAGGCTGAAACTTTTGTTTGGTGCTGTTCCAGTGAGACCTTAAATGGCCAAAAATTACCTAATTGCCTGGCGTTGGCTGTCACTGACGGCCATAGACGTTCAATCCGTTTGAAGTGGGAGGGATGGCAGCGAATGAACATTCGTTCATTCGCTGCCACCCTCCCAGTTCAAATGGATTGGACGTCTACTAGTGATAAACTCATTCCAATTAACACTAGAAGCTTGTTTTTCTGTTAATTAGTTTTTTGTAGAATATCCTTGAATGATTTCCTGACTAATGTATCGATAATTGTTGTATCGCCATATCGTCAGATCATCGTTATCGTTAGCTTTGTATCGCAAATCGTATCATATCATGAAGTACCAATAGGTTCCCACTCCTATTTTACTGTGTGTCCATTTATATCCATTCTTTAGCACTAAGGTCATAGGTGAGCCAACTTTGGGCAGGAGGTTGAGACTGCAAGTCAGTCACAGGGTACATGAAATGTGGTTATAACTGTAGTTCCACTGATAAATATCTTAGTTATGCACTAGTTGAAAATGTATCAAGTTTAGGGTCATGTCAAATGATTCTAAAAACTCATATTATGGTGAAATATGTGAATAAAACTAAGGCAGTTTACATGGCGACTTTGCGAGATGAAGACGCAATGACTGAGTAGCGGAATTGCCTCGCGTGCATATGTTGTCGGCGAAGACGAAAGGCAAAGACGAAAAATTCTGAATCCTGCCTCCAAAGTGGAAGAATTCGATTTCGGGGGTCGCAGCGCATTCATATGCATGGAAACCGCCTAGCTTCGATGACGTAAGCACTCGCGCACGTCACATGGGCGTCCACAGCGTTGCTATTAAACATTAAAAACAGCAAATGGCGGAACGTCGGCTTTAATTCACTGTTTTCATAATATTTTTAATTCAAATATGTTGAATGTTTCCATTTTTGTGTCTTTTTGAAGCAAAGAAAATGCCATTGCTTGTAGTGGACAGGCTTATTGTCTTCTGGGTTTAGGAGGTCAAAGTGCATCATTCGCTGTCGCCTTCTAAATCTGCACTGCCGCCTAGGGCCTGGCATGAATACTACATCGTTTTCATGCGGAATTGCGGCAATGTTCGAATGGAGACGGAACTATATAAATGCAAACATAAAAATTTTTCGTCTTCTCGGAGAGTCACCATGTAAACTGCCCCTAAGAGTCACAACAATCGTTATCTTGCTAGAAAATAGCCCTCGTGCAATGTTAATTATTAATGATTCCCTGATAATTTTGAAAAATGATCATATATTGTTGTTAAAGCATTGACACAGAGGAAAGCTAATTGGTCAGTTTATATCATTAGGAAGCCGCCTCAGAAGAAAGAAGCAACAAATTAAAGGAGGTCCATGGTTAACAGAAGAGTTCTGTTCTTGTGACACAGATATAACCTACACGGTCATGAGTAAGAACACAAGTAGTCTGTCGTAATAAGGTCATAATTGCCGTCAATATTTGTATGAAATACACTTGTAGGTTTCATCCATCCATGTTCTTTACCACAAATCCTATTGTTCACATTCAGGAAGTGGAAGCCTGCACTGTCACTGAATGGGGAACTGAACCTTTGGGGAAGATAGTCTATTTGTTTGACAATATACAGGTACTTTTATGCATCAAAGGATAAGAATGGTGCATGCTATTTGCTTTTTTTTCTTTCTTTCAAATTGTTCTTGCCTAACTGGCCTTGCAAAACACAGGTAAAGAAGCACTAAGGGACAACTAGCACCCTGGTGCTTTAGTGGCCTGAATTCCAGTCTTGTCCTGATTGTTCTGTTTATCAATTGTCTCTTCTACGAATGAACTGTTGGAGCACAACGCATTTAAATGAATGAAAAGCAATTATGCAATAAATATTCCTATTAAACATATACACATTTGTAAAAATCCTACTCATAAATGCCACACAAAACTGAGATTGGATGAAAATGTGCCTCAGTGATTACATTAATGGCAAAAACACCCTGCTGTACATTTCAGTGAGGTAGTTCCAAGGCAGTTAAAGCACCTGATGCCTTGAAGTCCATCGCTACCATGGCAACTGCCTCTCCATCATACAGTAGTCAAAGCATCAGTCTCCTGGCCACATTTTCACACTTCCCTGTGTGATACATGAATTTAGATGTCCCTGATAATACATCTGTAGATAACTCTTATCTTCTAACCAGCCAGTAAATCTGACTTTCTGCTATTGCACTTATTTGTGCTTTAAAGCCTAAAGATTTCAGAAGCGGAGCCAAAATGAGACACGTTAGCTGGCCCAGTGTACATCTTGCATCATGTGCCAACGCTGCTTCTTTTGAATTTGTGAAGTCTTACCCGCTGATGGGTTTATTTGAAGACCCGTTAACTGCACTTCAGACACAAGCCATCCGGCTGCCATGCAAGCTTGAGAACACTTATCTTTACAGGCTGTCAAATAGAAAGCTTGGCAAGGTTTGAGGGGGAATGCTTTTAAATTCCTGAACTTCTAGTTGATTTAAAAAAAAAAAAAAAAAAAAAAAAAAGTTTTAATAGTTTACCTTTAGTTATGAAGGTTCCTCAATTAGCACTCTGTTATACTGTATCTACAAAGGACAGCATGTGTGGGCCTATTGTTTTATAACTTTTGAATCAGGGATATTAATTATACAGCGTATAAAAGGCAGGAGATTAAATAAGAGCTCAGGATAACATTTCAACAGTTGTTTCAGCTCTTTATCGCAAGAGACTTTATTTACGTTCATTTATGAAAGGGGCTTTCCACGTGCGGCTAGATTTATTTACTGTACATTGGTCTGTGACTGAAGAGATTCACTAAAACATCTGAGACGGTAGTAAAGTTTGCATTACACTATATCAGTGAATCTGTCTCTCGTAGAACTAATCCCAAAGTGTCTATCTGGCTTTCATTATGTATCATTTTCTAACATCAAATCAACAAACATCGCAGCAGCTACTATATTTAATCCGTCAGAAGAGTTTTTACTGTTAGAGAAGTAGTCATCACTTAATATCTACAGTACTTGAGAGTGTAGTGCAGTTATATTGCACCATACTGATACGTCACCCTTTTTTCTGTAGCTAAATCTGGTAAGCCAAATACTGCAATTGAGTCTCAATTAAGTATTATGTTATTTTGATCAAATTTTAGAATGGCGGGTATGTGAATGGCTGTGCAACTATGTATACCAGATACAAAATGCCACTAAGGCTAGACTCATACTGCAGGTCTTAATGCACGATTCCGATTTTGTTGTTGTTGTTGTCATATTTTTTTTTTTTTGGCGTGCCCGTTCAGACTGCCTTGTCCATTGAGCCTAGGAGTGGGAACCTCTTGGTACCTCACGATACGATAGGATTTGCGATACAAAGCTCACGATATCGATGATCTGACGATATGGCGATACAACGATTATCGATACATTGGATAGGAAATCATTCTAGAATATTCTAAAAACAACTAATAGACAGAAAAACAAGCTTCTGCTGTGAATTGGAATGAGTTTATCACTAGTAGACGTCCAATCCATTTGAACTGGGAGGGTGGCAGCGAATGAACATTCCTTCATTCGCTGCCATCCCTCCCACTTCAAACGGATTGAACGTCTATTAAGCCTGACAGAGATATCGTTTAAATATCGCCATCGCGATGTGCGCATGCATAATAGTCCCATTGCATGGATGTGCGATAGTTTTTTTTTTTTTTTAATCCCACAAACTTCAGCTCTCACAGCCTTCCTTGCTCCCTCTCCCAGCTCTTTGTTCCTTAGTCACTGTGGCACTCGCTTTTTAAAGTTAACGATGTTGATTGTCTTTGATTTTGTCACAGAAGACGACTTCACATGCGCCTCATACGTCAATCATCGTTTAACTTGTTAAATAGTTGCTGCGCAAGGAACAATGCTGCGCATTGAACGTCTATGGCCGTCAGTGGCAGCCAATGCCAGGCAAAGAGGTAAGTTTGGGCCATACAAGCTCATTTACCTGTTGATTTTCAGTTACTTACTGTTTATTTTGGGGTATTTTATGGGTTACTTCCTGTATATTTTGAGTTACAGAACAGGAAGTGACCCAGGAATCACCCAAATGAATAGGCAGTGACTCAAACTCAACTGGAAATGACCTGTAAATACCCTTAAATGAACAGCAAGCGACCTGTAAATGCCCTGAAAATCGGACAGAATGACTGTGAATGCTCTGGTTTCGAATGAACGAACGTTCCCAGTCTAAATGGATTGGGCGTTGAGCACCGTCAATGCAGCCTTAGATTTAACAGACACTATTATCGTGGAAGATTTTAGTTGCAACTTGTTGGTTCCTTTTTATTTTTTTAGACATTGACACCTTTTTAAAATATCTCGATTCTTGGCAAGAGCATATCGATAACCTTTTGGGATACAAAGTATCACGAAATATCACCGTTTCGATATTTTGTTACAACCCTAAGGCTACGTTCATACTACAGGTCTTAATGCACGAATCCGATTTTTTGTCATATCCGTTTTTTTGGCGTGCCCGTTCAGACTGCTTTTATCCATTGAGACCGTTCAAGTATTACGCATGCGCACTAATTCGCAGTCCGACACGCGCAGAGCAAGAAGACCCGCATGCGCAGAAGCATCAAAACAAATGACACACGTCATCCGTCATTCCAGGGATATCATGTTTTGCTTTTCAAAAGGAGGACACAAATAACAGACATAAATAATCCCCGTTTAGGCTTATATTCAAAGTTTATATGGATCGATAGCATGCACGCACTGTCCGTGCACGTCACACACATATGGGCAGTTTGCCCCGACTCTCTCTCGGCCGTGTAAGCAATGTTGAAATATTGCTCACTTGTAACAGAGAAAACTGAGCATTCTCAGGCTTATCCTCAACCCATTTTTATTTTTTATGACTGTTGTGAAGCCCAGCCTTCCCCGAAAGCCGTGTTCACTGCAAGCTAGGCGCTAATAACGCACAGGTGCATCGCTACGGTAACGACTCTCTCGCTATTTGATGACGTAATTGCTGCATGAAATCCGATTTGCGGGACTGGACAGTACAGACCGCCGCGACAGTCTGGAAAAATGTGGCCCAGATCGGATTTAGACCACATACGAAAGTGACCCAGATCGGATTTGAAATGGTCCCGTTCTATGCGACTTGTCACGTTCAGACCGTCAAGTTAATGCCTCACTCGAGTCGGAAAAACACGAAAAAATCGGATTTGTGCATTAAGACCTGTAGTATGAACGTAGCCTAATTGAGCCCGTTCAAGTATCACGCATGTGCACTAATTCGCAGTCCGAGATGCGCTGAGCAAACTGATCCGCATGCAAAGGAATATTAAACAAACGGGTACACATGCTGGCTCAACGTCATTCAGGGGTGATCATATTTTGATTTCCAAAAAGAGCACGCAAATAACAGATATAAATAATGGCCATTTAGTCTTATATTTAAAGTTTATATGGATTGATAGCATGCACGCACTGTGGGCGCATGAGGCACACATATGGACGGTTTGCCTGATGGCCTCCCTCTTCCCTAAAAACCACGTTCAAGCTAGGCGCTAACGCTAATGCATTGCTCCATTGTTACCGTAGTGGCGTTTCTCTCACTTTTTGCAGATGTAATTGCTGCATGAATTTCGATTTGGGAAGACCGCAGCCACATTCTGGAAAGATGTGGCCCAGATCGGATTTGAAATGGTCTCCCTTTATGCGACTATTCCTGTTCAGACCGTCAAGTTAATGCCTCACTTGAGTCGGAAAACTTGAAAAAAATTGGGATTCGTGTATTAACACCTGCGGTATGAACCTATCCTAAGTCACTTAATAAACATGTCACTTAACATATAAAAACAGAATTTTTTTCATATTACATACACATCCATCTTGCAAAAACATGAAGTAGACATGCATACATTTGATTACGGTAATTTATTTAGCTTCTTAAGAGATGGGTGGGTATTGGAAGAGCGGAGCAAAAATAACCAGTTTTTGCTCTTATGCACCCACTCTTCATACCGTACATACTAATATCATTCAGTCTCACTGCTAACAAGTAACAAGGACATAAAGAGGGAAAATGAATGTGAATGTATCAAAAAAGACAAAGCTGCATAGAAGATGTGTGTGCATGCGTGCACAATGAAGACCGAGCATTAAATTGGCTGTTTCTCGCAAGTGCCTCACTCAGTCACTAGATAGCCTTGAGCAGTTCAACTTTCCAATTACCTTGAGCAGATGGAGCCCATGTGGGTTCGATTTAAAGATTCTGAAATTGTTATTGTTGTTGTTTACTGTTATCTACTATTGACTGTACATCAGAAAGAGTTATGCTGCCTGAGGGATTCCTTTCATGCCCGCTTCCTACTTGCTCAACATTGTAGTGGACATCGAATCAAATGTTCCGCAAAACCTGAATCATGAGATCTTCCTGGAATGCAGGAGATGAGCATTTGATCTTGAGGCCTGCGGGTTGGATGTTGCACCCAATGCATGTTGCTCTGTTGTGGAGAAAATGTTAGTTCTAGATGGTTGGAAGGATGAATGGATGTAGATATAGGAACAGAATTTAATCAATTCTTCTATGACCAATCTGTGCCCCAATGCCTGAGCAAATGTTTGTGTAAATCCAATCATGTTGTCTCAGTGAGTGTCTGTCATCCCCGGAGGAGCAGCATTAACAGTGGTGCTCTGTGGTTGCTCTAAGGAGGTCCTGTGCATGAATGGAAGCTCCTGTGTGAATGTGATGCCTAAAGGCACACGTAGTTGGCGCTGACTTGACTGTTTGGAAGGCATATTAGTTCAAGAGGCTGTTAAGATGGTCCAAGTGCACACTCTGAGGGGGTTATGTTTATTAAGTGTTTTGCAACACAAATACACCATTTTCAACCACCCGCCCCCTACATTTTGGCTTTCCATCCTACCACTGAGCAAGTTTTTGCTTTTGACTGCATTTAAAAAAATCTTTAATTTAAGCAATTTTACAAGTTGAAGAAGGCATAACTTGACCCAAGCTTTAAGATGCTGAATATACTGTATGTAATGGACTGACACAGTTAAGGGTGTATTTAGCCTTTTTTATGATGTCAGCTAAAATAGATGGCAAAGCATTGCATTTTTGAAGAGGATAAGTACTTTAGAACAAGAAAGTGTGTATTGTTTCAAATAAACAGTAATTACCAGTAGGACTAAGGTTAGGTTCATACCGCATGTTCTATTTCATCCCTACTGACTGCCAGAGGCGGTGCTGTAAGCACTGAATGATCCCTTCGCGCATGCGCAGTGCGACTAATAATACCAACAAAGTCACCTGTGACCCCAGGTTGACCCCCGGCAAAGGTATAACTTCCAGTCTCAAATGAGATCCAGTCCCTACAGAACATTCTCGCATGGGCACGAGGATTCTAAGTGATAGAATGCTCTGGCGGTCATTCATAGAACCTTAGTTTCCTACGTAACTTTCGTTTTAATGCACGAATCCGATTTTTTTGTGTTTTTCCAACTCGAGTGAAGTATTAACTTGACGATCTGAACAGGAAAAGTCGCATAAAGTGGACCATTTCAAAACTGATCTGGGTCACTTTCGTATGTGGTTTAAATCCGATTTGGGCCACATTTTTCCAGAATGTAGCAGTGGTCTGAACTGTAAAGTCTCCCAAATCGGAATTCATGTAGCAATTACATCAGAAAAGAGCGAGAGAGACAGGCGCTACGGTAGCGGTGCAGATAGCGTTAGTTTCTAGTTTGAACATGGCTTTTGGGGAAGTAGCAGGCTTAACAACAGTCATAGAAAATAGAATGTGTTGAGGATAAGCCTGAGAATGCTCGGTTTTGCGAGAAATAGAAGCAAAAATTTATCCCGCTACCATTGACAGCTGTAATAGATGCAAACAATCACCTGCCAACCATACGAATATGTTCTGGACATGTTCTAACTTCTCTGTTTTTTGGCGCCAGATTTTTGATACTCTGGAAAATGTGACTGGCACAAACTTGGCGAACGATCCATTTATTGCACTTTTTGGGTGCCCTCCCCTATCACCTGCTCTATCCGCGCCAACACGCCATTTAATCGCTTTCACGACCCTATTAGCGAAACGTCTTATTTTGCTTAAGTGGAAACATGCACTTCCTCCATCATACAATAGTTGGCCCAAAGAGGTTCTGACTCACTTGAAGTTAGAAAAGATAAGACTCTCACTTTCTGGTAGAGAAAATATTTTTCACGAAACCTGGCAGCCCTTCAGAGCCAAATTGGATGGATTAATAATCTCCACAGAATAGCAACCAGATGCCCTGCCCTTCTTCTTAATTTCGAGTTTTGTTTACCATAGCATTCATGCGTACCTATTGTGCTACAGTATGCTTGAATTCTGCTTTTTGTTTTCTTTGAATTTTATTTATTTTTTAAAATTTTCATTACTATTATTATCTTGTTTTTGTGTGTGTGCGTGTGTGTGTGTGTGTGCGTGTGTATGGTTTGTGTAAAATAGACAAAGACTTGCTCATGATACAGCCAAACTAAACTGTTTTTTCCTTGAAATTATGGCAGAGACTAAGTGTTGTTATCAACCTATTTTTTTAATTTATTTTTTTCTTTCTCCCACTTATACCAAATGTGCCATGAAAAAGACTAACTGATTTGTTATTTTTGATGTGGCTGTGAATTATCAAATCGTGTCTATATATACAAAAGCTCAAATTAAAAAAAAAAAAAGAGAAACCTCAGTTTTCTCTCCGCTCCAAATGAGCAAAATTTCAAGATTGCTTACACTGCCGGGAGTCGGGGAAAACTGTCCGTATGTGAGTGTGTGCGTCATGTTTAGTCATTTGTTTTGATGCTCCTGCGCATGCGGCTCTGTTGCTCAGCGCGTCTCGGACTGCGAATTAGTGCGCATGCGTGATACTTAAACTGGATCAATAGACAAAAGAAGTTCGAGAAAAGAAAAAAAAACACATGACAAAAAATCGGATTTGTGCATTAAGACCTGCGGTACGAACCTAGCCTAAGTGACACCTGTACAATGCAGACGAATTTTAGGTATTGAAGGTAGCGTAAAGGTTGGTCAAACATATTTCAAATTTGTTTAAGCCAGAATATTGAGACTTGAGGTACGTACTTATACTGCATATAAACTCTAGTTGTCAGGCAGATCACCCTCATGAGCATCCCTTTGTAACCTTGAGATGAAAAGATACTGGAAGAATGAACATATGGATGAGAGAACGAGTGATAGGGGAAGGGAGACGGTTTGCTCAGGTTTGGGACAAGGAAGATGGATTGCCTAAGACAACAACCAATACATCAATGTCATAGAAGCTTAAGGATAGAAAAAGAATGAGGTAGATTTTAAGGTGGTACAATAATGGTGACCTCAAGGGATATACATATTTAGATCCAAAGTATAATATCATAATAATTTTAGATAACTGCAGAAAACAGATTAACAACAATTGGAGAAAAATTAGGTGTAGATTCGCAGCACAAAAATCTATTGTTCACCTTAGGTATGTGAAAAGTTGCCATTATCAATCATCCTCTTTATATAGCTTTAGTACTCACAAGTTTTGAGATAATTTCTGTCATCACAATGACTCTTGAAACAAAGATGGGAAGTGTTCCAAAATTCTGTTCATTCGAAGTTGGGCATGAAGGGTTGACGTGATCTCTACATGTGGCACATCTGTTTTGAGTATTGTGTACCCATTTCTACAGTTTATTATTCCACTACAAACATTCGCTGGTCAAGCCGTCCTATTTTTGCACCCACATTGGGAATGCTCTCACTGCAGAAAACCCTGTTTTTTGTGGCGAGAGCTTCACCCAGGTTAATCCATAGTATCCAATGTACCCAACAAATTATGGCTGCCAATCTGCATGAAAGTAGCCTTTGCTGAGCCAAAGCTTGTCATCAGTGCCATCGTCGAAAGTGCTTCAAAAGACTGCAGCCTTTGACTTGGACACCGCTTACTGCACATACCAATTCAAAGACAAGTCTTAAAGCTGCGACCATCTACAAGGATGCACAAAAACCTGCCTGACCGAAGAAGGACTTGCATGGATTCTTAGGGGGCGCAGACAGCTCTCATAATTCAAAGTCTGGCAGTGGTGCGCATGGTGCATGTGTGTTTTTGAGGACGTTGATGCATTGTAGAAAACACTTAACGTGATTTATAGTAGGCCGTTAACAGCAACCGAGTCTGGATCCACATCATATGCTGGAGCAGTCTGTCGAATTGCTGCTTTTTGGTGGTTCGGTCACGTTCCACGAGCAAACTGTAATTAGCTTCAGACAGCTCTTTAGTTAAATTTTTGTTTGAAGACATGTTAAGATGACCAACATACTGATTCCCCAATGACCATTTGGGGAAGGCTTTGTGGCAAACAAACATCCAATCGTGAAGGCGCAAACACCAAAAGTCTCAAGTGAATGACAATGCAGCTTATTTACATTTCCCCGAAGCAACTTAGCTACGCATGCTAATTAATTTTCTGCATCACCATGACAACACAAACATCTCTGCATCTTTTCTTTGTTATGAAAAGAACATGTCAACTTCACATAGGGAAATAAATTGCTTATGGAGAATTCAAGTCGAGTTTCTGGCCTTTCTCATTGCATCTGTTATGCATTGTGGCGCTATAGTTCCCTATCCACACTTGTTTAAAGGAGACAAGACATGACTGACAGAAATTCATTATAATTAACACTCCACTCAAATACCATGCTTTCGTACATAATCACATAGTGTCAAAGTGTCCCGCCTTTTAACCAACTCAAATCATTGGCATTTTTTGGTTACGGTAAGTGTAACCAAATGACGAAGTTCTGCAAATGTGTTTATACTGAGTCATAAGTGTTTTCAATTATGTCAAACTGCTTGGCCCCTATTGAAAATAATCATATCACATGCCCCTCCACCCCTGTTTTGACATCTAATATCCAATAGAAGCTGTATCTGTTAAGGTCTGCAAATGCAGAAGCAAAGTTGGACCTCAAAGCAGACAACAACCGAGGGATGCATTCAAGGGTTTATTAAATACAAACAAAACAAACACGCGATTGCGGAAAAGGAGGAATAACAAAACGGGTTTGTGATAGAAGATCGAATGGAATCAATACCACTAACCCGAGGGTAACCAAGGCAGAGAGCCAATAGGACAACAGAATGTGACAGGATCTTATATTCTTTTTCTTAAAAGCCGTAGCAATGCTTTATTTGGCTAAGTACAACATCCACAAGGCTAGACATATTGTTAAAGTAATTCGTCTTGGATGATGTCAAAAATAAATAAATAAATAAAATAAACAAATAAACAAAAAAACAATATTGAGAATTTAATGTCCCACCCCCAGTAACATTTCTCTTTTTTAATTAATACAGACCACATATGCATAATTTCCCAAGGAAGCAGTGTCAAAGCGCTCCAAATCTGCTTGGATGCTGATCACTGCAGCTTGCAGCAAATCGTGTTATTCTTAGAAAATATCCAATCTGTTTGCTTTGTGGATTTGTTGTACTTCTGTGTGCTTTTCTCACACCCACCCATCCAATTTCTATAGCTCTTGTCCTCATTAGGGTGATTACTGAGCTGGACCCAATCCCAGTTGACTTTGGGCATTTGGGTTACCACTCTCAACTGGTTGCCAGTCACATGCCATATATAGACAGTCATGGTTTGAATGTGAAAGTGAATGGCTGAGTGGGAACTGAAACCTTGCTGTCTGGGCTGAAGTCAATTGGATGGACCATAAGAACAACATCGGTAACCAATAGCATACCGCACGTAACATGTCACCTTTGCTAATTAATATTCATGTCGTTAGCAACTGTTGCTAGGGGGGGGTCAAGCTTGCGTTTGTCCCTCATGCTAGATGAACGTAAATAGTGTACGAACAAGATGTTTACTGAGCTAAACCTACAAATTCTGTCCGAAAAAGATGTCCCTGGTGCCAAATTCACTGTTAAAGAAGTGGAAGAACATACAAATGTTCAGTTAAAGAGATGGCTTGAGTGTCGAGGGCTGAAAAAGACGGGGAAAAAACAAACGACCTTATCCAGAGGTGGCTTTATCATCGACACCTTTTTCTTGTGTGCATTGCCTTACGCCACTGACAATGACCTCCTGTTTTAACAAGCTATCCTTTACCACCATATACCCCGTCTTTCTTATATATCATATCCTCTGGTTGTCTTACGTCTCTGACCGTTCTTGGGGGTGATTTATAGTGTTATTTTTGTGTAGCGATCGCAAATGCTACTCAGTGACAGCCAACGAACACTTTTAATTTTGTCCTTAATAACAAATGTTAATTACATTTACACTTCCCCCTTACTAAAGTTGTTTTTTTTTTTACAACCGAAAAGGTGACAACAGTGGCAGTCAGATACAATTTTGATTTTTTTCAGTTCATTCATTGTCAGACAGACGCAGCACGGCAAAACTCCACACTAAAAATTAAGTAAAAATATCAAAATGGCTAGCCTCTTCGGGGCAGGCTTTGGCAGGCAATGGATCAGCATTGTCATATGTAGGACCATGGCCCCCAACAAAATGTTAACTGCATGTGAAGGTGAATGGCTTCACCCTGCTGGCGTTAAACTGGTCTTTTGGACGTCAGCACAAGTTGATCCATTGTTCAGATTTGGGAAACACATGAAGAAAAATTCCTTCCTATGTCATAATGTCTAGAGTCGTTTCTACAAGTTCCATAGCAGCAGTGTTTACTCGGCATGTTCTTTTTTGAAAGATTACCGACAGAAAACAAGCAGTACTAACATGGGTTTTATGCGAGGGCGCTTCTATGTTGACCCCCTTCCGGTTTACGATGGTGATGCCAAGCAGCCTTGCGGTCTAAAAATAGCATTCGTGCGGTAAGCTATTCACATGTCTCCACAATTATCTTGACAATGAATCTTGAAGGGCAGAGCAAAAGATTGAAACCTTGAACTTCAAGATTGTGAGGTAGACATGCAGCACACTGACTCGTGCTGCCTGATTTTCTCAAAACTGTACTATCATTTTCTCCCCGGTTTTCAAACTACACTTTGTCGAAATACTGTCAAATGTCAATCTATTTCATTATCTACTTGAAATACTGTCAACCACTGAAAGACAGCACTTAAGTAAATAAGAATATTGTTGCCATTTAATTAAGATTTTTGTTACCATTGTACCTCCCTAGCGTTAGAGGGGGTGCAGGTCACTTACCAAACACAATCATTAATAATTGCCTCATTAAAACAGACATAAACACATTGTCATGTGGACATGTGCATTTCATGTGTTTGGTGTGTATCAGATGCCATTTGTAACCTGTGTCATTGACCTCGATTCCACACTAGACTACACACTCAATCCTTTACACATAAACACAATGTCATTCATGATATCATATGTGATCACTGGCGAGCCTACTTGAAAATATCGCATTTTCACACTATTTTTGCTGTTTCCATTTCCACTCCCCACTCCTCTCTTTATCTTGTCTTCACACTCCCACCTTCTGCCTTGCATGCATGTGTGTGTTTGCTCTGTGAGTGCAGGTGCAGGAGACCGTCTGCGTCTCTTCTGCATGAATTCACTGATCCCAGACCTGCTGGGGAATACGGCTTCATGTGTGCATATCATAGAGCGTATGTGAGCGAGTAGATGAAAGGAGCTAAATGAGTATTGGAGAGGAAACAGAGAGGTTTGCCTTCCTTGGTCACTCTTCTGGAACAGATTTTATTGTGCACATGCACACAATGACACACGCACACACTGTTTGCTTCATAAATTAGAATTTTCCTGTAAGTCTCTCCTTTCTTTGAGCTGAGAATAAGTGGCAGAAGAGAGTTAATGGATAAGGGCTGCATTTTCACAGTAAATATTCACTGCCTGGAATGGTTTTCTAGCTTGCAAAGACATGACCTTATGAACATTGGCATTCGTACTTTGAATCACCGTGTGGAGGCAACCTTGTACGAATTTTAGGAGAGCTTCAGACGCTCTATACTGTTGCAATAAATGGAGCCCCAAGGGCCCTCTTCGCAGTGTGGGTCGGTGATCTCTCTGCAAATTGTAGGTTAGTACATGTGTGAGCAGTATGGGTTGGGTTTTTGATTGACTGTTTATGTACCCGAACTGCTGGATGTACTTCCAGCCTTCACACGTGCTGAAAATATATTGAGGGTTTAACACAGTTGACTTGATTTCTCCCATCAAATTTCAGTAATGGCATCCCTATGTGCCAAGTCTGGGCGGACACGCACACACATGGACTGATTGTCAGCGAACCACAAGTGGCTGAGGTCAATGTTCTGCTCGCCGTTTCGGCCTCACAACATTCTTTCTGTCACTTGCTCACGTCCTGCACGCACCGTGTTTGTCCGCCCTTGTCGGAGGAAATGAATCACGCTCACACATTGACTATCTGGTGCCGAGACTGACTGAGTCGCTTTTGGAATACTGATGAACTCAGAGTATTGGCATAGCTATAAGACAGACATGGAATGGAGGAACAGGCAGTGCAGTCATTATCAGGATGTTCTGATATGTCTAATAAGACCGATAATTACACTGCTGGCCAACAGTATTGGCACCCTTGTAATTCGGTCAGATAATGCTCATTTTCTCCCAGAAAATGATTGCAATTACAAATGCTTTGGTTGTAATATCTTCATTTATTTTGCTTGCAATGAAAAAACACAAAAGAGAATGAAAAAAAAAATTAAAACATTATCATTTTACACAAAACTCCAAAAATGGGCTGGACAAAAGTATGGCGCACTCAGCCTAATACTTGGTAGCACAACCTTTAGACAAAATAACTGCAAACAACCGCTTCCGGTATCTACACAGGTGTTCTATGGGATTCAGGTCTGGATTCATTGCTGGCCTCTTTAGAAGTCTACAGTGCTTTCTCGCAAACCATTTTCTAGTGCTTTTTGAAGTGTGTTTTGCGCCATTGTCCTGCTCGAAGACCCATGACCTCTGAGGGAGACTCAACTTTCTCTCACATTATGCTGCAAAATTTGTAGGTAGTCTTCAGACTTCATAATGCCATGCACACGGTCAAGCAGTCCAGTGCCAGAGGCAGCAAAGCAACCCCAAAACATCAGGGAATCTCCGCCATGTTTGACGGTGGGGACCGTGTTCTTTTCTTTGTAGGCCTTGTTTTTTCCCCCCTCTAAACACTATGTTGATACCTTTTCCCAAAAATCTCTACTTTTGTGTCATCTGACCAGAGACCGTTTATCCAAAACGTTTTGGCTTTCTCAGGTAAGACACAGGAACATTCAGGTCTTTGGAGATGGACTTGTATCCTTGAGATTGCCCATGCTTCCTCACAATTTTGCTTCTCAAGTCCTCAGACAGTCCTTTGCTCTTCTTTCTTTTCTCCATGCTCAAAGTGGTACACATAAGGACACAGGACAGAGGTTGAGTCAACTTGAATCCATTTTAACTGGCTGCAAGTGTGATTTAGTTATTGCCACCTCTTGTAATGTGCCACAGGTAAGTAACAGGTGCTGTTAATTACACAATTTACAGAGGCATCACATGATTTTTCAAAGGGTGCCAATACCTGGCCCATTTTTGGAGTTTTGTGTAAAATTATAATGATTTATTTTTTTCTTCCATTCCCTTTTGTATTTTTTCATTGCAATCAAAATCAATGAAGATATTTCTACTAAAGCATTTGTAATTGCAACCATTTTTTCCCCATTCCCTTTTGTGTTTTTTCATTAGAAGCAAAAAAAATGAAGACATAACTACCAAAGCATTTGTAATTGCAACCATTTTCTGGGAGAAATTGAGCATTATCTGACAGAATTACAGGGGTGCCAATACTTTTCCCCAGCAGTGTATCTCCAATTTGGCATAATTTCTGCAGAAAATAAAAATTGCCCACATCCTTTTAAATGACATTTCATAAATTGACTTGGTTCTTGTGTCCTTATGTAACATAATAATTGCTTAATTTTTTGTGTTTGGATCAATGGAATGCAGTCAAACTTGTAAAATAATAAAGTTACAAAGGCAAGTGACTAAATATTGGCGTGGAAGGGAAAATAACTAATACAGACAAATGCAATTCTCGATTATACAAGCCTTGATCCGATTAGGAAGAAGGACAAAAATGTCACGATACTGCAGTTGGGGTTAAGTAATATGGAACTGTACACTTCCATATAAGAGAATTCAGTAAAATGGATGCCTGCTGCTTCTCACTCCCGGAACAACACCTCCACCCCAAACACACTCCTAACCTCCTCATCCGAAACCACAGCTCTTGTGTTCTTTTTCAATGAGGAGCTTGGCTACTGCCCAAATCTCTCCAATTTAGTACAATGAAGCCCTCATTTCAAGCACTGAACACCATGTCCACTTATTGCTTCTTCAGTGTGTGCCTGGCTGATAGAAGCAGGGAAAGAAGTCAAATGAGATTAAAAGCTCCTTTTCCGCAATCATTTGGCAAACATGATTTTAGTTGGAATCCTTCTATTTAGCAAATATTGGGAGGACAGTGGGCATTTATTTTTCCTAAAATTTACTGTACTCAAATCACAAAGCATTATAGACTTTTTGACAGGGCATTATTTCTAAAGGCAAATGTTTGTTACAGTTTTTCTGTAACGTCTCATAAGTCATTCACTCAAAAGTGACGAGAAGAAGAGTTTGAAACTACAATGAAGCGTACTTTCAAGACTATAAATGGCACTTAAAAAAAAAAAAAAGTTTGGCTGGGCCTGTGAGTCAGGGAGCTTTCACACTAGCACTGTTTGGTCTGTATTAAACGGACCAGAGTTCTTTTTCTCACATAATCCACTTTGTTTTGGAAATGTGTAAGCGCATCCGAACTCTAATTTGGACCAAACAAACTCTGATTCGCTCAAAAATCGTGTGTCTTGGTCCGCTTTAAGCGCACTCTGCTTTGCTTCTGAATACAAGCGGACCAGGGTGGACTTATGCTACATTCAGGGGTGAAAGTGGTTAGAATTTCTTGCCGGAACTCCCTGTCAAGAAGGTCGCCACGGAGCCTGTTTTTTTTTGGGGGGGGTGGTTAAACCTCCTCAAACCACTGAAATGCAGATAAAACTGCTTTTGGCACAGTTATTCCTATACCCAGGGCCGGCCCAGGCCATTTGGGGGCCCTAAGCAAAATAATGCAAAGGGGCCCATATTTTTGGCCCACCATTTCGTCACAGTGTACTGTGAAACCCATACATGCAATCCAACCCATACGTCCATATTTTGTACACTAATCAGATTTTCTTGCACTGCATACTTCAAAATTCTCACCCCAAATGATTGTCAGTACTTACAGTAGATAGCGCCAAACCTTTTTCTAAAAGAGGAAAGAAATAAGTTAAGGAAGAACTTTTATTTTTTTAAGCTTATAATAAAGTATTAAACCTCACAAAAGCAAATAAAGCAAACTGTAGTAAACAAAATAGAATATAAACTAAACAATTGCCAGATTGGGGGCCCCCTAGTGGTCAGGGGCCCTAAGCAGCTGCATAGTCTGCGTATAGGCTGGGCCGGCCCTGCCTATACCATATACAAACAAAAAATCATTTTCATTCAAAATACCGTAATATTTTTTCAATGATTTGCAAAATAAGTCAACAAAAACAGAAGTAAGCACAACCTTTGTCTAATTTTCCCCCCACATTTCCGAAATGCAAATCCTCAATTTTAACTAGTTAAGAATATTGAATATACATTAAAATGGAAGCTAATTTAAATGTTTACTTTTCTTTTTGTTCTTTTTTCTTTTCTTTTATTTTTTATAAGGATATAACTAACATGCAGTACAGGCCAAAAGACACATCTCATTCAATGCATCACAAATGAAGGTCCCTAGCTCACTGATAAAGCAATAAATTCCACTAACCAACCCTGAAAAGGCATACCTGTGAAGTCAAATACCATTCTAGGTGACTCCCTCTTGAAGCTCATCAAGAGAATAGCAAGAGTGTACAAAAAGTAATCGGCACAAAAGGAAGCTACTTCGACGATACAAGAATATGATACATGTTTTTAGTTATTTCACCTGTTTTTACTTAGTACATAGTTCCACACATGTTCATTCATACTTCTTTTATGTTCAGTGAGAATTTACAATGAAACTTGATGAGTCTAAATAAATGATGGCCAGTAGATCAAATAAACAAGCCTCTTCAACTCTTTCCTTAACAACAAACATTTTACACAAAACAACTGGTGATCATACGTTCCTCCAGTACGATCAATATGTAAATTTAGTAAATCAATTCAGCCCAGTCTGCATAATAAATTCCGCTAGCTTAGATGCTACGAATGCTAACGTATTCACACTTCTCTCATAGCAAATCACTAAACATAACCAAGCAAACAGTATCTCCAAACTTAACTAAAAATGCCAACACCAACATACATCAACTGAAAAAACGTACAGCTTCAAGTGGGCCGAACCAGAGTAAGTAGCTGTCCTTAGCCATGTCAGAAACATCTGCTTCTCAGTCATAAAAGCCAAGAGTTCAGACACACCCAACTCCGCCACCAGAGGGCATCATTTGACAAAATACAATACTTTAACCCTTGAGAGTCGAAGGACGCGCCGGCGCGTCCTCAGCGCACGTCGTCTTTGAAGCGCCCTCACGTTTTAATTACGTCACCCACATGCCGTTGGTTGGTCTCGTTTTAAAGTGCAGAAGTTGCGGTTTACTCTCGTTATTATTTGAAGTCAATCGACCAACTAAAACGTGAGATATTTTCATTTAAGTTTTATAGTTTTATTGTCCTCTCAAAAAAACATTAAAACGCTGTATGGATCATTTGTTTATGTCTATATTTCCATCATTTCTTGTCCTTTTTCAAAACGGAAGCTGCATGAAAAAAACACAAATCAAACGAACCCTTTCGAAGTCACAGTGGAAGCACAAAATGCGTTTTTTTTAAATAAATATAACTGCCGTGCGAAGTTCCACCGAACGAGAGGGAAGAGTGTTCTGAAGCAGCGAGGTGGCGAGCGATGGCCGTTTGGATCGAGCAGCGACTTTGTGTGACTTTGAGAATGAACGGAAAATTAAATTTAGCGCAAGCAATTGTGCTTTTTGATCAACTTGAGGAAGAGGATGGTCCAAATTCGTCATCATCGTCTTCTTCGGAAGAGTCCTCGAGTGAAGATAGTGACGGATTTGAACACGTGGGTGACGCCATCGACGAGCAGAGGTAAGCAAACTCTTTTTTTTTTTTTTTTTCATGCTGAAAAAGTTTCTTTTGATATTGCAAGACAAAGTTAATTTTGATGCAATACAAGTGTGTGTTTGTGTATATAATAATAAAATGTGCATATCAGATCAAAGTCGTACGTGCACTGCGTGTATCCAAGGCAGGAATTTATAATTGTGGTGTTCTTCTTTCTATATGAAGATTAGGGATGTAGCACATATTCAGCTATGGTATTCTTTCTATTGTCATACATATAGATTTCCATTATTATTTATTGCTGTATATATTTTTATTTTATACTTTATTATTTTCATAAATACTGACTTTTTTTCATGTACATTTATAGTGACAATGAAAGTGAAGTGAAATGAAAATGGAAGGGTGGAAAGAGGACCGACACCCCATGGAAGTGTGGTCTGTGTGATGTAGCCCTGTGTCTAATTCCAGGACGAAACTGCTTTTCGGAGTGGCATGTCTGAAAAAAATTTAACTTGTTTATTGTAAATATTTTTGAAAATGCTTTTTTCCCCAATGTTATATATATATTTTTTCTTCCCACAATCAGTCTTCTCAATTTGTGTATATAAATGTGTGTTCAAGAAGCTTGATTGTGTGTACATAGTTTTCATCAGGTGATGGGCCGCAATACCTAAACTCATTAAGAGATGGCCTCTAAACACTTTTTGTGCTAGATGGTATATTTTTTCACTGTTCTTCACTGTTTGGTCTGCTGTATATAACCTGTTTTGACTAGAGCATGTATAAAGGCAAAAAACGCCTATGGCTATACCTGTTGTTTATGTTGAATTGTCAAATATAAGACTATTTATTCTAAATTTTTTTGGTTGAATGTTCATCCTAACATGTTGAATAAATATTACAAAGTTTCAAAACGGTTCGTTACGCATGTTTGGTTGTCAATTGGACATCAATATTAAAAATTTTGACAAAACGATTTTGGAATTTTTGGTCTTTTTGGGCCCAAAATGATGATTTATAATTGGTCAGTGAAGGAAACAACAGTTTGGACATAAAGTTCAAGGTGTCACAAAAAAAGGGACCAAACCAGGCCATCGTAAACTATTCTTTCTTTGAAATATAAAGGCAACTTCAAAGGCATGCAAAATCAGACAAAATAGGCCCAGACCTTAAAGGGTTAAAGAAACCATCACACATAGGATTTTGACAGTTGCCGTCATATTTTCGGGATCAAAGTACCGTCGGAGCAGCGTTCCGGGTCGAAAACTCATGCCGGTACGGAGATCCGGCTCGTTCCGGTCCACTTTCACCCCTGGCTACATTACGTGCAGCTGCTGTGACGCTCCATGCAACCTCCCCTCCCAGGAGGGGGATATTTCCTCTTCTAAATTTGTCCAATCAATGAGTGTGCCTTTTGTTCACGTGACGCTACTGGGAAAGTTTTGTTGGCGCAGTGTGAATAGTGAACCTTTTCAACAAGTCATTTGCAGGTGTTGTTGCGAGGTAGCTCTCCAACAGGACCCTGGTTCTCTTCGTCTAATGTGAAAGTGACCTTGAATTTAGTTTTTTTCATACTATCAGCTGCAAGGTCACTCTCGGCGTGCCCTTTAGTTCCAGAGTTGACAGTTGTTCAGAATTATTATTAAAGATGAAGACTTTAATGGATTTGGTAGTTATTTGGAAGGGAATCAAGAATTTGGTAAACAAGTTTTTTATATTTATCTTGGTAACTCTTAATATGTTACATTAATAGATGCCTGTTCTCTGTTTTTATTGTAATTACTAATATGTATAATGTAGTTCTTGGTGTCTGTTAAACCAAAGTTCCTCCATTGTGATTTATGTTATTTTTTTTTACATTTTTAGCTGTCATTTTTAGGCGGACTCCGACTTTCTTGCCATATTTTTCTTCGTCATCCTGTGTGGCGTCTCATGTTTTTTTTTTTTTTTTTTTTTTTTTTTTAAAGTTAAATGTCTGAAAAGTAACAACAAGAATTGAAGATTATCTTAAATGGATCCACGCATAGAAAGGCTTGTAATTCTTAAAAGATAAATGTTATTAGAGTTAAAATAATTTGATATTAAAACCCCTCTTGATGTTTTCTGCTTCTGTGGCAAAATCAAAGACAATCAACATCGTTAACTTTAATAAGCGAGTGCCACAGTGACTAAGGAACAAAGAGCTGGGAGAGGGAGCAAGCAAGGCTGTGAGAGCTGAAGTTTGTGGGATTTAAAAAAAAAAATGCGATGGGACTATTGCGCATGCGCACATCACGATGGCGATGTTTAAACGATATCTCCTTCAGGCTTAATAGACGTTCAATCCGTTTGAAGTGGGAGGGATGTTATCCAATGTATCGATAATCGTTGTATCGCCATATCGTCAGATCATCGTTATCGCGAGCTTTGTATCACAAATCGTATCGCATCGTGAGGTACCAAGAGGTTCCCATTCCTAATTTAACCTACCGTAATTTCCCGAATATAACGCACACTTTTTCCCCCTCAAAATCAACTTGTAAAATCATGGTGCGCATTATATACGGGTACATGGATGGAGACAGAAATATACAGTATATACTGTATATTACATATACATATATATATTTGATACACTGCCAATGGGTTTTCCCATTGGCAGCGTATTAAATACTTGTTCTCCCCACTATATATATATATAAAACTTTTTTTTTTTTTTTTTTTAATTGACACGGCCATGTTGTGTTAAAGAAACGTATGCGGCGATCCGTTGCCGACCATTACGGTACATGACGTCACCATTTTGTTTCGGTAATACGTCACTCTGATCGGCCGAATGATTTCGTCTGTGTTAAATTCTGCTTTTTTCACTCCTCATAAAGCACAGAATTTAGTTTCTTGAACTCATTTGAGTCAACGTTTATTGCAGCTTTGCAACTCGGACCATAACAAACGTAACAACACAGACTTCCTGTGTCCGTATATCTGTCCCTCGGGAAACTCAAACCCAAATAACAATAGTTCCTATTGTTACTGTCATGTCGACAGCGATGAGCTCTCTCGGATTTCCGACTTACGTTCTCACTTTCATTTTACCGTATCAATCCATGGAGGAAACATTTATTCATCATGATGAAACGAGCAAGTTATACTGCAGCCTTTAAAAGAAAAAAGAAAAGTCACATCTGTTTTGTTTTCTCCTGGATTCTGGTATGTTCAAGAAGTAATCACATCATATTATTACCGTACATATTGTCAGTTTACGTTAATGTTTTGTACTACCATTGTGCTATGTTTGTGCTGTGTTTCACCAGTCAGTTAAATGACATTTCTGTATCTGTACACGAGCTCTGTTTTCTTGTATTCTTCTATTTATTGGTGCTAAAATTAGGGTGCGCATTATACACGGGTACAATAACTTTCCTTAGTTTTTACAAGTAAATTTGGGGTGCGCGTTATACACGGGTGCGCCTTCGGGAAATTACGGTAATTAAGTCTCTGATATTTGTTTTAGACCATGACCGTTTATTATAGTATTTGTCAAAAGTAACTTGTAATTATATTAACTTGTGGTTGTAGAGGTAAATTTGGCTTAAGGGAACTTGTAGTTGAACGAAAAAGTAGTTTAAAAAGGGTTCTTGCTGTTGACATACAGTAGGTGAAAACCCCCTAAAGTGTGCAGTGTGTGTAGGGTCAGTTTTGACACAATCAATCCCTTATTCACATTTCAAAACGGTCCTGTGATTGACTGGCATATAGTCTCCCTTTTGCCCTGAGTCAGCTCTGATAGACTCCAGCCCCCGCGGTGACCCTGAAAAGGCTGATTAGTACAAAAACAGGGATAGATGGACTGCTAGAATACTAAAGCACTTATGTGGATGGATACTATTTGTGCTTTGTTTTGTTTGTCGTATCTAGCACATCTACAGACAGATTATTGAGCCAACAGGGTAAGGTCAAGAGATTCATTCAAGCATATCTTGGGCATCTCTGCGTCAAGGCTGTTGTGCACTAGTCAGCGCTAGATGCTGGATGAGTGAATGTGCTGTGCGTCATGCCAGTCAGGATTAGGCGTGTTGGATGCTTGCCTGCTTGTATGTCAATGTTTAAAACTCGTGTTTTGTCAGTTTGTCCCAGTAACAAGGTGGTTTCTATCCCAACACATATCTTGTATTTGTGTGTGTGTGGGAGTGGGGGAGGGGATACCTGTGGTTTGTTGACACAGGCAGTTCACTGGCTGAGAGGCTTCATTTTACCATCAGATGAAATGCTCCCTTGTGCGCACACCGACACAGAAGGTGTATTGATACACTGTGTCATGCCTTATACGAATAGATACCCACTTGAGAGTGTCAGACAGTGCATTACATTGACAGTCTGCCATACCAAAACGCCACCAAAGATGATTGATTGATGATTTTTACATTTGCCTTGGCTGAGGCCTACTGGCTGAAATCCACAAGCTCTTGTCACTCACTATCTGATCTCCTTTTGCCTGGTTTACCGCTTCATCAGCTGTCACTTTGATAGATGTGCGCAAGTGGGAATGAGCGACGATCCGCACAGATTATGTGCGTATTGGCGAGTTGCTCACAGAAGTGAATCTCAATAGGTCATTTATTGATCGGGCTTCAACGGCGAGTTCATCACTTTGATTAATTTTCTTCTGCCGCGTCTCGCTGATGATGAAGTACTGACATGTTCCGTCTCATCATGATGTCTCTAGTGTGCTGCAACAAGTGATTTGGATTTAATGGTCATTGCACTTAAAATTAGTTTTTTTTTTTTTTTGTAACCTGTAAACCAAAGTTATTCACACAGTAAAGTTTATTATTAGTAGTAGTATTAATTTATTTTATTTTAAATTTATATTAACTCACTTGGCGTCGGTGTTCAAATCTAAAGGTACTTTCTAAGGATCTCTGAATTATAAGACTGATGATGCCAGACTAATAATGACGCTTACACTTTTCCAATTCTGAACAAAACCAGCAGTTTACGATGTCAAGTGAGAGTTTCACGGGATACGATGTTGAAAGCTTAATGGAAAACATGACACTGAATGCACTTAGTCCCTATTAATATGCAACGTGAAACTTTAGCAGGAAATTGTATGAAAACATTGAATATGCAAACATATCTTTAAATGACATTGTTTTGTCTTAAGTGCACAGATAAACATCAATGCAGCACAGCTTTCTAAAAAAATGCTGGGTTCTTCCTAATGTGCTTCGTTGCAAAATGCGACTGCATTATCACTGAATTCTCGAGAAACATTCCTAACTTTAGAGAAAAATGACAGCATAGTAAGAACCTAGTTTCGTGGCAAACGATTTTGACCATTTAACTGCTAGTCATCATAATGCCAACACACTGCACATACGAATAAACATACGAAAAGAAATACCGTAATGGCCCGAATATAAGACAGCCCTGATTATAAGACGACCCCGTCTTTTTCAAGACTCAAGTTTGAAAAAAGACTTTTTGAACACCAAATTATTTTTTATACAGAAAATAATTACAGTACATCTGAAACAAGTGATTATAACAATATATTTGTGAGAAAACGCATGTTATTTTGCCTCATTCAAATCTTAATATCTGAACATTTAAATATGTAAACTAAAGTGCAATCACATTTGCAAATGAATGGCTTCTGGTTTTTGAAATGTAAATAAACCAATCTATTGTGATAAAACAACAAAATTGCAATAACTGCATTAACCATCAAAGTCTAACTGTAGTCTTGAAACAAATCTGAATAAGGAAAAACATTGCAATAAAATAATGCAAACTGGTTAAACTTGAGAGTAGCTGAGATCTGTCATGACAGAACATCGCTTCAATGATATCTGGCGCCATCTAGCATTGTAAATGGGTATAATGTCTAGACCGCTAATATAAGACGACCCCCACTTTTTCAGTCTTATTTCAATGCAAAAAACACCGTCTTATATTCTGGCCAATACGGTACTGTAGGAAATTGATGTCATTAAATATACTACTCATTGAACTGAGCAATGAGGTGCGTTTATCTGTCAAAATCAGTTCTATTTATGTTTCTATGGTTATTATGACATTTTTTGTGCAGTGTTGCCCTAGGAACTGACTGTGATTTGATGACATGCCATACTAGGTACATAAGTAAAGTGGGAAAACGAAAGGCAGCAACCCTTTGAGTTCTCATACTGACCTTCATGTTTGCGTACTTTAATCATCGGGTTCAGACAAAAAATATTGAAAGCAGGAGCTGATATTTTTGTTTTAGTCTTGAATTGTTTTATATTCCAAACAACTATTAATTAGTGTCTTGCAAATGTAGTATGACTTGATAAGTGGTAATTTGAATGACTGAATGTATTTCATGATTGTTTTCATTAATGATCTCTATTTTCTTTTTATTCCCTATTTTGCCTTTTGAGATTGGCAAGGTTAAGCAATTAACCTCTTGTAAAGATTTGTAAAAATATATTTCATGACATTTTGTAGATAGAAATATTCCAATTTACATTATGTATGCAAGTGCACAAAATAGAAGACTATCAATCTGTCCATTTTCAATATTGCTTATCTTGTTCAAGGTTTGTTGAGGAACTGGAGTCTATCCCAGCTAATTTTGGGCAAGCGCAAGGCAACTATTCATACTTTCATTGAGTGGAAAGTTAGAACTCAATTCATGCTGTTTGCATCTAAATCGGTGCATTGAAATATATTAAGTTAAATATTTTTCTACTATACAAAACCTAACGTTATGTATTTCCCTCTTTCCCCCTCAGGATCCATCCTTTCCCTTGCTTCTCCATGACAAGCTGCAAGTCCCCAACAGTTCCCGACGGGCGTGGAACGAACGCGATAGTCGCTGTGACGTATGCGCCACTCACCTCACTCAGCTCAAGCAGGAAGCTGTCCGCATGGTGCTCACGCTGGACCAGTGGGATTTGTCGCCCTCATCATCTCCTCCTCCTCTCCTCGGGCGCTACGCATCCCAGGGAGCTTTAGGAGCGTCGGGCTCCAGGGAATGGCCATCCTCATTTCTCCCCTCCTCGTCATCCGCAGCGGCCGTTTCGCACCTCACTCGCCCATCGTCGCCTTCCCCGAATCCCGGCCAGATCGCGACACCGAGCCCCAGCCATGGACCTTGCGCCCCTGGTCATGGGAGCCCTTCTGCTGCACAAACGGCTTCCTGTCCTCCCTTAAACCAACAAGTGCACAGACTGGGCTCCAAACCCAGCTCACTGGGGCTCGGAGGCGTGATGGAAAGACGGAACGGGTCGTCCAGTTCTGGAAAAACAGCTTTGACCCATCAACAAACTGTGAGTGCAGTAAACAGTCCAGGGAATAGCAGCACAAACAGCAGTAACAACACAGCAGGTCATCAGCACATGAGCAGAACTAATGGAGGAGTTACGCTTTATCCGTACCAGGTAGGCTATTTTTAGAGCTGATACCACTTCTTCAATTAAAGGCCATTGGTCTTGATTTACTCAAGTTCAGAGAGGACCCGGCCTTCTATCGGACAGGTGTCTTTTACTTGTACAAATGTAAGGGTGAACCTAGATGCTGATATTTGTTGAGCGGTCGACAGAGAATTGTTACTTACATTACATTAACAACATTTATTTTTGGTTCATATCTAATTATGCAGTTTAGTTGGATAAGGAACAAATTGTTCCCCACTTGGGTTTTAGTGTAGCTTTTGTAACAAGCTGTTATTCTTCCCCAAGAGGCATTTATTTGTTGAGGTGGTTGGCATGGCATGTAATAGTGTGGAAGCCACTAATTAAGGAAGCTAAAATGTATATGGCGGAAAACACAGACAAGACTGAAAAAGCAGTTTCTGCTCTTGCCCCCCTCTTTAAAAGAAATTGCTGTATTTTAAGCCAAAACAACTGTTGTGTTTGATAGAACAATATGTCTATATGCTGCCATAGCAGATTGATGGCGCATTAAGGCCTTGAAGTATTTTTAATTTGGCCGTTTTACTCTGGAAACGCCCGTTTACAGACGTTGCGCAACCGCTTTTGTTTCAACCCAGCCATAAAACGAAGGTAATTAATGATATTTATTGTTCTAAATGTAATTTTTAGCTTTGAATCATTAGTTAATGTCTAATATTTCGTTAAAAAAAAAAACTTTAAATAATTATTCACTCGTATATTTTAAACTTTTAAACAAATTACGTCACAATGAAAAAAATGGTGTCTGTAAAAAAAGTCACAGATATCTACCTCATAACTATCGCTTAATTGTATTTTTTTGGTCATTTTCGCATTTTCTCCAATATGTTAGATGATAAATAATCGATCCAAACAAAGAAACATTGAAAAAAACGTTTAAAAGCGGTAAATATATGAAAATCTCGACCACTCCTTGATGTCTGCGATTTCTGCATCGCAACCCTTGTTATATTACCATGTTTCACCCATAAAATCCCCCCAAAATCCAGCTGTGGCCATTCACAGCTGTGTCTTGACACTCAGTGATACATGCTACATGGAATTTTTGGAATGAAACAAGGTAAGTACGCGATAATATCTCGTTAAAGTCATGGCGTCATTAATTCTGTTATTTCATGCTCTCACCTCCAGATAGGGTTTCGCTGTTTAAAAACATTTTTTTTTTTTAAATGCCCTCCTGTTCAAAATTTTTCCTCCTCCAGAAAATTGAGATTTTAAGCTTTCCAATGATCTACTGTATCACACATGCATATCGAACAGTTTTGAAAGTTGGCCAAATTGGGGGTCTCAGAGCGGAACTTCAAGTCACCTGAGTGTTTTCCGCCATTTACTGAATACCAGTATTATCATACAGGACATTTTACATCACACTAAAAGTACTCATCTTCTGGCCAACACGCACCCTAATAAATTAACTGTCCTGCCCCCCCATTGATTTATGCTATCGAAGTGGTGTCACTCATTTTTGTCGCAGGCCACATCAGTTATAGTTTCCTGTATAGACCCTACCCGCGTGACGTCACAACTCCGCCCTCCTGACTGGTGCCGCCCAATTGTCCGTCAACACATCGTGTTTACCTGTTCCGGCTACGTACATTCCTCCTATTTACGGCGTGTTTTTCTGCTCGTTAACATTAATAATCAAAATGGTGAAGACGTGTGTGGCGGTCGGTTGCAATAACAGAGAAGATAGACGGAGAGACTTGAAGTTCTACCGCATTCCGAGAGACCCGGTGAGGAGAGCGAGATGGGCTGCTGCAATTCGACGAGAAAACTGGGCTCCAAACGGTTACCACAGATTATGTAGTAGTCATTTTATATCTGGTAAGATGCATTTAATATATATTTAGAGGGTTTTGGGCTGACAACCACAATTAAGATCATTGCTAGGCTAATCGGCGACAACATACACGTATGTATGTAGTGAGAGTGCTATCGCTAAACCATATAAACATTAAAAGCCCTAGCTCCATTGACAAATGACATGAAATACATTAGACTTGACAGTGGATGTTAGCAAGAACAAAAGATTTTGAATTGAAAATTTCGTAACTCACCTTTCCAAGCACAAGATAGATTCCTGCCGAATTTTCGTGGACGAGGACCTGTTTCACCCAACCAGCAACGAAGTATTTATAAGCCTCCAAGCTCTTAAAGTTTTTCAAACTTTCGTGGGAATAGGCTGATTTTGTGTAGACAAGATAGTTGTAAATATCAGGGTAGCTAGCAGATGTCAGGCAAAGACGGCGAAGACAGCGGGTCGAAAAACATCGATTTAGGCATCAAATATGGATCTGGCGAATGGATAAACTGAAGCTTTTCCACATAACGCCTTTTATGCAACGCATCCAGTGAGTTTACGGCATCCAAAAGCACAGGGTCTTCCATGAAATGCATTATAAATTGCTCGATCAATTGAGACCATTGATAATACAGACACAAAATGACGGACAATGGGGCGGAACAATACAGCGATCACGTGATTTTGTGACGTCGGTGGGTAGGGTCTATAGTCTATGGCAATGATCCCCTTTTTTGCACCACGGACCGGTGTGACATGGGCCTTTTTTTATCGAACCGGCAGTGTGTGGCTGAATATGACAGTAAATATAAACTAACAAGACAGAGCTTAAAACAAAAATTAAGTGCAGGGAAAATCTAACTTATCGTATGCTGAATCAACCTTTTTTAACAGTGGCCTCTCCTAAAACTTGACGGCAAATATCCTTGTTCGCAAGCATAATGTGTTATCTCCAATCATGAAAGGTTTCTTGGCCTTAGCAATACGGTACGCTACGAGGTATGATGCGCTCAGTGCATTCACTTTTGTCTGCAACGCGGTGGCAAATGCGCCACAGACCGGTACTCGTCCCCGGCCTGGTGTTTGAGGATCACTGGTCCATCGTATATTTTAGGGCGTATTCGTACCTGCCGTATTTGGTCTGGACCAAACCAAAAAAGTTTGTTATGCCAGCTTTCAGGTTGGTGTGAATTAGGGCTGCAGCTATTGAATATTTTAGTAATCGAGTAATCGACTGAAAATTCTATCAATTAATCGAGTAATCGGTTAAAACATTTTTAGGTAAAGAGCAATTATAAATATACATGAGAAAACATGACATTTCATATAATATTGAACCATTTTCAGTCAATCAATGTCTTTATTTTCGATGTACATTGTTGAAAACAGCCAACAATTGCATCCCAAATGTGACAAAAAAAAAAAAAGACATTCACTGCTTTCACTCAAAAAACTTTTAGATCTTATAAAAAAAAAAAATATATATATATATATATATATATATATATTTCTTACCTAACAATGCCATTACGCTTGTTAACGCACATCCCTTAAACGTGTTAAAGGTGTTTTTCCCATGTGTTTCAATTGAATTTCCATTTGTGTCAAGCTATTTTTAAGTTGTAGTTAAGTTTTAAGTTAGTCTAAACTGTAAGTCCTGATAGGATTTTGAGTTTTTGCAGTGTTCAAAATAATTATATTGTAACATATCAGGTTATAATATGGCGGGGATATTTGCATGTGTTCCTGAATGCACCGCATGACGTGTGGGGGTGAGGGAGGTGCGGGAGAGCGAGAGACGTGCTTTCCTGTTGTTGTTGTCATTCTGGCAGGTGAGTGTGCGTCGGCGTCGGCAGACAGCAGTCGTGTGTCGGTTGTTCCACAAGTTCCCAAAAAATAAATGATTGCAACCTAACGAAGCGGGTGACTATTTGTCAACATTACAGTATGATGCCATGCTGTATTGGAGCACATTAGGGACCAGTGCTAGTTGGTGTTTTATCCAACAATGACTACTGAGCTAAAATTGACAGTTAGCATTATTAAGTTTTTATTTTACACCCTCATCACTCTACAGCGCTATGTTTTCACAGATTAAATAAAGCCTGTATATAAGACACATTAGCCACGCATTGACAGTGGTCATAATTAATAGAAACCTAGACCTCCGCAGGGCTAACGTTACGTGAGCGAGTGACAGGAACGTTAATCTTATTAGCGTTGAGAAGTCTACTGCTTTAAGATGGCGGCTGTTTACTAATGCCGCTGACTGTCATTTCGCATCTAGTTCAATAAACGAGTGATATCTATGAGACGCATCGGACGGACTGTACCTGCTACCACCGTAGCATCATGCGGGCTAGTTTTTAGAAATGTCGGTGTAGCTTGTAGCGGCTGCAGTAAGGTTTCTTTAAAAAAAAAAAAATTTTTTTAAATTTTTTTTATTGCTTCTTCCCCTACGCACGTGACGTCAGCGCATTGTCTCGCATTAAAAGTAGTCCGGGCAAAATGTAATGCTTAGAGCTGGCAAAATTAAACGATTCCTCGAGGTGAATAAAATTACTCGGATCAGTTTTTAAACTCGAGTTACTCGATATGCTTGAGTATTCGTTTCAGCTCTAGTGTGAATACAAACCAGCAAACTCTGGTGCGGACCAAACAGCTGGCCCGAGACCCTCGCAAGAGAGGTGGTCTCTGTTCGCTTACAAGCGACCCGTGGTGTGGTTAGCTAGAGGTGTAAGGGTGACCACTCCGTGGTCTGGAATTAGCTGAAATCACAGAACTTTTTGCACGTAACAGGCTTCCGTAGCCAGGAAATGTTGTTTGGTTTGCATCACAGTCTGTGGTTAGCAGTATGGTCAGCTAATATGAGTTGGGGTTCAACGTGGAATAATAGGGTGCGGAATGTCTACTGTCTACTGTAAAATAAACATTGCATCAAAGGCCTCTGATGTTCCAAATTTCCCACAAATTCTTGTAATTGGATAAAGCAAATCATTATGAGCACGTTTGCAGTACTCGAGAGCTCTATGATACTGCCTTATATTAGCGTGTTACCCCGCCCAGACCATTTTGCCCAACGATTGAACAACTTTTGCACATGCGTAGGTTTTTTGTGAAATTCTGGGTCGCTCGCTCAAATTGCAATCTGAAAAGTAACCGCATCAAAAAAAGTCTGGACCAAGTGTGTTTTGGTGCAGACCAAAGAAAGCGAACTACAGACTTTTTTAGTGAGCCTAAAAGACTGGAAATCAGGAACAAAAAATGCAATCTCAGCATTTTAAAAAGTGACAATGACAACAATTTTTGTATTTTAGCAAGAAACATGAATTTTATGTACATGATTTGGTTTTGCGGGCTGCAAAAAAAGAAAAAAAAAAAGTTTCGGTTGGCCAAATCTGGCCGTTGGGCTGAGAGTCTGACAAATGTGCTTCAGCTCATTCAGACTGGTGTGTGTGGTTAGCGGGACAGTCAAATGTACACTGGGTAGAGTTTGCATTTAATATGGCAATATTAATACAATTTATCCCATTTAGAATCATTTTAAATGTTTAACCCGTTAAAGCCAATTGACTATTCAAAAAACAAACAAATCATCTTATGGGTCATGTAGGCCACAATATTAACATTTTGTATATAAGTGTAGGCTACATGAACCAAAATGTGATGTCCATGTATGTGGAAGCAAGGTCAAAATTATAATCTCATACATGTACAGTACAGTATGTACTATATACTAGTACAGTTTGACCATGACATACGATCGCTTCGACACACGATCTTTTCGACATCCGACATAAAATTTGACTTACCATTTGTTTCTACATCCGACGACATGCTCGAAATATGACGACATGACAGCACAGCAGACGGACGCACAGCGGATTTTCTTGTGAGAGAAATCAACACAGGTTCCAAGAAGGTGAATGGAAGGTAGTGAAACCATTACCATTGGAATGAAAATGGAAATCATTGAAAAATATGAACGCTGGGTGCATATCGGTGAACTGGCTCAACAATACCGACCACGGTTTGCCAGTCTTTATAATTTAAGGTGACAATTATTATTGAGGTAACGCTGACAAAGAAATCACCAGCTTCATCAGGTTTTTATCATTTGTCCCTTCTCAACAAAACATTAAAAGCGAAAGTAAAATCTCAACCGCACCGCTCCCTCTTTCCGTCACGTCAGCAACGCAGTGCATTCTGGTACAGCACTCAAAACACACCCACCACATTATAACCTGATTCGTTACATTATTACAGGAATTATTATTATTATTCTATTATTCAGTTTTTTATTTATCATTTATTTGTTTTGATTTATGTAATTGCCATTTATAATATTACCAGCAGTATTTATAAAGCATTTAGTGTAGGTTTTCGGGTTGTGAAACGAATTAATGGAATTATAATGTATTCTTATGGGAAAATCCTTCTCGACATACGAGCACTTCGACTTACAATTACAGTCCTGGAACGAATTAACGAAACGAAATAATGTAGAGTTACCACTGTATATATTTTAGTATTAATCATTACTGTATTTTTTTATGTCATCATTTGCTTACAGCCCCCACAATCAAAATTCATTGAACTTCTAGCGCTGTCAATGACAGCCAATGAGTTGAATAAGTGCCATATAAATGGTTAACTGTGGATGATCACTGTCAGCCCTCCCACTAAAAATGGATTGGATGTCTATCGCTGCCAGTGGTAGCCAATGAGTTAGCATCCATAATGTGACTAAGTGAGAACTGAACAGAGAACATTACCACTCCTATACTTTCATAGAGTCCCAAAATATGCTAGTTAGGATAATTGAAGCCTTTAGTCTAAATTTTCTATGTTTGCGATTGACCAGAGACTTTTCAAGGCAAGGGTGAACCAACGCCAACTGGAATAGGCTCCAAATGAATTGAGACCATGGAATGAATAAGCGGGAGAAGCTGCAGGGAGGGATTAGCCCGATCATTATTGGTTCCCAGGATTTTAGCCAGTGGAAACAGTGGGGAGATAAGCTGCTTTTATTAATATAGCAGGCATGTATAGTAGAGCGACATCTAATGTGTTTGCATTTGGGATTAATTAGTTAATGTAGTATTCACTCATTAGGTGACAGGGTGAGAACTCACTTCCCCTACTCTTGTGTCAATTTCGGACTGTCCACTTTTTAAGATATCGAAGGCTTTGTCAAGTAGTGTCTTCACTAGGGGTGTGACAAAATATCAAAATGGCGATATATCGTGATACTTTGTATTAGTGCTGCAACGATTAATCGATTAACTCGAGTATTCAATTAGAAGAAAGATTCGAATTAAATTTTGCTGCTTCGAGTATTCGTTTAGTTAAAATGCATTGTAAAGGTTTATTTTGAAAGTGTTTGCATTTTGTTTTATTGATTTTGGTGGATACACTGCCCTCTATTCTGCGTCATTTCACATCGCTGAATCCAGCTGCTCCATGTTAAGACCAACATAAGCCAAGTTTTTGTTTGAGCTAATGTTTTTTTCAATGCATTCGTAATTTGATTTGTAGGTTTATTTAGCAGTTTTTTTTTTGCTGGAATATGCATCTGAACAACTGTTAAGAGCATTGTTAAAAAAAAAAAAAAAAAAAAGTTAGTTTTATAGTATTTAAGCTAGTGGACTTTTGCTCTGTAAGTTAGCCATTGTTCTTTTGCAGTACATAGATCCTTATCATTATCCTTTTTTTTTTTTTTTTTAATACCATTCGAGGCTCAGCTCAAGTATTTGAATTTTTCATGTTCCCTGTCCGATTACTCAATTATTCAAACTAACTAGTTAATCGATTAATTGACTACTAAAATAATCGATAGTTGCAGCCCTACTTACAATTTAACTTAAAACTTGATTCAGTAGAACTTAAAAATAGCTTGACACAAATGGAAATTCAGTTGACACACATGGGAAAAACACCTAACTTTTAAGTGATGTGTGTTATCGGGCATAATAACATTTTTAGGTAGGAAATATGATTTATTTTTATAAGATCTAGAAGCTTTTTGAGTGAAAGCCGTGAATTTGTTTTTTCTTCTTCTTTCTAGTCACATCTGAGATGCAATTGTTAGCCGTTTTCAAAAACGTACATCGAAAATAAAAACATTGTCTGAAAATTGTTCAATATTAGGTGAAATGTCTTGTTTTTTGTTGTATATTTATAATTGCTCTTTACATAAAAAAATATATGTTCTATCCGATTACTCGATTAATCGATACAATTTTCAGTCAAATACTCGAGTACTAAAATATTTGATCGCTGCAGCCCTGCTTTGTATCCCAAAAGGTTATCGATATGCTCCTGTCAAGAATCGAGATATCGTTTTAAAAAGGTGTCAATTTAAAAAAAAAAAAAAAAGAAAAGAAAAAAAAAGGCTGCCACTGACTGTGTTCGGCGCCCAAACATTAGACGGGGAACGTTCGTTCATTCAAAATCGGAGCACTCACAGTCATTCGGTCCGATTTTCGGGTCATTTACAGGTCACTTGCCTTTTCATTTTAGGGCATTTACAGGTCATTTCCTGTTGAGTTTGAGTCACTGCCTATTCATTTGGGTGATTACCAGGTCACTTCCTGTTCTGTAACGCAAAATAAAACCGCAAGTGACCCATAAAATACCCCAAAATCAACTGGAAGTAACTGAAAATCAACAGGTAAATGACCATAAATGGCCCAAAATTACTCAATGCCTGGCATTGGCTGCCACTGACAGCCATAAACGTTCAATCCGTTTGAAGTCGGAGGTTCGTTCATTCGCTGCCACCCTCCCAGTTCAAATGGATTGGACGTCTACTAGTGATAAACTCGTTCCAATTCACAGCGGAAGCTTGTTTTTCTGTTTATTAATTTTTTGTAGAATATCCTACAATTATTTCCTGACCAATGTATCGAAAATCGTTGTATCGCTATATCGTCAGATCATCGTTATCGTGAGCTTTGTATCGCAAATCATATCGTATCGTGAGGTACCAAGTAAAGATGTCCCGATCAATCGGCATGATCGGGTCCGATCACGTCATTTTCAAAGTATTGGAATCTGCAAAAAAATATCGGGCATGCCTTTTTTTAATATATATATATATATATATATACTGTATATATATATATACAGTATATTTTTAATTAAATCCTTTTCTATTTGTATTTAACGTTACAGACAAAATGTCTTAAACTCATCCAGAGTCTTTAGTTTTGGCTTAAAGTAGGGCTATCAAATTTATCGCGTTAACGGCGGTAATTAGTTAAAATACTTAACGCAGTGGTCTCAAACCGGTCCTCAAAGGGCCGCAGGGGGTACTGGATTTCATTCCAACCAAACGAGACAAATACCTTTTCACCAATCTGGTTTCTTACAAGTGTAATCAGTTGATTGCAATCAGGTGCTGCTTATGTTAGTAGAAACCTCATTGGTTGAACTGTTTGTGCTGGATCTGTTGGAACAAAAACCAGGACCCACTGCGGCCCTTTGTGGAGTCGGTTTGAGACCGCTGACTTAACGCAATCAACGCATGCGCTGCACGACCTACTCACGCATTGTCGCGTTCAATCTATAATGGCGCCGTTTTACCTATTTATAGAGCTAAAAGGCAGCGTAAAATGACTAGAGTGAATTTTGGCGTCTTTGAAGCCTTTTTTTAATTGGCTAAAGCCTTACAATCCCTCTCTCAACAATTAGATATATCGTGGGAAACAATGTGGGGAAGCAAGGTAATAATTGATCTTTTTCTTAACACCCTATATTGTTTCCCAACGCAGAGAAGATATATCAATTGGTGCCACTACGCACAGTCATGGTTGCACTTCCCATCATGCATTTGGGCAGAACAGTTAAATGGCTACAGTATCATTTACTGAAAGCTCAACAAACACACTAGATGGCAATATTTAGTCACAATATACAAAGTCACATTTATCCTTTAAGAATTACAAGTCTTTCTATCCATGGATCCCTCTCACAGAAAGAATGTTAATGTAAATGCCATCTTGAGGATTTATATTTCATAATACAAAATACAGTACTTATGTACTGTATGTTGAATGTACAGTGGGGAGAACAAGTATTTGATACACTGCCGATTTTGCTGGTTTTCCCACTTGCAAAGCATGTAGAGGTCTCCAATTTTTATCATAAATTCTCTTCAACTGTGGGCGACGGAATCTAATACAAAAAAACAGAAAATCACGTACGATTTTTAAATAATAAATTTGCATTTAATTGCATGAAATAAGTATTTGATACATTACAAAAATTGAACTTAATATTTGGTACAGAAAACTTTGTTTGCTATTACAGATAACAAACGATTCCTGTAGTCCTTGACAAGGTTTGCACACACTGCAGCAGGGATTTTGGCCCACTCCTCCATGCAGATCTTCTCCAGAGCCTTCAGGTTTCGGGGCTGCTGCCGGACAACATGGACTTTCAGCTCCCTCCATAGATTTTCTATCGGGTTTAGATCTGGTGACTGACTAGGCCACTCCAGGACCTTAAGATGCTTCTTACAGAACCACTCTTTAGTTGCCTTGGCTGTATGCTTTGGGTCGTTGTCATGCTGGAAGACCCAGCCACGACCCATCTTCAGGGCTCTCACTGAAGGAAGGAGGTTGTCAGCCAAGATCTGGCGATACATAGCCCCATCCATCCTCCCCTCAATACGGTGCAGTCGTCCTGTACCCTTGGCAGAGAAGTAGCCCCCAAAAATGATGTTTCCTCCTCCATGTTTCACGGTTGGGATGGTGTTCTTGGCGTTGTACTCATCCTTCTTTTTCCTCCAAACACGACGAGCCGAGTTTAGACCAAAAAGTTCAATTTTGGTCTCATCCGACCACATGACCTTCTCCCATTGCTCCTCTGGATCATCCAGATGGTCAGTGGCAAACTTCAGACGTGTTTGGACATGCACTGGCTTCAGCGAGACGTTGCGTGCGCTGTAGGATTTTAATCCATGACAGCGTAATGTGTTTCCGATGGTTTTCTTCGAGACTGTGGTTCCAGCTGTCTTCAGGTCACTGACTAGGTCCTGCCGTGTAGTTCTGGGCTGATCCCTCACCTTCCTCATGATCAGTGATGCCTCACGAGGTGAGATCTTGCATGGAGCCCCAGAACGAGGCAGATTGACCGTCAACTTGAACTTCTTCCATTTTCTAATAATCGCTCTAACAGTTTTTACCTTCTCACCAAGCTGCTTGCTTATTTTCCTGTAGCCCATCCCAGCCTTGTGCAGGTCTATTATTTTATCCCTGATGTCCTTACACAGCTCTTTGGTCTTGGCATTTGTGGAGAGGTTGGAGTTTGTTTGTTTGAGCATGTGAACAGGTTTCTTTTATACAGGTAAAAAGTTCAAAACAGGTGCAGTTACTTCCAGTAATGAGTGGAGAACAGGAGGGGTTCTTAAAAAAGAACTGAGAGCCGAAATATTTACTAGTTGGTAATGTATCAAATACTTATTTCATGCAGTTAAATGCAAATTTATTATTTAAAAATTATACAATGTGATTTTCTGGATTTTTGTATTAGATTCCGTCCCTCACAGTTGAAGAGAACTTATGATACAAATTACAGACCTCTACATGGCTTGCAAGTGGGAAAACCAGCAAAATCGGCAGTGTATCAAATACTTGTTCTCCCCACTGTATATATTCGTCCGAGTTTTATTCATTTTTTCTTAATGCATTGCCAAAATGTATATGATCGGGAAAAATTATCGGGAATCATTGGAATTGAATCTGGAGTAAAAAAAAAAAAAAAAAGCCATCGGATCGGGAAATATCGGGATCGGCAGACACTCAAACTTAAACGATCGGGATCGGATCGGGAGCAAAAAAACGTGATCGGAACAACCCAAGTACCAAGAGGTTCCCACTCCCAGTCTTCACAAAGATAGATATTCACAAAGAAGGTACATTTACAATGTTTATGGTTGTGGAACTGTGTCTCATCGCTGAAAGTTGTATTAGATATTAGAAATGTATGACCATATAACGACTATTCTACCTGGATAAAATGTCATTTCAACACTTAGATGTTTTGTCACCAAGACCACTGGAGAGTGGAGACGGTTATAAATGTAATCCGAGAGACTCCTCAAAATGCCAAAATGGTTTAGGGGAGACAGGTAGAGAGGGAACAAGAATAGACAAGGGAGGGGGAGAAAGAACGCCTGTAGTTATGAGCAGTCCAGAGGTGTACATGAGAGACTCCAGGGGATATCCTGAGGTGTGTGTGTGGGCTGGGGGGTGGGGGGGATGCAAACGTGTTCTACAGATGTAATAATTCATACAGTGATAATTAGAACTCTAGGGACTTTATGTCACACCCCCTGCTAACACACTCATTTTACACTCATTCACTTTCTCTCACGCATACAGTACATGTGCACACACACAATTTTTCTTCTGTACTTATTTCCTATGCGTATGTATCTTGTCTTCCAAAAACTCAACCTGCTTCATTTTATTTATTTATATATTTGTCACTGTGTTGCATACTCTTTTAATTGATATTCAGAGCAGGATTTGAATAATATGACGTACAAAAAGATTTTTGAAATTTAATATTGTGGAAACCAGTTTGGTTATTTTGAAAATGTCCACAATGTCAATGCAGCTGCCTTTTTCAGACCTCTGAAACAGTCATTGAGTAAATTACTGTAATTTTCTGACTATAACCTATATATGACTATATGACTATATGACTAACCCATCACTCCTCCCTTGGGGGGACAGTCAACCTCTGCTGCCACCTGCTGTCAACACTTGTCATCTAACATGCCTCCTAGCATGCATTGCGGCGCTACAGACAAAATTCATGTTCTGTCCAACTTATTTTTTCAGTTACTGTTCCAGTTGTTTCGTTAATTGCTCGTTATGGTATTCGGCAACACATTATTTGGCAGCGGCACCATAACACGGTCATAAGACAATCATAATTATGACATGACACTGTTATGGGCATTAATGAATGCATATAACAGATGTCATTTACTGTCATCCGGGAAATTATCTCACTTTTAAATGGCTGTAAAAGACTAAAACTGGATGTAAATGGTGTTCGTGACATAATTTGCCAGATTACAATTAATGACATGTGTCATAAGCATTCAGTAAGCCCATGATAATGTCATGTCATTATTATGACGGTCTTACTATTGTCTAATGACGCTGCTGTCAAATAAAGTTACCTATTAACCCAAATAAATCAACAAATAAGCTGCACTGGACTATAAGCCGCAGGATTCAAAATGAAGGGAAAAAATCTGCGGCTTATAGTCTGAAAATTACGGTAATTAATTCATTCATTCATATATCCGGCGGCACGGTGGCTGAGTGGTTAGCACGTCTGCCTCACAGTTCTGAGATCGAGGGTTCAATCCCGGGCTTCGGCCTTCCTGTGTAGAGTTTGCATGTTCTCCCCCGGGAACTCCGGTTTCCTCCCACATCCAAAAAACATGCATGGTAGGCTGATTGAGCACTCTGAATTGTCCTTAGGTGTGGGTGTGTGGGTGAATGGTTGTATGTCTCCTTGTGCCCTGCAATTGGCTGGCAACCAGTTCAGGGTGTACCCTGCCTACTGCATGTAGTTAGCTGGGATAGGCTCCAGCACCTCCGCGACCCTCGTGAGGATAAAAGCGGCATGGAAAATGAATGAATGAATGAATTCATATATCCATCTATCTTCTGTTCCGCTTGTCCTCACAAGCGTTGTGGGGGTGCTGGAGCCTATCCCAGCTCAATATGGGCAGTAGGCGGGGAACACCAGGAATTGGTTGCCAACGTATCGCAGTCATTAGATAAATATTGTTAAATATTTCATTTAAAACATATTTAGATAATTCACAACAAATTGCTCAAGTTGCATTAAGTCACAGCTTTTCTTCTTCACAGAAGTAGCCCGCCAGGCTTATAAAGCACCGTGGTAAACCTTGAATTTCTTTTTTGTGTTTGTTTTTTTGTTTTTTGCGTTTTATCTCCAAATTGATTCCCATTATGCTGACTTAAAAAAATAAATCTACCAAAAAAATTTGATTCCAAACTAATGTATCAACATCTATTTTTGAACAATACTAGTCCTTCTAAAAAAAACTAGCATATTGTGATAAAGTTCATTATTTTCTGTAATGTACTGATAAACATTAGATTTTAATATATTGTAGATTCATTACACACAACTGAAGTAGTTCAAGCCTTTCAATGTTTTAATATTGAAAAGATTATTGAAAAAAAGTCAAGAAAAACCAAAAATCCCTATCTCAAAAAATTTGCATATTTTATCTGACCAATACAAAAAAGTGTTTTTTAATACAAAAAAAAAAAAAGAGTCAACCTTCAATTAATTATATCAGCTATGCACTCAATACTTGGTCGGGAATTGTTTTGCAGAAATGACTGCTTCAATGCGGCGTGGCATGGAAGCAATCAGCCTGTGGCACTGCTGAGGTGTTATGGAGGCCCAGGATGCTTCGATAGCGGCCTTAAGCTCATCCACAGTGTTGGGTCTGGTGTCTGTCAACTTCCTCTTCACAATATCCGAGATTCTCTATGGGGTTCAGGTCAGGAGAGTTGGCAAGCCAATTGAGCACAGTAATGCCATGGTCAGTAAACCATTTACCGGTGGTTTGGCACTGTGAGCAGGTCGTGCTGAAAAAATGAAATCTTCATCTCCATAAAGCTTTTCAGCAGATGGAAGCATGAAGTGCTCCAAAATCTCCTGATGGCTAGCTGCATTGACCCAGCCCTTGATAAAACACAGTAGACCAACACCAGCAGCTGACATGGCACCCCAGACCATCACTGACTGTGGGTACTTGACACTGGACTTCAGGCATTTTGGCATTTCCTCCCTTTCCCATTCTTCCTCCAAACTCTGGCACCTTGATTTCTGAATGACATGCAACATTTGCTTTCATCTGAAAAAAGTACTTTGGACCACTGAGCAACAGTCCAGTGCTGCTTCTCTGTAGCCCAGGTCAGGCGCTTCTGCCGCTGTTTCAGGTTCAAAAGTGACTCCAGCACACGCCTGTGCACAGTGGCTCTGGATGTTTCTACTCCAGACTCAGTCCACTGTTTCTGCAGGTCCCCCTAGGTCTGGAATCAGCCATTCTCCACAATCTTTCTCAGGGTGCGGTCACCTTTTCTGGTTGTGCAGCGTTTCCTGCCACACTTTTTCCTTCCCACAGACTTCCCACTGAGGTGTCTTGATACAGTACTCTCGAAACAGCCTATTCGCTCAGAAATTTCTTTCTGTGTCTTAGCCTCTTGCTTGAGGGTGTCAATGATGGCCTTCTGGACAGCAGTCAAGTTGGCAGTCTTGCCCATGATTGCGGGTTTTGACTAATGAACCATGCTGGGAGTTTTTAAAAGCCTCAGGAATCTTTCGCAGGAATCTTTCGCAGTTAATTCGTTGATTCAGATTAGAGCAGGGCGGTAAACCGAAAATTTACCGTCACCGAAATTCTTTACGATGACAGACGTAATTTTGACCATGTCAGTAAATACGGTAATTTAATAAAACAAGAAAATATAGTCTTTTTATCCCGCTTTGACGCTGTGTTGTTCGGCTATGTTCATTCCCATTTAAGAAAGCAGACAGTGTGCTTACGTATGGAGTCACATGGTTTTCAGGAAGCCAATCAAACAGAAGCCCGGTAGGCTAACGCTAGCGGCTAACGCTACAAGTAAACGGGATGGAGTCGGGCTTAAGTTAGCTTCGCCAAACTTTCACCCGACATTAAGTAAACTCTTGGCGGGTTCCAGGCGGGCTTTCACCCGCTGTCCTCCCTGGTTCTCACGATATTAGGAGGGGATGCTTTCAGTGCTTTCTTCTGGTAGCCAAGCCACAGGCTAACGCTAGCAGCTAACAACGGCTACAAATGAACGTGAAAGAGTCGGACAACGGCTCTAACCTTGTCGAAATGGCTGAAATTAATGAGTGGACTGGGCACGGACTTCATGTAGCAATCATCATGTCGCGTTATTTGGCATCTCTGTGTGATTTCTCTGAAAGCTTTCATGATGGTAAAGCACTCAGCGTAAAGTATAATCCAATAGTGAAGCCTATATATAATATGACAGTTTAATGGCCACAGCTATTTTTCTGTATGTGTTTGCTTTACTCTGCCATCATAAAACCTTAAATGTTTCATTGGCATCAGAGCAATACATTACCAATAGCCATTACCAATAAGTTGTCTGAAGTGTACTGTTAAAGCTGCAAGTCATTTGTGTTAGAATGACATGTTTGCACAGTCATCATATTGATTTTTATAATGTTGTACATTTTTCAAGTCATACAAGCTGTTATAAATGTTCACACTAGAATTCTTATTGTTTACAAGATTTTTTTTAATACTTAATGTTTAGACTGCATGTGCAATTGTTAAATTGAAAGCTGGTTAAATAAATTTAACGAGAAACGGTTAATTTGTATTCCATGCACTGATTCAAAATTTCAAATTATATAACAGTCTGCTTGGGCGAATTTATCGTCATTTATCGTTATCGAGGTAAATCTGCTCAATTTATCGTGATACTTACTTAAGGCCATATCGCCCAGCCCTGATTCAGATGATTTCATGTTATGCAAATTTTTCGAGATAGGGATTTTAGGTTTTTCTTGACTTTTTATGCCAAAATCATCAATATTAAAACAATATAAGGCTTGAACTACTTCAGTTGTGTGTAATGAATCTAAAATATAGGAAAGTCTAATGTTTATCAGTACATTACAGAAAATAATGAACTTTATCACAATATCCTAATTTTTTTAGAAGGAAATTTTGACACACTGCAAACTACAACCACAATAACGAAATATCTTTTTTAGATTACTTTTTTCCCTCTTTGTCCCTCATGGAGTATCCAGTGTTCCATTTCAATGCAGTGCCTTTGGTGTGGTGCATGTCTTTGTTAGAGTTGGTGCCTCTTGTGGGAGGTGTGCAATGTCAGTGTTGCCGCCGTAAATTTTGACAGTAATGTCGGATCGGCAGTAGAGGAGAAATAGAGCAGTATCATAAATCACCCATGTTTAGACTCGCACCCCTGAGAGAGGGGAAGCAAAAGGGGGAGGAGCTGCCAACAGCGATGATCGAAAGACGTTTTGTAAAGTGGAATATGGGGAGAGCTCACAACAATGTCATGTGAAGAGATGCTGAGAGAGACATGTTCATATGGCCAAGAAAAGAGACACGTTCATAGAGTTTGAATGTGCTTGCTTAGTTACTTGTTGAGAACATTTTTATTCCTGCAGAAGGATTTTGATGAATCAGGAAGTAGAAACAAATGTGATTAAAATTCTTTTGACTATATTAAAACTATCTGCACCTTATTTTAATTATTGATTGAAGTTGAGACTGAAAATGAACTAAAGTTTAAATGTAAAAATGTATTTCTCTTCTCACTTAGTATTTACTCCAATATAGTGCTACAACTATTAAACGATTAAGTAATTTGATCAGAAAAAAGCTTCGAATCAAATTTTGCTGCTTCGAGGATTCGTTCAATTAGAGTAATGTTGTAATGGTTTGTTTTCAAAGTGTTTGCATTTAGTTTTATTGATTTGGTTGGATACACTGCCCTCTAGTGAATATGACATAACTCATCTAAAGTGACTGGATTCAGCTGCTCCTTGTTAAGACCAACATTAGGTTGTAGGTTTTTGTTTGACCCAATATGATTGTTTATGCATTCATAATTTAGTTTAGAGGTATATTTAGCGGTTTCTTGTGGGAATATGTGTTTGAACGATTTTTTTAGCGGATTGTGAAAGCTAGCATTTTATAGCATTAAAGCTAGCTTAATTCTACCTATACAAGCTTGTTCTTTTGTTGTACTTCGATCCTCATTTATTTATTCTTTTTATACCGTTTGAGGCTAAGCTCAAGCATTTTATTTTAAAAGACATTTATTGCTCTTGTAAAATGAAAGAAAAACACTTGGGAATTTCATTTTTTATTTGGATTTAATGCTCTTTTGAAAGTGCAATCTCAGCAAACGTTTGTTTTACATCTCCTAAAATTTATTCTGCATCACATTAAATCCTAACTTGATTATTTGAACTAATGAATGGATATATTAATCGAATATTTAAATAATTGATAGGTGCAGCCCTACTCCAATGCACAACCTCAATGTACCATTGACTTTTTCCAATGCATCTTCTCCATTGATTCAGTGCTTCTACTCAAATGCAGTAAAGATACTCAAATACAGTAAAGATATTAGATTTTCACAGGTAGCATAGTTGTGTACTCCTAGTTATAGCAGACAAGACCACACACATGTGCATGTATGAACTTCATTCATCCTTGTATGTTCCCTAAATTTCAGGCTGGATTTTTTTGTTTGTTTGTTTGACAGCATGGCCTGCTTTTAGAAACAGATGGGTGGAATACAATAAATCTGAACGGGACAGATGAGGGAGGTGAATGTTTTGGAAATGGAGGTTGGCTCATAATGAAGATGAACGAGTGCACTTTTACCCTTATTTATTTATTTTTCTTACCAAAAGAAGACCAGAACAGAAAAGGGTTGATAGAATGTGAATGATTTTTCTCTTTTTGACCTCTGGGCAAAGTTGTTACATTCATTAAGGGGGCACAACATATATGCAACAATGTAATGCTATCGCTATGTTTAATACTGGTAACATTTTTGGTGAAACTCTTGATGTTATGGATTTTATGTTGTGCAGGTAAACACTACCTGTCAAATGTTACAACATTCATCATTTAAAAGCCACTGTAACATTATGCAGTTTGAACATCAAAACAGTGCCTAAATAAAGGAATATACAGTGTATCACAAAGGTGAGTACACCCCTCACATTTCTACAGATATTTAAGTATATCTTTTCATGGGACAACACTGACAAAATGACACTTGACACAATGAGAAGTAATCTGTGTGCAGCTTATATAATAGAGTTAATTTATTTTCCCCTCAAAATAACTCAAAATATAGCAGTTAATATTTAATACCCTGGCAACAAAAGTGAGTACACCGCATGGGAACTACGTACATCTCTAAATGTCCAAATTGAGTACTGCTTGTTATTTTCCCTTCAAAATGTCATGTGACTTGTTACGGGAGTTCTATCAGCATTGCTGCAGAGATTGAAGAGGTGGTGGGGTCATTCCCACCACCATGCTTGACTGTAGGCATGACACACTTATCTTTGTACTCCTCACCTGGTCGCCGCCACACATGGTTGAGACCATCGGAACCAAACAAATTAATCTTCGTCTCATTAGACCATAGGACATGGTTCCAGTAATCCATGTGCTTTGTTGACATGTCTTCAGCAAACTGTTTGCGGGCTTTCTTGTGTACCGTCTTCAGAAAAGGCGTCCACCTGGGGTGACAGCCATGCACACCAATTTGACCTAAAGTGCGGCGTATGGTCTGAGCACTAACAGGCTGACCCCCCCCACCTCTTCAAGCTCGGCAGCAATGCTGACAGCACTCCTGTAACGAGTCACATGACATTTTGGAGGGAAAATGACAAGCAGTACTCAATTTGGACATTTAGGGATGTACGTAGTTCCCATGCGGTGTACTCACTTTTGTTGCCAGGGGTTTAGATATTAATGGCTATATTTTGAGTTATTTTGAGGGGAAAATAAATTAACTCTATTATATAAGCTGCACACAGACTACTTTTCATTGTGTCAAAGTGTCATTTTGTCAGTGTTGTCCCATGAAAAGATATACTTAAATATCTGCAGAAATGTGAGGGGTGTACTCACTTTTGTAAGACACTGTATTATATATTTATAAGCTTAAATAATAATCCGATTGAAATTTATACATAAATATCTAAGTATCAAAACAAGGACTTCTTAAAGATTAGGGAGGAGGGGAAGTCTATGTACCATTCCACAATATTCTTTAAATACTGAGAAAATACTGAAAAGACCAACACTAGATTGATGTTGATTATAGGTGTTTATTAGTGTTTTCCCCATTTCAATACTCAGTATCGGTAATGGCAACAGGAACAGCTAATTTTTAGAGTATTGAACAGTATCTGATTTGGTCACAAGATCCAATCTGATGCAGTATTTACGTGTTTTCAGCCTTGCCATGCTTTTCGGCTGTTTTAAATCAAACCACTAAGCAAACATGTCCGCTGTGTGAGACTACTTCACATGAGTAAAAGAGCACCAGGACATACCAAGACACTTTTATAGGAAAAATATGATTCGTCATTTACTGATTGCATTATTTTTAATTGCCTAAAAATATAGGTATCCAATTGGCATCAGATCGGTATCGGCAAAACATCTTGAAAGAAACCTGTTTAAAAAATAAATAAATAAAAAATACTAAGTATGAAAATAGGAAGTATTTTTTTCTATGATATCTAATATCCCTTTTGTTTAAATTATAAAATATTACTTGTGCACATCTGATAAAGTGATGCTACATTTGAGGACGCTGTAGCTAATGTGAATTGAAGAGGACTTTCACAAAACATGTCCCGAATCGATACAATATTATATCCATAAATATTAAAAATCAATACAGTGTTATGACACTACTGAAAAATCCCCCTATTCTCATTGCACAAGATGAATAGTGTTTTCTGCCTGATCTTCCACATACATACACTGTATAGTCCACTAGACCCATGCACAAATAGGTGGTCACTGCAGCTTTAATAATGTAGCACAGGAGAGCCCAGTGAGCGACTGGAAATGGGCATCAATGCACAGAGGAGTGTGGTATAAACTAGAGAGGCATCTCATTTACTAGAGGTGATTTATCAAGGTAGCAGCCTGCATGCTAGGACCCTATAAACGCTTTTGCAGATTTGCAGTTCACATGCGTACATGTAAATGCTTGCAGACTTTTACTCTAAGGCAAAATAGTATGCTTTTTATTAGCGCAATGGAGGCATAATAATCAATAATCCATATCTATTTAAGCAAGGCAGGCACACATAGGCATATACATTAATCTTGTGGCTGCAATTGTTTTAAATCATACAGTGAAGGTATTAATAAAATATGTATTTCACATGCCATACCAAGCTGTAATCAACTGAAAGAGCGGTTTGTATAACCATACTGTAGTCTTCATAGGGTTATTTTAAATACACAGTGATGCCTTGAGATGTTCAATTTGGTTGAACTCATAATTTTTTCCTAATGAAAATAACAATGGAAATTTACAATGACACAGTTGAAAAGAATGTGAAGATTTTAACACTTTAGTCATATATTTTGCAGCATTATAACTGAAAATGTGCCGCTCACTCCATTAGGCGTTCCTTGGACAACAAGATGTTGTATGATACAGACAGACATAGAAGAATTTTTTGCAACTGACTTACAGTAATATTAATTTTCCACAATGGATATATGTTTCTGAGTACTGTTATATTGTCTGTCTACTTGTGTTGTTACATCTTTCTTTTTTGTAGATCTGTTGCGTAATGGGTTGAAATACCCTCCGACTCTTAGGCTATTCGTCTACAAGGTTTTGCGCGTTGACTATACTGTACAGTGGTACCTTGACATACAATCACTTCGACACGATCTTTTCAACATCCGATGTAAAATTTGACTTGCCATTTGTTTCTACATCTGAAGACATACTCGATAGATGATTTATGACAGCGCCACAATTTCTTTGTTTTCCCGCAAAACGGACGCACGCCGTATTTTCTTGTGAGAGAAGTCAACATGGGTTCCAAGAATGTTAGTGCATGTGGTGAAAAAAGGAAAAAGGTGAGGCTTACCATTGAAATGAAGATGGAAATGATAGAAAAATATGAGCGTGGTGCGCACGTCCGTAAACTTGCTTGACAATACGGCTGTAGACTGTCATCCTTCAACCTCCGTTCGCCCGTCTAATCAGCTAAGGTGACAATTATTTTTGTGGAAACATCTTCAAAAAAATCGCCAGCTTCATCAGGTTTTTAAATTTATTTCAAAACTTGTGTAACAAAACATGCCTACTGTCCGCCGCAGCTGAATAAAGTAAAGATAAAAAGTCCCTCTCTCACTCAGTCAAGTCAGCCACGCGATGCGCTCAGGTACACCACGCAAAACACATCCGCTACATTAGAACCAGATTCATTACATTATTACAGGTATTATTATTATTATATTATTATTATTCAAAATTTTATTCATAATTTACCAGCAGTTTATATCAAGGCTTTAGTGTAGGTTTTCGGGCTTTGGAACGAATTAATGGAGTAATAATGCATTCTTATGGGAAAATCCTGCTCGACATACGACCATTTCTACTTACAAACAAGGTCCTGGAACGAATTAACTTTGTATGTAGAGGTACCACTGTATGCCAAACTAAGTTGAAACACATTATTCAAGTGAAACAGTTGCATAGTTAGGAAAAATTACATTACCATTAGTTATGAGGCATTTCACTAGATACAAAATTGGTGATACGTGAAGGATTTGACTGAGCCCCTGATATAGATTTGTTTGGTGTATTATGTTGTCATTGGAAGAAACCCTGAAAGTATAGAAGTACATAAAAACATAAAAACTATTTGGAAAAAAAAAAAAAATCAACTTTCCTTATTTTTCATTTCTTTGTTGTCTCTCAATTAGATCTCACAGATGGTGTCTGAGGCATCCAGGGAAGGTTTGACTGAGGCTGCCCTGAACCGCTACAACACACACTCACCTTCAAATACAAACTCAACAGCATACACAAACTCACCCTCTCACACTGCGGCGACCTCCACCACATCACAGACAACCAGCTCTTCAGCAGCTTCCTTCTTTGCCAGGTAAGATGCACTTAGTTGAGCATGCAGCATGTGCTTGGTGGATATCTGAAATACTGAGTTTTTTTTCTTAAAATTATAATCTTTTCCATCAAACAAATTTAAATTAGCTGAAGACTGCAGAATTGAACAAAAAAGCAGTTTTTTTTTTTTTTTTTTTTTTTTTTTTAAATATAATATAAAGGGAGAACAAAATCTTGGGATTACCTTTGGTTTAAGGAACTGAGTTGTGGCTTTGGACAGACTCAAGGCAGAGGGGTTAGTCAACTTACTTGCTGGCTATTAACACAACAAACTCCCCCTTTGATCGTAATGGAGATTTAGCCTTTACTGTGCCATCCCTATATACCAAGAAAAAAAAAGCTTGAGAAAAAGTCACAACATTTTCTCAAATGTCACGCAGTGACAATGCAACTCTCTCACACTACATTTCACTTTTTTGTCCTTGCATATAACTGAAGTGTCTAGCATCAGATTTAATCAACTCTGAAGACATTCAACTTGACAACAGGCCAATAAGATGTGACCAAAGATGATAAATTATTGACGACTGTAGGTGGGAAGCTCAAAATGAAACCTAAATAATGAATAGTGACCAACGCTGGAATTACGTTTTTGAAACGGGCACTTTAGTGTTGAAATTCATATAGCACTGCCAATAGTACTAATCTATAAATATTATTTAAAGGCAAGGGCGTAGGTTTGTCTCAACATTGGTAGGGACGATATAACAGCTAGGGTTGTGAGAAAATATTGAAATGGTGATATAATGTGATACTTTGTATCCCAAAAGGTTATCGATATGCTCCTGCCAAGCATCGAGATATTGTTTTAAAAAGGTGTCAATGTCTTAAAAAAAAAAAAAAAGAATAATAAAAAGGAACGAACAAGTTGCTACCAAAATCTTCCACCATCATAGTGTCTCAGTTAACTCTAAGGCTGCAGTGACGGTGCTCGACGCCCAATCCATTTAGACTGGGAACGTTCGTTCATTCAAAACCAGAGCATTCGAGGTCATTCTGTCCGATTTTCAGGGCATTTACAGGTCACTTGCTGTTCATTTTAGGGCATTTACAGGTCATTATCTGTTGAGTTTGAGTCACTGCCTATTCATTTGGGTGATTCCCAGGTCATTTCCTGTTATGTAACGCAAAATAAACAGGAAGTGACCCATAAAATACCCCAAAATCAACAGGAAGTAACTGAAACTCAACAGGTAAATTACCTTCAATGGCCCAAAATTACCTCATTGCCTGGCGTTGGCTGCCACTGACAGCCATAGACGTTGAATCCGTTTGAAGTGGGAGGGATGGCAGCGAATGAACAGTACTCAGAAACATACATCCATCGTGGAAAATTAATATTACTGAAGTCAGTTGCAAAAAATTCTTCTATGTCTGTCTGTATCATACAACTCCTTGTTGTCCAAGGAACGCATAATGGAGTGAGCGGCACATTTTCAGTTATAATCAGGGGTGAAAGTGGCTAGAATTTCTTGCCGGAACTATACGACGTGAAGGTCGCCACGGAGCCAGAAATTTTTTTTTTTTTTTTTTCCATTTTTTGGGGGGTGGGGGGGTGTCAAACCCTTAAACTGTTTCAGCACAGTTATTTCTATAACACATACAAAAACTGATTTTCATTCAAAATTGTATTTTTTCAATGATTTGCAAAATAAAAGTTAACAAAACAGCAATAACCCCAACCTCCATCTGCTAATTTTTATTTTCCCTCATATCCTCACACACTAAATGCCAAATCTCAATTTTAACTACTTAAGAACATATGATATATATTAAGATTGAAGTTAATGTAAACATTTACTTTTTAAAAAAAATAATAAAGATATAAGTAACACACATTCAGAAATATAAGTACAAATGACTTGTTTTATGCGGAGTGAACTGGAATATATTTTGAAGATTGCGCAAACATACTTTTTTTAAATGATAAGGAAATGAATAAGTACCGTATTTTTGGACTATAAGTTGCAGGTTTTTTTTTTCATAGTTTGGCTGGGGGTGCGACTTATACTCTGGAGCGACTTATGTGCAAAATTATTAACACATTATTATATCATTTCACATGTTATTTTGGTGTTTTGGAGTGACATCGATGGTTTGGTAAACTTGTTAGCATGTTCTTTATGCTGTAGTTATCTGAATAACTCTTAATAGCTATGTTATGTTAACATACCGGCCACGTTCGCATTTTGTTGTTCATGCATCATGTAACATTATGAACAAATGTTCATTCGCTGCCACCCTCCCAGTTCAAATGGATTGGACGTCTACTAGTGATAAACTCATTCCAATTCACAGCAGAAGCTTGTTTTTCTGTTTATTAGTTATTTGTAGAATATCCTAGAATTATTTCCTGAGCAATGTATTGATAATCGTTGTATCGCCATATCGTCAGATCATCGTTATCGTGAGCTTTGTATCGCAAATCGTATCGTATCGTGAGGTACCAAGAGGTTCCCACTCCTTATAGCAGCATAACCTGCATGTACACAATTTCTGGGGACGGGACATTAATATTACCAAACAGATTGGGTGAACGGGGATCAGGGCTACATTTCTCACGAATATGAACCTAATTAATTGATAGGCTAAATGATCACTTCAAAAGGCTAAATGATAAATTCTAAATAAATCTGTATTGACTCATACTAACAATTATGTGTATTGGTTCAGGTGATAAACCGTTCAATAGCGTACCGCACGAATGCTTTTTTAGACCGTGACGTCTCGATCGTAATGCGGAAGTGGGACAAGTCCTCGCATAGAATCTGTTATATTTCTGCTTGTTTTCTCCAGTAATCTTTCAAAAATAAACATGCCGATCAAACACTGCTGATATGGAACTTGTAGAAACGACTCTAGATATTACAACATATGAAGGATGTTTTTATATACGTTTCCCGAAACCAAAAACTCTGAGGAAAAAATGTGAAGAATGGATCAACTTGCGCGGATGTCCAAAAGACCAGTTTAACGCCAGCAAGGTTTAGCCATTCACATTTCATATGCAGTAAACATTTTGTTGGAGACATGGTCCTTCAGATGACGTAGAGGTAAGCCGATATTTTCACTTACTTTTTAGCGTGGCGTTTTGCCGTGCTGCGTCTGTCTGACAATGAATGATCTGAAAAAATTAAAATGGTATCTGACTGCCACTGTTACTTTTTCTGTTGTAAAAAAAATAACTTTAGTAAGGGGAAAGTGTAAATAAATTATAGCATTAAGATTTGTTATTAATGAAAAATTTAAAAGTGTCCGTTGGCTGTCACCGAGTAGCATTTGCGATCGCTACACAAAAAATAGCAATGTAAATTACCCCCAAGAATGGTCAGAGACATAAGACAACTAGAGGATATAATATATAAGAAAGACAAGGCATATGGTGGTAAAGGATAGATTGTTAAAACGGGAGAATGTCATTGTCAGTGGCATAAGGCAATGCACACATGAAAAAGGTGTCGATAAAAAAGCTAATTCTGGATCAGCTCGGCTCTTTTTCCAGTCTTTTTCAGCCCTCAACACTCAAGCCATCTCTTTAACTGAACATTTGTATGTTCTTCCACATCTTTACCAGTGAATTTGGCACCAGGGACATCATTTTCGGACAGAATTGGTAGGTTTAGCTCAGTAAACATCTCGTTTATACACTATTTCCATTCATTTACTATTGGGGACAAACGGGAGGTTGACCCGCCTAGCCACAATTGCGAACGTCATGAACATTAATGAGCAAAAGTAACGTGTTGCCTGCAGTATGCCATTGAAACCTTTATTTTCAAAAACTACTAAAGAAACATTTTGAAAACTTCCAGAATAAATGTCTGGATTTTATTAAATTTAAATTGCATTATTTGAACATGGAAATTATATTAACATACAAAATAAATACACACTTGTTAATAATCTCTTAACAATGCAGGAATGCAAAAAAAAAAAAAACCCAAAACATTTTTCCTCAGACCACTCAACATTGTCTAAATAAATGAACATAACTGGAAAAACTTCTTACTCAGGGTATAACAAAAATAAGTAAAAAATTGAGCCTTAAAAGCACTACTGCTCTTGTCCATGAGCACAGCTAAACACAAAAACAACAAAAAAAAAAAACTTCTTACCTCGACTGTGATTAATGTATGATTATCTGAAAATGTCTGCACAGGCTGCAAATATATATATATATTTTTTATAAATCATGTATAAAATAAATGTAAATACATTTTAAAGGAATGCAAGTCATCAGCCAAACAAACGTGCGTTGGGGGGGGGGGGTGGACCCGCACATTGAAGGGTGAATGCAAATCTGAACATAATGAAAATAATTCACTTAATAATGGTAGTGTCAATTCTATCCTTATAAGATATGGAAAGACAATCTAAGGCTACGTTCATACTACATGTCTTAATGCATGAATCCGATTTTTTGTTTCTCCGACGAGTGAGGGATTAACTTGACGGTCTGAACGTGAAAAGTCGTATAGAACCGGACCATTTCAAATCCGATCTGGGTCACTTTCGTATGTGGTTCAAATCCGATCTGGGCCACTTTTTTCCAAAATGTCGCGGCGTTCTGTACTGTCAAGTCTCCCAAATCAAAATTCATGCAGCAATTACGTTACCAAAGAGCGAGAGAGACGCCTAGCTTGCATTGAACACAGCTTTTGGGGAAGGGCCGGGCTTGACAAGAGTCATAAAAAAATAAAAATGGGTTGAGGATAAGCCTGAGAATGATTGGTGTTCTCTCTGCTCTATATGAGCATTATTTCAACATTGCTTACACGGCCGAGAGTCGGGGCAAACTGCCCGTATGTGTGTGTGACATGCACGGACAGTGCGTGCATGCTATCGATCCATATAAACTTTGTATATAAGCCTAAACTGGGATTATTTATGTCTGTTATTTGTGTCCTCTTTTTGAAAAGCAAAATATGATATCCCTAGAATGACGGATAACAGCCAACATGTGTGGTCATTTGTTTTGATGCATCTGCGCATGCGGGTCGTCTTGCTCAGCGCATGTCGGACTGCGAATTAGTGCGCATGCGTAATACTTAAATGGTCTTAATGGACAAAAGTAGTCTGAACGGGTATGCCAAAAAAACATATGACAAAAAATCGGATTTGTGCATTAATACCTGTAGTATGAACCTAGCCTTAATTACCTATATAACTGAACTCATGATATAATGCAAATAAGGTTGCCTAAAAGTTGGTGGGGACAATTTGAGCATCCTGAAAAGTTGGTAGTGCTATGTCCCTACCATGCCTATGCAAACCTATGCCCTTGTTTACAGGTCACTCATTTCTTTGTATTTTCGTCCATTTTTTTTTTTTTTTTTTTTTTAAACTTTCTTAAACCTCAAAGTGTCATGACCAGATTGTAAATTCCAGTAGAAGTCACACTTACGTAATCATGCAGTCTTTTTAGTTTTTCTTTTGTCACCTTTGAACTGGGAGGCAACCAGGGCATTTACACAAACGCTCAGACACATCTGGCTGACATTCCAACCAGGCACAACCAGTTGTCTTTGGGCTGGCTTACAAGCATCAACGTCCACAGTGAAAGAACATATAGTTAGCTAAATGCTGCAGGTGTCAAGTGTGTGCTGTTGCGTGTTTGTCTTCTCTTTGTTGTCGTGTAATTGGATTGTGTTTTTTGTGACGGCTCCTCTTAAAGATATCGAAAGGGACAAAGTGGTTTCTTTGTTCCAAAAGTGACCTTCACTCATACACCCCATTTGTTTCGCACATCAGACACCTGTGTTTGTGTGTGTGTTACAAGGCTAATGGTGAACACAAAACTGTTTATGCAGTCCTCTTTGCTGGTTTTGTGATGGTGTTTATGCTAAATGCAACCATGCAGTGCAGCTAAATCCCTTGGCTCTCATGCTCTTTACCATTAAACGTGGGCTGCATGCTGACACCCCTATTAGACATCCACTATATCCCTGTGTCCGTTTTGTTGCCCGATGCCATTGTCCCAACTTAATTCATTTATCTTTTTTCTCATTCCTTGGCTCTTTTCTTACTTCTGAGTCCCTCTCTCAATCCTCCCGACTCGATCCACACTGACCTCCTGCATCCTCCATGCCATCACTAATGCATGTATGACTAATATCTTTCATTAGCACCAATGGCTGTGTGAATATGTCGCGCTCAGACCACGTTGGCTCGTTCTCGTTTCCACCACTGCTGCAGTGACCCTCTGGGGACTCAAGGCAAAAAGATGGAGACATGGTGTAAATGTTAGGTGTGTGTGTGCGCACGCTGACTGGGGGAAGGGGGTTTCTATCAATGTAGGAATTTTTTACTGCATGCTCTGCCGATTGCCTCTTTGGGGATTTGTGTGGTTAGTGTGTGTGTGCGCGAAGCCGGAGGTACTAGAGTAAATGAATTGGTCCCGAGTGATTTGAACAATTGGAAAGGTGTTGTTATTTTGGAAGGAGAATAGCTAATAGCAAGCGGCTTTCGCTTTACATCTTACTGTCATTCATGCCTTCTTAAAGGGACCCTCAAGCCAAAATGGCTTTTTTCCCCACTAACAAACTTAGTTTATATATTTTTTAAGAAGATGAAATAGGCATTAAATTTCAATAGTATAAATTCATTTTGGAACAATTTATAAGTAATGACAAGTCGCTGAAATGACCACTTTTCATTCTACATACCGTATTTTTCGGACTATAAGTCAGTTTTTTTTTCATAGTTTGGCTGGGGGTGCAACTTATACTCAGGAGCGACATATGTGTGAAATTATTAACACATTATGATATCATTTCACATGTTATTTTGGTCTTTTTGAGTGACACTGATGGTTTGGTAAAGTTGTTAGCATGTTCATTATGCTATAGTTATCTGAATAACTCTTAATAGCTATGGCCACGTTCGCGTTCTGCCTTTGGCAATGTGTGTTCAATTGCATTATTGACTTTTTTATATTGAAATGCATGCTTTTAGTTTGTAGCGCTTTCACGCCCACATGGGGGCGCACTCGCACTTGTTTACGTGAAGAAGAGCGCTCACACGCCAGAAGACGACTGACAGCTACGCAGCGTCTCTGAGCGAGTGGGCGAGAGAGTGAGAGAGAGAGAGAGACACGGCTGAGACCCTAAGTTCATTGTTTATGCTTGTAAAATATCTCTACAGAGGCAACGCCTGTGTGTATCATCTTTTCTGTTGTTGTGTGTTTTCCAACCGCGATCGGACACTCAGAGCCAGTTGTGTGGTTGTTTGAATGATGTGCTAATGCTAGCGAACGCATGCTAACTGTTTGTGTCATTGCTGTCATAGCACCTAATCATCATTTATTTACGTTGATGCGAACCTGTTTGGTATCGAGAATGAAATTGATTCAGCAAATTATACGGACGTCCAGCATTGTCATTTGGGAGTTTAGCTCGCTGTATAGCCAGGACCGAACCGTAGCGTCCTGGTGAGGACAGTATATTCGCATTTCGTTGTTCATGCATCATGTAACATTATACTGTACACATATTCAGCATGTTGTTCTCTATTTTATTTTTATATTAAATTGCCTTTCAAGATGACATATCTGTTCTATGTGTTGGATTTTATCAAGTAAATTTCCCCCCAAAATGCGACTTACACTCCGGTGCGACGTATGTTTCTTTCCTCTTCGTTGGGCATTTTATGGCTGATGCGACTTATACTCAGGTGGGACTTATAGTACGAAAAATACGGTACTTCGACTAATGTTGTGGTTCAGTGGTCTGATGCCAGCAAAGCAACAGACAGGAAAATCTAGGATTTACTTTCAGGCTACATTGAAACTGGTGGTAAATTATGGTTTCTTTGCCTATATGCAACTTCTATCAGATTTTTCTCTATCCGGTGTGAACCAGGGCTGTTCCTGTCCCAATTAGGCAACATATTTGCTGCCATAACCATAATAGCGCCTAACTTTAGCAGCCTACTGTACCTGGCTCAATCAGGTGTTCGGATCCGGCCACTAACTTTGACGGGCGAGGTTGAAAAAAAAAAAAAACATTCATGAAGCACTGCAACTACACAGGACCATCCAATAATATTGATTTGAATAATATATGATTATTAAAAAAAAAAAAAAAAAAAAAAAAAGAAAGACTTTTTTTTTTTGACATGAACGGAAATGCCATTTTAATTAATTAATGACATATTTAATAACAAATGTTTTCATTTAAATCCATGGCACTTTCAGTCCCCCATACCACAGAACTATGAAATAATTAATTGCATATTTAATGGTGTATTTATTTAACTAACCTTGGCACTTTTAGGCAAGGCAAATGTATTTGAATAGCACAATTTAATAGAACTTTATTGTCATTGTCAGCGAGAACGTTGTCAACAACACAATGTAAAAGTGTTTCAATTTACATGAAATCAGCAAGAGACAATTTTAGTCCCCCATACACTTTTCCAACTTTCTTTGAAATGGGATAGTAAATTTAACTGATACTAATCCACAGCTGAATAAATACTGAAAGTATTTCTGAAACAACAGGCCTGGCTAACGATACAGTATAATTTAGCTTTAGCTTGGCAGTATGTCATCTTAACTCTTTGTAAATAACCGCTAGCTTGCAATTGCGCTAAGTATATGTGTTTATACAATTAAAAAAAGATTTTTTTTTTAATCACAACAAACCTCTTTTTCACATTTATGCTCCTCTCCTTCCTAAAATTTGACCCGGAAGGGTTTTGTCTTTTCATGACGTCACAGAGGCTAAAAAATAACACCTTCAGGTAGCTTGCTGGTCTGCATCGGGGTGAGTGAGATTAGAGACTGGTGAAATTACTGCATCACAGGAAAACAGTGAAACAGGCAGAAGGCGCATTAGAAAAATGATTTCATTATTATTTAAAGTCTGATTACTATATGCGTTGTTTTGTTTTATTGTCATATCATTTTTTGAATACTGCTATCATCAAATAATATAACATTTTTCTTGACGCCCATTTGGACGCTGCGACGCCCTTAGCATTTGCCTAGCTTGCCTTAAGGACCGCACAGGTCTGGTGTGAACCATCCAATACCAAATTTTGCCAAATCTGACCTCGACCCATTTGTATATACCGTCTGTGGTTAGACACCTCTGCAGTTCAATGCATATCTGTTTGAATGCAACCTATACGTCATCAACAAGTAAAAAGCGTCAACATTGTTCGACAAACTGACGTGAACCAAGGCACAGAAAATACCTTTTGACACAGCACATGAGTGAAGATCATGGCATTAATCTTATCCACATGTATGATATGCTGTGACGTAGGGTATAAACCTGCATTATAATTTTTTGCTGAATTTTGCTTTCACAAGATTGCATTCGCAATTTCAATTTAAGGAAGAGGTTTTCTTTCCTAGAAGGACATTTAAAATTTCTGGAAACTAGATGCACTGAAGGTGCAAGAGTCAGCAAGGGGAAGAGAGACGAGGGCGCCACAAGAAGGATAAGGAATAATTGAAGAGAGAGGATTAAAATGCAGCGGCAGATCTGGTGGTTGATTGCGATGCGAAAGGGATTGAAGCGAGAAGGGGACAGCAGAGAAGTGAAGAATGGAGACGAGACGTGGAATGAACAAAAAGAATGGAAGAAGGAGGGAGGGTTATCTATAAAAAGGATGGAGGCAGGCTGACACAGGGAGTACTGATGGATGGAAGAGTCAGTCGATGGATGGAAAACAAGTGCCCTTCATTTTAGAGTTAGATTGGAATAGATCCACTCAGCCAAATCCCAGGGCACTTGCCATTAAACGTTGCCAATTAGACTTGTAGGTGTGCGTGTACACCAGACAGAACACACACATATGCACACTCAGAGTAAGTGTTATGACTATTTGTCAAACTCATGGATTTGACAGACGGATTACAGTGACTTGTTGCGAGACGGACTCTATAGTCCTGTGACCATCATTGTAGTTGCTGCTGAAAAGTTCCTTCAACATTTGACGTATCATAAATATGGAAAAGGAAACTAAGGATTTAAAGTTGGTGAAACGTATCTAGTGATAAACAGTGAATTGTGTCAATGGGACTGGTTTTGCCATGGCATTTTGGACCATTTAGGGCCCCTGCACTTCAGTAAGTCACGTTGCATTTGTTTTTTCATGTTGCACATCATTTTCCATTTAAATACAAATATAATATTGATGTTGAATAAGGAAACTTTTTAAGAAGGAGGACCGGAGGGTGTGTTCCAATTATAGAGGGATCACACTCCTCAGCCTCCCCGGTAAAGTCTATTCAGGGGTGCTGGAGAGGAGGGTCTGTCAGGAAGTCGAATCTCGGATTCAGGAGGAGCAGTGTGGTTTTCGTCCCGGCCGTGGAACAGTGGACCAGCTCTACACCCTTGGCAGGAACCTCGAGGGGGCATGGGAGTTTGCTCAACCAGTCTACATGTGTTTGTGGATTTGGAGAAGGCGTTCGACCGTGTGCCTAGGGCGTCCTGTGGAGGGTGCTCCGGGAGTACGGGGTACCGAGCCCCTTGGTAAGGGCTGTTCGGTCCCTGTACGACCGGTGTTAGAGTCTGGTCCGCGTTGCCGGCAGTAAGTCGAATTCGTTCCCAGTGAGGATTGGACTCCGCCAAGGCTGCCCTTTATCACAAACTCTGTTCATAATTTTTATGGACAGAATTTCTAGGCGCAGCCGAAGCGTTGAGGGTGTCCGGTTTGGTGGCCTCAGCATTGCATCTCTGCTTTTTGCAGATGATGTGGTGCTGTTGGCTTCATCAAGCCGTGACCTCCAACTCTCACTGGGGCGGTTTGCAGCTGAGTGTGAAGTGGTTGGAATGAAGATCAGCACTTCCAAATCCGAGACCATAGTCCTCAGCCGGAAAAGGGTGGCATGCCCTCTCCGGGTCGGGGATGAGATCCTGCCCCAAGTGGAGGAGTTCAAGTATCTTGGGGTCTTGTTCACAAGTGAGGGTAGGAGGGAGCGGGAGATTGACAGGCGGATCGGTGCAGCGTCTGCAGTGATGCGGAGTCTGCACCGGTCCGTTGTGGTGAAGAAGGAGCTTAGCCAAAAGGCGAAGCTCTCGATGTACCGGTCGATCTACGTTCCTACCCTTACCTATGGTCACAAGCTGTGGGTCGTGACCGAAAGAACAAGATCCCGGATACAAGCGGCCGAAATGAGTTTCCTCCGCAGGGTGTCCGGGCTCTCCCTTAGAGATAGGGTGAGAAGCCCGGTCATCCGGGAGGGACTTGGTGTCGAGCCACTACTCCTCCGCATTGAGAAGAGCCAGTTGAGGTGGCCCGGGCATCTGGTTCGGATGCCTCCTAGACGCCTCCCTGGAGAGGTGTTCCGGGCATGTCCCACCGGCGGGAGGCCCTGGGGACGACCCAGGACACGCTGGAGAGACTATGTCGCTCGGCTGGCCTGGGAACGCCTTGGAATCCCGCCGGAGGAGTTGCTTGAAGTGGCTGGGGAGAGGGAAGTCTGGGCTTCCATGCTGAAGCTGCTGCCCCCGCGACCTGACCCCGGACTAAGCGGAAGATAATGGATGGATGGATGGATGGATGGATAAGGAAACTAGTTCATGTGGTACACACTGCAGTAGCCTTGTTTTTCAACTCTAAATGATGAGTTTATGATTGATAATAATTCCTCTTGTACAATATAATTGATAGATTTCTGCCTCATTTTGACATTTGATTCCACCCAAATTTCAATTACTTTTTAAATACAAATGATTTAGCGTAAACATACAAGTAACATACAAGTAATGGTAGAATGAGATGTGTCATACTTGGTGTATGGCTGTAATAAACATCTTGATCATGTGCATCACAGCAGAAAGGATCGTGTTTAACAAAGTGAAACCACACAGATCTATTTTTTTCCTATATGTAATAGTGACGATAAAATGCAAATAAAAGCCATTATTTCCCAGAGGTTGGTGAAATAGACATTATCACACATTTTTAAATGCAAGTACAGTGGTACCTCTACATACGAAATTAATTAATTCCAGGACCTTGTTTGTAAATCGAGGATTTTCCTATAAGAATATAATTCCATTAATTTGTTCAACAGCCCGAAAAACCTACACTAAATCCTTAATAAATACTGCTGGTACTATTGCAAATAGCAATTACACAGAGCAAACACAATAGATTTATAAATAAAAATAGGAATAATAATAACAATATACCTGTAATAATGTAACAAATCAGGTTCTAATGTGGCGAATGTGTTTTGCGTGGTGTACCTGAGCGCATCGTGTGGTTGACTTGACAGAGTGAGATGGGACTTTTTACTGTCACTTTCCATCTTGTGGTGTGGCGGACAGTACAGTGCCTTGCAAAAGTATTCGGCCCCCTTGAACCTTGCAACCTTTCGCCACATTTCAGGCTTCAAACATAAAGATATAAAATTTTAATTTTTTGTCAAGAATCAACAACAAGTGGGACACAATCGTGAAGTGGAACAAAATTTATTGGATAATTTAAACTTTTTTAACAAATAAAAAACTGAAAAGTGGGGCGTGCAATATTATTCGGCCCCCTTGCGTTAATACTTTGTAGCGCCACCTTTTGCTCCAATTACAGCTGCAAGTCGCTTGGGGTATGTTTCTATCAGTTTTGCACATCGAGAGACTGACATTCTTGCCCATTCTTCCTTGCAAAACAGCTCGAGCTCAGTGAGGTTGGATGGAGAGTGTTTGTGAACAGCAGTCTTCAGCTCTTTCCACAGATTCTCGATTGGATTCAGGTCTGGACTTTGACTTGGCCATTCTAACACCTGGATACGTCTATTTTTGAACCATTCCATTGTAGATTTGGCTTTATGTTTTGGATCATTGTCCTGTTGGAAGATAAATCTCCGTCCCAGTCTCAGGTCTTGTGCAGATACCAACAGGTTTTCTTCCAGAATGTTCCTGTATTTGGCTGCATCCATCTTCCCGTCAATTTTAACCATCTTCCATGTCCCTGCTGAAGAAAAGAAGGCTCAAACCATGATGCTGCCACCACCATGTTTGACAGTGGGGATGGTGTGTTCAGGGTGATGAGCTGTGTTGCTTTTACGCCAAACATATCGTTTTGCATTGTGGCCAAAAAGTTCAATTTTGGTTTCATCTGACCAGAGCACCTTCTTTCACATGTTTGGTGTGTCTCCCAGGTGGCTTGTGGCAAACTTTAAACAAGACTTTTTATGGATATCTTTGAGAAATGGCTTTCTTCTTGCCACTCTTCCATTAAGGCCAGATTTGTGCAGTGTACGACTGATTGTTGTCCTATGGACAGACTCTCCCACCTCAACTGTAGATCTCTGCAGTTCATCCAGAGTGATCATGGGCCTCTTGGCTGCATCTCTGATCAGTTTTCTCCTTGTTTGAGAAGAAAGTTTGGAAGGACGGCCAGGTCTTGGTAGATTTGCAGTGGTCTGATGCTCCTTCCATTTCAATATGATGGCTTGCACAGTGCTCCTTGAGATGTTTAAAGCTTGGGAAATCTTTTTGTATCCAAATCCGGCTTTAAACTTCTCCACAACAGTATCTCGGACCTGCCTGGTGTGTTCCTTGGTTTTCATAATGCTCTCTGCACTTTAAACAGAACCCTGAGACTATCACAGAGCAGGTGCATTTATACGGAGACTTGATTACACACAGGTGGATTCTATTTATCATCATCGGTCATTTAGGACAACATTGGATCATTCAGAGATCCTCACTGAACTTCTGGAGTGAGTTTGCTGCACTGAAAGTAAAGGGGCCGAATAATATTGCACGCCCCACTTTTCAGTTTTTTATTTGTTAAAAAAGTTTAAATTATCCAATAAATGTTGTTCCACTTCACGATCGTGTCCCACTTGTTGTTGATTCTTGACAAAAAAATTAAATTTCATATCTTTATGTTTGAAGCCTGAAATGTGGCGAAAGGTTGCAAGATTCAAGGGGGCCGAATACTTTTGCAAGGTACTGTTGGTGTGTTGTGTTGCACAAATTGTTGGTATAAATGATTAGAAACCTGACAAAGCTGGCGATTTATTTGGCAATGTTACCACAATAATAATTGTCACCTTAACTAATAAAGACTGGCGAGCGGAGGTCGGAATAGGACCGTCGAGAGTAGACGTTCTACGGCCGAATTGTCGAGCCAGTTCACGGAAGCTCACACCACGCGCATATTTTCTATCATTTCCATCTTCATTTCAATGGTTAGCATCACCTTTTTCCCTTTTTCACCAACTACACTAACATCTTCTGAACCCTTGTTGATTTCTCTCACAACAAAATCCGCCGTGCTCCCGTCTTACGGAAAAATAAAACTGTGGCGCTGTCATAAATCGTCGTATTTCGAGCATGTTGCGGATGTAGAAACAAATGATGAGTCAAATTTTACGTCGGATGTCGAAAAGATCGTGTGTCAAAGTGATTATATGTTGAAGTACCACTGTACTGTTTTAGCCAGTCAAATGCAAGCACCTCAGATTGTCCCGCCTACTCATCACGCATTGGCTACTTACTGTAGTACTCGCAGCTATTGGAGGAGAAAAAGCTTTAATGGTCGGTTTCAGGAAGTGAAGTGGGATTTGTTATAGTCTCAGGCCATTTCCACACGTAGCAGGGTTTTTTAAAAATGAGGATTCTGCCCTACTAGAGGCAGTTGGACATCTGGGCATTTAATGACGTCACCAGCCACAACAAAGCTTCGCCATATTGACAATGGGGTAAAAGACGAGTCACTTATAATAGAAACACATTGAACTTTTGTCTTATTTGCCGTCTTTTTTCCGTCGGAATGGCTAAAAGTTGCTGTGTTGCGGGTTGTCACACAAGGAAGAGTTCGGAGCCGTATTTGAAGTTCTTCATCCTTCCACGTAAGAAAAAAAGGAGAAACAAATAGCTGAGCGCAATTAATCGAGGAACAGTAAAAGAAGACGGTTCCGTGGACTATTTTCGCCTGTGGGAACCTAAATCCAAGCACATTTACGTTTGCAGCCGACATTTTATTACTGGTGAGTATAATCGATTATTTTTTGCCCCAATTAGCTGCTACGATTCAATAGACTAGGCAGTGGTTATTTTTACCTTAACCGGCAACTCGCAAAGCGTTTTTTTTTTTTTTTTTTTCTTTTGCCGTGAACTGCTCTGATTAGTCAATCGGTATATTATTTGCCTGGTGCGGATTGGTTATTTTGCCGTGACGTGTTGACGGCTAAATAAAGCTTGGAGGCGAATTACCGGTAACGGCAGAAATAATCACTTCGTATATACTACCAATTTTCTCAGTTCCACACAGTACATATTCCACGTAAATGAGAAAGGTCAACTTACTGGGTGACTTTATGAGGTAGTTGTAGATGTTTCCGAACTCCACAGCAGGCCATTCCTATGTTTATCCAGCTATCAGCTGCGACTTTGTATCGGCAGCTTTGTACGCCAATAAACGCAAATTTTAAATTGCATCGCCTCCTCGCGTCTGTCGGCAGTGACTCGTGATAATAGTAAGCCACGTTTAGGACGTTTTTTGGAAAAAAGATGCAAAACACACCTGAAATATATGAATTACAGACGTTTGTCTATGGAATGTTTAGCTGTGCGCATCCCCTTCACAAAATGGCGACACGTTGCTAAGCGAGGTGATCTCATCGTGACATCACGCCGACTTCCTCCATACGTCGGGGAAAAATAATTGCATCCACACCTGCATGTGTAGGGAAAAAAAAAAAAAAAACTTCCACAGCCAACCGCTTTCATTCATTTTTAAGTACATTCAAAACAATAAAATAATTGTCCAAAATACCCATTATTCAATAAGAAGCACAGCAAGAGTTTGTAAAAAAAAAACTGAAGCAAAAAAGCGCCTATTTAAATTCGCAAATCTTCACCTTCCCCGTTGTTTTTAAGAACCCTGGCTTAAATCTGCGTGCGCGTGTGGATGATAGGTCAAACCGTAGAAAAAAATATTTTTGCCAAATACCCTGCTACGTGTGGACATGGCCTCAGATGGAGAAAGGAGGAAGACAGAGTGACGGAACAGGTATAGAAACTTTAAAACGTGTGCTTATTTCCTTACCTATTTTTTACCTGTTTTAAATGTATCAGAGTTTATGTGATGTACGCACATGCCGTGACAAACGCCGCAATCATCACACAATGGCTACATTTGTAAACGGTGTCATTTTTGGGAGTTTAAACATTCTCAACCTTATCAGAGGTCTGGCAACGACAGATGCATAATTTTCATCATCACAGAATTGTTCACCATCAAAATGATTTGTGACACCTCAGAGGTTATGCATAGTAGTTTGTGGTTTAAACATGTGCTTCTCAGTTCTGAGGTTAAAGCTTCAATCTTTACAAGCAAACAGTGCAGTATTCTACTTCTTAAAATGAAATCAGCTGCAAAATGCTTGATAGCACGACAGTACAGTAGACGGATATGCTACTATACCACAGTATGTCATTTGTACAGTATGTTTGTTGTGCGCTGTAAGCTCCACTTTCCGAAATAGTTTTCAAAAAAACAATTCTTCGAATGGGCAAATTTCAATTTCTAATCCACGTTTCATTGCTCCTCTAGCACTGTCCATTATTTTTGCACTCTAGCCAACTGCCCTCCTCGCACTCATCTCAGTAACCCGCGGCACTTAATTGAAAGCCAATGGTGTGAGATATAGCTCTTTGACCGAGTGTACGTGAGGGCATGAGGTACTCTCTACCCTCGCGTGAATATATCTGAAGAATGACAAACCGCAGGATTTCGACATCTTAAGAGCTCAATTACTCTGTAATAATGGTAATATCTTGCCTTTTTGTGAGTTAATTCCCACTAAATCATAAATTACTTATTCATTTTCCCATTAAAAGGTCTCAATGGACTTTGTCGACTTCAGCATTTTTAATTATTAACCCTTTTTAGGGCACTCATTGAACTCATTGGCTGCCATTGATGGCGCTAGAAATCCAATCCAATTTGATTGGAAGAGGCTTGCAGCAAATGATAGCACGTGATGTTTCTGAAACATGACCATTCACAGCCAGTCCTCGAACTTATGTTGAGTTAAATGCCATCTTTAGGTCTAAAATCAACTTCAGAGGGTTATTGCGGGTTGTAACCACAGTGTATTCCTGGTTTTCTTCATTTTATTTATATTCATATTGTATTAATATACAATTTTATTTCTATGAAAAAATATATTTTCAAATAACAATACTAGGCAGTAAATAAAATCCCCACATGCCGAGTTGACATTTTGTGTTATATAGGTTGCACTTACATACGGAATCTTCATATTCTGACCGAAAAGTCTCAAAATATGTCCCTGCATATACACCATGTATTTTTTAACCCTTAGATGCACAAGTTACTAGACCCTACACTCTTCCATAAGTGAGTCAAAAATGACCCATATTAGAACCAATGTGTTTTTATGCCATTTTGGTGAAGAATAATCACTTGTATATTAATTAGTATGATATTTAGGGCCACACAAGAATGATTTAATGCTTGAAATATCTTAATGATTCAATTAACATAAAAAATAAAAAAAATAAAAAAAAACTGCAATCATCCTTCCTTGTATTTTATCATCAATGATGAAGAGCTCCCATGCATCTTTTTGGTGAGCCAGCGGTGCTAAGCCCTTGTGGAGGCACTGACCGATTTCTGAGGATATTGTGGCTCTGTGTTCTGCCCTGGGTGGGTAGTAATTCTCTCTAGTAAGCGCCCTACCAACTCATTCTGTTGGTCATGATTTGGACACTTTCTTCTTCAGAGGACACATAAGTGGAATCTTATGAGTCAGATTGATCCTGTTCAGTTGGATTTCCAGGTGGACAACTGCCACTGCCACCTGGACAATAGTCTGGGGTCCTCATCATCAGAAATTTCGGACACTTGAATCCAACCCCGTCAATGCCTCTAAATCATCCAACATCTGTAGGACCATTTCAGCTGTAACTCTAGCACAAATCCGATTTTTTCGTGTTTTTCCGACTCGACTGAACAGGAAAAGTCGCATAAAAGTGGACCATTTTCAAATTCGATCCAGGTCACTTTCGTATGTGGTTAAAATCCCATCTGGGCTACATTTTTTCCAGAATGTGGATGCGGTCCGAACTGTCAAGTCCCCCAAATTGGAATTCATGCAGCAATTCACATCAGCAAAGAGTGAGAGCGACAGGGTGCTATGGTAGCGGTGCAGCTGTGCATTAGCGTTAGCTTGAACGCGGCTTTTGGGGAAGGAGCGGGCTTGACAAGTCATAAAAAAATTAAATGGGTTGAGAATATCCTGACAATGCTCGGTTTTCTCTCTGCTCCAATGCTCTTGCGCATGCGGGCTAGTTTGCTCAGCGCATCTCGGACTGCGAATTAGAGCGCATGTGTGATACTTGAACAGGCTCAATGGACAAAAGCAGTCTGAAAAAAACACATATGACCAAAAAAAAAAAATAAAAAAAAAATTAAAAAAATAAAAAAAAAAAAAATCGAAATTGTGCATTAGGGCCAGCGGTATGAACCTAGCCTTAGTGTCACAACGGGGCACACACGGCTGAACTCAAATGCACGAGAAGAGAGGATTGCAATGTCCAAAAAGTGTTTAATTCACAAAAGGAAATGTAAAAACAGGATTCAAAGTACAACACAAAAAGGGCAAGGGCAAAAACTTATCTTTGAAGAACGATGGTGACGTAATGGCCTACTGATTTCCAAAACACTGAAAACGCACTGGCAAACTACAACAAACAGAAGGAGTATATAAGGACTAGGGCTAATGGCAAACAGGTGTAGGCACTCAGGTGATTAGGGAAGGAAATGCAAAGCTGACTCAAGTGAACACAAAAGAACCCACCAAAATAAAACAGGATGTGGCAGGACTAATTCAAGGCCGCAGACGGCGGCTTGTAACACTTAGTTAGCTTGCCAGTTGTGAAGTAGGTTAATTTGTTTATAAATAATAATAAAGAGTCATGAAAGTCACACACACAAAATACTAAATGGACATAATACTTACAGTACACGTATCAGCTCTTGCTGTGTAAAATAATCTTAAGGGATGTCACTTTTTACATGCCTAGTCTGTGTGGTCCAGGTTAAATTTATTCCTGACAGCCAAAGTTGATAAGAATGAAAGATTCCCATTGGATTCCATAGAAAATGCATGTGGGTCATTTTTGACCCACTTGTGGAAGCTTAGGGTAGTAATACAAAAATGACAATTTCTTCAAATGTATAAAAAGTTCATCAAAAATTTGAATGGCATTATATCAAAAACATGTTTTTTGAGGAGGACCTGGAATATGATTTGATAACACTTTTTCATTCCGAAGATTTCTCAAGAAAACAACCTCACCGGGTCATTTTTGACCCACTTATGGGTTAAACTACAAAAAAGTCATTTGACCTATAAAAGATTAAATTTAAGTAAAACTTGTATTGTCGTGAAATGTAATTATACAATAATATATAGAGAAAGTGTAGAAAAATATAGTCTTTAAAATTACTGAACCCCACGTTTCTCCTGGTGCTGCGTCACTAGTACGTAATGGCGATGTAGTGTAAAGCGCTTTGAGGGCCTTGAAAGGTGGAAAAGCGCGATAAAAGTATAACACCATTTACCATAAAATTAGGCCATGAATCAATTTTCTATAGACCTCATTCACGTGACGTCACAACATCACTCCCTGACTTGTGCCGCCGTATTGTCCGTCAGCTGATTGTGTTTACATGTTACCACTGCGTACATTCCTCCTATTACTGCGTTTTTCTGCTTGTCTAAGGAATCACCGCCTAGTAAACAAACCCATAAACCTTCCTGACAAACGTTAACATTGTTTAATCAAAATCGTGAAGACATGTGTGGCGGTTGGTTGCAGTAACAGGGAAGATAAACTGAGGGACTTGAAGTTCTATACAGAGAGACCCGAAGAGGAGCGCGAGATGAACTGCTGCAATTAGACGACAAAACTGGGCACCAAACGATCACCACAGACTATGTAGTAGTCATTTTATATCTGGTAAGATGCATTTAATATATATTTAGAGGGTTTTGGGCTGACAAATAACCACAATTAAGACCATTGCGAGGCTAATCGCCGACAATATACAGTTTCAGTTTCAAATTGAAGATGTTTATTTCTTCCCTTTCTTCCACCATCATTATTTTTGAATAATACAGTATTTAGCTGGGACCAAGTGAAAGAAGCTGGCCTCGTCTACGGATAGTCAGTTAACATCTTCACATTTACACAGGATATAGCCACATTTATATTATTATTCTAAATTTTATCTTTAATCTTATCTTAATCTTAAATCTTAAATATTTTGCAGGAAAAAAAGATGACAACCCACCGAGTCCAGACTATGTACCTTCAATATTTTCATTCATCAAATCCCCTGTCAAACAAGCAAGGAAAGAGATGGGAGAGACATAAGAGACATCATAGGCAAATTGTTTTTAGGCTCCTATACGTGCTTTAGGCCTAGTTAGCACATTTTGGGAATAGGATCGAACACACGACCTCACATTCAGCGGTATATATCAATAATTTATTTTTGGACATGGAAATCCACGTACTGAGATGTTAGCGAGAATAAAAGGTTTGAATTGAAAATTTCGTAACTCACCTTCCCGAGCACAAGATAGATTCCTGCCGAATTCTCGTGGACAAGGATCTGTTTTACCAACCAGCAACAAAGTATTTATAAGCCTCCAAGCTCTTAAAGTTTTTCAAACTTTCGTGAGAATAGGCTGAGTTCGTATGGACAAGATAGTTGTAGATATCCGGGTAGGAGATGTCAGGCAGAGACGGCGAAGACAGCGGGTTGAAAAACATCGATTTGGATCCATCAAATATGGATCTGGCGACTGGATCGACCGAAGCTTTTCCAAATAATGGCATTATGCAACTCATCCAATGAGTTTACAGCGTCTGAAAGCACCGGGGCTTCCATAATTTGCAAGTGAATCCACCTTTAGAAACTACGATCATTGACAATATGGACACACAATGACGGACAATATGGCGGCACAATAAAGCGATCACGTGATTGTGTGATGTAGGTGAATGGGGTCTATAGGACTTCTCAGCACTAGCCAGTTTTAAGTTTTAGTTGACATGTTTGTCGGGCGGGCAGGTAAGTGTGGACCAAAATGCAGGGAAATGGAGGCGAGACAGACAGGCGTTGCAAAAATCAAAGCCAACAAAAAACAAAGTACAAATCAAAGACTGCAGAAATCCCAAAAACACGGAGGCAAACAAAACTCACGAACAAAAGGATGGGTATCAAAAACCTACGTAGGCAACCATAACACGAGAGGACGAGGGCATAGGAAAACGAGGGACTCCAACACTGACATAAATATGAACACAATGTCGCAACAAAGACTGAACAAAAACAGGGCGCTTATATACACAGACAAGGGGTAATGAAACAATTAGGCATAGGTGGGTGACGCAAGAGGAAGCGAGTTGGTGGATACACAAGGAGCAGGCACAACAGGGGAAATCAATGGGTAATCACGGGGACAATTCCTAACATGAGTATAGACTAACGACATAAAAACATTCAGACCAATGGACAAGTTAATAGTTTTTAAAACATCTAACATGCATGTTTTGTGGAGTACCTGGAAAACACTAACGCCAGCACACAGACAAAAAGCAAACACAGGTAACAGGGAACTGTAGAACCCGTCCCTGAACCTCAGAACTGTCAGGTAGCCTGTGTACCCAATTCCACTTCTCTGCCTTGAAAACAAAAATAAAATGAAAGTTCAATTTTGACGATCATGCGTGATTGTGCTCTTCTCTGTTGGGGAGAAATGATCAAAAGATTCCATTTTGAGTGAAAAATGGCTTTAGATGAAGAGGAAGAAGGAGATATTCAGAAGTGGAAGTCAAAGGGAGAACAAAGGAGAGCGCCTGAGTTGGGAATAGCTACAGCAGAAATATAAATATCATTTTTAGTGGCTCCCTTTGAGCAGAACGCCACAGGGAATAGAGCAACAAGAAAGCAAATGAGCCACTCCCCATCCAGATGTTGCTACTTATGTAGACAACAGGGTGTGCGTGTGTTGTCATATTGTGCTCTGCAATTAGCATTTCTCAAACTTTAAGAATGTTGTTCTAGATCCTTGTTAGCAAGCTTTTTCAATTTTCTTCCGTCGAAACCACCGTTTATGTCTTCAATAAATTAATACCACTAATGTGTTTTTCATCTCTTTCCATCAGAGCTGCACAAAAACTCAATTTAACTTCCAAGAAGAAGAAGCTGAAAACCGCCACAACTGTTCCGCTGCCCGTGACATCATCTTTGCCGACATGCGAGAGCCAATTGTTCCCAACTAATTTCAGCTCCGCCCTCCTAACTGCCCCGCCCCCGGCGCCGCCGTGCCTTCTGCGTGCAGCCAATAAGATCAAAGACACACCTGGTCTAGGAAAGGTAAGAGATGGATTTATATATGGCAGAAAACACTCAGGTGACTTGAAGTTCCGCTCTGAGACCCCCAATTTGGCCAACTTTCAAAATTGTCCGATATGCAAGTGTGATACATCATTGGAAAGCCTAAAATCTCAATTTTCTGGGGGAAGAAAAATTTGAACAGGAGGGCATTTTTAAAAAAAACAACAAAAAAAAACAACAACGTTTTTTAAACAGCAAAACCCTGTCTGGAGGTGAGAGCAGAATTACAGACGCCATTACTTTAATGAGATATTATCGTGTACTTACCTTGTTTCGATCCAAAAACTTCATGTAGCATGTATCACTGAGTGTCAAGACACAGCTGTGAATGGCCACAGCTGGATCTTTTTTTTAGGATGGTCATGGACATGGTAATAAAAACAAGGGTCGCGATGCAGAAATCGCAGACATTAAGGAGTGGTTGAAATTTTTTTCATATATTTACTCTATTAAACTTTTTTATCAATTTTTTTTTTCTTTGGATCGATTATTTATCATCAAGCATATCGGAGAAAATGCGACAGTAACAAAAAATACAATTAAGCGATAGTTTTGAGGTAGATATCCGTGACTTTTTTACAGACGCCATGTTTTTCATTGTGACATAATTTTTTAAAGTTTAAAATATATGAGTGAATTTTTTAAAGTCTTTTTTTTTTTCAAACGAAAAATGAGACATCAATTCATGATTCTAAGCTAAAAACGACAACATTTTGAATATTAAATATCATTAATTACCTTCGTTTTATGGCTGGTTTTAAACAAAAGCGGCTGCGCAACATCTAAACGGGGGTTTTCAGGGTAAAACGGACAAATTAAAAATAGTTCGGGGGCTTAATGTGCCATGAATCTGCTATTGCAACATATAGACATATTGTTCTATCAAACAACAGTTGTTTTGGCTTAAAATACTGCAGTTTCTTTTAAAGAGGAGTGCAAGAGCAGAAACTGCTTTTTCAGTTGTCTGTGTTTTCTGCCATATGTGTGTGTGTGTGTATGTATGTACACACATACATGCAATTTTTTATACTCACACTTTATACTCATGTCCCGATTTGACATCTTTTTTTTTTGTTACAGTAAGTGTAGTTTCTTTTATTATTAAATTTAGTTTTAGAAAGGATAAGATCTTACATTACGGAAAATTTACTTCGGAATTTTTCTTAAACAAAATAACCTGGTGTCTGGTGAGTGTGAAATCATTCATATTTATTATTATTAGTATTATTATTATTTTGGCTTGACTTTGATGGCCTTTTTTTCTCTAACCCTTTCAAGCACAAATAGTGATAATTTTTTTCTTAAATGCTTTTATTACATTCATAACGACAGGCATTTCAAACTTGCGGCCCAATATTTTGAGGCACCCCATATCATTCGATCGCTTCCAGCTCCTCCCAGTTAAAATGCATTGGACATCTATTAGATTATATCTATTATAGGGTGTTTTCGTTATCAGTTCGCCTGTTTTACTACCATAACACATACTCTGTGACCCGGGCTGGCAGTGCATGAATTAATCTAATGCTAACTTTTGAATAGACCACTGTCCCTGAAAGTGTTAAATGAGGGATTATTCATCTCAAGTCAAGTTTATTTATATAGCCCTACACACCAACCGGCTTCACTGAGAATTAGTTGATGCTAAAATATTAAATAAATATTCATGAACTCTTGGTTCTTAAATTGGTCCAAAAATGAATCATTACTGTAGTTATATTTTTTGTTCAGAATCGGGAGTCGTCATAGTAATGCTTTGATTTTGAATAAGTGCAAACCAGCTTTAAATTTTTTCACAATTCTGAATATAAGTTGGTTGCTTTTCTCTGTCGTCACCTACACTACCAAAATATCTTAATTGTTACCACAGTGAAAAATGTCAAGCTGACAATTGTCATCTATCAACCTGGCCGGTGCCTGTTAAAACGTGTGTGGATGCTTTGTGGATGTGGTTGGAGGGGGCGTTCATGCAGCTGAAGTGGCTGCAATATTGATTGCCCATGTAATGAGTTTTTAGTGCCCTTCCCCCCTCCACAGTTTTTTTTTTGCCAACTGTCAATGCATCCGAATGTGTGACAGTGTGCCGGCTCGAGAAAATAAATTAGTGTGTTTGCTCAAATCAAAAAGATGTCACACGAATGATTTCTATTGTAATACAGAGACGTACAGCTGAAAGGAGTGAGACCTCTCTCATGCGTGTCCTAAAACAAAGATGGAAATAAAAAGGTGCCTGCATGTCAGAACCTCTAATCAGTAGCTTTAAAAAAACATTAAGTCATCTATTGTTTTAACACAAAAAGACATGCCTCCTCATTACAGCAACTGCATGGGTTAGTTTTAGCTCATTCACTCATTGGTGTGTAAAAAAAAAATCGGGCTTTTAAAATGGCATTTTGAAATGTCAGATGAAGAAATCCATTTTTCTGTGCAACCAATTAATTCTCACTTTTGAGTTTTTCCTCCATATGGAAGTGACAGATGTCTCCTCAGTATTAGTAACACAAATGCACGTACACAAAAGTCTGCCTGCCTTGTAGCATCTTCATTTAACCAAACTGGCTCTGCTTGTTGCTTCCTCTAGTTATCACAAAATACCCAATTTTCCCCTCACTTTTCCTCATTAGTTTTGTGGCTGAGTTTGAGCCTCTCCCAGATGACTTCGGCGTCTGCCAATTGTAGAATCCATATAGACATCTATTCAAACCCACATTCACAGTTAAGGACAGTCTGAAGTCAACTTTGGAATCATGTTCCAAAACTCATTCCCCATAATGTCCATTTTCAGCTCAGATACAGTACACACAGGTTAGAACATGAAAAGTTTTGGATAAAACCGTTGGGTGCTTGATACAGTATTTCCTGATACTGAAGATCACTAAATTCACTGACGGCACACGGCACACATACTGTACAGTCCCTGACAAAAGTCTTGTCGCTTATCCATTTCGTAGAAACAATTGCTAAAAACCTGACTTTTAACTATTCAGTTGGTTTAAAAAATGGCTCATATGAAAGCTAAGACCCTCCCAAATGATGTTAAATGTACAAAAAAATATTTGTTTCCCTGAAAAAAAAAAAAAACATCATTTAATGAAGACATAAAGGTCAAATTTTGGCAAGACAAAAGTTTTGTCACCTACAGAAAGTAGTGTGAAAATTGAACAAAAAATGTACTTCAAATACAAAAATATGTTACATTACGTGAATTAAGTAGTGGTGCAGTGAGATCCAAATTTAATATTTTGTATGACTTACAGTGTTGTCACGGATTGCTTAAAAAAGTAATTACTGATTACACTTCAAAAAAGTAATCTAGTTACTTTACTGATTACTTTATTATCAAAGTAACTAAGTTTCTTTAAAAGTAACTTATCAGTTACTTTTTACCATTTTTTTTCCCTTTTGCTGCCTCAACATAAAAATAACAGAAAAATGTCATCGCGTTTGAGTTTTTCACATAAGGCTTATTCTTTGAGTTAGCGGGGGTTTAATTAGTCGACCACCATTGACTCGCCCTTGCTTAGCCATTCCGGAGCCCTAAAACTAAGAACTAACTGATAAACTGCACAAAATTTGTTGAAATCAACTCCAACGACTAATTAAAACCCCGCTGACTCCAAGATAAAGCCTAATGTAAAAAATTCTGAACTTCCCCTTTGAAATAAAGACCTAGCCGTTAAAATGTTGTTTCCAAAAGTTGTAAAGCAATAAAACAAATAACAAAAATTAATGAAATGAACAAAAATCCTACAACGTAAAGTTTTCATAATGGGTCAAAATCATTTTTCGAACAGATCACGTGACTTGCACCTTGGAGACTATCCTTTGCTTTGCTTAGCCAAAACTACTCCAGAGGAGGCAAGATAGATATTTAGAATTTCTTTAAACCTAAGCTTTCAAACGCTGCCAACAACAACTTAAACAGTTGATTGAACTCGAACAGTGTCAAGATGTGTGTGTATATATATATATATATATATATATATACATACACAGTATTGGCCAAAAGTTTGGAGACACCTCAAAGGTGGATACTTTGAAGAATGTAGAAAACAAAACCTGTTTTCAGTTATTTCACTTTTTTTTGCCATTCCACATGTTCGTTCATATTTTTGACGTCTTCAGTGAGAATATACTGTATAATAGTAGTGAAAATATATAAAACGCAAAATTTGTGTCCAAACTTTTGACTTTCGTTTCAGTCTTCAACATGCTTCTCCCCCCAGTCCCACAAATGTAAAACTCCGCCTATGATTACAAACTAACTATAAAATGTATATAATGACACATATTATAAAGGCTGGTTACAAACTGTAGAAGAGCTGGCTGTCTCGTTACCTGTCGGCTTTTTTTTTCCCCGCGACGTGTTGTGCTGTAATTCCAAGTGCTTCCTTGTTGAATTGGATGTCGAGTATAGAGCGGTCGACAGTCTTTATGAGCCAGCGCAGAGTTTGCAACGCACGGAGATATTTTTGTCATCTTTACTGGACGGATATGTGAAGTAATGGCTGTATCTCCAGTGAGCAAATGCAGCAGTTTGTTGTATCTCTCCGGCTCCTTTACTGTTAGCATCCTGATAGCTAGCAGGCTATGTTGTTGACCGCAGTGGCAGACGGCGCGCGCACAGGCAGCATGGTATTACACGTGACCCGTTTTTCCCCCCCGATGAGAAAACGTGAGATGTGATGTCACTCCCAAACTCAAGCGCAGTATTTTCTTTTCAAATGCTCTACGTACATGACTACAATATTCTTCATTCTGCATACAGTATGAGGCAACAACAAAATAGTAACGCACAGGCACCGAGGAAACTAACTTTAATCAGATTACTGGCCTGGAAAAATGAACGCGTTAGATTGCTCGTTACTGAAAGAAAGTAATCAGATTACAGTAACACGTTACTGACAACACTGATGACTTCTATGGGCTTGAACGACTGCATCCATGCACTTCGGCAAGGATTCATACAGTTTATTGATGAAGCCATCAGAAACATCAAAGAAAGCAGTCTTGCACGCCTCCCAGAGTTCATCAACATTCTTGAGTTTCGTCTTCCATTGTTCCTCTTTCATCCTACCCCAGACATGCTCAATGATGTTCATGTCTGGTGACTGGGCTGGCCAGTCCTGGAGGATCTTGATCTCCTTTGCCTTGAGGAACTTTGAGGTAGAGATTAAAGTATGCGATGGAGCACCATCCTGCTGCAGAATTTGTCCCTTTTTATGGTTAGGAATGTAAGAGGCAGCTAAGATTTGTTGATATTTCAGACTATTTATGTTGCCTTCCACCCTGCAGATCTCTCGCACACCCCCATACTGGATATAACCCCAGACCATGATTTTGCCACCACCAAACTTCACTGTTTGAGTGAATTTCAGATTCATGCGGGCTCCAGTAGGTCTCCTGCAATATCTGCGGCGACTGTGGTGTAATTCAATGGAAGATTCATCTGAAAAATCCACCTTTTGCCACTTTCCGGCATCCATCCTTTTGACAGGCTGTGGGTCTTGGCAAATGCCACCCGTTTTAGGCAACATAAATAGTTATAAATGATAGTGAAACACAATATGTAGACTATTTATTTGTATGGTTTGACTGACTTCATACCCGGAAACTTCATTTTAGTTGTAAAAGACCATGTATATTGTATATCCTAATTTTTGGACTATGAGCCGCTACTTTTCCCCTTCATTTTGAATCATGCGCTTATAGTCCAGTGCGGCTCATTTGTTGATTTATTTGGTTTAATAGGTAATTTTGTCTGTAACTCCACTTATTTCCAGCTCGGATCTTTTACATCCATTCAAAAGTGAAATAATTTGCCGGATGACAATAATTACATACATCTGTTATAAGCATTCATTGATGCTTATCACAGTGTCATGTCATAATTATGACTGTCTTATGACAGTCTTATGACGCTGCTGACAAATAAAGTGTTACTAGTTAATAGCTTTCGGTGTAAATATCCCATAACACAGTGAGGACAGCTGCGGCTTATAGTCTGAAAATTACCCTAATTATAACATTGCAGTTTATGGCCATTACGTCGTTCAACCAAGACTTGACAGCCAAACTAGCTGCTGATCAATTATGAAAAGTAACTGGACGACACTCAGCTTGAAACGGCCTTAATATGCAGTTGGGTACGAACTGTAAACATTCCTATCAGTCGTCAAAGTCTTATTCGTGGTAATTTAGAAATTTCCTATATTAGAAGTCTGCTCTCGAAAGGACTTGACAGCTTAGATATGGGAAGGAAATTGCAGTGAAGCTATGCTGCAAGATTCCAACATAAACCAGTACTATACAAAATCAATTGGATTTCGCCAAGAGCTAATCAAATACACTCACACGCAGAAACATGGGGACGAAAATGACTGGGGTGACATTTCTCTGGGAAAAATGTCACTAGCAGTGGGGGTCGGCTTTCCCTGCTGCCATGGCATTTGCACACATGCAACCCCCAACCCTACACCTTGCATGGCCACATTTCATAGGATTACAATGTACAATGAAAAAAAAATCCAAGGAGCAACAAATCCCCTCGTGGAAGGCCAGAGAACCAACCATTCTATGTGACACGCTTAGTTTACAGGCCAATCTTAATATGGCAGAAAACAGATTGAGATGTCACATTTCAAGCTGGGGGAAATCAAGGTACACCGGTCACGTGTGTGTGATACAAGGCGCTCAAGCCTGATTCAGACCAGGAATGTCAAATTAATCAAAATCCCTTTGGAGGATGTTCCTGAGTGGCATTTGTGTCTCACCTTCCCTTATGATATTGTTTGGCTAAAGGTTGTAGGTGCCTCTTCAAGTCACGATAATGAAATCAAACAGCTGCCTGCGCATCAGCCAAGGAAATTGGATTATATAAAATGGACTCTTAGCAAAATGAGTCATGTTATGCAAACGCTTCCACCTACCTACCTACATATTCATTCATGCCTCCGGGGAGAGTCGGAATGGGGCCGTACAGTCCTGGGCGGCAGGCCCCACCATTCCCGCACCTCTTTTAATGCACCACATACATCATACTCCACAGGAGCTTGGGCGAGGGGCAGTGGACGGGCGGCTGGGTTGAACTTCGATGCAGCGTTCCCACTGCCCTAAGGGTTCTCCTATTTTAATGCATACACCGCACTACCCTGCTACACGATCCCATCACGGTGCTGGGTAATGGCTGCCAGTCAAGGACCTGGCGCATCCCTTCATCCAATCCCTGAAGGCCGGTTGATGGGGGCGCGGATGGTCCGGGCGACCACCCTGAATTCTGGGGGGATGACAGCGCCCCCTTGTTGGGCTGCGGGAGGAGGGATGGGCTGGACTGGCTCGCCCCCGCCTTCCCGATTGGCTGGGAAAGGCTGACCCTTTGTCTGTTGGGATTCACGCATGACTAGATGCAACTAGACACACTCAAGTAGATAAACTCGATGTCAGGATTGGCGATCAGACAGCATAGAATAGGATGCCAACATACTCACACTCACAAGGGATTCACACAAATACTGGGTTCTACACCTCACATGGCTGATTTGTGTACAAGCCACCCCTCCCAATCACTTAACTTTCAGACCACCCCCTTCTCTTTGTCCTTGGTCATCAGCCCCCCAGATGGTGTCCACCTAAAATACAACTAGCTAACGATAGCACCAACATATTCATAGTTAGTGTAGGCGTATAATGTATTTCTTGTTGTTATTTGTGCTTCTTGTCTCTGTGTCCTTTTCTTCTGTCACCGTATAAACCCTTCCCGTTCGCTGCTTTCTGCTAATAAATGAGGCACGTTGAAAAATCACAATAGGAGTACGTCATATTCCCATGTGATACATTAAAACTGGTCAGACAAATCGGACACTCAGATTTCCATTCTCTGTGTCCATTAGCTGACCAGGACAGGTTTAAAAACAAAACAAAAAAAAATTGGACTCTGAGCAAAATGAGTCATATTATGCAAACATGCTTGTGTCCACCGACCTACATAGAGTACCTACCAAAGCTATTGCCTATAAGCAATAGAGAAAATTAAAAGATTGATGGATGCAGTGATGTATTGTATGATATGAAAAGTTTTTTTGTTGTTGTTGTTTTTTTTTTTTTAATGTTTTTTTTTTATGCTGAGACACAAGATTATTAAAAGATTAGCATGAGTTTAGCTTTTACAATATGTCGTCAAACATTTCAAGACTTGTGATAATGTTCAGACTAGTCCTAATGCATGAATCATTAAAAAAAAAAAAAATCATATTGGATCTTTTTGTGTTGTTATTCAAATCGCAATGTCATTGTCTGCCAGGCTCTTTGGTCTCCCTTCCAGACCATCTCACGAGAAACACTTTTACCACTGTCAGGATACAACTGCAGTCTGGCCAGCTTCCAGTCAGAAAGGCAATGTCAAGATAGCACCGTAGTGGGATCTTCCAAGTTTCCTTTGAATTGTTTCTTCCCCTAAAATATATTAGCTGTAACATCACCTTCCCCTACACACCATGCCATCCTCCCGCGTTTTCACCTGTGCTGAACAATAAAAATTGAATGTATGAATCACGCTTTTTGGATCGCCGGACTGTTGAGACCGCAGTCACATCCCAAAAAATCTATCTCTTGTCAGATTTTAAACCACATACAAATGTGGCCTGGATTCCATGTGACTTGACCTGTTCAGAAATCAATCTCAACCAATGGCACATTCTGATGTGAGTCAGTTAAAAGGCAAAAAATATCCGTTTAGGGTCACGTCAATCTGTGGTTTAAACGTAGTGTAATGTTAGCACAACTGAGTGTTACGCTTTACCCAGACTAGGCGATTTTTTTGGGTCGTGCCCGAAGATCACAGAGTAAGATTTCATGAAATTGTGTTATGTGTCTTGGAACGGACGAGTTGTCACACTACAAGACCAGCGCCTTCCTGATCATTGCGTACCGCTGCGAAGAGCGTGGTCAGACATCTGACGTCGTTGGTAGCGGGACAGGCAGCAGTCGGTCAGTAATGGCCACAGAGCCACTTTGTATCATATAGTAACGGTCGTCTCCTCTGCTCGGATCAACACATTTATTATACACGGGACAGAAAAAACGGTTTTAATGTTTATTTTGTCTGCGAGGGATGTAGTAAAACAACAGTGTTCACAGTCAACGTGTAGGTGTCACACGCTGCTGGTTAAAAACAAGAGAGAGACATGCCAAATTTCCTGTGACGTGGTCGAGAGCTGTCCGAGACGCCAGATTGGCAAGTCACACTACACGAGGCGCCGTGACCCCCTCCAGCTACTTAACTCATTCACTCCCAGACATTTTCACTGGAGCAACCCCCTTCGCTCCCGGCCGTTTTACCGGATTTTGACTGATTTTGCAAGCCCCACAGAAAATTCTGTTCTATTGCTATATAAACATGGAACCCACCAAAAGAAAGATTAGTCTCTCTTCTTTCAGCAGGAAAAAAAGTTAGTTCATATCTTTTTCCATTCTGTAGAAATCAGCATTAGAAAATAGCTTAGTTAGAGCAATTTTCCAATTTCTGATGAAAAAAACAGAAATTTAGCTTTTTGTAAAATAAAAGTTATGTTTGAAATGTAACACAGCTATTTATTGCTTTTGTGACATCCCAAACATTTGAATAATATTTTCCTTCTAGAAAATAACAAACAACAACACAAATATAGCTTTTGAAAGCAAAGTAACAATTTATTTACACATAACTAACTGAGAGATGACGCTGTTGTGGGCGCGACAGCCGGGTGAACTTTTCACTCATCGCCGCCTGTCTCATAAAGATGGATTTTTTTGAGTCTTTGCGGGGTTTGCTCGGCGAGCAGCACGGACTCAACGGCATCGTCCGCTGCACTTGTGCTCACATAACTATTAGACAATATAACAGAGATGACGCTGTTGTGGCCGTAGCTTTATCGGCAGACGGGGTCAATTTTTCCCTCATCACCGCCTGTCTCATCAAGATAGATTTTTTTTAATCTTTCTTTTGTAGTGACCACTACCTCATAACAGAATTCACCTAGGGAACTTGTGTGGGGCATGTGCCTTGCGTTTTACATCGTTCTCCACATTTTTCTCATGCTTCTTACTTCTTCCAACTTCCGTTTCCTGACTATTTGTCTTCATTAAGTTCCTTTCATGGTCCGATATGAGTTCTTACCAAATGCGCTACTGCCCTAGTGGCCAGTTTCATTGCTTTAAAATGGATTTTCAGCGTTGTGCTTTGGAGCCAAGTTGCATCAGAACCGAGAGATGTCTCTTGTGGGAAAAAAAAAACATAAAAGACGTATAAATACATTTTTGGGAGCAAATGAGTTAAAAATGATGTCCACAAAAGTCAACGAATCGCCACGACATTTCAGTCAGGCTAGAATCGGGCTGCTATCGTGTAGTCCGATTCAGGCATTAGTTCGACAATTGACATATTGTGGACCGACTGACAGTCTGATAGACTGATAGAACTTTGATTTACCCCCCCCCCCCAAAAAAAACCCTTAGATATTATTAAATACTAATCATGTCTATTGGACAAAATGACAGCCTAATTAATAAATTTGAATATTCATATGCGTTGGTAATTAGACATTCATAAAGAAAAAGCGGTCCAATGGAAATAAAAATGTAAAAATCAATGCTGCTAGAAGTGGGAATTAAAAAGAATTAAAAACAATAAAAAATAAAATAAAAAAAGGTTAGACTATTTCATGTGTATGCCCTCTCTCTCCTGGTCATCCTTTCAACCATGCTGATCTCTTCTCAATGTTCTCAGTGACTGGAGGACACACAGATTTTTTTTTAATCCCCTCTCATCTATGCACTCCACATTTTGCATGCACAGTTTGAGACTTGACCTTGGGGGGAAGATGATACTATGACAGCTAATCAATTTTTAATAGCAGTGGTGATCCCTTTCAGGCAGCAAACTGTGCGCACGACTGTGTGTGTATTCACGTTCTATGTGTGTGCTCGCATGCCCTTAAATGAATGAGCGAGCCTGTTATGAGGGTCCTGTATTCCACCTTGTAGATTAAATATTAATATACTCAGTGGTGGAAGAGCTGGAGCATGTTATTGATATAAGCACATCAGGATACTTATAGTTTCTTTCTTTTGTTGTTTCACACTGCCCAAAATTGCTTTTTATTCCGATTCCACTATCAGCACAGGTTATTGAATTAATGTGCCATCCTAGATGAAATTGTTTTATAGCAAAAAAAAAAAAAAAAATCAATCTTAATCTTCGGCAGAATTGGGATGAATTGCTAAAATAGGTTTATTGAGAGAACTTAATATGAGGTTTGTGTCTGCGGTGTCATGAGGTATCACTGCAGTACCCTGGAGCCAATTAGAGCACAGTGTCAGCCTCGTATTGATTTTTCAGCCAATAATAGTTTCGCAAGGTGCTGCAAAAGTGTCAGGCTACCTTTTTTTCCTCAGGGTTGTTCGTCAGGTTCATCTGAAGTTATTTCCTCAACTACCTTAAGGATTCAGTCAGGTGTAAAAAGAGGCAGAACTTGAAATTCAGTAGTGGAGAGGATTAAACATGGAACGTTGATATAAGCATCCAAAGTTTTTACAATCAAGATTGCACAGTTGTATCCATCTCAGCCTGCTGTCATGGGAATTTGAAAATGGAGAAATTGGTGGAGTTGCTTAAAAAGAGTTTTTTCAAGCAAGAAAACAGGTAAAAGTAGACTGACCTAAGCCTGTCGCGATATGCAATAAGTCAAATTATTGCACGGTACCGGTAAATAAAAATGAGGGCGGTAATTTCCCCGGTTGCGATTCATTGACGCGTGCGTGCGTGCATACATACAGACGTGTTGATTACATATGAGTGGGCATGTGTCAGTATGAGATTTTGACGGTGCGATAACCTTGAGCAAAAATACCGCATTTTCACGGTATCACAGTATTGCAATTATGGCTCCAAAATGCGTTTTGAGATGTATGGGTTAAAAAAAATATTTTGCAGAACATATTTGCAAATTGGAACATGGATATAATGTTAAAATAAATAAAAAATATTTTAAATAAAATTAAAATAAATAGAACTTATAGACTACCCACAGCTCAGGATGCTGAAGATTAGAGCAAGAACAAAATTGCTATATAAAAAAAAAAAAAAAAAGTAAAAACACTTAAATAACATTTAAAAATATTTACTGTACGACTTTTTTTTCCCAGGGGGCAAAAGCTAAAGTGAAGTTTCGCCGTTTTCAGCCACTGTGTCAACTCTAGTGTACATGTCATGCCTTTGTGTTAAAAAGAAAGAATTCATAAGTTAATAAGTTAAAAATGCATAAGTTAGTTAAAATATAAATATTGTTGTGTAAAGGTTTCATCTAAAAACATTGGGAGTTAAGCCTTGCCTTGTCCAGCCGATGTGCATTTGTGCTTAGGGCAAGATCATCTGTCGCAATTAGCGATCTTTGACGCTATCCTTTTTCCCTTCATTCAAGCTTGATTCTTAGTGGCCGTGAGATTTATAATCTCGACAAAGTTGCTCTCCCAGCTATGTCTAGGCTAACATTCGTCTTTGTAAGTTTTTAGTTAGTTTGTAATTTAAATTTGAAAGGAAAATGTGTGTTTTGTTTTTGGCGAACTTTTTCATGGTGTTCATGGATATGATGACTTCCTCACATTCTGTTGTGTTTGTGGGAATGAAGCTACTCACACGTGTAAAAATACTATTGTACAACGTTTTAAATGTATTCATTTTTTATATTTCATTTACCATGATTTGAGACCTCCATAAATTCAAGAAAAGTACGCCTTTTTTTTGTTTTTTTGTTTTGGTTCGCGGGCTGTCTAACAGAATAGCATCACTGACACACACAGCAACAACCGGAGAGGAAGGGGTGAGCGCTGCCGCTGCAAGACAGTTCTGGCTGCATTTTTGAGACATGTAAAATAGCGAATACCGTACTACGGTATGACGGAAAATTTTAGTGGTTTTGTAACGTTTTCATACCACGGTAAACCTTGAAACCGGTATCCGGCACTTCCCTACATATGAGACTCCAGTAGCTTTCACAGATGTTTATTGGCCATCAAGATGCAGTGGAATTAAAATTCAGACATACAAAATAAGGAAACACTTCTATATTAAACATTTTAAAACATTAGCATTGCTACATTGAGCCTAGTGGAAAAAAGAATGTATTAACCACTTTAGTCTGCTATAAAACATTGACAGTCTTCTTCACAACGCAAAATTGCGGTTAAAAGGTTACATCAAACATGAAAACTCGCTGGATTGAAGAATTCGTAAGCGATGTGAACAAAAGCAAAAGATCTAATACTGATACAACATGTGTGACGAAAGAAAAGTGCATTTTGTATTTGTTTCTTTTTACTGAGTGTAAAGCTTACGGTTAGTGGCTTAGCAAACGTACTTCAGGTGAACATTTCAAAATAAAAGCATGTCATGTTCAGATTTCTGGAGGCAATCGCATATACTTCAGATTCTACACTAAGAATAAATTTAAAATGACAACCATTATGAAAAATCTGATGGGCAATGATAATATGATGTAGTAAATGATAATTTGGCTTCAAATTTGTTGCATGCACACTTTGCAGGACAAGATGCCGGTCATTTTGGATCAAATTAACACTTTTAATGGGCTCTAATTGACAGACAACAAAAATGACAGTGGGTTTTTCCACCTATTTCATATTCTGCACCTAACTAGCTTTAAAATGACTCATTATGCATTGTGTGCCTGTGTTTTTAAAAAAAAATATTTATAAATTTTAATAGAGTTTGTGTTTTATTTAAGAATAACAATTTATTGCATTTCAGTAGGTGATTTATTAAGATGTATTGTCACTATATTTGTGGTTGAATAGGTTAAAAAAAGAAAAAACAGGCAATAATATCGCATATCGCAATAATTTATGAGACAATATATCGCCTACTAAAATTGGTTATCGCGACAGGCCTCGACTGAACATACTAATCACTTCAAACCAAGAACATGGGTTTGCATAGGGATGGTCAGGACATAACACAACCAACTTTTCAGGATGCTCAAATTATCCCCACCAACATTTAAGCAACCTTGTTTGCATTATATAATGACTTCAGTTATATAGGTAATTTAGATTGTCTTCCCCTATGTTGTAAGGATAGAATTGACCCTACCATTATTAAGTGAATTACAGTACTTTTAATTATGTTCAGACTTATATTGACACCATTTTCCCCCTCAGACACACGTTTGATTGACTGATTATTTGACCCCCCCCCCCACACACACACACACATACACGCATCCACCCTCTCCCCGACAGAAATACAACATGCCGCCTCCTCCACCCCCTTCGAAGACAAGGGATATTAGAAGTTTTTTTCCGCCAGCACTAGGCACTGTAAGTAATCTAAAAACATCATTGTTGTGTAGGTGGGGAACACACCACTAATTTTGCTACTGAAAGTCCGACCTGCATCAGAGGTAGCATAACATTAATCTGTGCAAATTTCTTGAACTCGAGGAGGCAGCTGCTTTGAGAGAAATCTCCTCCTGGATGTTTTCTACTGTTAACGTTAATTAAACTGTAAGAAATGTAGTGAACAAATGTTTACCCCTTCTCCTCAGTTTTCATTTTTATTTTATTCATGTGGTCTTAAAGCAGCCCAAGGGAGCTTTCATTTTTTGTTGAGTTTGGCTGTGCTTATGGACAAAAGCAGTAGTGTTTGACCTAAAGGAAGGCTCCATTTTAATTTTATTTTTGTTATTCCCTGATTAAGAAGTCTTTTTGTTATGCTTAATTTATTTAGACGGACAATTTTGAGTGGTATTAAGTAGAGGTGCGCGAAATTTCCGATTTAGATTATTCGCGATTCGGCCGCGGAAGATTCGAGAACGATTTACAAACATCCAAATTCCGATTATTGAAATATGTCAAGTAAAGCGGAACTAAAACACAGTCAGCGCGGCCTTCGGCACGCAATGGGGAACGCACGGAGAGTAAACATCAAGCTTGTCATTACCCGGGTAATGACAATGCTCAACTCATGGCTCTGGCTGAAGTCATGCAGCTAGATAAAAAAACAAAAAAAACAATAATACCTGACTGCTGCCGACAGCCGCTACAAACTATGCCCACATAATGCTACGGTAGATATGACATGTATAAAGAATTAGATGCGACTCAGCGGCGTTAGCAGCACATGAATAGAAAACTAGATGCAAAATGACAGACTTGCCGGCATTAGTAAACAGCCTCCTTGTTAGAGGAGTAGACTTCCCTGGAAGGCTGTTGTAGCGATTCTTCCACCTAATTAACTTTTTATCTAAAATACTCCTAAATCGGCAAAATCTTGACTTGAATCTATCTTTAAAACAGTTTTAAAACTTTCAGATGTCGAAAGTAGACAGAAGGGAACTAATGCAATAACGGTAGTAATTTTAACAATTTTAACGGTTGATTCACAACATTAAATTAATTGAATGTAGTTTAAAGCTGCTGATACAGAATGGGGACTTGAGTCTTATTTACTGTTTTGAGCTGTTAATTTGATACTGTAAAAGTCGCTTATTTAAGCCTAAGAGGATTTTTGTACAATTTTTGTAACTTGTAGGACACATTAAAAGCAGCTAATAACTGGGGGGTGGGGGGTGCATCAATAATCGATTTATAATCGAATTGTAATCGAATCGTTGGTGAGAAATGCAGCCCTGACCCACGTTCACCCAATCTGTTTGGTCTTATTAATGTCCCGTCCCCAGCAAAAACTACATGCAGGTTATGCGGTTATATCGTCCCTACCAATATTGAGACCAAACCTACGCCCTTGCTTCAAACCTATAGCAAGTATGTTGTGGCAATATAGTGTTTTCAGAGGTACGTTCAATGCTTGTAGAATAGGTTAATCACTTTTGCTGGTAAAATACAAAATGGCTCATTTGTGAGCACATCAAATGGAAACATTACCTTTGAATTAGGGCTGTCAAACGATTAAATTTTTTAATCGAGTTAATCACAGCTTAAAAATTAATTGTAATTAATCGCAATTCAAACCATCTCTAAAATATGCCATATTTTTTCTGTAAATTATTGCTGGAATGGAAAGATAAGACACAAGATGGACATAAACATTCAAGATACTGTACATAAGTACTGTATTTGTTTATTATACCAATAAATCTGCAAGATGGCATTAACATTATTAACATTCTTTCTGTTATAGGGATCCACGGATAGTATGACTTTTAGTTCTTAAAAGATAAATTTGAGTACAAGTTATCGTAATTCTTTATTAAAACCCCTCTTAATGTTTTCGTTTGAATAACAATTGTAAAATTTTCAAATCAAAAAAATAAACTAATAGCTCGCCATTGTTGACGTCGCCGAGTGGTGACGTCACATTGGGCTCCCTGACGTTCTTCCACACTGTCTTTAACTACGTAAGGTGAAATACACCACAAGGTGTCAATGGAGAGTTTTAAATTAATTAGAGATCTAGCCAAAGATAAGTCTGAGTACATTTTATGTGTTTTGCAAAGCTATTTAGATTTTTTTTTTTTTTTTTGGTGAACATTTTTTTTTTTGAGAGATACAAATATTTTTGTTGTGCTTTCACTTAATAATACTGTAGCGACTTAACTGTCCCGCCCAAATGCATGACGGGAAGTTGGGCAACAATGGCTGTCAGTAGTGACTGCAAATGGTATACAGTATGTTCTGCGTTCTGTTCAATTAGGCGTGTTAAGAAAAAGATCATCTCTTGCTCTGCCCAAATGCATGATCGGAAGTTGGGCAACCATGACTGTTAGAAATGGCTGCCAAAGCTTAATCCAATAAAAGGCGCATCCAATGAACGCCTGTGTCCACTCGCATTTCTCTGACTTTTCGCACTCAATGTGCTAAAATGGCGTCATTCTAAACTGTTTGAGGCAACGCATGAACAGTTCATCCCATGCATGCGTTAATTGCGTCAAATACTTTAACGTGATTAATTTAAAACATTACCACCCGTTAACGCAATAAATTTAACAGCCCTACTTTGAATATAACACTTTTGTTTTATATTTTGCACCAAATTTTACAGTGATGTTAAGTTATAATATTGATTCTTTGGTTTTACAGTGGTACCTCAACATACAAATTTAATTCGTTCCAGGACCTGGTTTGTATATCGAATGGTCGTATGTTAAGAGGGATTTCCCTATAACAATTAGATTAATTTGTTCCACAGCCAAAAACCTACATTAAATCCTAAATAACTACTGCAAGCCCGAACTAGTTGTCATTCGACAAAGTATCACAAATGTGATGAAAATGTTTTATAAAGGTTGAAAAGGTACATAGTGTTGCTTTAAGGCCTACTAATGACAATATGTTAAAATTGATGTTCTGTTTTAAAATGTATTGAATAATGTTTTGTCATGTATCAGCACTAGTGATTTAGTAGGGCAAAAAATAGGCACATTGATGGTTCAAAAATAAATTTTGACAGCCCATGGTGTAATGCTTGCCTTTTGAATGTCCTTGAAAGTACAGATGTTTATCTTCCAGCGCGTGTTCGGTGTGTGCAACAGGAGGTGTTCGGTAAAACTATCAAATGGAAAACTGGGTGAGCCATTAGTTCAGAGTGCTATGAGAGGGAGATGACACGTGGGAAGAATGGAGGGAATGGCCATTTGGGTGAAGGGATGTGTGAGGACATATGAGTTGTCTCACCATCTCGCTGCTTCTTTTTCCAATAACCAAAACAAAGAGTCCATTAGCTTTGTGTGCTTTCATCAACAAAGTGTGTCTGCATGAAATTGGCTGTGGTGCTTGGCCTCACATATTGATCCATATGAGTGTGGAAGTAGGCCAAGGATCCGTTGAGAATACAGTAGGCTTCAAAACACACAAGTAAGCACAATTTTGCCTAACTCAAGTTTAACAGGTCAAACTCTCAGGACCATTTGCTGCTTTTGTCACCAGTTTGATTGATTGTTATAGGTTACCAGGGGACAGTGGCGGGCCATTAATTGTGGACGCAGTCCTTGACTAAGCAAACCCCTGTTGGAAGTGGCGAATAAATCTTTTACTGCAGTGAAAGAAGCCAGCCAGCTACAGGCCAAGCTTGATTTATCCTCACAATAAACAGCTTTTTTAAAACTTTTTTTTTTTTTTTTAAACACCTAATGAAATTAATTTTCAATTATGTCAGAATAGTCCTTTTGAGTGCTCTTTGGCCTGGAGAATCTCAAGCCAGCAGCTCTGAACCAATCAGGTGATGGTAAAAGACAGACTGGATTCAAACTGAAACCTAATTACTGTATTTTTTGGACTATAAGTCGCACCAGCCATAATATGCCCAAAGAAGAGGAAAAAAAACGTATAAGTCGCACCGGAGTATAAGTAGCATTTTTTGGGGTAATTTACTTGATAAAATCCAACACTTAGAACAGATATGTCATCTTGAAAGGCAATTTAAAATAAAAAATACAATAGAGAACAACATGCTGAATAAATGTACAGTATGATAATGTTACATGATGCATGAACAACGAAGTGGGAACGTGTTCGGTATGTTAACGTAACATAGCTATTAAGAGATATTCAGATAACTATAGCATAAAGAACATGCTAACAAGTTTAACAAACCATCAGTGTCACTCCAAAACACCAAAATAACATGTGAAATGTTATAATAATGTGTTAATAATTTCACACATAAGTCACTCCAGAGTATAAGTCGCAACCCCAGCCAAACTATGAAAAAAAACCTGCGACTTATAGTCTGAAAAAATAAGGTAGTTTAAAATGAAGAGAAAAAAAGAGAACCAGGAATTTTATTGGCCTGAAACACAAATGACTACGATTCAAAAGAATGTTGGAAACAAATTAGTAACATTTCTTGTCAATTTAAATGCATAATGGTGAAATATTTAGGCCAGCAGAGAAGGCTAAGAAGGCTTTTACAGCAAACCACATCCAGAGGATTCTAGACATGTGCTGATCATTGGTTTCAAGGTATACGGTGGTATGAAAATGTCAAGGTTTCAAAACCGCAAAAATTTTCTGTCATACCGTCCCTACGGTATTACCGTAATTTCCGGACTACAAGCCGCTACTTTTTTCTCTCATTTTGGGTCCTGCGGCGTGTGCAATGATGCGGCCAATTTGTGTATTTTTCTGACGGCCGTCAGAGGCGCTCAAGCATGGAATGTGGGAGTGAGACACGTGGAATATATGTGTCGAGGAAGACTCTAGTTTGCACTACTACCGGTAGTTTAACTTTGTGCGTTGTGCATGAATAGAGGTGGCGAACCCTCGTCTTTGTGCATGAGTAGAATTGGCAGACCTGCATCATGGAAAATGCTAGAAGAAATTAAATTGGCCATGCAAGTTGTATGGGATGCTTTGATGACGAGCGGCGAGAGATCGTTTGCCAAGACTCGCCGCATGCGAAGAACAGCTTTTGTACAGGTTTGCCGGGGGAGCCTGGCAGCGTGAAGCGCTGTGAAAGAGTCCGCCATCACCAATGGCTTTTGAGGGGCCAGTCTGCTGCGAGGAGGATGGCACAGGCTGGGAGTGAATATGCCTCATTATGGGAGACATTGAAGGCGACGCGAAGGAGAGACTGAGTAGGTGCGTGCGTGGCGAAGTGCATCTGAGCGTCTTCATATCCGACACTGAGGGTGAAGACTTTCATGGTTTGAATGCACAAGAGGAAGATGAAGATTGCAAACAAAGACTTTTATGTTTTTATTAACCAGCACAATTAGTGCTGCACCGCCATGCTGATGCTATGCAACTTCCGTGCCGCTGCTATATAACTGCCGTGTTTGTCGGCGCTGTTTGGAACGAAAAGGTAAAGGTGTGTTATTAAACGTTTGAAAACTGTATTTCTTTGTCAATGTCTCTTGTTACTAAGTGGGCACACACGGCTTATAGGCAGGAGAGGCTTATGCATGTACAAAATGGGTTTTCCTTTAAAAATGTACTGGGTGAGGCTTGTAATCAGGGGCGCCCAATAGTCCAGAAATTAAGGTAACTATTTTTTATAGGGGTGGGAATCTCTTGGTCCCTCACGATACGGTACGATTTGCATTACAAAGCTCACGATAACGATCTCGCGATATGGCGATACAGCGATTATCGATTCACTGGTCAGGAAATCATTCAATCAATCAAACAGAAAAACAAGCTTATTCATCCATCTGCTGTTAGTTTATCTCTCGTAGACATCCAATTGATTTGAACTGGGTGGCAGCAAATGAACCCCTCCCACTTCAAAAAGGCCCCGCTCACTTCTATGGCCGTCAGTGGCAGCAAATGCCAGGCAACGAGGTAATTATGGGCCACTTTAGGTCAGTACCTGTTCATTTTCACTCACTTCCTGTTGATTTTGGCATTTTATGGGTCACAGATAAATGAATAAATAATAATAAATGGGTTACAGATCAGGAAATGACCTGGGAATGAATAGACAGTGACCTGTAAATGTCCCAAAAATCGAAAGGAGTGGATGTGAACGCTCTATCACCCATCCCAGTCTTAACGGATTGGGTGTCGAGTGCTAGAGTTGACTGAGATACTATTATAATGGAACAATTTGGGAGCAACTTGTTGGTTGCTTTATTTTCTTAAACATTGAAACCTTTTTAAAACGATATCTGGATTCTTGGCATAAGCATATTGATAACCTTTTGGGATGCAAAGTATCACGATATATCACAATTTCGATATTTTATCACACCCCTAATTATTTATGTCCCAAAAATGCAGGAAGAAATCCCTCGCTTGTAGCTGTAAGGCTCAACCCTCCCCCACCGGTTGTTGCTTAGTGTCAGTGAGTCAGCTGTGCTACACGACGGCTGGAGGAGGTGAAACTCCTGATCTTTTCCACCGTCAAAGAAAACAAAATCCCTGGTATGGGAATACTTCGGCTACAGAAAAGTTACAGACGGCCGCGGCTTAGAGGAAGAGGGCCAACCGACATGTTTGCAGAGGGTGGCTGCCGAGGAGGCAACACCTCCAATATGATTTCGCATTTATACAAAATAAAAGTTAGTAAACACTGTCATGAACGTTTCCCACCAGCTACGAGAGTTAACTCCAGCGTGTTTAGTGTGTCTAGCTGTGGTTTCGCTCTGGCAATGATCTGTGTTGAGGAAGAGTGTGCGTGTATAATGTAAACATGATACGAGTCATAAACACATGCTTTTTTTCATGGAAAATGATTCAATTATTTTTGTTCTAATGGTAATGTTGAGCTGTGGCTGTAGGTTTAGGCTCACCTAAAGGACTGCATTCATTTTGGATTTTTTTTATTTTTAATTTTAACTTAAAATTCTACTTATTTTCCAATTTACTAATGTTTTGAAAAATCATGTTCAATGGAATTTTTTTTAACCTAGATATCTCAAAGTAACACATTTTAGAGCTGTAATTGCAATACCATGATATTTTGGCTTAAGGTTATCATACAGTCAGAATATCATACTGGTACATGGATACTATGGATTTGTAATCACCTACTGTATGCGCAAAATACAGCCTGGATCTATTCCTTAATTCAATTCACATTTGCCATGTTTATTGATTTTAGATCATTAAAAAGACTCAGAAAAGGTTCAATCGGCTAGTTTGCACATGTTTGCTGGATTTGTGTTTTGATTAAGCGATTTTCTAATGCTTGTTTCATTCGGTGCTTGTATTGGATAACATTAGATAATGCGAATGAACCCATGTTTGTATCCATGCCAGCCCTGTTTGTTATTTTAAAGGAGAAAGTGAAAGACCATTCCATTTGTGAAGAAACTGATTCTGTGGCATCGTGGCCTCGTGAACTTGTATACACTACTTATTTACACACTCACTCCCAGACAAGATGAGGGGGAAAAGCTCTCAAGAGGAGGGAAGATTTTATGAGTTACGCCTTGTAAAGCGTGCAACAGTAAAATCCTTCCCCCAGGCTCTCACTGATGTGATGGGCTCTTTTATTGGGGTCACCAGAGGCCATGTGGAATCCAAGTGTGTGCTGGAGTGTATTACTGTGTGTGCGTGACAAGCAAAGTGTTGACCTGGCACGGCGCACCTTACCTGGGTCACCAAGGTTGCATATTTATTGTTTGCAGGTGAGTGTGAGGCGTCATATTTAAATTGAACATTATTTTGATGTGAGGGAGACTCAAAGACACGCACGTGCACACAGTTTATTGAACTAGCTCTCTTTAAATGGCCCATGGTCATTTAATGATGCAACCATAGGAAAGCCTGTTAATATGTTATTAGATGTGAGTGAGCTAGCGAGATGAATGAGCACATAAACAGCAACATACTGTGCGCCAAGACCTCTTTGGATTTTATATCTCCTTTCCTCCAATATGGGATACATAATATATTTTTAAATTAGTTACCAGGCACCAGAGAGGCTTTTATGCTTCTCCACTTCATAACCTAGTTGTCATTTAAGATGGACTTGCTCAGTAAAGCATGACCTGGTTCGGCTCGCTTATTGTTTTTGTCCCTCGGTTGTGAAATCATGCGTTAAAATGAATAAAAGGTTGTTTTATATTCATAGACGACAGCCATGGGAATAATCATTGATTAATTGATCATTAGGAATTTTCACGATTGTGTGAAACTTATTGTTGATTAACCATGTCATGAAGCAATTGAGGCAAAATTGAGTGCACTACTCGGTTGTAACAAGCAGAGACGCTGTATATGCAATATTTTCTAACAATACATACTACAAGTATAATCATACATGACATAAAAAGGAAACTTACAGTGCAATGTTCCATTGATCAGCATTGTTCCATCGTCCTTCATTTCGATTTTGTTGTTGCAGCCCTCTTGAAATGAAGGAAAACATTGATATGAAATTATGAATGTGTCCTTTGACAAATAACAGTCATAAAAATGCACATTATAACAAATTGTAGGCGCTACCATTACAATCACTCACTGTCAAGATGCTGATAAATATTGAATATTTCATATAAAACAGAGAACTCCATTACATCCCTACTATAACCACTATATAAAAGGTTTCCTTTTTCCTGGCCAGGATTTTATGAAGTTAAACAAACGCATCTGCACATGACCAATAATCGGTGTGAGAGTTTATATTAGTAGATGTCCAATCCATTTGAACTGGGAGGGTGGCAGCGAAGGAATGTTCACTCATTCACTTGGGAGTGGGAGGGTTGGCACAGAGTCATGTAGAAATAAAGTTGCGACACTCTATGATCTAACCATGGGTGATCACGTGGTTCACATAGGGCTGCTGTAATAGTTTTCGATGGAACTGACAGCGGTAATGGCTGTAAATTTATGGTAAAAATGGATAAAATCACGTATCCGCCGCCCTCGTCAAAGCGATGTTTGGAACTATTCGAGACTCCATTACCCAGAAGTACCCGGAAGTAAAACCATGTAATGGATTCCTATAGAAGTGTCGCAACTCTCTTTCTACATAGCTCTGGGTTGGCAGCGAATGAGCGAACTTTCATTCGCTGCCAGCCTCCCAGTTGAAATGGATTGGATGCAGTGTTTTTGGCAGCCCTTTTAATTTTTGTCTGTCTTTATAATGAAAAGTCAGTCTTAGTCTTATGTTATTCCTTTCAAAATGTGTTGGTCTCAATTTTAGTCGACAAAATCTCATACAAATTTCATCTAGTTTTAGTTACTCCAAATGTTTTTGTCTCTAAAATTCGAAACTTTTAGTCCAAAAATATATCGACAAGTCTCCTGAGCAAAATATGGGCGGCGCCATCTTGGAAAATGTCTGCTCCGAACTTCCGGTTTAGAAAGAACAACATGAATTGCAGTTGAAGTAAGCAGTGGGTTGACAAAGTTAAAATTGCAAAATCAAGCCAAAAGTAACCCATGGAATCAGCATGACGTAGATGAGATTGATTAACGAAGTGATAATAACAATTATACATTCGTGGACAAAATTATAGCAACCTGTCAGCATGTGTTGACGTGAGGAATAGATTGGTACCCCGGCCATTGAGTAACAAAAATGTGGTGAAATTACAAATTATATTACATTTGCTGAATGCAGAAGGGCTGACACAGATTTTGTTGGTACAAGGAAATACTACAAGGTATGTACATATAAACAAAACTAATATGTAATTGTTTTTTATTGCAAATATTGATCACAATAAAACATTTGAACAACAAGATTCCATTGTTTTATTTAAAATGATTGGTGCATGTGCAAAACAGGTCAATAAAATCACAATTTATAAAATTATTGGAAAAATAGCATACGAGAATGTGATATCAGACAGCAGAGCTCTGGAGCCTCGCCAAAATTTCACCCGACATTACGGCCTCCAGACAGGCTTTCTCCCACCGTCTTCGGTAATTCCAGCTCTAATAGCGTATCTTAAAGTTTCTGCAGTTCAAAAGTTGGATCTCAGGATCGAGCTGACGGTCCGCTGCGAGGCGAGCCACCGCCTCAAGCCTCTCGGCCACCCCCGGGTTTATCGACGTAGTCTCAATATATGTCCATTAGCGTACAGTAAGTGTTGCTGTCAGGCACAACAACTTATCTTCCTTTGCCTAACAGCGTTTTCCACCTGTAAACAAATGAACAAAAAATGTGTAACCCTTACATTTATGCGTTGACAAAATTGTGCCATCCTATACGAACTAATTAGCAACAGGCTTGCAGCAGATAGCATGTGTTGTAGCCACAGTAGTTGTAGAAAATATTAAAGATCATCACAATCATCATCATAATAACAATATCAAAGGCAACAAGTCGTTTCATGCACAAGATTTTAGCTTTAGTATTTTTTTGAGCACCGGACACATGAAATTGCAGGTATAGGAAGAGCATACCTTCCATAACACAGCGGCAACACGGCTACAAAAACACCCGCTCTTTGTGGTGGCACGAGTTTGGTTCCAAAACTGCCCTCAGGAACATTTTGTCCTCCCCTGTCGTGATGATTGCAGATGGATTCAGTATTTCCAAACTGTCTTTTTAAGGGATTTTTGATGAGTAATGTTACTCCAGTTCCACTGTTGTTTTGGGTGGAGAAATTCTAAAACGGAAGTTGCTTGCAGACACAAGGAAGTAAAGCGGAAGTACCTCGAAACTTGTATATAAAGGTTTTCAACAATATCCAATAAACAGACAGATGAGCGCATATTGTAGTGTCTATCAAGACAACGCCAACTTTGTGATGATAGTACACACTCAGCAAGTAAAGCAGTATATTATTGTCACTTAAACTCACCTAAAAGCCACAAACTATGTAAAAAAATAAAAAATAAACAATTAAAAAAAATTGTCCGAGCATTTAAGATGCTCACGATGCTAAAGTTGATGCTAAAGTTAACGCGAATGTTACATTTAGTGTGTGATCACTCAGCACAGAACTATTGCATTTTCTCTCTTGCCCCGATAAGAAAACAAATCTTACCATGTGTTTCCAAACAAGCAAGATGGAGCTCAGCTTGGCATGAAACACATTCAACTCTAGTGAGGAGAGTGAACGCGAGGCACAACACATCTCGCACGAGTGACACAACTCAAACACTGCTTCGATGCAAGCTGACGCACTCCACGTACAATATAAAAATGCCAAGCATTGTGAAAAATTGATAGAAACTATGTCGCATTTTCGACTCGTTGTCGTCTTGTCAGACGAAAATTGCCATTCTTCTTGTTATGTTCTAGTCTCCCAAGCCACGTTTTTAGCTTGACATCGTCACGTCATTGTCATGAAAAAAATTGTTCGTCGACGAAATATTTTCGTTATCGTCATTGCTGACGAAAACAACACTGATTGGATGTCTATCCCCTTCAATGGCAGCCAATCAGTCAGAGGTTGCGCTAGACTTTTTCGTTGTCTTTCATTTTGACTGACAGTGTCATAAAAATCCGGTCACAATCTATTTTTACCCGTCACTTACATTTTTAAAATGATAATGACATATTCAATAGTATTTAGTTTTCATTCATTTTTGATTAATATTCTGTCCGAACAAGCTTAACAAGAGGCAAACAGACAGCAGAGTGCACCAATCAGCGACGGGCAGACGTGCCGTTAGCAAAGCGACGAGGGACTTGCGCGCGGAAGTAAACATACGAGGAGAACGGAGTTTATTCAACATGGCTAGCGCGAGACAGACTGTTGTCAACGACTCGTGTCGATGTGTTTTAGCTCATTTAAAACTGAATTTACCGCGGATTGGAACATTTTCTCGGCTCTCCCGTTCGCCATCCGTGTTGTTGTAGAGACGACTTTCGGCGCGCAAGAGTGACGTTGCTCGTGAAGAACACGTCACGCAAATAAATCTGATTTGTCAATTGATTTTGTACCTACTCGAGAGGCTGGGTCCCAGACTTTTCTCTCAGTGTTTGAAAAATACAGGGAGAATAGTCTGGCCGTGCCAGGCAAACACTCAGTTGCCTTGACATTTTTCCGAGTAAGGCCAACGACGTCATGCATCAAGAGAGACAATAGCTAATTAATATGCTCACTCGCCACCTTGTGGTCTGGGGTGTGAATTGCAACCTGTCAAAATGACAGATGGACTTCAGTTTTTTCCATCACCGTTTTAAAAAACCGGTCAACGACGGGAAATATTCAGTTAACGCGACCCCTGCAATCAGTTAACTCATTTACTCCCAAAAACAAATACGTTCTATTTTTAATTGTTTCAGCGTCCCAAAAACGTATTTATACGTCTTTTACGTTTTTTTTTTTTTTTTTTTTTTTTTTTTTTTTTTTTACAAGAGACATCTCTGGGTTCTGATTCAATTTAGCTCCAAAGCACAAAGCTGAAAATCAATTTTAAAGCAATAAAACTGGCCACTGGAGGGCAGTAGCGCATTTGGTAAGACCTGCAACCCGATTCAACGGCAACGAACGGCCGGGCCGCTGGTGGAAGATGACCGAATGGAGAACAACCTAAAGGATGCCCGGGATGCCAGGTGCTGTACGACCGAGCAGAACGACCGGGACCACAAGAGCAGCGGACAATGCCGTTGAGTCCGTGCTGCTCGCCGAGCAGACCCCGCAGACTAAAAAAAAAATCCATCTTTATGAGACAGGCGGCGATGAGGGAAAAGCGGTCGCGGACACAACAGCGTCATCTCTCAGTTATGTGTAAATAAATTGTTACTTTGCTATCAAAAGCTCTATTTGTCTTGTTCTTTATATTTTGTGAAAGGAAAACATTAGATGTTTGGGATGTAACTAAAGCAAACAATAGCTGTGTTAAATTCAAAGTTATATTTGAAATGTATGCGTTCACAAAAAGCTCAATTTCTGTTTTCACATCAGAAATTGGAAAATTGCTCAAACTAAGCTATTTTCTAGTGCTGATTTCTAAAGAATGGAAAAAGATATTAATTTTTTTCTCCTGCTGAAAGAGGAGAGTCGAATCTTTCTTTTGGTGGGTTCCATATTTAGATAGCAATAGAACAGAATTTTCTCTGGGCCTTACAAAATCTGTCAAAATCCAGTAAAACGGCCGGAAGCGAAGGGGGTTGCACCGGTGAAAATGGCTGGGAGTGAATGAGTTAAAGGCCAAAATGTCCATTTCATTTAATTGTACATATGCAAGGTGAGTACATGCTTTTCTATTCGCACATAATCTTTTCCCTTTCGTGACAGGTAAAAGTGATGGTGCGTGTGTGCCCGGCGTCACAGTCGGACACGGCCGAGTCCAGTTCCTTCCTTAAAGTGGACCCCAGGAAGAAACAGATTACCATCATGGACCCGTTGGCCAATCAAACGGCAAACGCCACCTCCCAAAAGAGAGCGGTGGTTAGCCAGGTCCCTCCAAAGATCTTTACCTTTGATGCTGCCTTTCCTTCTGACGCATCACAGGTGAGTCTGGCTCTTCATCGGTCTCTAAGAGCTATCATAATTTTTTTCTAGCCTTATTGTATTTGTACAACACCTCCATCAGGTTTCAATAATTGGTTCTGCATGACTGTCCTTGCTTTACTTGTTGCTAGGCGGAAGTGTGCGCGGGAACTGTTGCCGAGGTAATTCAGTCAGTGGTGAATGGAGCAGATGGATGCGTCTTCTGCTTTGGACACTCCAAGCTGGGTAAGACGCACACACTTGCACGTACAGTACGTACGCAAGCACAAACATGTGCTAGAGAAATAAACGCATTGTTTGTGTGTGCCTTGGCTGGTCCTCATCGATCAATGAGAGAAAGAAGAGGATTAGCATGTCTTTCTGGGCCTGCTCTGTTTCGGTCTTCCTAATCCTTCTTGAATGCAATCTTAAAGGGGTCGTAAACTCTCACTGCAGACTAAATCACGTCATGGCCAACATGCACATTCACAAATAAAGTCAATAAGCTACTTTGACAGTGGTTCTGAAACTCTTGGACCTCAATTCTAAATTCTTCACGTACCATCATTATGACCAATATTAAAATACTGTAGTATAGTAAGGCTATAGCAATTCTTGGCAAGTTCCCCTCAGTAGTGGGAGTTCCACACACCAGTGTCTAAATATGCAGAACCCCACCCACTTACGTAAAAGTGTGAAACTTTCAGACTCAACTGGATTCCCCTCAGATGAATTTTGAATCAGGCATAGACTTCACCATCAGTTGACAAGACCGCTCCTACAAACATTGTGCCACGCTTTCCCGTTAGGGGCCGAGCCAGGCAGAGCAGTTTGCTTTACCTGTGATAAACACACGCTGCGTTCAAACGCAGGATTTAGGTGGAAAAAGGGCAAATGTTTTACTGCATACAAGCAGTGTCTCAAGAGTGATTTGGTCGAGGATTCAAGGTAATTATTATATAAAAGAGCCCCATGCATGCCCTATGAAACGTTTTGAAAAAAAATGCATGGAAAAAAATTAGCCTAACTTTAGCTTGAAATCTTTACGTAAAATGAAAGATGACTGCCCGTTTTTTTTTTTTTTTTTTGCTACTAACCATGACTCTAGACTGTTTTACGTTCATATCTATAAAAATTTTGGGGATTTACGCATTTATTTACAAGAACTTAACCCTTAAACACCTGCAACATGAAGCAATTATCAGAGAATCCCAAAATTTTAAAAATAAGGTCCTAATGAAACTTTTTTCCAAATTGGTAAAAAGTCAAAATGAATATGTGTTATAAGCGCTCCAATACCTATAACCCTTGCTAAATCTAGTCCCCCCCCCCCCCCCCCCCATGGAACCTGCGGATGCATGTGTTGACTTACACCCATCATTTTTTCCCCCAAAATGTCAAAATCCTGAATTAGTCTCAAAATCATGAATTTTTAGGTGTATCAAATGTGATACATTTGGCAATAAAGGGTTAAAAAGCTCTTTGTTTTTTTGACTGCCGCCATTTTGGATTACAGAATAGCGTAATTTTAGCTTGAAAATTGAAATATTTAGGTAAAATGAATGATAACTGCCCGTTTTTTTGCTTTGAATCTAGACTGTTCTATGTTCATATCTACAGAAATTCTGGGAAGTACGCATTTATTTACAAGAATTTTCAACTTAAAAAGCTCTTTGTTTTGTGATTGCCGCAATGTTGTATCCATACACAGTAGTGTAGTCTTTATATTCAAATGATCAGGTAATTTTTCGCCAAGAAGTCATAATTTAGACATTTCTGCGTCCATACAAAAGAAGAAAATCGCCTTTTAGGTGTTTTATGTAACATTTCAATCTAAAAACGAGGGCCAGTTAGCAGACAAGACGTGCTGAGGCAATAGTAACATTGGACTTCAACCTAAATAAGTTGTGATTGTAGATAGAAAAATGCAAATTTTGCTTTTGTTGAGTAAAATTAAAATTCTGCAAGCTTTCCTCAAGTATAAAGCTTCTATGTGAAAATTGAGTGATTATTAGGTGTTGAAACCCTCAACTAATTAAAAAATTAAGTTGCTATTTTGGGCCAAAACTTATTTGATATGTTAAATATTGCTATTGATCTCGAAAATAAAAGGTGATCATCTCTGCATTTGGTGATTTTTGTGCATCTAGCGTAAAATTTGAGAATTTTATAGCCATTTTAAGTTTTGTTATACTTGTATAAAAAATAATTTAAATCATTTTAGAATTTTATTAGGGAACGACTTTGAATTTTTTTTTTTTTTTTTATGCCGCTGGTAATGGAGATTCGTATATGCCTAAGGGAGGTGCCTGTTTTGGTTTTAGGTCGCTAGCATCTTTGGTTTTGAAAATATTTGAATTTAAGGTTTTGAAAATATGCCCCCTACGGATCGCCCCCGAGCCCCGTGAACTGATAGTAAAGTCTATGAATCAGGGTTGCAAACTCATCTTTGTCACAGGCCACATTGTGGTTATATACTTCCTTCAAAGAACCAACTATAGGGCTGCCACGATTAATCAACTAATGTATTAGAAAACTGATCACAACTATTTTGGTAGTTCATTAATCATTTAGAGAAAATCTTGACCTACAAATTGTCCAAATCCTTTAGTAAGGCCCTTAATATTAAATATTGTACTGGTTTTTCCATTTTTAAAAAAAATTTTAGTTACTTTTTAAAGGGGTGAGAGGTGTAGTGCATGTTTTTTATTTTCTTAAAAAAGGAACACGGTATTTTTAATTTGTAAGGGTTTTTTACATTAAAAAAAAAAAAAAAAAAAATTTGTCTTTTTATTGTTTCCGTTTGAAGACGATGCAAATGATTGACTTTCACAGCCCACACAAAATGATATCTAGTGACAAGGATGCACCAAAGGACCCAAATGCTTGACAGTTCAATCCAAACAAAAGTCTACTTTCCAGTTTATAAAGTTCAAAAAAAGGAAGTTAACAAAAATTCACAGCAACAGCTGGACTTCAATCAACAAAAATTCACAGCAACAGCTGGACATCAATCAACTGAGTAAATTCCACAAGATACAAAAAGGCATTAGTTCAAAAACATGAATCGTTGTCAAAAAAAAAAAAAAAAAAAAAAAAAAAGGGGCTTACACAAGGATGTGGCGTAGGACATGGCAGGATAGCAGACAAACCGACACTAGGCAAGGTTAGAAGCAGGCTATATATACAGAGGGTCACAGGTGGACACGATCAGCCTGATTGGCAAGGGCAGGATGTAAAGTTAACTAACTAAAGTTAACTCAGCACAAAACATTAACAAGACTTCCGAGACGACACATCTAGTCCCCGGGACACAAATTTGCAAATTTGATGAAATAAAAATGCATTTGAACAAAATAGATAAAACTGCAACAAGTAATTTTGAGATTTTACCCCCCCCCCCAAAAAAAAAATCAAGCAATGCTATTAATCAAATAGGTAATTTTTTAAGCTAAGCTCAAAACTGAAGGCAGTATTTTGCGAGTTTTTTTTTTCAAGTAATTTTTCAAGGTTTGTAACATAAAAGCTATCTTTTCAAGCAAAGAGGATTTGTTTTCAACACTTTACTGCCGTTGTCTCGCTTACCTACTCTCCTTCTGACTTTAGAGGGCTTGGTTTCTGCGTGGCTTTAGTCTTTTTGTAAGGATCGCACACTTCCTTACTTTACTCCTTATGTCTTTTCAGTCATTGTACCAGAGGAAAATTCTCCTGGTGCTCTGATTGCAGTGAGCAGCTCCCTGTGCTTCACAGGCCACAGGTTTAGGGGGGAGGGGAGGCCGGACAGGCAGTTTGACAGGACAGTTCTTAAATGTAAATGTATTAAGACAGTTTGTGCAAGGGTCCCGAAGACGGACTTGTGCTTGTCACCACTCAATTGTACTTGATAAATGTTTAGTGAGTGGTTTTATATCATGGAGGAATCCATCAAGCAGCAGTAGGCTTTGCACTTCCAATCAATATCACTGTTCTACGAGGTGATTTTGCGCTGCCTGGACCTCCCTGGTTCTAACGGCCATAACAACAGATGAGCACTGATGTAGTCCCCTCACGGCCATCCGTAGTAATGAGGCTGCATTACAAGGGCATTAAGTTTTTCACTAATTAAAATAGGGAAAGGAACACACTGAGCATTTATGGTGGGCTCTGTGGCTGTTGGCTGTAGACACACGCTGGCTCACACGGTCTGCATTCATTAAAAGAAAGTTTTCCATGAACATTTGGTAATGACTAAGTCTAAAATGTGAGTGAATTTATTGGAGGACTGCTAAGAATGCAGATGATACTTTGTTGCAGTCCCAGGCCAACTAATATTAGGATATTGAGCAGTGTGTTTAAATCTGCATTTGTAGCATCATGCTTAAAACTGGAAAATATTTTATTTTTTAGTCGTATAGAGTTCATTTTGCCTACACTTATAAATTCGTCAAACCTTTTCTTTTATCCGGATAAAAGAAAAGGTTTGACGAATTTTATTTTTTAGCTACATGAACGGTGGCCGAGAGGTGTCAGACGAACTGCAAAGTCCAAACGCTTTGCAAATAGAAAAAAGCACGAACACCAATTGCAAACGCTTTGCAAAAGAAAAAAGCACGAATGCAAAGTGCCACAACACGATCCCTAATTCCTAAAGCGCGATTGCAAATTGGCAAAAGCACAAACCCCAACTGCCACAACACCACAGCAAATAGCTCGCAAGACAATTGCAAAGACAATGACCCAGAAGTAAAAAAATAATAGACGACACTTTATATATTGCTATATGTGCTTTGTGATCATCTCTACGGACCTCCGTAAAGTTGCCCCAACTACCATCCCATCAGACGCACAATTATAAAAATGATGTCAATCGTTTGTGCTGCGACGGTTTTGTAGATACATTATTATGCTTTTATTGCGATATTAATTTCGAGTGGTGACGTCACTCGTAGCGTTTTCTTAGCTTAGCTTCCACGGCTAATGGAGCGTACCAACTCTCTCAAAACCAGAGGAGTGTCCTAACACCTAGCACGAACGTAGCACAAATTCGGGCCCATTTTTCAGTAAATTGGGGGGCTCGAGATATTAATTTCGAGCGATGACGTCCTTCTAAACCCCTCATTTACTGCAAAATGGTTCCGAAGTGGTGCCATTCGTTTGTGCTACGTTCGTGCTAGTTGTTAGGACACCCCTGTTATGTGATGTTAATGGAGCGTACCAACTCTCTCCCTCTGTTCTGTTATGTTAATGAAGCATACCAACTCTCTCAATTAAAGAGGGGTGTCCGAACAATTAGCACCAACGTAGCACAAATGAATGGCACCACTTCGGAACCATTTTGCAGTAAATGAGGGGTTTAGAGGGACGTCATCACTCGAAATTAATATCTCAAGCCCCCCAATTTACTGCAAAATGGACCAGAATTTGTTTGTGCTACATTTGTGCTAGTTGTTACCATTTTACCCCTCTGGTTTTGAGAGAGTTGGTACGCTCAATTAGCCGTGGGAGCTAAGCTAAAAAAAAAAGCTACGAAGTTTATCTCAATACTTGGTTATATACCCTTTGTTGTTTGTTATCTATCAAATGGGAGCTTCAAAATATTATCCCCTGAGCCACAAATGGCCTCTGGGCTGCAAGTTTGAGACCCTTAATAACACATAGTCATAAAAAAAATGTAAGAAAAAAATATATATAATTCATGCATTAAAGGTTTAAACGGGGTATTTGAAGGTTAGTAACTGAAAGAGGTCACTGAAAGTCTCAATATTAGTGAGTTGACTCGAAAGAACTAAATTCATGTCTGTACATGTTTGATCTATTTAAAAAATATATCAATTATTTACCGTGTTCTTACCCCGAGAGAATCTGCACCAATTCGCCTTTTTAAATTCTTTATAAACCGTAGCTACTCATACTAATTCCATATACTTATTATAATCTCAGTCCTGTCTGCATTGCTGGTCTGACAGTGAGTCTCAATGCTCCAGGAAACATAGGAGGCAATAGAGAACATTGTAAATTTACAGTGCTGCTGACAAGCACTTGATCCTCCATTGTGTCACAGAACAAATCACACACATTTTATATGACAGGCTGCTCATGTCCTTATAAGTCTTCAGTGTGGTGTCACAAATTGTCTTAGTGGATTCTGATCTCCTGACAGCCAGAGCAGGTGTGTGTGTCGTCTAAGTCTGCGTGGATGTGCCCAACGGGAAAAACACACTTATTCACATTGAATTTCACACTATGTCTATCTGTCTGTCTGATCCAGGCAAATCCTATACCATGATTGGCCGCCATGACTCCCTGCAGACGCTGGGTATCATCCCTTGTGCCATCTCCTGGCTTTTTAAGCTCATCAATGAGAGGAGAGAGAAAACAGGGGCGCGCTTCTCTGTCCGTGTGTCTGCAGTAGAGGTGGGTGATCAATTTTGGAGCATCCATCCACTCGTGTAAACAAACAGTTTCGCTAGACAGACTGCGGTGCTTTAACTCGGAAGGGAAGGCAAAGAACACAGAATGTGCTGTTTTTCAAAGAAAGCTTGATTTCCTCTTGTCATAAACAGACAAGTTGCTCCTTTGGGTTCTGCTCGAGGATATTATAAGAAACAGTTCACACATGCGCACTTCCCTGGTCTTTTCAGAAGTAATTTTGCAATGCCACTCATCCGTGTATTTGGGGCTTGTGATTTCAATGCATAAAAGTAATGCATTTCCACTGGACGCTGTGTAGTAAATGGTGCATGTATATGTTGAACACTTGACATTTATTTCCAGTGTTGAAATGGAAATGACAAAAATCAATTTGTAAGATTCACAAATCAAGAAAACATTGCATGACTAATATATGGCGGAAAACACAGGCAAGGCTGAAAATCAGGTTCTGCTCTTGCACCCCTCTTTAATATAAACTGCTGTAATTTAAGCCAAAAGAACTATTGTGTTTGTTAGAAAAATGTGTCTATATGCTGCCATAGCAGTCTAATGGCACTTTAAGCCCTCGAACTATTTTTAATTTGTCCGTTTTCCCCTCAAGACCCCCATTTACAGACAACGCGCAACCGCTTTTGTTTCAACCCAGCCATAAAAAGAAGGTAAGTAATTATATTTATTATTCAAAAAGTGTATATTTTTAACTTAAAATCATTAATTGATGTCTAATATTTTGTTTAAAAAAAAGAAGACTTTATTAAATCATTCATTCGCTTATTTTAAACTTTTAAACAAATTATGTCACAATGAAAAAAAATAGTGTCTGTAAATAGGTCACGGATATCTACCTCATAACAATCGCTTACCGGTAATTGAATTGTTTTGTCAATGTCGCATTTTCATCGATAATTTAGATGATAAATAACAGTGGCGCCACCAGGGGCCTATAAATTTGTTGGTTGGTTGGCTTATCATCATTAGTAACATCAAATATTACACAATAAACCAAAGTATATCAGTAGCCGTGTCCTTAAGTCTTTCTGATAGTTTTTCCCTGACCTTTCTACTGCAATAATATAATGAAAACCTGAAATTATGGCTTTTAGTTTTGGTGTGCCACCCCAAGATTTTAAGTGGCCCATCTGGCCACCCCTATGAAATATTTCTGGATGCGCCACTGATAAATAATCGATCCAAACAAAGAAAATTTGAAAAAAAAAATGAAAAGGGTAAATATTTGAAAAAGAAAATCTCGACCACTCCTTAACGTCTGCGATTTCTGCATTGCGACCCTTGTTATATTACCGTGTTTCACCCAAAATATCCCCAAAAAGTCCGGCTGTGGCCATTCGCAGCTGTGTTTTGACACTCGGTGAGCCATGCTACACTGAGTTTTTGGATCGAAACAAGGTAAGTACGCGACAATATCTCGTTAAAATCATGGTGTCTTTAACTATGCTCTCTCATGCTCTCACTCGTATTAGGGTTTAAAAAAAAAAAAAAAAAAAAATTACGGTAAATCCCCTCACTTTCAAAATCCGCCCACCCCCAGAAATTTAGAGATTTTAAACTTGCCAATGACACATGCATATAGGACAATTTTTTAAAATTTGGCCAAATTGAGGGTCTCAAAGCAGAACTTCAAGTCACCTGAGTGTTTTCCGCCATATAAATAAATGATACTGTGCTTAGCTGTACTAGGTATTTAAATTTACTTGTGTGTTTGTAATAGGTTTGGGGCAAAGAGGAGAACCTGAAGGATTTACTCTCTGAGGTGGCCACGAATAGCTTGCAGGATGGACAGTCACCTGGAGTCTACCTGTGTGAAGACCCCATCTGCGGCATGCAGGTACAAGCAAACAACGTAAATATTTTAGACAAAATATATTCGACAAATAAAAATGAAAATGAACATTGTCATCATCAAAAATTAATTCATGGCATTAATTGGATTTTCAACAGAATGTAAAAAAAAAAAAAAAAATACAAAAAGGAGGTGAGTGTTCATTACTCAAATTCAGACATGCTTTAAAACCATTTTACCAGGTACAGTAGGAGCTATGTCAGAAATACTTAGACGGCACATTTAGTTGATTGCCAAACTATGGTCTACAAAATGGATGTTGGATGTGAACAAGTTTGTGTTTTTGCATAATTCTAGATTAATTTGAAACACGTTCATCCATCTCCAAAATAAATCATGGTGGTTTAAGTGAAGACTGTAAATAGTTCTTGAGTGTGAATGTGTCTATGAATTCTTATTTTTTGGTTGGCTGGATTTTCCTCACTGACATAGTGGCATTATTCTTGTAATGGTACTGGGTATTGGCTAGTATTCAAATGTAATTGGTCTGAAAATCTGATATTAATTGACATTAGGTGAATACACTGTAGTATTACACCAAACTCCCAGGTGGCACATTAAAACTTTTCCAGGCTATAAAAATACCCAGATTTGCCATTCTGCGGTTCTAAGCAGCTAACACGACCAAAAAAAAAAAAAAAAAAAGTCACAGGTCATGGTTGTGATTATAGACAATTCTTTCATTCTGGCATAAAATGGAATGCTTTGAGAAAATACACTCAAATACGGGAAGAACACATATTTACATTTTTAAAAAAGTTAAATTATGATTATCTTGATAATTCTCGATGTAAAACAGAATACAAATCAAAGTGTGTGTTGTTATATGTTCATAGGATTAGGGGGTGAGATACAAGCACATCTGCGTAATCCCCCACTAATCTGACATAATCTCATCAGTAATGATACCCCGCAGTAAAACACACGCACACACTCTCTCACACATCCACACACACAAACAGCAGGCACATGAGAGAGGTGTAAATTGAATATGTCAATCATTCTAGTGCATGCTGGGTGCCGAGTATATCAACATCAATACATAATCCTCCTTGTCTGGCTGGCTGTCTTCCTAAATAATCATCACTCTTTCCCCATCACACCTCAGCTCCAGAACCAGTCTGAACTGCGCGCACCGACACCAGAAAAGGCAGCCTGGTTCTTAGACGCGGCCATCGCGGCCCGCCACAGCAGCCAACGTCCCGAAACGACTGAGGAAGAGCAGAGGAACTCCCACATGCTGTTCACGTTGCACATTTACCAGTACCGCATGGAGAAGACAGGCAAGGGAGGAAGTGAGTCCTTCTAATGTTATTATTAATCATATACATTACCAGTGGTTCCCGAACATTTTAAATCAAGTACCTTGGCTCTCCAAATACCAGCATCCTGCGTGGCCAACATTAAAATACATTACAGTGATCCCTCGCTACTTCACGGGTCAACTTTCGCGTCCTGAGTGCATCGCGGATTTTTAAAAAATATATGATTATATAAAAAAAAGTTCTAAAACATTGTATTTATGTACAGTAGTATGAAATATCAAAGTTAAAGTTTAACCCTTTTTAGAACACTCATTGAAATACTGAGGAATAATAAGTCTACTTTAGAGCTCTATTAAGGGCAAAACAAATGACGATAAAGACAAATAATAATAATTAAAAAAAAAAAAAAAAAAAAAGAGAAAGTGGTCCGATTTTTTTAACCGATAACCAATATCCCAATATTGTCCAACTCCAAAATTAGTTCGTTGACTTAAAATATTCATTATTTTTTAATCATTTATTGTTCATTTAATTTTTGCACCATAAATGCAAATGGTCTGCTCACAAAACAAATCCTAGTTTTAAGACATCTAATGGTCAACAAGCATAACTGCGGTGCTAAGCTGTGACCAGCCCTTGTACAAAGGCAGAAGGCCTCTACATTTGCTTTGAAGGCATCATGCATATTGGCCAAAAACCGATGTGGATATTATCCGATCTCATTTGAAAATGCTTTTATTGGCCAATATTATGGACTACCCGATAATATCGAACAACTTTAATAATAAGTATAATTGAGACCTGGTATTCACATATGTGGACAATTTAGGAGTGGAAACCTCTTGGTACCTCACGATACGATACGATTTGCGATACAAAGCTCACGATAACGATGATCTGACGATATAGCGACACAACGATTTTCGATACATTGGTCAGGAAATCATTCTATGATATTCTACAAAAAACTAATAAACAGAAAAACAAGCTTCGGCTGTGAATTGGAATGAGTTTATCACTAGTAGACATCCAATCCATTTGAAGTGGGAGGGTGGCAGCCACCCTCCCACTTCAAACGGATTGAACGTCTATGGCTGTCAGTGGCAGCCAATGCCAAGCAGTGAGGTAATTTTGGGCCATTTAAGGTCATGTACCTGTTGATTTTCAGTTACTTCCTGTTGATTTTGGGGTATTTTATGGGTCACTTGCTGTTTATTTTGCGTTACAGAACAGGAAGTGACCTGGGAATCACCCAAATGAATAGGCAGTGACTCAAACTCAACAGGAAATGACCTTAAAATGTAAAGCAAGTGACCTGTAAATTATCCGAAAATCAGACTGTGAATTCTCTGGTTTTGAATGAACGAACGTTCACAGTCTAAATGGATTCGGCGTCAAGCAGTCAATGGCAGACTTTTTTTTTTTTTAAATTGACACCTTCTTAAAACTATATCTCGATTCTTGACAGGAGCATATCGAAAAACCTTTTGGGATACAAAGTATCACGATATATCACCATTTCGATATTTTGTCACACCCCTAGTGGACATCACATTTTGGTTAAAGTAACACTTGTTTACCAAATGTGGCCTAAAATAAAGGTTAAGCTTTCAAAAATAGTCACATGCCCGATAAAGAGTTAACAAAGGAAGAAATTCATATTTCCACAAGTGAAATTCAAATAACAGATCACAATCACCCTTCAAAATCGTCACACTAGTTGGTGTTTAAACAAAAGTGAGTATTTTGCTCATCTCCCAAACATTTATCTCCTTTTTCCCCACCTCGCAAGTGTCGGGAGGTCGCAGTCGCCTCCATCTGCTGGACCTGGGCAGCTGCGACGACGCTGTCCTCGGGGGCGGAACGGTGGGGAAAAGCAGGGAGAACTCTTCACCCGGCTCGGCGCCACTGTGCCTTTCCCTGTCAGCCCTCGGCAACGTTATCCTGGCCTTGGTCAACGGGAGCAAACACATACCGTTCAAGTAAGCACCCAAGTGGATGTGTGTAAGAGAGGACAGAAAAATGAGGACGAACGTTATATAAAATGGATGGATTAACATGTTAATCATCCACAAAGTCAATCAAGAAAATGTAGTCAACCATCCCCTACTTTTAATGGCCTTTTATGTCGACTCTGAACATTTTTGTCACATGTATTAAAAAAAAAAAAAAAAAAAAAGTTTGAATGTACTCTAATAACTGTTCAAACGTTAAAGTATTTTAATGAGTACTCTTTACAAGGTTAATTGTAGAATGAGATTTTAGAGTGCCTGAAAGTAATGAAGAAAAGTAGCCGTTTTTTTCTCCAAGGTTTTAGGGAATCAACGTCAGAAACAACACCTGCTGTTGCATATTCATCATGCAGTTTAGTGATGAGAGCTACAAGGAGCTAGAAAGATAAAGAGTTGAAGAGAGACACTAACAAAAGGCAGAGGACAAACAAATGAGCAGAAAAAGCAAACATTTTTCAGTATGCGTTACAAGTCTACACTATGCAAATCTCTCTACCTTTCCCTGAATTCCGTGTCCTTGTTCTACCTTCCTTCCTGCCTTGTTCTTGAGGCTATGTGGCTGTGCGCACCACGCTGGGTTAATTAAATCACCAGTGCTTACATTTACATGGTTAAGCAAGCTCATTGAAGCAGGAGTTTTGTGGCTTAAGCCAATGTGGGATTGTGAAGGGATTTATACCTCACATGAGTCAAGTGAGAGGATGTCACTTCAGGGATATTGAGTGGGATTACTTGATAGCTAGCTATTCATTATTAAATATGTTTGGTGATGCTTTGGCCTTGTTTGACTGTAAGCCACATACATTCAACATTTAGACTCTCACTGGGCACTTCATTAAATACATTACAACACATCAAATTTTAACGTGAGGAATTGCATTTGTTATGTAATAAGGTTATAGTAGGCTAGAAATGTTTGTTTTTTTGGGTGTCACTGGGATACAAGTGCTGGTTATTGTGTAACTTTGTCATTCGACCATTTTAACCCTTCATAGGGCAAGTGACTATTTATAGTAATAAAAAAAACAATGGAACGGAACCCCATAAAAACCTGGCGTCCACATACTGTATGTGGACATCTTAAGTTGGGTCACGTGGGCAGCAATTATAGTTATTTAATATTATTAGAAACAGAAATACCATGGTTATGGCCCCCCAAAGACACTAAAGTCTAAACAGTGGTATCTCGACATACGATCCTTTCGACAGCCGACGTAAAATTTGACTCATCATTTGTCTCAACATATGACAGCGTCGCAATTTCATTGTTTTCCCGCAAGACGGACGCACAGCGTATTTTCTTATGAGAGAAATCAACATGGGTCTCAATAAAGTTAGTGCAGGTGGAAAAAAAGGAAAAATGTGATGCTGACCATTGAAATTAAGATGGATATGGTAGAAAAATATGAGCATGGTGTGCACGTCAGTGAACTGGATCGACAATCTGACCGGAATATGTGTATGATCTCAAGGACGACTCGCATTATTATTATTATTATTATTGTGAAATCGACAAGGAAGTCGCCAGATTCGTCAGGTTTTTATCATTTATTTCAGAACTTGTGCAACACTACACGGCTACTGTTCGCCTAGCCGATGCCAACAACAACAGAACATGGAAAGAGAAAGTAAAAACTTAGCCGCACCACTATCTCTCCCCTCAGTCACACGGTGCGTTCAGGAGCAGCATGCAAAACACAACCGCCACATTAGAACCCAATTTGTTACATTATTATTATTATTCTGAAAGCCCGCAAACAGTTTGCGAAAACATGTCAACAAAGCACATGGATTACTGGAACCATGTCCTGGCACAAAATGTCCCAAGAGTCTGGCTATTGTTTTTCAAATTTATTGCAAAAACCACAATGCCGTCATTGATAGTTTGAGATGAGTTATTGAGCATATCGCATGCCTTGAAAATAATAAAAACACAACAGTTATTTTCCTCAAAGCCAGCCAAAAGGGACAATTTGATTTGGGCAGCTGCTCCATTGGTTTTCACCGAACCAAATTATGTCCATTGTTCGAGGCGGGCAGTAATAATTTTCCAAACGATATTACGCCAAGACGTCACTTTAGAAAATATATTACGACATACCTAGAACAAAAATGTCCCAAAAAAGTGAAAACCTGTTTATATTTTCTTCAGTCTAGTAGAAGAGCATTTAATACATTTTTTCTATTTCACATTACGTTGCCGTCATAGACAGTTTGTAGTGAGTAATGAATTGCACATTGCTCTTTCAAAGAGATGAAGGAAAAAAACAGGTGGGGAAGCGAGTAGAGGTCAAGACTGATGTGTTTGAATGCAAACATGTTTTCAAAAGATAGGCAGGTTGTGTGTGTGTTATAGCGACAGGAGATCTATAGTCATGGCAAATGTACCGCATACACCAAAAAAGCTGTAATAGCTTCACTACAATCGTTTTTTTCTTAAACACAAAGTGTACTTTTATTCACCAGTCTGCAAGATTAATCTCACAGAGAGAAAGATGAACTTCCAATATTAGTCTGCTTCTCTTAAAACATTTGTGCTTGCTCTTAAGAATCCATGTATTGAAAGGAATGATTAGCATTAAGTTTGCCTCGCTCATCTCTTCTGCCTCGCAACTCTTATCTATTAGCATAATATACGGTTATAAAATGTTCAGAGGCTTTTAATAACCCTTCGAATGACATCATCAATGTGTCAAGCCCATACCGTGTGCTCTCGTCTGTGTCTGACACAAGGGACAGCAAGCTGACCATGTTGCTGAGGGAGTCACTAGGCAACATGAACTGCCGCACTACCATGATCGCTCACATCTCGGCCTTGCCTGGGGATTTTTCGGAAAGTCTCTCCACCATCCAGATAGCATCCCGTGTTCTACGCATGAAAAAGAAAAAGGCCAAGGTCACAGTGGTAAGTTTAAAAAAAAAAAAAAGCTTTGTTACCTTATAAAGGGAACACATCAATGTGGTGAGGTTCAATTCAGGCATTTTAGGATCACTTCCTGTTGATTTTTAGGTCACTTCCTCCTAATTTGGGGAATTTACAGGTCACTTCCAATTGATTTTGATTCCTTTCCTGTTGATTTTGGGAAGTTCCTGCATAGACTTCATAATGATATTGATGGGTCAGATTCGTCCTTCATTGCGCCCCGCCTCCAAGTAGGGGGGCATCCCACAATCCGCTTCAGTTATTCGCAGTCGGTCGCAGCGACACATGCAGCGATCCAAGGCCGGATGTATGTTGAAAAAGTATGAAAGCTGTACCGCATACAAACATATGCTAGCAATATTCTTCGACATATTTTCGTAAAATAAATGCTAACTGCATGGGTTTTTTTTCTTTTAACCAAGAATCGAGACTCTTTTACGTCCATATCTACAAAGAATTCAGGGATTTAAGCATTTATTCACAAGAATTTTCAACGAGAAAGGCTCTTTGTCTGTAATTCCACACGGTCAGCTTTGACTGCCACGCTAACAATGCAGGTTCCCTATTAATTGGCCCCGCGCCCTGTCAATATCTTTATGAAGTCTATGGTTCCTGAGTCATTTCCTGTCCCTTCAGAGCACTTCCTTTTGATTTAAGTTCAATTCCAAGTAACTTCCTGTTGATTTTGGGGCATTTTGAGGGGACTTGATGTTCATTTTGGGTCCCTTCCAGTTGATTTTGGGACATTTTTGCATCACTTCCTGTTGACTTTTGGGTATTACTGAGTCACTTCCTGTTGAATTTGAGGTATTTTCATTAAAATGAACTCTGGTCATGGCCCCAAATAACACTGAAGGACATTTTTTTTTTAAATGTCATAGTATTTAAATCAGGGGTGTCCAAACTTTTAGCAAAGGGGGCCAGATTTGGTGTGGTAAAAATGTGGGGGGCCGACCTTGGCTGACGTCCTTTACGTAAAACAATATATTTAAGCAAAATTTTAGCTAGCCATTCTGTGTGTCGCATTTGCTTTATTATTTTTTAATTAATAATTTTAACAATCTCACAACTAGCCTTTGTGGCGTTCTCTTTAGATTCTCAGGCTCTAGTGAAATACCGCTGCTGTGAAATTAAACTAGCTTCAAGTTGCTTCAATTTCTCGCTGCGTATCTTCCCTGCGAATCTTGTCGTACTTGTCAGCGTGTCTTGTTTGGTAATATCGCCTCACATAGAACTCTTTAAAAACAGCGACTGTCTCTTTGCAAATGAGACAAAGGCACAGTTGTTGCGTATTTTAGTGAAGAAATAGTTCAATTTCCACCTATCCTTGAAGCGTCGGACATCGCAGTTAACTTTCTTTTTTTTGTTGATTGTCCCCATTTTAGAAAATTGCAAGTAAAGCGTAACATGGGGTAATGTTGTTTAGAGTGCTGCTGCCTTTTAGTGGGTAAATGAGGAGCAGCATTTAGTATGTAAGCTACTTCATATGCTGGTAGCAGTACTGCTGACTAATTTATTAAGGCTGTGTGCGGGCCAGACGTTATTGATTTTATGACAGATGCTGGGGGCCGCATGAAATTTGACAACAGGCCGCATTTGGCCCCTGGGCCGGACTTTGGACATGTCTGATTTAAATGAATGCCCCATAATGGCTTAACTCTGTTATCCTCCCACGTTATTTAATAAAAGAAGAGTAAAATCAAGTCTTTTATGCAAAAATAAACTCAAAAGACAGTTGCTGTCACCGGAAAAACGAACATTCTCTATTCTTAAATGATGAAATGCGCTATTATGGTAACATAATTTGATATTTTTATCACATTTCTGTGTGAATATGAATTAAAAAAAAATGGAATAGGTGATTCATTCTCAGTCACTCTCCTGGGAAGTGCATATTAAAAATAACACCTTGTGTAATAATAGCCATTTCTTCGTGCCTGTCATCGTCATCTGTCTTCAGCAGTACACCTCCAGTTCTTCTGGAGGAGAGAGCTCCTGCGAGGAGGGTCGCATGCGTCGACCCACCCATCTGCGGCCTTTCCATCACCGTGGCGACCCAAACTCGGACCTCCCGCTGTTGCGCCTGTCCAGCGACCAGGATGAGCAGTACTCAAGCAGTGAGCAGTCATGTGACACAGTCATCTACGTGGGTCCCAACGGGGCCGCGGTATCCGATCGAGAGCTGACAGACAATGAGGGTCCGCCAGAGTTTGTGCCTATAATTCCCGCCCTGCTGCGAGCGAAAACATCAGAGACGCAACAAAGTCAGGTGGTCCAGAAGGTAAATGACGGTGAGGTCAAGATCTAACACTAATGAGTCGAAGATTGACAGTTTGGGTTGCTGTGCAGCAGGTGCAGCCCGAGCTTGAAAGCCAAGACCAGCAAGGCGGTCTGTGTCAGGCCCAGTCTGCTCAATCAATACTAGGACAGCCATTGGCCCCAGTACCTGAGGAGGGGGCTGAGTGCCTGAAATGTAACACTTTTGCTGAGCTGCAGGAAAGACTGGACTGCATTGACGGCAGTGAGGAGGTAAAATGTTAACAACATTAAGGCATACATTTTTACTCCAAATTTTGGTCACAAAACCCCTTTGAGTGTGACTTTTTAAATTGTTGATAAATAGTTCAATGTTTTTGGTTATTCATTTTTCTCAGGTAGCAAAATTTCCCTTTGAAGAAGTTCCAGTCTGTAAACAAGGACCCAAAGATACATGTTTCCATTCTGAGAAGTCATTTGCGGCTGCTGAGGCTGCCTCGGCTGCAGGATTAGATACAGAGACCAAAACAGGTGACTTACTTCATCTAAATTAAAATAGGATATTATCATTATAATATCATACCTGTAGTAATCTATATTAGGGCTGCAGCTATCGAATGTTTTAGTAATCGAGTATTCTACTGAAAATTCCATCGATTAATCGAACAATCGGATAAAACTTTTTTTTTTTTTTAAGGTAAAGAGCAATTATAAATATACAGTACATGAGAAAACAAGACAATTCACCTAATATTAAACCATTTTAGTCAATGTCTTATTTTAGATGTACATTGTTGAAAACTGCCAAAAATTGCATTTCAAATGTGACTAGAAAAATAAAGCAACAAATTCACTGCTTTCACTCAAAAAAACTTAAACCCTTATTAAAAAAAAAAAAAAAAAAAAAAATTCTTAACCTAAAAATGTCATTAAGCTTAATAACACACATCAGTTACAAGTTAAGTGTTTTTCCCATGTGGTTCAATTGAATTTTAATATGTGTATGGATTTTGAGATTTTGCAATGCTCAAAATTAATGTACGGTACCTGCTGTATTGGAGCACATTAGGCACCAGTGCTACTTGGTGTTTTATCTAGCAACGACTAGCGAGCTAAAATTGACATTTAGCTTTATTATGTTTTTATTTTATACCCTCATCACTCTACAGCGCTGTGTTTTTAAATAAATCCTGTTTGTAAGACACGTTAGCCACGCATCGGCAGTAGTCATAATTAATGGAAACCTAGCCCTCCGCAGGGCTAACGTTACATTAGCAAGGTACAGTAACGTTAATCTTATTAGCGCTGAGAAGTCTACTGCTTTAAGATGTCGGCTATTTACTAACGCTGGCGAGTCTGTCATTTCGCATCTAGTTCTATATACATGTGCTAACGCCGGTGAGTCTCTCATTTCTTATCTAGTTCTAGAAACGTGATATCTATGGGACGCATCACACGCTACCACCGTAGCATCATGTGGGCATAGTTTGTAGCAACGTTAGTGTAGTTTGTAGAGGCAGTCAGGTATTATTGTTTCGTCTTCTACGCACGTGACGTCAGCGCGGTGTGCCGCATTAAAAGTAGTCCGAGCAAAACTTTAGAGTTTGCAAAATTAAACGATAGAGGTTGCAAAATTAAACGATTCCTCGAGGCAGAAAAAAATGCCTCGATCAATTTTTAAATTCGAGTCACTCGAATTTTTAATCATTTCAGCTACAGTGCTGCTCGAAAGTTTGTGAACCCCACAGCGATGGTCAGATTTTTTGTAAAAAAAACTAAAATAAACTAAATAAAATAAATGTTAAGTTATACCCAAATCCACAATACTGACATTCCAAATAATGGACTGAAACAAAAGAAATAGTTATATTGTCATTCTTTATTTAAAAAAAGTGGTTGATTTAAGAAAAACTCAGATATCATGTGTGCAAAAGTATGTGAACCCCTTCACTTAATAGGATATTGCGCCTCCTTTTGCAGAGATTACCTCAACCAAACGGTTTCTGTAGTGACTAATCAGCCTCTCACATCTACTTTGGGGGATTTTTGCCCATTCTTCCTTGCAGAACGCAGTCAGTTGAGAGAGGTTTGATGGGCGTCTGGCATGAACTGCTCGCTTCAGGTCCCGCCACAGCATTTCAATGGGATTTAGGTCAGGACTTTGACTGGGCCAGTCCAGAACACGAATCTTCTTCTTTTTCAGCCATTCCTTGGTTGTATTGCTGGAATGCTTTGGATCATTATCATGTTGCATGATCCACCTTCTGCCAAGCTTTAACTTCAAAACAGATGGCGTCAGGTTATGTTCTAGGATTTGACAATATTCCTCAGAATTCATGATTCCCTGGACTATGTGGAGTTGTCCAGGTCCTGAGGATGAAAAGCAAGCCCAGATCTTGACATTCCCACCTCCATGCTTCACTGTTGGGAGAAGGTTCTTTTGGTGGTATGCAGTGTTGACTTTTCGCCAGACATGGCGGTTTTGGTTGTGACCAAACAGTTCAATTTTGCACCTACATCAGTTGATGAAAACTCTTTTTAATTTAGTCTCGACAACACAACTGTTAAAAAAACAAAAAAAAAAACTACTGAATTGATTGATTAGGAAATCAGGTTGAAATAATAGAAAATTCCAAAATGTTGAGGGGGTTCACAAACTTTTGAGCAGCACTGTATATGTACATTATTTCAGCTTTAAAAATACTTAGTAAATTTTACTCCTCTAGGAGGTGCAGAAACCTCTAGGAGGAAGACCAATGATGAGCAGTTGCAGGATATTAAGGAGGTTGTGGAGGAGGCAGAGCTGGCTCAGACCATGATCCACAGTCTGGCTCAAAGTTCTGGGACTGCTCTCGTGTCTGGGATTAGAAATGTGACGGGAAGCAACTCCTCAAACCCTCTTCATAGGGCCAAGGTTTCACACCAGCCTGACAGGTAAGACAAGATTGTGTGATCACATTTTCACTTTAAATGTACCTGAAGCGAATTAGCAGAATTAGAAACATGTCACAGTATGCAGTATAAACCACTACCAAAATTCCCATCCAAAATGCTTTAAAATATTACAGTGGCAACAAAAAAATAACCATCATTTGGTATAACTTTTGTAATAGATCTAATTTGAGATGTTGCTAAAGGTCTTTAAAATAATAATGTCTTCTTGTCTGGACAGTCGTGAGGGTCTGACGACTGAGTCCAAGACACGGCCACTCGGTTCTCCTCGCCTAGGCATCGCCAGCCTCACAAAAACTTCAGACTACAGGTGAACTAAAATGCTCCTTAATTCTCAGGAACATTGCACGTAGGCTAACAAAGAAAAATGTAGTAAATCCTGGATTTATCTAGGCCTCCTTCCTCACCGTCTCAACGTTGTAAAGTCTACACACAAAAGGGAGTGATACCAGCAACATCCCCGCTGTCTTCACACACTTTGGCTCAGGATGGACAAGCAACAGAAGCTTTAACCTCTGACAGTATGTGTTTCCACACATCTTCTGATTGGATTTATTTTGGATTTATGTCTGATTGTTAAAAACACCATGCAAAAACTTCAGGGTTGCAGAAAATCAGAAGTCAATCCAAACTATCTGGATTGGGTACCAGTCAAATTTGTAAAAAAAAAAAACAAAAAAAAAAACTGTATTTTCTTCAACTCAGGCAGCCTGGCTGCAGACAGTGGTCGTTCATCCACTGAGTGTCCACTGTCCAGAACATCTCCTGTTGGAATGAGTCCACAAGTCAAAGATCCAACTCCATCTATTTCTGCAAGCCTGGGTTCAGCAGAAACACTCTGTGACGATGACGTCCCACCAATACCTTTTGATACGCACAGAGAAGGTAAGTGGAATTTCTCTCTGCTTCTACAACAGGTGGTTGTGGGTGTCTGAAATAATTCTCGCTCAACTACTACAGGACTAGCTGGACATCGTTTAATGTGTGAAGATTTACTAATATACATGGGGGCTTCTGGAGAAGAAGAGGCGCTTGATGACACAGCTTTCATGATGACGCAGCGCCTAACCTGTCGCCCGCCGAGCATCATCAGCTTCAATAGCGACTGTTGTTCTGTGGAAACCCATGCCAGTGGACTTCGTACAAGCCCCGTTGAGGATCATGTGATTGCAACCAGCTCTGGAGTTAAGGAGGTTGTTGCCATGGCAGAGGTTGGTGTGACTATTATGGCTTTCTAGTCTAGATACACCTCGTTAATATAAAGAGTAATGTTCTGTCTAAGAAGTGCTTTATTCTTGTCATTTAATGTAACCCACAGGTGGCAATGGCCAAGCTGCGCCTAGAAGGGGATAAGATAGCCACAGAGACTTCCCCAGTGTCTTCCTGGATGAGTGATCTGAGTGGATGCAGTGAGGGTGATCACTCGCTTCATAGTTTCAACCAGTCCCAAAGTCAGCAAGGGGAAGCCCTGGCTGAACCCAACCAAATTTCCTTGGGACTGGATCGATCAGGGGATAACGGAAGCAGTGGCTGCTTCAGAAAAGCAAATCTGGAGGAAGAGCTGTCTGAATCCAGAGGGGAGAAGGGAACACCAACCAAGGACAGGTTGAGAAAACTGCCACCATCGATGGCTAAAACGACAATCCAGTCTTTGCCAGCACTTGGGAACCTATGTACCTTAAAGAGCACAAACAGTGCTTACCCTTGTGTAGCTATCAAAGAGATGGCCATACCTGCGATCTGCTCCTCACCAACAAAATACAACTCACAACAGTTAGCCTCCATTTCCAGTGAGATGATCTTCGAGGACCCCTGGTTGATCCGCGGTATGGAGGATGGGAGGCCCACTGAGGACATCGGGCCAGTAAATAGGGATGAAGAGCATTCAAATAGCCAAGCAGGACAGAACATTGAAGCAGCTGGCAATGGGAATCTCAAGAATCTCTGCAGGGATGGTAAGAAAATGTATTTCATTACCTCTGCCTACCACAAACAAACTAGTAGAGGTCTTTTCTTATTATTGACCATTTTAACACTTCAGATTGAATTTATTTATAAGATTGAATTTCACTTCTTTTCGCAGGAGCTGAAGATCATGGTAGCTCTAGTTCAGGCGGAGAGGTGGTGTCATCTCCAGACTCATTCAAAAGAGTGGTGGATGGTTGTGAGATGGTTGCTGGTGTTGCCCAAGGAGAAAGCTTGGCTGATAACTACAACCCAGAAATCCATCGAACTTGTAGTCTACCCCGTGCCTGGAGTCGCGTGAACCGCCACGACGGACTGGATAACACAACAGAGTGCAAGAATATCAGTGCCACATCTTCAACCCCTTGCAGTCCCCGTGCCACACTTGACCGCCGAGGGCTGATTGGAAAACAAGGCTTTTCTTCCCACAAGAAGGGAGGGATCCCACCGTTGCCACCTGTACGTAAATCTAGCCTTGATCTGCGTAACAGGGCAGCCAGTCCATTACATCAGGCCATTCATGAGGTCCCAATACAGGGCAGCTCTACCGAGGATCCATGTGGCATTAGACAACGTGGCTCCAGTATAGACAGCAGTAGACTCTTCAGTGTTAAACTGGAGCAGCTAGCGAACAGAACAAACTCTCTAGGCCGTGGCTCACATCACTATGACTGCTTTTCTCTGGAAAGGGCTGAGAGCCTAAGGGGCGTTGGATCCAACGGAGAGGGCACAATGCCTCGTACCGGCCGAAGCCTCACTCGTGCTGGAAACACTCTTGGAGGTAGTTCTGGTTCAAGCAGCGCCCCACAGTCGCCTGCCAAGTCGAGTGGCCAGTCAAAGATCTCAGCTGTCAGTAAGCTGCTAATGACCAGCAGTCCCAAAGCTAGGAGTCTGTCTGCCTCTAGCACCAAGACTCTCAGCTTTTCTACAAAGTCTCTGAGCCAAGCATCCAGTAGAAGCTCAAGCCTTCCACCAAACGGAAAGGTATGATGTCATTTTTATCAAGTTCACACCAATACAGCGGTACCTCGACTTACGACTAACAACTTTTTTGAGGGACAAGTAGGCCTGGGTGATGAGAGCAACAGTCACCAAACACACGCAGACAGAACTGATCTCCCAATTAACTTGTAGGCTGCTATTTACAGCGTTAGACATCCGTTCCATTTAGACTCTCCCTGTCAAATTGGTTTGTCAGATTGCAATTCTAGCACTGTTAGTGGCACTGACACATGATCATTCGAAGCTATTCCTTCCAGTTCGAGTAAATTCGAGGTCTGTTGTTTTCAATGGTAGCGAATGAGTTTGAACTCTATCTTTGTCTTAAACTTTCTGTCTGCCTTCTCTGCCACAGGCCACTATTCAAGGCCCTATGCAGCAGCAGGGACCCTCTCCTGCATGCTGTTCTACACAGTCTCTGAGCCGCAGTAGAGGGGGAAGTTTTGGTGCCAAGGTGCCCCTACGGGCAGTCAACGGACGTATCTCTGAACTTCTCCAAGGAAGTGCTGGTTCACGTTCCAGGAATCATGCCCAGGGAGGATGTGCCGATCCAACTGAAGACAAAGGGCCTGGAGGAGCAAGGTTGTCTAGGTTTATCCTGTCAAGATGTTCCCTGTGCAGAAATAGATTTATGACAACGTCTTCATTTTTTCCCCACAGTGGAGGGGCACTAATTGCTGGAGGGGTTGCTGGAGGAGGTTCGGGTGAAGAAAGAGCAGCAACGGTCCAAACTCTTCCTTCACCCTACAGCAAGATCACTGCTCCCCGGAAACCACATCGCTGCAGCAGTGGCCACGCCAGCGACAACAGGTATTTGGAAAGCTTGCTGTATAGACCAGGGGTTCCCAACCTTTTTTGTACCACAGACCGGTGTGATTTGGGTCTTTTTTTTCACGGACCGGTGTTCTGTCAAATTTTGCACCCTTATAAAATTTTGCTCCCAAAGCTTTTGTGTCGGTGAAAAAAGCCCTCTTTTATATTCAGTTGGACTCTCAATGTTATCCAACGGTGCTAAAAAACTATTTACATCATAAACATACATGTGCAACACGAAAATGGCGTAAATTAATGCTTAACAACACGGCGAAGTCTTTAAGTGAGAGAGCTGCGAGCAGTTGATGTGTGCAGTTAACATGGCAAACGTGAGGTAATATTCCTTTCTTTAAAGAAAGTTTGTGGTGTGTACTTTGGAATCGCTGCATTCGCGGTCATTTTTAACGTTGCGCGCATGCCAAATTCACCGGCAATGTGCGGCAGAAAAATACAGCAAATATAAAATAACATTTGTTTTTAGCCCCGTCATGTTAAGTGCAGGGAAAATACAACTCACCCGCTGAATCAGTGGGAGGCCTGAACTTGTTTCATTGAGACGAGATGGTCCCGAGATGGAAGAGTGAGAGAAGCTAGCTTCACAGAGATACGATGTTGGAAATTGTAGCAGTTTTCAGTGCGCTCCTAGCGATGTCAGGATATTCCGAAATGACTTTAATCCAGAACCTCAGTAGAGTTGTCTCAAATGAACGTTTAAGGTCGCCGTGATTTGTGATCAGTACAAGCTGATATTCCTGTTGCACAGACATGCTCGAATCACTCGGTTTATTCACATACGGGTCACGAATCCACTGCTTCGAAATTCGTGGGTCTTTAGTGATTGGGAAGTAGCATAGATTTTGTTTTCTTCGAGGTTGTAGGCTCATCTTCTGGCTCGTCAGGTGCCCTTTTCCCCATAAAAAATCTGTCCAAAGACGTCTGGTTTTCAGTCATTCTAGTGTGGGGGCTAATTATTTCCGGGAACAAATGTGATGCGCCTGCCCTACGTCATATGTTATTATCGAGGCCAAGCGCACATAGATATACAAAACAAGATGTACTGCTAACAGTCTAATCAATGCATTTCTATGATGACATCCTATCATGTAGTTGTATATCTAGAGTAGACAGGGATATTGGTGTGTTAGGCGGCACAGGCCAAAGTCAATCGGCCAGAATGCAGTCATTAATTAATTATTTATCGGCAGCCCGGTCGTTGGGGACCCCTGGTATAGACTGTCAGAGTGTCATGCAAATTCAAGGCAACGAGATTTCTTCTTCGTTGTTAAAGATGTATTTTCTTAGCATTAATCCAATCAGAACTAAGGCTTTGTTACAATGAACAATGTCACATTGTTTAAATCAATTATTCTGAGCGTATTTCCTGTTTTGGCTTCTTATAGCAGTGTATTGAGCGGTGAGCTGCCCCCAGCCATGGGAAAGACGGCCTTGTTCTATCACAGCGGCGGTAGCAGCGGCTACGAGAGCATGCTAAGAGACAGTAGCGAGAACACGGGAAGCACTTCTTCAGCTCAAGACTCGATCAGTGAGCATAGCTCGACCACCACCACCACCTCCTCCAGACGCAGCTCCAAGAGCAACAAGAAGAGCAGGGGCAACGCTGGACACTTAGGAGGTGAGGTGTTTGATTGCTTATTAGCAGGGCTGTACAAAAGAATCAGATTTACATTTCCTGGTAGCACAATTGTGGAGGTCAGGGTTGTGCTATTGCCTGTTTTAACCCTAGATTAAATTCATATAAATTGGCCTTTGTAAAGGACTGCGATTTAAAAGGATCACTTTAGGTAATATTTACCCTTATTACCTTTTTAAAGGCTTTCATGATTAATTGAGTGCTTTATTGTGGAAGGACTAGTTTATTATTTTCCTATTCCAATGCTAATTAATCCCTGCAGCTGTAAAACCTGAAATTTCCATTTCAAGATTCATAAAGCCTTATTCTATACCATTGATTCCCAACTAGTGAGTTGTGGGACATTAATATGCCGAGAAAAATCCTTAGATGTGCCTGTAGCACTCTCTTGGATGAAAAAAAAAGGATTTTTATACTGTAACTAATTTTTCTTCATCTATCGATGCCAATGACAAATTGTAGCAAGCAAAACAATCGGATGTCCTTCTGCTCGATAGAAGATGGTAGAGAATTAACCAATGTACAGTATACACATTTTGGGACATTTTTCTGATAAAATTAATTTTTATAGCAAAGCAGTTCAAGTTGTGTTCAGAATTTGTTACTTTCCCCATATTTCCTTGCATTTTTGTGTTTCTTTCATTGGGACTCTAACACGCCCACTAAGCACTTCCAGCAGCACAAAGAATTGAGCTTTACACAATCGATTTTAGGCTGTAAAAGTCCACATCGTGACAAAGAGTAGTCTTCAGGGTGTCAAAAAGTAGAAATAAAAAAAAAAAAAAATGTGCGCGTCTGTGAGCTGTGCAGTGAATGTACTTGCACAAGGAATCAGGTAGGAAAGGTGACCCCGACCAACCATGTGTGAAATAGTAGAGGTGAACTGCTGCTGCTGGCCATAATGAATCTACATTCACCAGCACACTGCGCAGGAGTCTTAATATGGCAGCCAGATCACAAGCATGTCAATGAATACGCGCATCAAATCAGCTTGGATACAGCCCGCTTAGCGCAGTTTGCCACTGATTATTGATTTAAATTGGAATAACCTTGACTGGAGTGCAGAACCACCTCCTGCCAGGCAGCGTCGTGTCTGAATTAGGCTTGCATTTTGGGAAAAAAAATAGTTCTTAAAGGAGCTTGCTCACTGTCATGAAAGTGAACTCTGAGGCGAGGAGAATAGACCCTACTCACATGACGTCACAACCACGCCCCCGCGCCATATTGTCCGTCAACTCGTCGTGTTGATGCATTACCGCTACGTAAATTCCTCCTATGATGGCGTGTTTTTCTGCTCGTTACTATTAATAATCAAAATGGTGAAGGCATGTGTGGCGGTCGGTTGCAATAACAGAGAAGATAGACGGAGAGACTTGAGATTCTACAGTATTCCGAGAGACCCGGAGAGGAGAGCGAGATGGACTGCTGCAATTCGACGAGAAAACTGGGCTCCAAACGATTACCACAGATTATGTAATAGTCATTTTATATCTGGTAAGATGCATTTAATATATATTTAGAGGGTTTGGGCTGACAACCACAATTAAGATCATTGCTAGGCTAATCGCCGACAACATACACTCAGACGTTGTGAATGAACTACCTGAAAATATATAATTATAAGGGGATAATAAGACAGTTGTCATACAATTAATTTACAATTTCACTATTGAGGTCAAACGCCAAAAAATAAATTCAACTAGGCACAATCTGTAGTAGTGCTATCGCACTTCATATTTATTACATATTGTATATGTATGTAGTGAGAGTGCTATCGCTAAACCATATGAAAAACATTAAAAGCCCTAGCTCCATTGACAAATGACATGAAATACATTAGACTTGACAGTGGATGTTAGCAAGAACAAAAGATTTTGAATTGAAAATTTCGTAACTCAACTTCCCGAGCACAAGATAGATTCCTGCCGAATTTTCGTGGACGAGGACCTGTTTCACCCAACCAGCAACGAAGTATTTATAAGCCTCCAAGCTCTTAAAGTTTTTCAAACTTCCGTGAGAATAGGCTGATTTTGTGTGGACAAGATAGTTGTAAATATCAGGGTAGCAGATGTCAGGCAGAGACGGCGAAGACAGCGGGTCGAAAAACATCGATTTAGGCATCAAATATGGATCTGGCGAATGGATAAACTAAAGCTTTTCCACATAACGCCTTTTATGCAACGCATCCAATGAGTTTACAGCGTCAGATAACACCGGGGCTTCCATGAATTGTTTTATAAATTCCACGACTAATTGAAACCATTGAGAATAGGGCTAAAAAATGACGGACAATATGGCGGCCGGATACAGCGACACGTCATTTTGTAACGTAGGTGAGTAGGGTCTATAGCCAAAACCATAGGCGGAGTTTGACTTTTGGGCCAAGGGGGGGCACAACATGTTGATGACCCCAAAACGCAGTGTCAGCAATAAAATTAACTTGCAAGAATATTTATAATAATACGTTGAAAATGAGTGTTTTTGTTTTGTTTCCTTTCTTGAAGGGAATTCTAAATCAGGCTGCGTAGGACAGCTATACTTTTCGCCAAGCTCGTCATCCAGTTACGCCCGCTGGTGTCGTGCCAATGTAGTTACCCCAATCAAAAATTGTATACACTGGGCGAAGCCATATAGAGGTAGATTTGTGTCTTCGTTATTCAATCAAAGGAAATGTGTATGAATGCAAAAATAAATTTGAAACTTGAAATTTGAAATGCATTTGAAAGCTATTTTTCTTTGAAAAATTTTTTTTTTGATTGAAGTCTTTTTTTTTCTTTTTTTTAATTGAAGCAACTTTTTTGATTGAAGTAATGTTTTGTGTTCGGGCCACATTTTGGCTAGGACATCTGTGTCTTTATTATTCAATCAAAAAATAAGTTGCTTCAAACAAAAAAATACATATTTTCAAACAAAAATCACTTCAATCAAAAAACGAAAAATTTCAGGTTTTGAGTTTTTGAATGCGAAAAAATATTTAAGACTCAAATATTTGCATTTGAACACTTAATTTTTAATTTAAAAAGTTTTCTTTGTTTTTAGCAATCCTTTTTGTGTTTGGGCCATATAATGGGTAGGACATTTGTGGCTAAAGCATTCAATCCCCAAAAAAGTTGCTTCAATAAAAAAAAATATTTTCAAACAAAGAGAAAAAAATCATTTGAAAAATAAAATTGCCCTCCCCTATTTTTATTTTTTAAATAATATGCAAAGCAAATGACCATCTAAGGTGCTAGTCACATGATCTGTTTGAAAAACTAATTTTGACCCATTATAAAAATATCTTTTTTTTGGATAATTTAATTCATTTTTGTTGTTTGCTTTATTGCTGTACAACTTTTATATATATAGGAAAGTCAATTACATGCAATGACACTTTTCCGCCACCGGTGGGGGGTGGGGTGATCCCCCTTAAACTCCGCTTATGGCCGAAACTGCCATTGACTTAAACTCCGCTTATGGCCGAAACTGCCATTGATGACATCCAAACATGTGGCTCCTTTCATCCTCCTGCTGTGAATTTAAAGTTTGTTACTAGTATATGTCCAATCCATTCAACAGGAAGTGGTTTAACATTAACAGGAATTGGCCCAGCAAACTAAAATCTGTAGAAAGTGAACCAAAATTATCCAATTAATTAGAAATTATCTAAAAGCAACATGAAGTAACCTGGAAGTGCATCAACACCCAGCAGGAAGTGACCTAAAATCAACAAAAGTGTCCAAGAATTTCCCCAAAATAAATAGGAAGTGACGCGGAATTGCTCTAAAATAAGAGGAAATGATGGGGTAATGCCCCCAAAATCTTTATGATGTGACAGGAACCGATCTAAAATTGCCCCCCAAGCAAAAGGAAGTGTTGTGAACTCAACAGTAATTGACCCAGAATTGCTGTAAAGTCAATAGCAAGTCATCTGAAAGGTCCCCAAATCTACAGGGAGTTGCCCAAAATTATCCCAAATTCATCAGGAAGTAACCTAAAACCTTAAGGAAGTGACTGGAAAATTTCCTCAAAATAAACAGGAAGTGACGCTAAAAGACACAAGTTTGTTGACCACCATATCTTACTTTTCTGTGCGTGACTGTAGCCATATTAAAATAACCTCTTAAAAAACCTTTGTATAAGCTCATTTTATCAAAAAATACAGTCAGATTGTGTATGTTTTTGACTATTTTTATGACTACACTGTTCTTCGTGGTATTTTTAGGCCTCCAGCGTCGTCGGTTGATTCCAGCACTGACCTTGGACTCTTCCCTGTCACCTCATCGTTCCGCAAAGCAGGCCGCCACGTCCTCTTCGTCCTCTTCCTCCAGCCCAGGTGCATGCTGGGTAGATGGACCTTTGGGGCCACCCGCTTCTGCAACCCTGCGAGGTCCAGCGACCACAGCGGAGGCCTTCGAGATCAAGGTATATGAAATCGATGATGTGGAGCGCCTGCAGAAGAGGAGAGACAAGGGTGGTACCAAGGTGAGAAAAATAGCAACACGAGAAGTTTCTTGAGCCACAATGCTTTTCACCTCTTCATAGTTTAATATTAGAATCAGTGACAGACCTAATTTTTATTTGCTGTAACTGATGTTTATTGCACATGGTGATAAAACACTTCAAGTGAGGCAGGTAGGTTAATTACATCGTTCAGTGACTGATGCTGAGAGAAAAGCATTATCATGCAATTTAAAATGTCACTTGGAATAAGTACTTTCAGTATTAAACTTGAGCTTTTTAATAATCATAACCAAATGGCCTAGATTTCCAGTTCTTGTCACACATTGAACGCCAAAGGCATTTCATGGTTCGAGGTTTGGTCGCCACATATAAATCTAGCATGAAATGATGCCACAGAGCTGTTTCTTAGAAAATAAAGCATGAAATTAGAGTCCTCTGTTAGTGTTTTCAGAGGTATACTAACTTCTAGCTCCTCCTTGCAGAAACCAACAGAAATCATAGAGGCTACACTGGGAAGTGTGATTGTATGAAAGTGTGTTAAGACTGGAAAAGCTTCTCAGCGTCTCTACAATACGTGCACTTACTTTGTGTGTATGTGTCAGGGGACGGTGTACGGCAGTGGCAAGCTTCGCCTGCTGGAGCACCGTCAGCAGCGCATCAGCGAGGTCCGAGCAAAGTACCAGTGTTTGAAGAAAGAGCTGGAACAGACCAAACAGCATCTGATGCTAGAGCCTCACACATGGACCACTGAATGTAAGTGGAATTTTACGTAAAGCGCTTTATATGGAAATGTTGTTTATGCCTGTTGTTAACCCATTTTATTTTTCTTTGAAAACTGGTTGTTTCTGTGTACACATATAAATGTTGCAAAGACCACTTTGATATTTTTTACCTTTAATTTTTAATTTTAAAAATTAATTAGTGTATTTAAAGATAGCATTAAAAAAAATCTGCTTATGTCAGCTAAATGTTCAAAAACATGACCTCAATAAAGCACTGGAACTGGATTTATGTCCTGTTAACATACTCCAGGAGAGTGTGTATGTATGTGTATTATGAAGAACAGATACTGTATTTGTTAACTCAAATCAGGAATGGCAAACTCATCTTTATCGCAGGCCACATCATAGTTGTGGTTTGCTTTAGTGGGCCATTATATCCAACAAGTGCTGCCACGATGAATCGACAACTACCGTAATTTCTTGAATATAAGCTGCACCCGTGTATAACGCGCACCCCAAATTTATTTGTAAAATCTAGGGGAAATTATTGTACCCGTGTATAACGCGCACCCTAATTTTAGCACCAATAAATAGAAGAATACAAGAAAACAGCTCGTGTACAGATACAGAAATGTCATTTTACTGACTGGTGAAACACAGCACAAGCATAGCACATTGGTAGTTCAAAACATGACCGTTAACTGACAATATGCACGGTAATAATATGATCTGACAACTTCTCCAACTTACCAAAATCCAGGAGAAAACAAAACAGATGTGACTTTTCTTTTAAAGCCTGCTGTATAACTTGATTGTTTCATCATGATGAATAAATGTTTCTTCCATGGAGTGATACAGTAAAATAAAAGTGAGGACCAAAGTCGGAAATCGGAATGAGCGCATCGCTACTGTAACAAGAAGAACTATTGTTATTTGGGTTTGAGTTTCCCGAGGGACAGATATAGTTGACGGACACAGGAAGTCTGTATTGTGTTACGCTTGTTATGGTCTCAGTTGCCAAGTTGCAATAAACGTTGACTCAAATGAGTTCAAGAAACTAAATTCTGTGCTTTATGAAGAGTGAAAAAAGCAGAATTTAACACAGACGAAATCATTCGACCAATCAGAGTGAAGTATTACCGAAACAAAATGGTGACGTCATGTACCGTAATGGTCGGCAACGGATCGATGCACAAGTTTTCTTTAACACAACATAGCGGTGTCAATAAAAAAAATCGGTCTTTATATATATGTATATGATATATATACTGTATATTTCTGTCTACATCCCTGAACCCGTGTATAATGCGCACCATGATTTTACAAGTTGATTTTGGGGAAAAAAAGTACGTGTTATATTCGGGAAATTACGGCAATCGATTATCAAATGAATCACAAAATATTGTGATCGGTGATAATTACTGGTTATATTGTTGTCGCAATAATTGCCGGGGTCCTCTTTTTTTTTTTTTAACTTCCTGATAGCAAATATTTTGTCATCTATTGTTTTTATTTCCTTAAAAAAATAAAAACTGTAAATAGTCTTTTTCACATTTTTACAATTTATTTTTAACTAAAAAAGGAAAATACAGTGGTACCCTGACATAAGATCATGTCAACATACCATCCTTTCGGCATCTGACGTAAAAATTTCATTTGTCATTTGTCTCGACATATGACAACATGCTCGAAATATGACGATTTACAACAGTGTTGTAATTTCATTTCTTTCGCGCAAGACGGCAGCACTGCGGATTTTCTTGAGTGAGAAATCAACATGGGTCCCATGAAGATTAGTGCAGGTGGTGTAAAAAGGAAAAAGGTAACGCTTACTGTTGAAATTAAGATGGAAATAATCGAAAAATATGAGCATGTTGGGCGTGTCAGTGAACTGGTTTGGAATATATCTACCATCTTGATGGTCCTGCTCGAAACTCCGTTCGCCAATCTTCATAAGTTAAAGTGACAGTTATTATTATTGTAACATCGGTAAGGAAGTCGCCAGCTTCGTCAAGTTTTTCATCATTTATTTTAGAACCACAGCTACTGTCAGCTGTAACCGACGCCAACAACAGAACATGGAAAGAACGTAAATACTACCCTCTCCGCCGCACCTCTCTCACTCGTCAGTCACACGTTGCGTTCAGGAATAGCATGCAAAAAAAAAACAAATCGCCAAATTAGAACCCAATTCGTTACATTATTATTAAGATTTGTTTATAATTTATATATTTTGCTCTATGTAATTGTGATTTGTAATTGTACCTGAAGTATTAAGGAGGGATTTAACATAGGTTCTTGGGCTGTGGAACGAATTAATCGAATTTCGAATTACAAACCAGGTCCTGGAACAAATTACATTCGTATGTAGCGGTACCTCTGTAAAGTAAATACTCCCATTTTATGGATCAATTTTTCATTATTTTACATTTTTGGTTTTAAAACAAAAAAAGAAAATGTGGGAAAACAGTGAATATTCTCTTTTTAAACTTGTTTTTCAATTTTCTGTTTTTAAATCTTTAAAACAAAGAAAAATACAGTAACTATTCTGTTGTTTTTTTTTAAACACAATTTTAAGATATAATGGTAAATAGTCTGTGAATTCTGTAGTCAACCATCTTTTATTGAGGACTACATACATTTTAATTAAATTCCAGTGAAAAACATGAATTCCCTGCACCTGATTGATGTTTGGGGCGGCGTAGCTCAGTGGTAAAGTAGTCTTTCTCTAACGCAGAGGTTGTGGTTTGGATTTGCCATTCTGAAGGCCTCATCAGGGTATCCTTGAGCAAGATATTGAACCCCACCTTGCTCCTCATGCTGCGTCATGAGTAGGTAAATAAGGATATAGTGTCAAAGCGTGTTAAGTGCCTTGAATGTGGAAAGGCGCTCAACAAGTGTAACTCCATTTACTTTCGACGGCCATACATAATGACATGCCGGAAGGTTCTGCCCCCCCAGACCTTGCGTTTGACACCTGTGACTGAAATTGTGATGATAAACTTGCTCATGGTTATAGATGATCACTAGCATCAGCATTCTTGCCAGCTTATGTCATGGTTGAAATTTCAATGGAGAAGCTTGATTACATACCCAAGTGTAATGAATGTAGCTTTATGTGAGTTTGCTGGAGGGTTCATTGTGGGGGCAACGACATCAGACCTCACAAACTGGATGTGCCGCTTTTCCTCGGATGGATGAGGATCCGTATGCAAGAACGTGATCAGACTCTGTGATAATATTCTTACTGCAATCACATAAAGAGCAACATTACGGCAAGGGGAAAGTGCATAAAAGCCTCATTACAAAGATGAAGTAGAGCAAAAAACATAAGCAGTGGCCTCCGTTAATAGAGTCACTACAAATCAATACAAAGTAGCACTTAATCCTGTGATGAAACACTCATTGAGGTTTGCTGATTGGTTCGATGTGCTTGAAAAACCTTGTGAATGATCTGAAACTCATCTGATCGCAACAGAATTAAACACCTATGTGACATTTTGGACATAGTGTGTCGGTTAAGAGTTCAAGTCATTCTATAGTCTAAGTCCACCAACCAGCTGCTGGAAGAATGACATTCATCCCTCATGGAACATTCTTTGAATCTCAATAAAACATCTTTGTTTAGCTTAAGATCAATTGTAAATATACATGAGAAAACAAGACATTTGACCAAATAATGAAATTTTTTCAGACAATCAGTGTCTTTATTTTAGATGTACATTGTTGAAAACAGCCAAAAATTGCATCTCAAATGTGACTAGAAAAAAAACAAGGAATTCACTGCTTTCACTCCAAAATCTAAGATCTTACAATAAAAAATAAAAAAAAAACGTTTTGATGAGCTCACAAATAAACTGTCGAAATACGCTGCTGTTTTTTAAACTGCGACATCATATCCGAGTCTCTGCACTTCTCATTCGGTATACAACTTTGCTTGAACCACATTAACTATATTGTAATATCATATGGTACAACACATTTCCAACGTACAGTGGGGAAAATAAGTATTTAGTCAACCACCAATTGTGCAAGTTCTCCTACTTGAAAAGATTAGAGAGGCCTGTAATTGTCAACATGGGTAAACCTCAACCATGAGAGACAGAATGGTGAAAAAAAATCACATTGTTTGATTTTTAAAGAATTTATTTCTAAATTTGAGTGGAAAATAAGTATTTGGTCACCTACAAACAAGCAAGATTTCTGGCTTTCAAAGAGGTCTAACCTCTTCTAACGAGGTCTAACAAGGCTCCACTCGTTACCTGTATTAATGGCACCTGTTTTAACTCATTATCGGTATAAAAGACACCTGTCCACAAACTCAGTCAGTCACACTCCAAACTCCACTATGGCCAAGACCAAAGAGCTGTCGAAGGACACCAGAGACAAAATTGTAGACCTGTACCAGGCTGGGAAGACTGAATCTGCAATAGGTAAAACGCTTGGTGTATAGAAATCAACTGTGGGAGCAATTATTAGAAAATGGAAGACATACAAGACCACTGATAAACTCCCTCGATCTGGGGCTCCTTGCAAGAGGGCCACCCCGTGGCGTCAAAATGATAACAAGAACGGTGAGCAAAAATCCCAGAACCACACGGGGGGACCTAGTGAATGACCTACAGAGAGCTGGGACCACAGTAACAAAGGCTACTATCGTGACACAATGCGCTGCCAGGGACTCAAATCCTGCACTGCCAGACATGTCGCCCTGCTGAAGCCAGTACACGTCCAGGCCCGTCTGCGGCTCGCTAGAGAGCATTTGGATGATCCAGAAGAGGACTGGGAGAATGTGTTATGGTCAAATGAAACCAAAATAGAACTTTTTGGTAGAAACACAGGTTCTCGTGTTTGGAGGAGAAAGAATACTGCATTGCATCACAAGAACATCATACCCACTGTGAAGCATGGGGGTGGAAACATCATGCTTTGGGGCTGTTTTTCTGCAAAGGGACCAGGACAACTGATCTGTGTAAAGGAAAGAATGAATGGGGCCATGTATCGAGAGATTTCGAGTGAAAATCTCCTTCCATCAGCAAGGGCATTGAAGATGAGACGTGGCTGGGTCTTTCAGCATGACAATGATCCCAAACACACAGCCAGGGCAACAAAGGAGTGACTTCGTAAGAAGCCTTTCAAGGTCCTGGAGTGGCCTAGCCTGTCTCCAGATCTCAACCCCATAGAAAATCTGTGGAGGGAGTTGAAAGTCCGTGTTGCCCAACGACAGCCCCAAAACATCACCGCTCTAGAGGAGATCTGCATGGAGGAATGGGCCAAAATACCAGCAACAGTGTTTGTAAAGCTTGTGAAAAGTTACAGAAAACGTTTGGCCTCCGCTATTGCCAACAAAGGGTACATAACAAAGTATTGAGATGAACTTTTGGTATTGACCAAATACTTATTTTCCACCATGATTTGCAAATAAATTCTGTAAAAATCAAACAATGTGATTTTCTGTTATTTTATTTTATTTTTTTCTCCACATTCTGTCTCTCATGGTTATCCCGTGTTGACAATTACAGGCCTCTCTAATATTTTCAAGTGGGAGAACTTGCACAATTAGTGGTTGACTAAATACTTATTTGCCCCACTGTATACATTTAATATCATAGTTGTCCCTTAATGACATTTTAACCGATAACAGATATCCCTATGTTGTCCAACTCCAAAAATCCGATACCCATATCAAAACAGTACAGATTTATAGGGTCGTGGACATAACATATTCATTATTTTTTCAATAATGTATTGTTCATTTAGTTTTTGCACGTTGAATGCAAATGGTCTGCTCACATAACAAATCCCAAGCATCTTAGTTTAGAGAAATCTAATGGTCAATACCCACAACTTCTGTGCTAAACTGTGACCAGCGCTTGGACAAAGACAGAAGGCTTCTACATTCACTTTGACGGCACCATGCAAATTGGTCCAAAACTGATAATGAAAAAGCGGTGGTGATATTAGCCGATATCATTTTAAAATCCTTTAATCGTCCGATATTATCGGCTACCCGATAAAATCGGACGACTCTATTTAATACTTTAAATGGGTTACTGAATTTACTGCATATCAGATTACCCTGAAATCTTAACCTGCTATTTTCTTGTTTTGTCCAGTCGAACTGCAACAGGTGTACGAGGTGGACTCGCTGGAGTATTTAGAAGCTCTAGAGATGGTGACGGACAAACTGGAGAACAGAGTCAATTTCTGCAAAGCTCACCTCATGATGATCACCTGCTTCGACGTATCGTCCAGACATCGATAAGATGCACTGCGAGCTTGCAGATCATCTGTCAATATAGAAGATGACACCTGATATTTTAATAGGATTTTTGTAAAGGACTGACCCAACGAACCTCATGTATTCTCCACTTGTTGGAAAGCAGGACAGCTGATGGATGAATCAATTAGACATGTACTGAGAAATCTAATCGGCCTGTGGGGAGAACCTGTCTGTTCATCTGGAACAGCAGAAGAGCTGAACAAGCATTTTACAAGGAAGCTTTCTAACAACCAAATGGCAACAAAAGAACCATACTGACACTTTTTTTTCTCTTAATATCCTTTATACGGATCTGTAAGAAATACAAAATAGGGAGTTGGGCCTACAGCATGGCCTCTTGTGCAGCTAGTCAAAGTCAGAAAAACAATGAGAAAAAGTGCCTTTTTAACATTTTAAAAATATCAAGAAGGAGAATAATCTCCTTGGCTTTGTCTACGTACAGTACGGTGCTAGTATAGTATAGTGAAACACAAAAAATGTCTTTTGAACCGAGAGATTTACAACGATAGAATTGGTGTCAATGGTAGCCAGTGAGTTCATCAATCCCAGCCAACAACAGAACACAACCATTTTTAACGTATTTTGTATGACGGAAAATAGTGATTTAAACTCACTGCCACCATAAAGCGCTCAGAGTTGGAGTTACTTGTATCTATAATAGTGATTTTGTTGCTTTGTTATAGCTTGAACCCTGCTTAGACAGGATGTTTGCATAATCACATTGGTGAAGAGACTTCAATTCAGTGATTTAAGACAAAAACAAACCTAAAAGAGGTTATTAAATCTTAAATCAGGTTATTTATAAGATTAAAAAGGGACCAAAAATATGTTAGATCATCGTCAGCACAGTGTTAAAACAGGTTAAAATTGAATTCTTGACTTTCTACTCAAACATTCCTACGCAGCACACTGATGTCGTATGGATGTGATGGCTGGTGAGACATTTCTTTCCACTCTGCGCATCCATCGATCGACGCTTGTCTGTTATTTGTATCCGTGTTGTTCTGCTCTATTTGTAAAGAAACGCAATGACTCGTCAATGTGTGTGTTTTATAATAAGTGAAGACAATGGGACTATGTAGAGACCTTTAACTTCGACACATCTTTGCAGTTAGCTCTCACATCTATGGTTTGGTTCAGATGACTTTTTTTTTAAAATGTCATGGATCTGGAGCGCGTCAGCTAATGAAGCCTTCACACAGATGTCTTTTCACAATTAGAGAGCGCTTCAGTGGTACTAAACTGGAATAAGCCATCAAATAACTATTATTCAAGGAAAATAGTGCTTGTGTTTAATTAAATTACGCCATTAGGTAAGTATTACATTTCTATAATGCTTTTATCGCTGAGACAAGGTTGAAAATTTCGTTTAGAAATAAGAAAATTTAATTAATGACTGAAAAAAATGCAGTCTAGTTGTGGCTGCCAATGAACAACAACAACAAAACAATGGAAAAGGACTAAATTTAGGAAAAAAAAGATGACAAGGCAGGGATCTCTGCCAGGTTCCATGTCGTTTACATCGTTTTATATCCTATGGTGCTTGAGATGTTTATGCTCTAAATGTTTGTACAAATATAAATATATGAAAGAGTGAGTTTGTGTCAGAATTAACCTTTAAAAATAATCTTTAACATCACTATTGCAGCTTTGATACTTCACATTCCTCCTCCCTCTCCGATGCTATTCGTTCAATGTATGCCAAATTGGAGATGATGTTACATACAGTAGCAGGAAATATATTGTGTGAGGTACGGACCTTTTCATGGCTGCCTGACTGAGTGGAAGTCATTTATCTGCGAATGCGGAGGCAGATAGGAGGTAATCTCCTGGGAACAGAAAAAAAAAACAAGTATGTTTGAGAAACTGGCCTCGAGATGTGTTTCGACAGAAAGTGCAACATCGGAACGTTTGCTGTTTTTTCTCATAGTGAATCAAAGTCTATTTATTTCAGTTATTAATGTGTATTTATTTAAGCCTTAAGGTTACTATGCATTTAAGATGGAAAAAAAGATAACTGTACTGTATATACATGCCAAAAACATTTATTAAATGTACTGTTAAGCCCCAAAATGATTATGTATACTGCTCAAGTAAATTTCTAAGTTGAAAGTGACTCAAGAAACAGACAAAAGGGTTTTAAAAAAACCTGCTTTCATTCTTTCTTTAAACAGTTTGGCTAAAAGATTGTAAATGTTACAAAATAAATTTTTCAAAACCTGCCGAGGGTAAGTAACTTGGGGTCTAATGGCATCTATTGTACACATATCATTCATATACTCCTCTATTATTTCATTCAGCCATTTTAAAGAAGAAATGAAAACGTGAAAAAAAAAAAAACTGAAAACAATTGTAACTGCAATCTGTATTAATAACTTCTAATGTGTTCAAAATAGACGTTTTGAGAACCCATTTTTGAAGTGGTTTCTTGGCCAAATCTGTAGATAAATTTTGATCATTTTCATGTCAAAAAACAAGTTAACAAATCTCAGTTTATTCGTACGAGTCTGATTTTTTTCTTTCATTTTGTTTGGTATGTTAGTCGTAAGTGCCATGTCATCATGAGTCGAGCTCGGTGTGAAAATTCAAAAGTATGTCAAGTGTGATATTCTCTGCATGATTCCAGACTGGAACTGTCTTTTGACACAGCAAGTTGGTGGACGAACAAGATGGCCGAATGTAAATAAAGGAATGTATTCAACAAATTTGACGTGTGTCTGCTTTCTTGAAAAAGTATATTCATACACTGTTCTATTGTATTATTAATTGTATTCATTCGCAGGGCCGGCCCAGGCCATTTGGGGGCCCTAAGCAAAATGATGCAAAGGGGCCCATATTTTTGGCCCACCATTTCGTCACGATGTACTGTGAAACCCATACATGCAATCCAACCCATACGTCCATATTTTGTATATTAATCAGATTTTGTTGCACTGCATACTTCAAACTTCTCACCCCAAATGATTGTCAGTACTTACAGTAGATAGCGCCAAATATTTTTCTAAAAGAGGAAAGAAAGAAGTTAAGGAAGAACTTTACTTTTTTTAAAGCTTGTAATCAAGTATCAAAACTCACAAAAGTCAAATAAAGCAAACTGTAGTAAACGAAATAGAATGTACATTAAACAACTGCCAGATTGGGGGCCCTCTAGTGGTCAGGGGCCCTAAGCAGCTGCATAGTCTGCATATAGGCTGGGCTGGCCCTGTTCATTCGTTAAGTACAATTTATTTCCCGATGGCGGTACTGCTGTGAAAACTAGCACAGCTCCTTCTCAAATGAAGGTCAGTTTCTTTCACCCACCGATGACTCAGCACAAGGAGTTTGAATGCATGAGCAAATCTATTACGGCTGATCTCAGAAGCAAAAAGCTTCTGTTGTATGGCGTACAACAAAATTCAGCACACACATCTGAATAACGTTAGCAACTCGCGTCAGAAATACAACTTTTTCTACTGGATGACTACTTCTGAGTAGAAATGGTCATAACGAGAGATCTACCAACGGTTATCAACCGTGGTAAGTCTGCTTCTAGTTTAAGTCTACTTCCATTGTAAATTTGTACTTCCATTGCTTTGCATCATTTTGCGTTTTTGTTGTGGCTATTTTCTTTTTATTGTGTCTATTAGCATTTTTGCTTAACAAAGCATTTGAAATTTGCTTATCACTTCCTGGCCACCGTAAGTGAGGCTACAGCATAAAAAAAAGCAAAAACCTGTCTTTTTCTCGTTCCATAACAAGCCGGGTCATTGGCAGGCACTATTGTACCACATCGTCCACCAGCTGGGATGAAAACCACATAAGCTACACACACAGTTTTGATTTCCGTGAAATGCATTGAAATTTGCTGTAAATTCTGGAATTGTGGATTTCTGGGGGAACTAACCAAAAGTGTTGTTAATAACGGCGTTAGAGTATAATGACATGAATTTTTTCAGTAGTGAGTAATCTAATTAATTACTTTTCCCATATTTGCAATGCTGTTTAGTGTGGTATTAAAAAACATAACTGTTTCAAAACCACAATTTTTTTCTGTCATACCGTAGTACAGTATTAGCTATTTTTTATGTCCCAATGAATGCAGCGAGAAATGACTTGGAGCGGCAGCGCTCACCCCTCCCCTCCGGTTGTTGCTCTGACTTGTACGTCGGTGACAACGCGGTCTCTGTCAAAACTACACCTGAACTTTTTCAAAACGGTCTCAAAAAAGTATAGTCTAATACGGGAGTATTTCGGCTACCGAAAAGAAACAGACGGACGCAGCTTAGAGTAGGAACGACAGCCGACGTGCAGGCAACACCTCCAACATGATTTCACATTTACGTGACAATCAAACGTCACTTGACACAAAATTTTAGGTAAGAAAATGCTGTCATGAACGTTTCCCACCAACTAAGAGAGTTCACTCCAACGTGTTTCGTGTGTCTAGCGATGGTAAAACAAATATTATAGTAAGCTTGTTAACAAGGATGTTAACGTGGCTAGTTAGCATGCCAAGACGGCTAACTATTTTTCTCGCTATTAGCGTGCTTTTGTAGTCTTTGTAGCCATTGTAAACATCTGTTCAAAATGAACAGCCAGTGGTGTTTTTGTGACTTTCTGTGTTGAGAAAGGGTGTGTGTATGTGTAAATAATGATACGAGCCTTGCTCTCACTCTCCATTAATATTCAACTAATTAATATTAATAGTAGTAGTGAGATATTAACCCAGAAAAGGTGAAAATACTCACATTCCTGCATCATAACTTGGACTGAGAGAGAAATATGTAGAAAATGAGCAAGTCTCTAAAAATGTTGAGATGGAGCTTTAAAAACAGTGAAGTACCTGCTATATATATTATTTAGAAGTGTTTTGACTTTTTTATGGAAAATAATTATTTTTGTTTAAATGTTTGGCAACTTGAGCTGTGGCTGTGGGTTTAGTCTATAAATTCTATTTATTGGAATTTTATTTAAATATTTCAGTTTTTTTTTTTTTTTAAATCGTATTTATTTTAACATTATATTCATGTTGATGTTCCAATTTGCAAATATGTTGTGGAAAAAAAAAAAAAAAAAAAAAATCCTGGTAAATGGATTTTTTCCCCCAACCCATACATCTCAAAATAACATTTTAAAGCTATACTGTACTTGGAATAGCATGATACCTGTGGTATTTTTGCTGAAGGTCATTATCGTCAAAATCTCATACCGGCACATGCCTAATGGGCGTGTTACTACAATTTGGTTGAATGAAGCGTGAGTTGTCAGATTTTGTCACACACACAACTGCCTGGGAGAGAGCAGAGCAGGAGGAGTGAAGAGGAACGGGCGGGGTGGGGCTGACACCGTTGCAATTGCAATGATGATTGGATAGATGGGCTATTCGCACACAGTGCTGTTAATCACGGCGTTAGAATATAACGGCGTTACTAAAGGCTTTATTTTCTTCAGTAGTGAGTAATGTAATTAATTACTTTGCCCATCTTGCCAACGCATTTACCGTTACTGAGGCGGGAAAGCCGTGCATTACTATGCTTTACGATGTTGGTTGACTGACGCGAGAAAAGTCTAAAAAAGACAGACTCACGGAGACGAGAGAGCAGAGCAGGAGTGGGGAGGAGGCAAGGGAGTGTGACGCCGTTGCAAACGCGATGCTACTATGCTAGGTGGCTCCAATAATACCTGACTGTAGCCGATAGCCTACAAACTACGCCCACATGATGCTTCGGTAGATATCACATATATACAGAACTAGATTCAAATGACAGACACGGCGGCATTAACAACACATATAATAAAAAACTACATGTGTTAAAGCAGTAGACCTCTCAGGAAGGCTCTATTGTAGAGAACCTTCCTAGCGACCGTGAGTAACTTTTTATTTAAAATGCTCCTAAATCGGCAAAACTTAACTTAAATCTATCTTTAAATGATGTAACGGTTTTAAAACTTACACAGGTAGAAAATAGACATAAGGGAACTAATGCAATAACAGGAGCAATTTTAACAACTTAAACAGTTGATTCACAACATTAAATGACTTCCACACATAGCAAAGGTTACTATCTAGTTATCACAATATCCGCAATACCCCTTTGTCTAGTTAAGTTTAGGGTAAAGAATTGGGCTAGAGCCAATTATCCCAAAAACCCTTTAAACTTCACATTGTGTGACCTGTTTTTTTTTTTTTTGAGGGAAAAAAACAAACATAAAAATTATCACCAGTTACTTTGCCAAGTAACTAATTACTCTTACATTCAGGTAACTGAGTTACTGACGAAATTACTTTTGGGGAAAACTTTGCTGAAAAAAATTATAACTGTAATTACTTTTTTAAAGTAAGATTAACAACACTGCTTGCACATGCTGTCTCACTTCACGCTATAAATACCAAATGTCCTAAAATACTGTAAATTGTGGTTTTATTCTTCAATCTAGTTAATATAAACATCTTTGATGTGAAAAATGTTATAGAATGTACAATTTAATAAAGTGCAGAACAAGAAAAGAAACTTCAGTTACTTGCAATGAGGTAACAGTTACTAACTCAATTACTTTTAAGGGAGAAGGAATTTATAACTAATTACTTTTTTAAAGTAAGATTAACAACACAGCTAACTAATGGTTATCAATGACATCATATTATAACTACTTTGTATAGGCTCTGTCTGCAGATAAACGTGCGGACTGAGACAGGTTATGAATTTAATTTAACGCATGCAGTGAGAGTGATGAGTCTGATTTAATGGTCTGTGACAGTTGATTGGGGGGGGGGGAGCGGCTGCGGAAAATAACCGTTGAAAAAAAGATACTGTGTTGTGATGTTTCTATTGCACATTTCATAAATTAAACATTGATAAGGTTCTTGCTTTGCGTTCTATGTTGTTGAATCAAATTGAATCCCGAACGACTATGGTAAAGAGCCAGTTATTCACAATTGGCTATTTAAGACTCTTTACCATGTAGATAGCAGAAAGTGTCAGAAAAGCAAAACCTTTTATTTGTAAAAGCAAACACAATATCACCGTAATCCTCACATAACCCATAAACACACTTTAACCTCCCAGAGGAAATGCTGTCATCCTTTTTACAAAGAAGCAAGCATGCAATTGTGTGGAGCATTACAGCATTCCATCAGACACTCTCCATCCTTAACACACACTGACACAATAACCCACAATAACAGGGATTACCACAGGAAGTGTGTGTGATAGATATGTGGCAACGGGACGATGGATGTTTTGAGAGCCTGACTTTGCTGAACATACATACGCACACAGCCGGTGGATGTACTCACTGCAATGGAATTTTGAAATGACACAAAAAGAGACATGAACATCAAACAGAAATAAACATGAAGTGTATTTGTTGTCAGTCTATCCAAACAAATGACATCACCTGTTGCTGAGAGAGAAAAAAATGCTTTTAATTCATCAGATTTAACTATTAATATTTCATATTATTCAAACGCGAGTGTGATTGAGGCACATAATAAGAATTTCTGTATTTACTCTTTTTAAACAGCAAAACCCAAACTGGAGGTGAGAGCATAAGAGCATAATAAAGGCGCCATGATTTTAACGAGACAATTTTGCATACTTACCTCTTTTCGATCCAAAAACTCAAAAACATGTAGCATGTATCAGCGAGTGTCAAGACACAGCTGTGAATGGCCACAGCCGGATTTTTGGTGGATTTTATGGGTGAAACATGGTAATATAACACGGGTCATGATGCAGAAATCGCAAACTTCAAGGAGTGGTCGAGATTTTCTTTTTCATATATTTACCCTTTAAAAATTTTTTTTTCAATTTTGATTTGATTTATTGTGTAAAATGCGACAGTAACCAAAAAAAAAAAAAAAAAACAAGCGATATTTATGAGGTAGATATACGTGACTTTAGTTTTTTTCATTGCGACGTATATTGTTTAAAAGTTTAAATTATGCAAGTGAATAATTTTTTTAAAGTCATTTTTTTTAAACTAAATATTAGACACCAATAATTCTAAGCTAAAAATGACAGACATTTCAAATGATAAATATAATTACTTACCTTCTTTTTATGGCTTGACTGAAACAAAAGCGGTTGCGCGACGTCTGTAAACAGGGGTCTCCAGGGTAAAACGGACAAATCAAAAATAGTTCGCCATGAATCTATTATGGTAGCATATAGACATATTGTTCTATCAAACACAACAGTTCTTTTGGCTTAAAATACAGCAGTTTATTTTAAAGAGGGGTGCAAGAGCAGAAACTGATTTTTGGCCTTGCCTGTGTTTTCTGCCATATATACTGTAAATATATATACACACACTCACCGGCCACTTTATTAGGTACACCATGCTCGTAATGGGTTGGACCCCCTTTTGCCTTCAGAACTGCCTCAATTCTTCGTGGCATAGATTCAACAAGGTGCTGGAAGCATTCCTCAGAGAGTTTGGTCCATACTGACATGAAGGCATCACACAGTTGGTGCAGATTTGTCGGCTGCACATCCATGATGCGAATCTCCCGCCCCACCACATCCCAAAGATGCTCTATTGGATTGAGATCTGGTGACTGTGGAGGTCATTTGAGTACAGTGAACTCATTGTCATGTTCAAGAAACCAGTCTGAGATGATTCCAGCTTTATGACATGGCGCATTATCCTGCTGAACGCAGCCATCAGAAGTTGGGTACATTGTGGTCATAAAGGGATGGACATGGTCAGCAACAATACTCAGGTAGGCTGTGGCGTTTCAACAATGCTCAATTGGTAGCAACGGGCCCAAAGAGTGCCAAGAAAAAAATCCCCACACCATTACACCACCACCAGCCTGAACCGTTAATAGAAGGCAGGATGGATCCATGGCTTCATGTTGTTGACGCCAAATTCTGACCTTACCATCCGAATGTCGCAGCAGAAATCGAGACTCATCAGCCCAGGCAACGTTTTTCCAATCTTTTACTGTCCAATTTCAATGAGCTTGTGCAAATTGTAGCCTGAGTTTCCTGTTATTAGCTGAAAGGAGTGGGACCCGGCGTGGTCTTCTGCTACTATAGCCCATCTGCCTCAAAGTTTGACGTACTATGCATTCAGAGATGCTCTTCTGCCTACCTTGGTTGTAACGGGTGGTTATTTGAGTCACTGTTGCCTTTCTATCAGCTCAAACCAGTCTGGCCATTCTCCTCTGACCTCTGGCATCAACAAGGCATTTCCGCCCACAGAACTGCCGCTCACTGGATATTTTTTCTTTTTTGGACCATTCTCTCTAAACCCTACAGATGGTTGTGCGTGAAAATCCCAGTAGATCAGCAGTTTCTGAAATACTCATACCAGCCCTTCTGGCACCAACAACCATGCCATGTTCAAAGTCACTCAAATCACCCTTCTTCCCCATACTGATGCTCGGTTTGAACTGCAGGAGATTGTCTTAAACCATATCACCATGCCTAAATGCACTGAGTTGCCGCCATGTGATTGGCTGATTAGAAATTAAGTGTTAACGAGCAGTTGGACAGGTGTACCTAATAAAGTGGCCGGTGAGTGTATATATTTCATACCTGACATCCACATACTGTATGTGGACATCACATTTTGGGCCAAGTCAGGATGTTGGTATTCCAAATGATAATATTGTGGCCAAAATGTATGAGTTTAAAGCACAAGACAACATATATATACCTCACAAATTGCAATTTTCTCGTACCCCTAATAACGGAGAGAATAATGATTTAAAAAACAAAACAAAGAATGATAGATTAAGGCATAGCCATTTCCTGATACAGACAGACTCATGTAAAGGTGCTTATGATAAATGGGTGTTAATTAAATAACGAGGAAAGGCTGTTAATTTCGGGTATTCACATTTGAGTGGCTAAAATAGTACCGGGATTGATAAAACATCTTCCCCCATGTCGGGCGGCCACTTCCTGGATATATATCCTTTTTCTCACATATCACACATCAGAAAAAAAAATCTTTATTTTTCAATTCATTCAACCCCACTGGGATGTACATGATGAAAGTGTTGTCCTTTTCATTTCATTTTTAAAAGTGTTGTTTAAGGCAGTCCTTTAATTTTTGTCTTTGGGGCCAGTTACATGGTGACGCTACAAGAATACGACAAATTCATGTTTGCATTTACATGGCTCCGTCTCCATTCGAACGATCCTGCAACACCGCATGAAAACGATGTATTCATGCCGGGCCCTAGAGGGCAGAGCAGTTTTACAAAGCGACAGCCAATGATGGACTTCCTTGACAACAACCCTCTTCGCCCGGAAGACAACACGCCCACCCACTTACAATGATATAAATATATATTTTTTTTGTTCCCATGATTTATTTTGCAGTTTTATTCACTGTTTTTCCTGTACATTTCATTTTTCTCTCGTATTTCTTGTATTTTTGCTGTTCTTTACAAGTTTAAATGATTGTATTACATTGCATGTCATTTTTTTTTTTTTTTTTAAATTCAAAGCAATAGCAGCCATGCGTTTTTTTCTTAGGCACAAAAACGCGAAAATAAAATATGTTTAAATTCAAAATATTATAAAAACAGTAACGTAAACCCGCCGATCCACCATGTTTGCTGTTTTGAATGTTTACTAGCAGTGACTTCACACACCCCGCACACCCAAGGTGACGTGTGTGAGTGCTGACGTCATCGGAGTAGAGAGCGTTCCATGCATATTGTTGCGGAGAAACCACAATCGAATTGTTCCACATTGGAGCCCGGAATCAAAAGTTTGTGTCTTCGCCTTCCGTTATCGCGGTCACCAAATAAAGGGGAGCCAGTTCCGCAAACTATTGTTGTGTCTTGGTGTTGCAGTGTCACCATGTAAACGGCCCATTAGTCTTTGGTACGAAAATACTTATTAGTCTTAGTCATATTTTAGTCATTTCAAAATGTGTTTGTCTTCGCCTAGTTTTAGGCGACGAAATCTCAGACAAATTCCAATCAGTTTTAGTCGATAGGTACTCAAAATGTTTTTGTCTGTAAAATAAAAAAAAAATTGTCCAGAAGGGGTTTCCAACAATTTCTAATGAATATGGAAAAATGAGCACATATTGTAGCGTCTATAAGTACAATGCCAACTTGGTGATGATAATACACACTTAGCAGGAAAAACAGTACATTTTTTTCAGTTAAACCCACCTTCTCGCTAGCCAAGAAAAGAAAACAAATCTTACCATGTGTTTCCAAACAAGCAAGATGGATGGAGCGTGGCCTAGCTTGAAACCCAACCTCATCTCCAGTGAGGAGCGTGAGGGAGGGGCGCAGCACATTTCACATGAGTGACATGACCCAAACACTGCTACGATGCAAGCTGACGTTTTCCACGTACAATATAAAAATATCATGCATTGTGAACAAATGTGAACAAGCTATGTCGCATTTTCCTCTCATTGTCGTCTCTTTAGATGGAAACTGGCATTCGTTTCGTTATGTTCTAGTATACCAAGCAATGTTTTTAGCTCGACATCGTAACATCATGGAAAAAATTGTTTGTAGACAAAATGTTTTCGTTATCGTCATTGTTGACGAAAACAACTGTGTTTTTTCAATGACCTAAAATAGTCTCTTCCCCTTTAAAGGGTTAATCATTGATCCAGCTCAAAGCGACATTCTTCCATCTTGACCAGCAAATCAGCCACCAAGGGGTGATCAATACCATGTGTGATCTTGAGGATTTCAAAGGCCTGGTGGACACACAAGCAGATACTTTTAGGCAGTCATATTAAAGAAAAAAAACGGCAGCAACAAGTCATAACAAATCGGGATAGTATTTATGTGACCATATTTTAATTTCCAAAAAAGAGGACTCTCTCTCTCTTTAATATTAAATCAGTCATAACGTACTCATACAGACCTGTTGGAAGGTGCCCAGAGCATCTTTAGTGCGCTCCAAATAGTGCTGCAGTTTTGCAACTCTCATCAGCTGGATTCCATGGACCGGATGAGGATCAGGGAAGTAATGTCTTTTGAGCAAAAAGGGATAAAAGGATTAATGTAGTTTATAAAATAGGGTGTGTAGATATATTTTTTTCCACGCATTTGTTCATTTTACTTGGTCTATTAAATGGTTTGTGTTATTCACTAGGTGTCTGAAAGAAGTGGCAGGTTTTCTTCCAAGGTTTTTGTAAGCAGATAACATAAAGCAGCTGCCAGTAACTTTCCACTTTCTTGTGAGCCACTTAAAGGGTTAACATGTTGGCTAGCGTAAGCCTGCCATTTGCATTTGGAATAACAAAAAGTGCATGCGTTGGGAGGTCGAGACCGAATCTTCCGGAAGGCGCCCTTGGGGCACACTAGGAGCTTAGGTCCAGGCCGGCCTGCTTTTAATTGTTCATTAATGACTAAATGTATATGGCGGAAAACACTCAGGTGACTTGAAGTTCCGCTCTGAGACGCCCAATTTGGCCAACTTTCAAAATTGTCTGATATGCATGTGTGATACATCATTGGAAAGCTTCAAATCTCAATTTTCTGGGGGAAGAAAAAATTTGAACAGGAGGGCATTTAAAAAAAAAAAAAAAAAAAGTTTAAACAGTGAAACCCTATCTGGAGGTGGGAGCATGAAAGAGCAGAATTAAAGATGCCATGATTTTAACGAGATATTATCGCGTACTTACCTTATTTAGATCCAAAAACTCTGTGTAGCATGTATCACTGAGTGTCAAGCCACAACTGTGAATGGCCACAGCTGGATTTTTGGGGGATTTTATGGGTGAAACATGCACTATAACAAGGCTCGCGATGCAGAAATCACAGACATCAAGGAGTGGTCCAGATTTTCTTTTTCATATATTTACCCTTTTAAACGGTTTTTTTTTTTAAAGTTTTTCTTTGTTTGGATCAATTATTTATCATCTAAAATATTGGGGAAAATGCGACAGTAACGAAAAAAATATAATTAAGCGATAGTTATGAGGTAGATATCCGTGACTTATTTACAGACGCTAATTTTTTCATTGTGACGTAATTTGTTTAAGAGTTTAAAATATGCAAGTTAAAGTCGTTTTTTCAACAACAACAAAAAATTTTGAACTAAATATTAGACATCAATTAATGATTCTAAGCTAAAAATGACAGACATAATTCAATTACTTACCTTCTTTTTACGGCTAGGTTGAAACAAAAGCGGGAGCGCGACGTTTGTAAACGGGGATTTCCAGGGTAAAATGGACAAATTAAAAATAGTTTGGGGACTTATTGCGCAATGAATATGCTACGGCAGCATATACACATATTGCTCTATCAAACACAACAGTTCTTTTGGCTTAAATTACAGCAGTTTATTTTAAAGAAGGGTGCAAGAGCAGAAACTGCTTTTTCATTTGTCTGTGTTTTCTAACATATAGCTTAAGTAATTAATCTTTTCTTTTTGTTCCTGATTTGTGTGTTGTCATCGCCTATTCATTTAAGAGAATAAAAAGAACCTGTTAAAGGAGAAATTGACTTTTTTTCTTCTTCAGCTACAACAAGAAATGTTCCTTCCGCATTAGGGCTTATGTGAGGTCATTTATGTGCAGAGGTGGGTTACATTTACTCCGTTACATTTATTTGAGTAACATTTTGAGAAAAATGTACATCTAACAGTAGTTTTACTAAGCCGTACTTTTTACTTGAGTAGATTTGAGAAGAAGAAACGCTAGTCTTACTCTGCTACTTTGAGCTACACTAGTCATTACATATTTCCTTTTTATTCTACATGTTAGAATTTGCTTCTTTTTTTGCCACAGACGCCAACAGTGGCTCAACCAGCAACAATAATCATGACTCCGTTATACCAATCAGACTCAAGCTTGTCGTTCTATGATCACGCCGGCCTGCTCAATCACGTGGCGTCTTTAAAACACCGTAAAATATAAAGTATTTCATAGCCGTCAACATGACTCAAAAGCGCGGATTTTAATTTCTCTTTCAGTTTTAACTTGGCACCTACTGACCACGGGAAAACGGACATATGATCCTTTTAGTTTCACAATAGGAATATGTTATTCTACAGTAGAGGGCTCTCATGCTCTTTGGTCGAGTAATGGTTAATTTCTGTAGATTTTTTTCTCTTGCCGGAATGCAGTGGTTTTTTTAAATTTTTTTATTTCTTTAGCTTAATGTGGTCATGTAACGTGTTATAGTACTGTATAACAACAATAGTTCATATAGATAACTTTGTGCTTAGAAAAAAATACCATTATTTAAAAAAATACAATCAAACATCTTAAGCAATTACTTACAATGTTACTCATTACTCGAGTATTCTTTTAACTACTTTTTCACTTGTACTTGAGTACATTTTTTGGATGACTACTTTTACTTAAGTAATATCATTTTGTACAGGTAACGCTACTCTTACTTGAGTAAAATCTTTGGCTATTCTACCCACCTCTGTTTATGTGTGCGTTTTCTTGTTTGTCTTTTCTTTTCAAACATTGCACACAGAGCAAAGCACAGGCTGTCAAACGATTAAAATTTTTAATCGAGTTAATCACAGCTTAAAAATTAATTAATCGTAATTCCAACCATCTCTAAAATATGCCATATTTTGCAGTAAATTATTGTTGGAATGGAAAGATAAGACGGACATAAACACTTAACGTACTGTACATAAGTACTGTATTTGTTTTTTATAACAATAAATCCACAAGATGGCATTAACATTATTAACATTCTTTCTGTTAAAGGGCTCCACGGATAGAAAGACTTGTAGTTCTTAAAAGATAAATTTGAGTACAAGTTATAGTAATTTTATATTAAAACCCCGCTTAATATTTTCGTTTTCAGCCACATCGCTTTTCTTTTTGTGAACATTATTTTTTTGGAGAGATAGGAATATTATTTTTGCACGATGCATGATGGGAAGTTGGGCAACAATGACTGTCAGTGGTGGCTGCAAATGGTATACAGTATGTTCTGCGTTGTGTTCAATTAGGCGTGTTAAGAAAAAGAATGACCCCTGCTCCGCCCAAATGCATGATGGGAAAATAGGCAACCATGACTGTCAGTGGTGGCTGCAAATGGTAAATAGTTTGTTCTGCATTGTGTTCAATTAGGCATGTTAAGAAAATAAATCACTCCTGCTCCGCCTAAATGCATGATAGGAAGTTAGGCAACCATGACTGTCAGTGGGGGCTGCAAATGGTATACAGTATGTTCTGCGTTGTTTGCAATTAGGCGGGTTAAGAAAAAGATTGTCTCTTGCTCCGGCCAAATGCAAGATGGGAAGTTGGGCAACTATGACTGTTAGTGATGTATGCTAAAGTTTAAGCCAATAAAAGGTGCGGTCCAATGAACGCCTGTGCCCACTCGCATTTCTCTTCCTTTTCGCTGTCAATGTGCTAAAACGGCGTCATTATAAACTATTTGAGGCAATGCATGAACGGGTCAATATTTTAACGTGGTTAATTTAAAAAATTAATCACCGCCCGTTAATGCGAAAAATTTGACAGCCCTAACAGCTTTGGGAATTTATTGAGCAAAAGAGAGTACATTGTGTTTGATGGCATTACTGCTGCTACCTTTATGACTTTTATAACTTAGTCATTTTAGTCCGTCTAAATGTATATCTGATGTTGTTATAAGATCAGAGGGAGAATTGCACCACTGAAAAAAAGTGTCTATATTTGATTTTAAGTGTTTACATTCATATTCACACAATCTATAGACTTCAATTCAATTTGTGGTTAAACATTATTTTCTCCAATATCCGAGGTCAAAGAAATTCCCATTTGCATACTTAAATAAGATGGGCAACATTAGTATGAATTAAGTCCGTTTTTTTTCATTAATATTTTTCTAAAATAATCTAAATCTGAATAATCTAAAATATATATATAAATAATAATCTAAATAGTGTTAATCCCCAAATTGTGGCATAAAAATTACAAAAACCTCTGCCTTTTTTTTTCATTTTGACCTACTACACTAACAAATTTTAACTCACTGACTGCCATTTGAACTGGAAGGGCTGCCGATGAATGCTGTTTCAGTGCCATATTTGCAGCATTACATTTAAAAATCAATTTTTCACACAGTGATAGATTTTGATTGTTGACTTGCTTTCCTGTAAATCAATATGAACTTGTTTCATAGTTTCACCCACACAGCCCAGATCTCAGCATACGTGCATAAACTAAAGAATAATGGGGAGGGGGGGGGGGGCACTCGTGTTCCATCATGATAAATACGCAGCAGGATCTTTATTTTGAGGTACGCCTCAATTGCCTGACTTTATTTGTGCTCCTTTCTAATCTCCTCGACTTTTTTCATGCTCTTCGCTCGCTCCTTTCTTGCTCATATTTGTGCAGCTCGTTGCAGGGATTAAAGTGGGTGACACCCTCAGTTCTCTCCTCTCCTGCAATCTTGGCTCTTATACCCTCCTCCGTCCCCTGAACTTCCACCGCTTTTATGATCCATGCCAAATGATTTGATGTAACCTCACTAAAGCCGCAAGAAAACGCGGAGTGAGATGGAAAACCCTCTCGAGGGTCGGCTCAATCTCCGTTGTTTTGCTTGAATTCAGCGCACCACTTGGAATTGTATGGATTTCACTGAATAATAAATTGGGGTGAATAATAAAAGTGAATGTTCAGAGAGTTCGTTTGTGGGTTAAGAGGAGACTTCACAATATTGTGTCAGGTCATGTGACACAGTTAAGAGTCGACAATAAGGGAATGTCCTTCAAACGCTAAGACCTGGTATACTCAAGGATTTGTAGAAGCTTAAAAGATTGGCTGCCACTGATGCCAATGACATCAAATCTATTTGAACTGTGAGTGTTGGCAGAGAATGATCACGTTTCAGTGCAATTGACAGAAATAGATGTCAAATCCATTTGTATTTGGAGGTTAAAATAATGTAATTTAGGGGCTATAAGCCTCTACTTTCACCCAAAGATTTTAACCCTATGCCTGATAGTCCTTTGGGGTTTATGGAATTTTACAGGGTATTGAGCTGCATATGCTTTCATGTAAATAAATATCCCATAATGAAATATAAACAAGGTGGCTAGTTATATATATGAACAAATATGGTTTTGTTGTAAAATTTGGTGGATGTGGCTTAGAGTCAAGTGCAGTTTATAAAATTACAGAATTTACAGGGTCCCTACTGGTTTCCTTAAGACTTTTTTTTTTTTTAAACACCAGTAACACTTTACAATAAGAGGCCCTTAATTAACATTAGTTAATGCATTTTTAGACAATAACTCATGTTTAAGTAACATTTCAATAATTAGTATAATTGCTTATCTAACATTTATTAATATATTAATTAACATGAGTTAATGCATTAGCTAATGCATTAGTTAATGCATAACCAGACAGTAAGTAATGGTTTGGTAAAATAAAAAAAATATATAGGCCTATATAGGGCTAGAGTTTAGGGTTTGTTAACTTAGTATTTATAATTTGTTAGTTAAGGGACACATGTGCTACACTTTACAATAAGGGTCCAAAAAACATTCAGTAATGGTTAATAAAGGTTAGGGGGGGGGGGACTTAAGCATTTATAATTTGTTAGTTAAGGGACACATGTGCTACACTTTACAATAAGGGTCCAAAAAACATTCGGAAATGGTTACTTAAGGTTAAGTAATACTTATGAAGTACGTTCACATGAAATAATACCATACTTAAGGTTAGGTTAGCAGCACCCAAGGACTCTCAAAGCAATGTTTCTCATTTTAAAATAACAATCCCTTACTAGTACCAGTATACATTAATAACTATTAATGCACTAATGTATATGTGAATTAATGTTAAGTAATGTATTATATATTATAATCTAACCGTAAGTGTGATATTATTTCACGTGAACGTACCTCATAATTATTACTTAACCTTAATTAACCATTACTGAATGTTTTTTGGACCCTTATTGTAAAGTGTAGCACACATATCCCTTAACTAAGAAATTATAAATGCTTAAGTTCCCCCCTCTTAACCTTTATTAACCATTACTGAATGCTTTTTGGATCCTTATTGTAAAGTGGAGCACATGTGTCCCTTAACTAAGAAAATTATAAATGCTTAAGTAAACAAACCCTAACCCTAAACCCTAACCCTATACAGGCCTTTATACATTTTTAATTTTACCAAACTATTAGTTACTGTCTGGTTATGCATTAACTAATGCATGAACTAATTTAACTAATGCATTAACTCATGTTAATTAATATATTAATGAATGAATGAATAAGCAATTATATTAATTATTGTAATGTTACTTAAACATTAGTTATTGTCTTAAAATGCATTAACTAATGCATTAACTCATGTTAATTAATGTATTAATAAATGTTGGCTAAGGGATTAAATGAATTATTGTCATGTTACCTAAACATGAGTTATTGTCTAAAAATGCATTAACTAATGTTAATTAAGGGACCCTTATTGTGATGTGTTACCTTTAGACCTAATTAAGACCATAAAAAAAAAAAAAAAAAACTATTTCCCAGCCATATCAATCAATCTCGAAAGTGGAAATGTGGAATGTGTGCAGGATGTAAGAATGCAGGATATTAAATAGAGGGGCTGCAGCACTAGCAGCTAGCTGGCTAGTATTAGCTGCTGTCGCTTCGCTTACATTAGCAGCTTGCTGGCTAGCTTTAGCTTCTGTCTCCTCAGGCTTGTGAGCAGCTGGCTGGCTTAAAAAGGCAGATTAAAAAACGCTGGCAAAGGAGGGAGTTTGTTTCATTCCTTTCATAGAGGTTATGTGCTTGGACGATTTAGCATGGGACTCTAGCGCCTTCATGCCCATTGTACCCAGCTGATATTTTTGTTTAGTTTTTTTGCATACGATGCAAAAAGCCTCGAACACATTCGTTCATTCACTGCCACCCTCCCAGTTCAAATGGATTGGACGTCTACTAGTGATAAACTCATTCCAATTCACAACAGAGGCTTGTTTTTTCTGTTAATTAGTTTCTGTTTATTAGTTTCCTGATTTCCTGGCCAATGTATCTATAAACGTTGTATCGCCATATCGTCAGATGATCGTTATCGTGAGCTTTGTATCGCAAATCGTATTGTATCGTGAGGTACCAAGAGGTTCCCACTCCTAACTATAATAGTGCTATAATATTCGTGGACCAGCCTGGACAACTCTCGAATTTCCCTAATGTTTGAGCTATGCGCTTGCTTACAAGCTGAAGGCCTCTCAAGTCGCCACTTAAGTAGTTGTTGTTGTTCTTCTTGTGTACAAAAACATTGAAGTCCTTCTCCTCTGTCATTTGTGAACAGATTGTTTTGAAACTTGGTAGCTATGTAGCATTTGTCAGTATATATCAAGCCTCAGAGCCCAACTTTTTAGTATCAGGTCTTATTAATTGATTGCTGACTTGTTGCTTGTAGGTTATGAGTTAGCCAGTAGAAGGCAACCTTCAGCCTGCAAAAGCACTTAGGTTTTAATTGTTTTTTTAACACTGCAAACTCCACTTTTAAACATCACGTGTCATCCAATTAGCTTTCTTTCTTGCACACAGAGGCCATTTAAAATTGACTTTGCTGTTTAGCAGTAGATTTACTTTACTATAAACACCATCCCTATGCTCTTAAACATTTATTACTATAGAACCTCATCTGAATCATTTGCTTGTTGACTAAACATGCACTCTCCAGTGACTTGTTTGTATTTTTTGCTGTAATTAGATAACATGTGAGTACTTTTTCTATAATTGAAAGCCGCAACATTGTTTTATATTATTTTCACTAACAGGCCGATTGTTTTTACCTTCAAGGCTTACTAGCTGCTAATCGCAGAGCCCAGCAATTACCAAAGTGTTCCCAGTCTCCCTTTAGAAACGTCATCATTAAACATGGAGTTCAAAGACTAAATCTGCATTATTGCCGACCGAATAATAACAAGTTACAATATTGATTTAATTAGCGAGGCGACGAGTCTGGCAGCCACGTCTAGCAAATAAACACATATGAAAAAGCAACTCCAATTATGTTTCATCTTCGCATGCACACACTGGCCGTGATTACAATTATTTCATTAAGGTGCTCCCCCCTCAATTCGGCCCTCATTTTCCTCCCCAAAGAACAAATAAGTTGTAGAAGGCAGCTCATTAGAAGGCCACAGCTCTGGGCTAGAGGAATGAGAAGAGGGCACCGAGGAGACGTTAACACTTGTGGAAGGAGACGAGTCTTTCCAGGGAAATCCAGCGGAAAATATCATTCGCAGCAAGCTGTTTGCGCGAGGAAAGCAAGGATTATCTCACTGAATGCAAACACGGAGGAGAGATTAGTTCTAGTCTGTCTAATTGTGTTTTATATTCTGGCCAAAGCTATAATGAATGCAGCTATAATTTAAATGAGCAATGCCAATACATTAACTCTGGCAGAAGTCCAAATGGAATATATTTGCAATGTTCTCACAATGTCATAACAAGTATGAAAATTTATAAAAAAAATAAAAATAAAAAAAAAACATGAAAAATATGGATACAAGCCCGTCTGTCTAAAGCGGGAAAATATAGCATTTGCATTATGGAGATGTTATACGCTGCATATATGCAAGAACACAGCAAGGGTTTTTACATGCGGATGTGAAAATGGAGGAGAAATGCAAAGTGAAAAAAAAAAAGGAATACGGAATGAGAGAAGAATGGAAAATGGAGAGAGACGAATTCTTGTGGCTGCACACAACCATGGCAGAGGACTAGGAAGGATCGTCGTCGCCCATGTTCCAAGTTGTTTTCCTTAGTCTTTATATTTGTTAAAAAAGTCAACATTTTTTCATATTTTTTTCCCCTCAGCTCATGTTTTATTTGGATAGATTGGGTGCTTGTAAAACAAGGTGATTGAATACAGAAAAATGCAATGATGGAACTAAACATACAATATAGGTAGAAGGGTAAAAGGAGGATGGCACGTGGATTTGTGTTTTGCCCTTTATTGGGCACTCGTTTAACTCATTGGCCGCCATTGACAGCGCTAAGGCATCTAATCCATTTTAACCCTGTAAAAAGGTAACAGATCTTTTTTAAAAATTGAGATAACGGCGTCTACATATGCGGACACAACATAGACCACACTTGTAAACCAAATAATACTGTGGCCTACCTGACCCAAAATGTTTTTGTTTTTTTTTTAATTACCAAAAATTGTCACTTGCCCAAGAGTTAGAGTCTGTAGCTGGGGGTTGGATTGGATTGGGTTCAAATCCCTTCGCACCCGACCGCTTTGGCCCCTCCAACAGGTTGTGAGCCCATGGAAAAGGGGACCCACGTTGCCCTTTTGGGCTGTGCCCGGCCGTGTACAGGCCCAGCCACCAGACACTCACCTTCGAGCCCCACCTCCAGGCCTGGCTCCAGAGGGGGGGCCCCGGTAACCCGCGTCCGGGAGTACGGGGTACCGAGCCCTTTGGTAAGGGCTATTCGGTCCCTGTATGACCGGTGTCAGAGTTTGATCCGCACTAAGGGCCGTAAGTGGGATTAATTCCCAGTGAGGGTTGGACTCCGCCATGTCGCCCTTTATCACCGATTCTGTTCATAACTTTTATGGACAGAATTTCTAGGCGCAGCCAAAGCATTGAGGGGGTCCGGTTTGGTGACCACAGTGTTGCATCTCTGCTTTTTGCAGATGATATGGTGCTGTTGGGTTCATCAAGTTAAGTGTGAAGTGGTTGGGATGAAGATCAGCATCTCCAAATCCGAGACCATGGTCCTCAGTCGGAAAAGGGTGGCGTACCCTCTCCGGGTCGGGGATGAGATCCTGCCCCAGGTGGAGGAGTTCAAGTATCTTGGGGTCTTGTTCACGAGTGAGGGTAGGAGGGAGCGGCAGATCGACAGGCGGATTGTGGCAGCGTCTGCAGTGATGCGGACTCTGCACCGCTCCGTAATGATGAAGAAGGAGCTGAGCCAAAAGGCGAAGGTCTTGATTTACCAGTCGATCTACGTTCATACCCTCACTTATGGTCACGAGCTGTGGGTCTTGACCGAAAGAACAAGATTGCGGATACAAGCGGAGAGTGTCCGGGCTTTCCCTTAGAGATGGGATGAGAAGCTCGGTCATCCGGGAGGGACTCGGTGTCAAGTCGCTACTCCTCCGTGTTGAGAGGAGCCAATTGAGGTGGCTTGGGGATCTGGTTTGGATGCCCGGGCATTTGCCGCTGGTAGGAGGCCTCGGAGACGAGCCAGGACACGCTGGAGAGACTATGTCTCTCAGCTGACCTGGGAACGCCTTGGGATCCCACCGGAGGAGCTGGTTGAAGCGGCTGGGAAAAGAGAAGTCTGGGCTTCCCTGCTAAAGCTTCTGCGACCCCACCACGGATTAAGCGGTAGATGATTGATGGATGAATGTCACTTGCCCTATAAACGGTGAAGTGAGCTGCAATAAATTCTTACAAATGGTGACAAAATACTGCTGATACAGATTTGCTTTTCGTATTTTTGGCGAGTTTCACAAAAAAACAAAATGCTTAAAGAGGACTGTCGTATTTGTAAAAAAAAACAAACAAAAAAAACTCACCAGGACTCAACTCTAAATGCTTATATTTTAGCACACTCAAAGAGAACAAAAGTCTGACACTTTACACAAAAACACTGAGACCATTGGTGGTGTGACTCACTGTTGTCAAAATGGCCACACAGAAAGTTCTGGCAATCTGATCAGTTTAACAACACTAAAACGCCAAAAAACAGCAAGTAAAACACAAAACAAAAGGACGGCATCTGTAGTTTTAAGAGATTTCTGAGAACTAACCTTGCCTCCCTTATAAATATTGTCCAGAAACCAGTGGCAGCTGAGTGGTAAAGCTCCACTGCTGTACCCTTTTTGTTCCTAACAAACTGGAGTCTCCACTGGAGATAAAATCCAATAATCCCAAAATAATGTGTGGAAAATAATCCATTACACACATAATATTATGTCTTTATTCCTTGGGGGAAATTTAGCAAAATGCTTCTAATTTTAGGGCCCATTTGATCCTTTTCTCAAGTTTTCTTCACGTTAGATCGATCATTCGAGTCATTAATTTTGGTTCACAATAATTTGTATTTAAATATGTTGCTTTTCTCAAAATTAATATACCCGGTAGTAAGGGTGATGTGAAAACTGGTGAACTTCAAGAATTTAGATCAATAGGAGTTGTCAGGTTGAAGCTACCAGGCACGTGAACGCGAAGGCCACACTTTCAAAACAAGATGACAACGGCAGATGGAGTGGATGAACTCTTGCTATGGGAAGGTGAGTTTGAAGTCATTTTAGACATTTTAGAAGTTGATAAACCAGTCAAAAAGCAGTTAATAGCAGCAGCTATCAATACTATAAGTTCAAATTGTGCAAATTGACAACACTCATTTCTTGCTACTGACCCAAAACATTCACTTGAGCCCCTTTCAGACTTGGATCCCACTAAATTCCCGTGTAATGTGAGGCGGGATTTACCCGTGTAATGGCTTTCAGACTTAGGGAGATCTACTGAGAATTACCCGGGTTGGACACTTTCAGACTCGTCCTGTGTTGGCGACTCGGTGCTCTTGGCTTGGGGTGGCGGGTGGCTGGAATTTATGACCCGGACATTACGTCATTTTTGGTCAGCATTGGCAACAAAATAAACCACACATTTCAGAAGATGGACGATGGACTGTCTCTTCCTCAGCTCTAAGCTGCTGTAGCATGTTGATTTCTTTAGGTTTGCAGTTTAATTTTGGCATCTCTCCAGTTTTCCATGTTGATAATTGCTAAGTTTGTTTACTACTTTTTGTCTTACTGCGAAGGATCCGCCATGATATTTACGGCTGCTTTCACACATGCCAAATCCTGGGTAAGTCCCGGACATCATACTAGGACACGACCCGGTTAATGTCCGTGTCATCGCAGTCTCAGTCAACCCGGGAAATTGAATTCAGACATAAGAGCTACCGATTTAAATCCAGGGATTTAACTGGAGTTCAGCGTATGTCTGAAAAGGGCTTTGTTTACATATTTGTAACATTGTAATTTACTCAAGTCTTTAAAACCCCAGAAATCTTAAATTTGCAAGTCGTGCTGGCAATGATTGATCAGGAAAGTGATTAAATGTCCTCTTTCCCCCAGACATGTCCACTTGTCCTCTTCGGTACATCTGTGGAATTTTTGTTTGAATTGAATTTCCCTTCGGTGTGTGTGCAAGGTTAAATGAACAAGAAACACGAAGGTTGCAGCTCACAGTTATAACTAGGATTTGGCACAAGTGAACGAACGTGGTCATGTTTTCTTGAAGTGAATGTGTGGAAAAACAGTTTGACAGAAAATAAAGCCAAACTTCCATGTTTCAGTATATTTGGATTTAAAGTGTGTCTTGTACTTTTTTTTTTTTAATAAATTTTCTTTTTCAGCTGCTTAGACACAGCGAATAGGAATATGGGTGTCCTTATGGTCTGAACAGTTTGATATACTCCCATTGTGGTTGTTCATTATGATTATTTATTAGGTGAAAGCAGCAAACAGGATTGTATTATGGGAGGACAGAAAGGAAAGAAGCAGAAGGAAGAGGAGAAGAACAAACATTAAGAAGTAATACATTATTACACGCCTATGTTAACCTTGAACATTGTGGAACTATCGTTAGCTAATTATATTTACCCGTGGACACCATGTGAGGGCCTGATAACCGAGGAGAAAGAGGAGGGCAGGTGAGTCAAAAGGAGACGTGATTAAGCGGGGTGGAGCGTACACAATTCAGCCATGTGTAGTGGGGAACACACTATTATCTAAATCACCTGGAAGTGTGGATATGTTGACATGCTATTCTATGCTACTTGATAGCTAATCCTGGCAACGACAATCTCTCTACCCGAGTGTCTCTAATTGTACATTGTGGTTTTTGATTTGCTGCCTCAAATCCTGATTGATTTTGCTTACTTTTATTAGTTCTCTGAACCAGTACTTGCACCATTTTCAATTAGCTTCATCTTTCGAATAATGCTGCTGAAAAATTTCTCATCCTTTCTACCATGATTTAGCAGTTGACCCCTGGTATTACTTGTGAATCCTCATCAGATATTTTGAGATCAACCTTAAAAAAAAAAAAAAAGAACGCAAAATCAAAGCGTAGCAAATCGACTGCTCGTCACCTGTGCACCTTCCTAGTCATGTGACATGCCATAAACCAAAACAAAGACTTCCTCTTTATAAGTCCACCAGCATTCACAATTGTCTTATATTTATTCTTTTCTCGCACCTTATTTTCCTCAAAATTCACTTTCTTCCAGCCATAAACATGCGGACAGACAGACACACCTGTAAATCGGAAGTGTCCTTTCCCCATATCTTGTTGCCTTCTCCCAGTGACCGAGGTGAATAGCAGAATCCAGTGCCAAATCTGTCAGTCGTAGCTTGTAGAGGTTTTCATCAGGCACATCAGCACCCTCAGTTGATAAGACACATGCGCAGCCATCTAGAAGGGTTTGCCAATCTGGGGAGTTATTTGGAAGAAAAAAATATTTACTGGGTTACATGGAACATGTTTGGCTTAAAAAAAAAATCCAGGCTTTTGCAATAAGAGATACGTTGTAAAGATTGCATTAGTTTCTCTAAACTGAGAAAAACTAAGGAGAAATATTAATTAATACAAAAGCAATTGTCAAATAATATCTATGCATTGAAGGGTACTACCTGAGGCTTCCTTAAGTTTTTCCAGTTTTGATAATGTTTCCATCAATGTTTTCCATGCTTTCTCTTCACCTGACAGCATGAATTTGTCCTGGGAAAGAATTGAGAAAGTTCTTATAGAATGCATTTTCAAGATCACAATGAGGAACAAACAGTTACTTAAAAAGCAAACCTTGAGTTTGTCAAAAGAACTGCGACAAAATACTTAACATGTCATGAACCACCACAAACTAATTAATCCTGGAGGAACAACAAATATCTGAAGCGAATTTTACAGTGCCAGCACAGTATTTCCCTTTCAGCACAAAATTGCATCTTGGAGAAGCTGCAAGGACGCCAAAGGTTGGTTTAATTCATCTGAAACCTTGAAAGCCTGCACCAATATCATAAAACTGCAAAAAGCTATTTTACAAGCACTATGGCTTACTGTATTTTATGTGCACACACAGACAAAAGCCATACACATAAAAAAAATCACCTCGAGCGTATAAACACAAGGTTTGACGTGAACTCTGGGTCACAACCCAGCAGCCTGCAATCATCATCAGAAGATTAAAGAGAGCAGAACAACCGACAAAAAGCCATTGCAGAACAAAGACAGATTACATAAAATATAGTCTGAGGGTGCAGACCAGCATATGAAAGATACCTTTTAAGTGCCTGCATTTTGCAAGTTATAACAGCACTATTGCAAAGGGTCAGTAAAAGCTAGAACAAGGAAACTTGTTTTTATTCAAAAAGAGACAGCGAGAAAGGATGCATCAAGATGGATGGAAAAGAAAACTGCAGGTGAAAGACATTTTTCTCCTCCAGAATGCAGTCAATGAGAAGAGAAGAGAGGTGGCCAGAGAGTGTGATGAGAAAAGAGTGACAGAGAGTAGGCAAGCAGGAGACACGATAAAATGAGAAGGTGTTCTGCTCCGATACACCTGGATAAGAGTAACATAGAAAGACTGTTTTTTGTTTTTTTTTGCACCAAACCTATCCAAGCAAACCATGAAGGATTTTGGTCAGTGCAAATGGAAAGACAAAAAAAGGTTTGTTGCTGTTAAGATTTCTCCATACATCAGTCAGTTCATTTCTGATAGTTCTTGTCTTCATTAGGGCTGCAGGTGTGATTGTGCATTAGAATAATTTCAAAATGTTTTCCATCATTAACGTGGCCTATAGATAAGATTCTTAAGCGAATTATGGGCGGCGCCATCTTTGACGTTTTCTGCTACGGAGTCTGGGCTTAGACAGAACAACATGAAGTGCGGCTGAAATAAGCAGCGTGTAGACACAGTTAAACTAAACAGAGGATTCCACTGAATCTCCAAAAATTGATTCAGCACGACGTAGATGAGGCTCTGGGACTTTCTGTGCTCTGAGTGGTTGTGTGAGCTCCTGGAAGCGCCTATAAAAATGTTTGAAAGTGGAATAATTTGATCAGCGACCAGCTACAAAGCGCCAGTGGCAGACCTAAAGGATCCACCTAAAAGATTGTGTTTGTTCTTATCACATTGTTGATTGTTCATGGAAAAAATTCTAACAATCTGTGCAGCCTGTGTTAACATGAGGTGTAGATTGATATGCCAGACACTCGAGTGACCAAAATGAGGCGAAATTAAAAATAATATTACAGTTGCCGAATGCAGAAGGGCTGACACAGATTTTGTTGTTACAAGGAACTACTACAACTTGTAGTCTACAAGTTTTTTTTTTTTAACCTGGTTAGGTTATAGTTATGGTTTTATGAGCTCGACACACATGTACAGTGGGGCAAATAAGTATTTAGTCAACCACTAATTGTGCAAGTTCTCTCACTTGAAAATATTAGAGAGGCCTGTAATTGTCAACATGGGTAAACCTCAACCAAGAGAGACAGAATGTGGAAATAATTTATTTGCAAATCATGGTGGAAAATAAGTTTTTGGTCAATACCATAAGTTTATCTCAATACTTAGTTATGTACGCTTTGTTGGCAATAACGGGGGCCAAACGTTTTCTGTAACTGTTCAAAAGCTTTTCACACACTGTTGCTCGTATTTTGGCCCATTCCTCCATGCAGATCTCTTCTAGAGCAGTGATGTTTTGGGGCTGTCGTTGGGCAACACGGACTTTCGACTCCCTCCACATATTTTCTATGGGGTTGAGATCTGGAGACTGGCTAGGCCACTCCAGGACCTTGAAAAGCTTCTTACGAAGCCAGTCCTTTGTTGCCCTGGCTGTGTGTATGGGATCACTGTCATGCTGAAAGACCCAGCCACTTCTCATCTTCAATGCCCTTGCTGAGGAAGGAGATTTTCACTCAAAATCTCTTGACACATGGCCCCATTCATTCTTTCCTTTACACAGATCAGTTGTCCTGGTCCCTTTGCAGAAAAACAGCCCCAAAGCATGATGTTTCCACCCCCATGCTTCACAGTGGGTATGATGTTCTTCGGATACAATTCAGTATTCTTTCTCCTCCAAACAAGAGAACCTGTGTTTCTACCAAAAAGTTCTATTTTGGTTTAATCTGACCATAACACATTCTCCCAGTCCTCTTCTGGATCATCCAAATGCTCTTTAGCGAACCGCAGACGGGCCTGGACGTGTACTTTCTTCAGCAGGGGGACACGTCTGGCAGTGCAGGATTTGAGTCCCTGGCGGCATATTGTGTTACTGATAGTAGCCTTTGTTACTGTCGTCCCAGCTCTCTGTAGGTCATTCACTAGGTCCCCCCGTGTGGTTCTGGGATTTTTGCTCACCGTTCTTGTTATCATTTTGACGCCACGGGGTGAGATCTTGCATGGAGCCCCAGATCGAGGGAGATTATCAGTGGTCTTTCTAATAATTGCTCCCACAGTTGATTTCTTTACACCAAGCGTTTTACCAATTGCAGATTCAGTCTTTTCCAGCCTTGTGCAGGTGTACAATTTTGTCTATGGTGTCCCTCGACAGCTCTTTGGTCTTGGCCATAGTGGAGTTTGGAGTGAGACATAGTGGAGTTTGGAGTGTGACTGAATGACTGAGATTGTGGACAGGTGTCTATTATACCGATAATGAGTTAAAACAGGTGCCATTAATACAGGTAACGAGTGGAGCCTCGTTAGACCTCCTTAGAAGAAGTTAGACCTCTTTGACAGCCAGAAATCTTGCTTATTTGTAGGTGACCAAATACTTATTTTCCACTCTAATTTGGAAATAAATTCTTTAAAAATCAAACAATGTGATTTTCTGTTTTTTCCCCCACATGTCAGCAACTTAATGCATTTAGGTGTTAAGGCAAGGTAGGCAAAGTTGATTTGGACCAAAATGCGAACCGGAAACAGATGAAGTGTGAAGTGGTATTTATTGTACAAGGACAAAGTGCTGAGCGGCTGGTGGGTTGAATGATCAATGGCTGTGGCTGTGGCTGCGGCTGCGAGGGCTTTGATGGGTGGGTGTCCTGATGGCAAAAAACAGAATAAGTAAAAGTTCAAAGACAAGAGTCACAAACTACTAGCTTAGTTGGCCGATGTACCAATGGTGACTGGCAGAATCATCTGGCACCTGCTTGCTGTCCAGGCCGATCCTTATGAGCAGTGTTGATTGATGATGAGCTTCAGGTGCGCTCCCAGGTTAGCCAAGATTGGAGTGATTCCAGACATAAAAAACAGGAAGTGTTATACCAATAAAAGCCAGCAGAGGGGAGTGTGGGCAAGGACCACCACAGTACCCCCCACTCAACGGACGCCACCGGGCGGCCTGCCCGGCTTCCCGGGGTTGGCAGCATAGAAATCCCGCAAGAGAGACGGGTCCAGAATCAGACTACGGGAGATCCATGATCTCTCCTCGGGGCCATAGCCCACCCAATCCACCAGAAACTGAAAACCACGGCCGCGAGGTCGGACATCCAGAATTTTGGAGACAGCAAATGCCGGGTGACCATCAATGAGAAGGGGTGGAGGAGGTGTAACAGCCGGAGGGCAGAGGTCACTGGAGGAAACAGGCTTGAGCAGGGAAACATGAAAGGTGGGGTGCACGTTCATGGATGCCGGGAGGTCCAACCGAACAGCGGAAGGGTTGATGATTTTCGTGATCTTGTAAGGTCCAACAAACCGGGGGGCTAATTTGCGCGACTCCACCTGCAGGGGAAGGTCCCGGGCAGACAACCAGACCTCTTGTCCCACCTTGTATTCCGGGGCTGGTGAACGGTGGAGGTCGGCCAGCTTCTTGTTTTTTTCGGCTGTGCGAGTGAGGGAAGCCCTCACAGTCCGCCAGATCTCCTTAATCCTGCTAATGTGGTCCTTCACGGAAGGGACAGCTACTTCCCTTTCCTGCTCGGGGAACAAAGGAGGCTGGAAACCGTTACAGGCCATGAAAGGGGACATACCGGTGGCTGAGCAGATGAGCGAGTTATGGGCGTACTCCACCCAGGGTAGGAAAGTGCTCCAGGAAACTGGATGATGGGCGGTGACACAACGCAGGGCGGCCTCTAGATCCTGGTTGGCTCTTTCGGTCTGGCCATTGGTCTGGGGATGGTATCCTGAGGAAAGACTGGGTGCTGCGCCAACCACCTTGCAGAACTCTTTCCACACCACCGAGGAGAACTGGGGACCACGGTCTGAAACGATATCTAGAGGGAGGCCGTGAAGCCTGAACACATGCTTAACTAACAGGTTGGCGGTTTCCAGAGCAGATGGTAATTTGGGAAGGGGAACATAGTGAACAGACTTGGAGAAACGATCAATAACGGTAAGAATAACAGTGTTACCTTCAGAAGGAGGCAGACCGGTTATGAAATCAACTGCAATGTGGGACCAAGGTCGACTGGGAACAGGGAGGGGGCATAGCAGACCAGAGGGTGGCTGATGGGAGGCCTTCCCTCGAGCGCAGACCATGCAGGCATTGACAAATTCGCGGGTATCTTTGGCCATACCAGGCCACCAGAACGACTGTCGGAGGAAAGAGAGGGTCCTATGGATACCAGGGTGACAGGTTAATTTGGTAGAATGGCTCCATTCCAGGACTTGAGAGCGTACAACAGATGGGACAAATAGGCGATTTGGGGGACCGTTTCCTGGATCTGGATCGGCTTTCTGAGCTTCCCTGACCAGAGATGTAATCTCCCATCTGGCAGCGCCGACCACGCAGGACGAGAGAAGAATGGTTCCAGGATCTACAGAGCTAGGACATGGTGAATGTAGCCGTGATAGTGCATCAGCCTTGCCATTGCGTGAACCTGGGCGATATGACAATGAAAAATTGAACCGGGTAAGGAACAGTGACCAGCGGGCTTGTCGGGGGTTGAGGCGCTGTGCGGATTGTATGTAGGAGAGGTTTTTGTGATCTGTCCAGATGATGAATGGGATTTTGGTGCCTTCCAGCCAGTGACGCCATTCCTGCAGGGCCAAAACCACCGCCAGCAATTCCCGGTTTCCAACATCATAGTTCCTTTCAGCAGGGCTGAGCCGTCGGGAGAAAAAGGCACATGGGTGCAGCTTGTGGGTAGTGGGGTCTCGCTGGGACAAGATGGCCCCAACTCCGGTGTCCGACGCATCCACCTCCACAACAAATTGTTGCGATGTGTCGGGGTGTTTGAGAATGGGGGCAGAGGTGAAGAGTGACTTTAAGTGTGAAAACGCCTTACCAGCAGCTTCAGACCAGGCAAAAGGGTGCTTGGTGGAGGTGAGTTGAGTCAAGGGGAGGGCCACCTTGCTGTAGTCCCGGATAAAGCGACGGTAGAAATTGGCGAAGCCCAGAAATCTCTGAAGCTCCTTCCGGGTACTGGGAGTTGGCCAATCAACAACTGCTTGGATCTTTACAGGGTCTGGTTTGAGGTGCCCCTGGGCGATTATGTAACCCAAAAAGCTCACTGAGGACACATGGAACTCACACTTCTCTGGTTTAACAAAAAGCCTGTTCTCCAGAAGCCGCTGCAAGACCATCCTGACGTGACGGCGGTGCTCCTCTAGGGAACGGGAAAACACAAGTATATCGTCAAGGAAGATAAACACAAAACGATTCAGAACGTCTCGGAACAGATCATTCATGAGTCTTTGAAAGACAGCGGGGGCATTTGTTAGACCAAAGGGCATTACTAGGTATTCAAAATGACCAAGGGGAGTGTTGAACGCCGTCTTCCACTCATCTCCCTCACGGATTCGGACAAGATGGTATGCAGTTCGGAGATCCAGCTTGGTGAATAACCTGGCATGACTGAAGGGCTCAAAAGAAGGGTCAATTAGAGGCAACGGGTACTTATCCTTTATTGTTATCTGGTTTAGACTGTGGTAATCGATGCACGGCCGCAGGCCACCATCCTTCTTGCCCACGAAGAAGAAGCCTGCGCCGACAGGAGATGAGGAGGGACGGATGATACCAGATGCCAAGGAATCTCTGATGTAGTCTTCCATAGCTGCTCTTTCAGGACCGGATATGTTGTAGAGTCTGCTTGTTGGAAGGGGTGCACCTGGCAAGAGATTAATGGCACAATCATAGGGGCGATGGGGAGGCAGAGTGTGGGCGAGGTCCTTGCTGAACACTGTCGCCAGGTCATGGTATTCGGGGGGTACGTTGGAGAGGTCAGGTGGCTCTGGAGGATGGACTGGCTCTTTGACCGGTCTCCCGATTGCGTGTGCTGCGCCAAGACACTCTAGGTGGCAGCGATTGCTCCACCCCACAATCTTCCCCACCGTCCAGTTAATGTTTGGGTTGTGAAGCTTGAGCCAGGGGAGACCAAGGATGACATGTGCCATGGGAGAGGGGATAATAAATAATTGTATTGATTCATGATGATTTCCTGAGACCTTAAGCATGAGGGGAACGGTGCGATGAGTTACTGAAAACAGTTTTCTGCCATCCACTGCTTCCACCACCTTGGGGGCCTTGAGGGGTTCGAGAGGGATTTTCGCTTGATCCGCAAAGCCTTCGTCCATGAAACTGTCGTCAGCGCCCGAATCAATGAATACCTGCAGTGGCATAGCGTCTAAACCATGGGAGATGCTAGCAGGGAGAATGAGTCGTGACATAGAGCCGGAATCCGAGAAGGCTTGGCTCACCATGGTGCTCCCACTTATCGGTTGAGCCCGGTCTTTTGGCCATGCATGGCAGGTGATCGGACAGTGTTCGGTTGGCCCAGGTTGTATGGGTTCTTCCAACAGAAGGGGGGGTGTTGGTTGCTTAGTGTCACTGGGGGATGGTTTGACTGAATCGGCGGAAGGAGACATGAGTGGCCGGAACAGACTTGACCTGATGGCTTTCTCCCTGTTCCGTTCTCTGATGCGGTTATCGATCTTTATTGAAAGGGAAATCATTTCCTCGAGGGTGGAAGGTTCATCTCGTGTTGCTAGTATGTCTTTTATTTCTTCCGACAAATTACGTGAAAAGACCGATATTAGAGCCAGCTCACCCCAGCCACTCTCTGCGGCCAAAATACGGAAAGCGATCGAAAAGTCTGCCACTGATTGAGAACCCTGATGAAGTGAAAAAAGGCGATTTCTGGCCTCTCTCCCACGAACGGGGTGATCAAACACTCTGCGGAGTTCCCCAGAAAATGTCTCAAAAGAATTTAGCACTGGTGAATTTTTCTCCCAAAGTGCTGTTGCCCACAGCCCAGCCTTCCCCCTCAACAAGTTAATACAAAAAGCAACTTTAGCAGCATCAGAGGCATAACTACATGGCTGTGAATTAAAAACGAGATTGCAATTGAGTAAAAAACGTCTGCAAGAGCCCAACGCCCCAGAGTAACATTCGGGAGTTGGAATAAAAACGTCCGGCCGAAGGGGGGACAGTAGGCCACCAGTAGGACTACTTACAGATACAGTAGGACCGGCCCTGGAAGAGGAAGGATCGGCCCTGGAAGGGGGAGATAGTGAGAGCTGCGTCTTGACCTGCTGTAAGTCCATGGAAATCCTCTGGAGAGTCTCTCCAAGGCCACATAGCGTCAGCTCATGCTTGTCCAGCATGACTCCCTGGTGTCCGAGGGCCTCTTGGAGGGTGTCAGCGGTCGCTTGGTCCATTTTTGAAGGCCAGATGATTATGTTAAGGCAAGGTAGGCAAAGTTGATTTGGACCAAAATGCGAACCGGAAACAGATGAAGTGTGAAGTGGTATTTATTGTACAAGGACAAAGTGCTGAGCGGCTGGTGGGTTGAATGATCAATGGCTGTGGCTGTGGCTGCGGCTGCGAGGGCTTTGATGGGTGGGTGTCCTGATGGCAAAAAACAGAATAAGTAAAAGTTCAAAGACAAGAGTCACAAACTACTAGCTTAGTTGGCCGATGTACCAATGGTGACTGGCAGAATCATCTGGCACCTGCTTGCTGTCCAGGCCGATCCTTATGAGCAGTGTCGATTGATGATGAGCTTCAGGTGCGCTCCCAGGTTAGCCAAGATTGGAGTGATTCCAGACATAAAAAACAGGAAGTGTTATACCAATAAAAGCCAGCAGAGGGGAGTGTGGGCAAGGACCACCACATTTAGGCATGTAGACATGGTCAAGACTATCTGCTGCACTTCAAACAAGCATCACAATGGGGAAGAAAGATAAGTAACTTTGAACGTGTCATGGCTGTTGGTGCCAGACGGGCTGGTCTCAGTATTTCACAAACTGCTGATCTACTGCTAGGATTCTCAAGTATAACCATCTCTAGGGCTTACAGAGAAAAAACAAACAAACAAAAAAAACCCTTTCAGGCCGAGTTATACTTCCGCGTCAGACCTGCGCCGTCAAGGAAGACCCGATTTACGACCCTGCGCTGTAGCCTGACGCGGTCCTATTGATTTTTCAAACCCTAGCGTCAGCCTAGCGTCACGTCAACGCATATGAAGTGGGGAAAATGGACTGTGATTGGTTCGCTCAGACTGTTGTTTCCGGTTCAGCTCGAAATCACCGCCATTGTAAAACATGATTTTTCTACACGAAAAAATGGACCAAGCTGACAGGAGTATCATCGAAGAGCAAGTCTCGTCAAGACATTATTGTGATTGCCAAATGGCACGGTCGGCGATTGAAAAAAAAAAAGAAAAAAAAAATGGAAGAACCACCGAGACGTGTGTGTTCTGAATCGAGTGGCCACACGAAGCGGTGACCCAGTCGGCCAAAAACTGCCAACTTTTTATCACTTTATGTCGTATTTTTGGTTGGTGCACTTCATCATTTATTGTGTACATATGTTTGCTGTGAGTCTGTGACTTATTTACGTGTCACACTTCAAGTATATAAAGAAAATAAAGCACAGGTTTGGTGTCAAAAGAGTTGTTTTGATCTTTAATTTTCAATAACAGACAGTTCACACACGATACATCATCACTGATTGAGAATGTCTCGGTGCTTTTTATGATAACGTTAAAATCAAGGCTCCCAACGCAGTTTGGGAAGTTCCACAGACGCCAGAAATCTGCTATGGCTTCCCACTGGATGGTTGTAGTACACGGCAAACAAATTGGGCTGGAGGGCTTTGCAGACCTTGGATGCAGTGCTCAATGCCAGTTTGAAGCTAGCCGCCACAGCTAGCTGTCTTCACCCGAGTCTAGAACTCTCTGTGCGGCATCAAAAGTCGGCCAGACCGCCTCGAAACAGTCTTCTGCATCGCCTGCCCCTCAACATTTGTACGATCAACATTTATTCAATGTTGATGAGCAGAAGATTTACATTCAAGCGTTCCATCTTGCATTGTTTATTTTTTCTCCGTGAAACTAGACTAGCGGAAGTCAAAAAGCATGCCCCAAAACCGTACAAAAATAACGCCACACCCCTCTAGTGGCTTGGCGGTGAATTACAGAGCAACGCGTTCCCTCACCGCAGAACTATCGAATGCTCATTGACGCCATAATCACTTCACCGTCACCGCAACGCAGGAGCATAACTCTGGCTTTAGTGATCAGCAGTACCAGAAGTCAGGGGAGAATGGCCAGACTGGTTCGAGCTGACAGAAAGGCAACAGTAACTCAACCACTTGTTACAACCGATGTATGCAGAAGAGCACCTCTGACCGCACGTCATGTCAAATCTTGAGGGCACAGCAGAAGAAGGCCACAACGAGTGCCACTTCTATCAGCTAAGCACAGGAAAGTGAGGCTACGATTCACACAGGTTCACCAAAATTGGCCAATAGAAGACTGGAAAAACATTGCCTAATCTGATGACTCTATTTCTGCTGCAACATTCTAATTGTAGGGTCAGAATTTTGGAGTCAACAACTCTATGGCTCCATCATGCTTTGTATCAACGGTTCAGGCTGCTGCTGGTGGTATAATGGTGTGGGGGATATTTTCTTGGCACACTTTGGGCCACTTAGTACCAATTGAGCATCGTTGCAACGCCACGAGTATTGTCACTGCCTTGAGTTTACCAACTGTGTTTCAGAAGGTAAATGCTCTGTTTTAAAGTCTTACCGTGTCTTTGGAGTCACATTTCTGGCAACGGCATGTGAAATGGTACTGCTCCTCCAGTTGTTTCTGACGTTCTTCTGTCACTGACAACGTCTCTATGTAGCTAATTGTTAGCTAAACACGCACACACACATACCCATAATTTAATTCAAGGCCATATATAATTTTCATGACAAAGCTCAAAAACATTCCAGATTGTGTTTTGTGTTCTTACTCATACCTCCTCTGCAGGTTTAATATCCCGAACAGCTCTTAGGTGTAGCTTTGTTCCTTCAAACACCGTCACACAGTTTGGCCTGCAGTCATGGTTTAGCAGCGATAAACTGAGGTGACAGGATGACGGGTGAAGGGGAAATGCCACAGGGTGGGAATGAGGAGCAAAGAGTGAGAGGGGATGGTTTGAGAGAGCAGGGAGGAGATAATAAGTCATGTTGTTGTGAAAATAGAGGGCACTTGAAAGAGAAAGTTTTCTAAGGCTTCGAGGCAGAGTGGCCAAGCATTATAGAAAAATTGCGCTGTTCCAATCTCTGCTCTCACTAACTCCTCAATCTTTGAAGGGTGTTTACAGCAAGAATGTGCTGGATTTGAATCTTGTATTTTGTTTGGATTCTTTTCTATGTGTGGGCGATGCAGCTTCCTCCCACAGTCCAAAAAATGAATGATAAGTTCACGGAGACATTTTATGTGTATATTTGTGAACAGTCGTCACTTTTGATGAGTCAATCCTATGATTGACAGGTGTTTTTTTAAAGTGTATTCCAACTCGCGGTAGGGTTAGATTGCCATGGTTTGAAAAATATAACATAGCAACAACAAGCGGGAAAATAACAAATGTGAGATGTTCGATACCAGGCTTAACCATACAGTGGGGCAAATAAGCATTTAGTCAACGACCAATTGTGCAAGTTCTCCTACTTGAAAAGATTAGAGAGGCCTGTATTTATCAACATGGGTAAACCTAGACCATGAGAGACAGAATGTGGAGAAAAAAAACTGAAAATCACATTGTTTGATTTTTAAAGAATTTATTTCCAAATTAGAGTGGAAAATAAGTATTTGGTCACCTACAAACAAGCAAGATTTCTGGCTGTCAAAGAGGTCTAACTCTTCTAACGAGGTCTAACGAGGCTCCACTCATTACCTGTATTAATGGCACCTGTTTTAAGTCATTATCGGTATAAAAGACACCTGTCCACAATCTCAGTCAGTCACACTCCAAACTCCACTATGGCCAAGACCAAAGAGCTGCCGAAGGACACCAGAGACAAAATTGTAGACCTGCACCAGGCTTGGAAGACTGAATTTGCAACAGGTAAAACACTTGGTGTAAAGAAATCAACTGTGGGAGCAATTATTAGAAAATGGAAGACATACAAGACCACTGATAATCTCCCTCGATCTGGGGCTCCATGCAAGATCTCACACCGTGGCATCAAAATGATAATAAGAACGGTGGGCAAAAATCCCAGAACCACACGGGGTGACCTAGTGAATGACCTACAGAGAGCTGGGACCACAGTAACAAAGGCTACTATCAGTAACACAATGCGCCGACAGGAACTCAAATCCTGCAATGCCAGACGTGTCCCCCTGCTGAGGAAAGTACACGTCCAGGCCCGTCTGCGGTTCGCAAGAGAGCATTTGGATGATCCAGAAGAGGACTGGGAGAATGTGTTATGGTCAGATGAAACCAAAATAGAACTTTTTGGTAGAAACACAGGTTCTCGTGTTTGGAGGAGAAAGAATACTGAATTGCATATGAAGAACACCATCCCCACTGTGAAGCATGGGAGTGGAAACATCATGCTTTGGGGCTGTTTTTCTGCAAAGGGACCAGGACGACTGATCAGTGTAAAGGAAAGAATGAGTGGCATTTCAAGGTCCTGGAGTGGCCTAGCCAGTCTCAACCCCATAGAAAATCCGTGGAGGGAGTTGAAAGTCCGTGTTGCCCAACGACAGCCCCAAAACATCATTGCTATTGAGTAGATCTGCATGGAGGAAGGGGCCAAAATACCAGCAACAGTGTGTGAAAAGCTTGTGAAGAGTTACAGAAAACGTTTGGCCTCTGTTATTGCCAACAAAGGGTACATAACAAAGTATTGAGATGAACTTTTGGTATTGACCAAATACTTATTTTCCACCATGATTTGCAAATAAATTCTTTAAAAATCAAACAATGTGATTTTCTGGGTTTTTTCCCCCCCACATTCTGTCTCTCATGGTTGAGGTTTACCCATATTGACAATTACAGGCCTCTCTAATATTTTCAAGTGGGAGAACTTGCACAATTAGTGGTTGATTAAATACTTATTTGCCCCACTGTATGTGATACATATCTGATTTGAATTCAATGCAAATACACCTTTAGAATAAAACAGACCGATTGGATGTTTTATAGCATTTTTTTTTTTTGGTAGGAATTACACAGTGTGTAGTATGACGAATGCACTGGCTAACTAAGTAGTTATGACTGCAGCAGGGTGGTGAATGTACAGTTAAGTCCATTTATTGGGTGTATAAATGTCCACTATAAGGTAGGGCCAGTCTCTATAAAAGTGGGCTGACCTTTAATGTCGACTATCTATTTCCACTTCTGTGACAAGCAGCTAGCGTTTTATTAGCCATTTTAATGTGCATGCGGCCATAATGTCACTAAATCCACTATGTGGAGAAGACGGGATGCAGCAACTCAGTCAGAGAATGCTAAGTGAAGTAAAGATGGTTTTATTTTAATTGATTTCACTACGAACAAAACATAAATGGAGTTTTCAGGTAACTATGTGTTTGTTTAACTACTTCTTGGTCCATGACTCTGATTGATGGCAGCAGGGTTGCCAGTCTCCAACCAAATAACCCTGTAAAATCCACCAGTGCAATAAAAACCAGCCCAAATTACAACCTCCCGTTCAAGATAAAAGGTTATCCTCATACAACTCAATATTTTTGTATTACAACCTGGAAAAAACAAGGCAACAATGGGGGACATACTGTGGTGCGATCATTGCTGTTTCACCAATAAGCACCATTGGAGATGTAGTTGTTCTTATAAAAAAAACTACTGTAATATTTTTGTTTCAATTTACACAATAATAATAATAAAAAAAACCTTATACAGTGGTACCTCTACATACAAAGTTAATTCGTTCGAGGACCTTGTTTGTAAGTCGAAATGGTCGTATGTCGAGCAGGATTTTCCCATAAGGACACATTATAATTTCATTCATTCGTTCCACAGCCCGAAAACCTACACTAAATTCTTAAAAAATACTGATGTTACTATTGCAAATATCAATCACAAAGAGCAAAACAAATAAATTATGAATAAAAATTGGAATAATAATATAATAATAGTAATAATAATACCTGTAAAAATGTAACAAACCAGGTTCTAATGTGGCGAATGTGTTTGCGTGGTGTACCTGAACGCATCGCGTGGTTGACTTGACGGAGTGAACCTTTTACTTTCATTTTGTTTACTTGCTGCAAGGGGACACTAGGCCTGTTGTGTTGCACAAATTGATGGTATAAATGATTGGAAACCTGAGGAAGCTGGCGATGTTACCACAATAATAATTGCCAACTTAACTTATAAAGACTGGTGAGCGGAGGAGGACCGCCGAGATAGTCTACGGCTGTATTGTTGAGCAATATCACGGATGCGCACCCCACGCTCATATTTTTCTATCATATCCATCTTCATGTCAGTTGTAAGCATCACCTTTTTCCTTTTTTTCACCACCAGCACTAACATTGTTGGAACCCATGTTGATTTCTCTCACAAAAAATATATGCCGTGCGTCCGTCTTGCAGGAAAACAAAGAAACTGCGGTGCTGTCATAGATCGGCGTATTTAGAGCATGTTGTCGAATGTATAAAAAAATGGCAAGTCAAACTTTATGTCGGATGCCGAAAAGATTGTGTGTCGAAGCTATTGTATGTCGCGGTAACACTGTATATGGCGGAAAACACCAAGGTGACTTGAAGTTCCGCTCTGAGAACCCCAATTTGTCCATATTTCAAAATTGTTCGATATGCATGTGTGATACATCCTTGGAAAGCTTGAAATCTCAATTTTCTGGGGGAAGAAAAATTTTGAACAGGAGAGCATTTAGAAAAAAAAAAAATTAAACAGCAAAAACCTAACTGGAGGCGAGAGCACGCGAGAGCAGAATTAAAGACGCCACGATTTTAACGAGATATTATCGCGTGCTTACCTTGTTTCGATCCAAATACTCCATGTAGCATGTATCACCGAGTGTGAAGACACAGCTGTGAATGGCCACAGCCGGATTTTTGGGGGATTTTATGAGTGAAACATGGTGATATAACAACGGTCGCGATGCAGAAATCGCAGACAACAAGGAGCGGTTGAGATTTTCGTTTACATATGGTTACCCTTTTAAACGTTATTTTCCAATTTTTCTTTGTTTGGATGGATTACTTATCATCTAATATATCGGGGAAAATGCAACAGTAACAAAAAAGAAATACAATGAAGTGATAGTTATGAGGTAGATATCTGACTTTTTTACAGATGCCAAATTTTTCATTGTTGTGACTAGGGCTGCAGCTATCGAATATTTTAGTAATCGAGTATTCGACTGAAAATTCTATCGATTAATCGAGTAATCGGATAAAACATTTTTAGGTAGAGAGCAATTATAAATATACATGAGAAAACAAGACATTTCATCTAATATTGAACCGTTTTCAGTCAACCAATGTCTTTATTTTCGATGTAAATTGTTGAAACTAGGGCTGCAGCTATGGATTATTTTAGTAGTCGATTAATCGATGAACTAGTTAGTTAGTTAGTACATAGCAAAAGTCCTCTAGCTTAAATGCTATAAAACGCTAATGCTTTTTTTTTTTTTTTTTTTCTCTACAATTTTTTGTTTACAAAGCTCTTAACAAATGGTTCAGACACATATTCAGTCAAAAAAAAAAAAGAAGAAACGGCTAAATATACCAGTAATCTAAATTACGAATGTATTAGAAAAAACATCAGTTCAAACAAAAACTTGGCTTATGTTGGTCTTAACATGGAGCAGCTGGATTCAGCCATGTGAAATGAGGCCGACAAGAGGGCAGTGTATCCACCCAAATCAATAAAACTAAATGCAAACACTTTCAAAATAAACCATTACAACACACTTTAATTAAACGAATACTCGAAGCAGCAAAATTTAATTCGAATCTTTTTTTTCTAATCGAATACTCGAATTAATCGATTAATCGTTGCAGCACTAGTTGTGACGTAATTTGTTTAAAAGTTTAAAGTATGTGAGTGAATAATTTTTTTAAGTCGTTTTTTTTTTTTTTTTTTTTAAACTAAATGTTAGACATCAATTACGTAATGATTCTAAGCTAAAAATGGCAGACATTTTGAATAATAAATATAATTACTCACCTTCTTTTTATGGCTAGGTTGAAACAAAAGTGGTTGCGCAACGTCTATAAACGAGGGTTTTCAGGGTACAACGGATAAATCAAAAATAGTTTGGAGGCTTAGTGCGCCATGAATCTGCTATGGCAGCTTATATTGTTCTATCAAACACAACAGTTCTTTTGGCTTAAAATACAGCAGCTCATTTTAAAGAGGGGTGCAAGAGCAGAAACTGCTTTTTCAGTCTTGTCTGTGTTTTCTGCCATATATATTTATTACTAAACTAAACAAATACATGGCGTCAATAGAAATCACTGTTGAAGTACAGGTTTGACAATAATTTCCAAAGCAGATTTAGAGTGCATTCTGGGAAAAATATTTCTAATGAGATTTATGTCAAAAGCAGAAGCAAAGTCAACATTCACGAATAAACGATTTGAAACAGCAGATCACAACTAAACCCCCAAAAATTGTTGCGGATCTGTAACGAGTGCAAGCACAAGTCAAGAGAATACGCTAGCTCGGGCTTTAACCTGGTGGTAATTGTGCTCTCCTGCCACGCTGGCAGTGCGGGTTCAAGACCTGAATTGGTCAAGAGGGACGGATTATGTCAGTGTTTTTGTAATTATTTTATCTATAAAGGGCTTGGGGAAAGGTCGGTACCGCTGGCATCACATCAGGTTCTCAGGGCCCAGGCAGATACACTCAGCACAGCTATGACCAACTGCGGGTATCACCGCACTCCCAAGCAGTCCATCACGTTTGTCAGAGCTAGGGAAAAGGCGCAACATCAGCCAAGTCCCTCTGGGGGCCTTCCTACAACCGCACAGGACGGGAAACTCCAAGTCGATGTGGGAGGACAGCTCCTGTTGCCAGAGAGGGTTAGCGCGGCCCATCCCTCCTCTCGCAGCCCAGCAAAGGAGCCGTCGTCCTCCCCCCTGGGATCCAGGGTGGTCCACCGGGCCACCCGCGCACCCATCAACCGGCCTTCAGGGATGGCGGGTAAAAGGACGGCTGTGACAAAGATCCATCAAAACCATCACTGAGGCTGCGGAAAAAGCCTCAGGATGGCTATGGATCTGGAGGGGGGATCCTTGGAGTAGCGGGCCAATTGGACACAAGTCGGGAGCTGATCGCCCCCGACTGGGTCTCCAGAGGGAGGGTGTTTGACGATCAAATATCGAAACACCCTATGACCTCAGGTTCATCACTGATGATGTGTTCAGGTAGCACCTAGAGGTGTACTAAAGAATTATCTAATTTGAATTCAATCCAAAAATTGTACCAAGAAATCAGAAATTACATGCAGTTCATAGCTCACACGTTAGAGTTGGTAAAACAGAAATGTTGTTTAATCCCTCTGCCGGTGACCGGGAGATTGATTCTTGATTGATTGAAGATTTTACGACACTGTGCGGCTGTGCGCTGGTCCTCATGAGAAACGCAGCGCTGGTCGTCATGGGAAATGCAGTCTTCCTTAAGGAACACACAACTGCTTTTGTCCACTTGCGTCGCTAAAATTGACCAAAACTGAAAAGTTACCTAGTCTTGCTTTAAAGCTGAACTTAAAGTGCAAACATACAAGTTAACAGCCGAATTTAGTCAAAAGTAGCCAAAATTTTATCAACCCGCCCAATGCTTTTCTCTCCTGCCACGAGTCTTAAGTCTCAAAAAAAAAAATAACACAACTGAGTGGGAACCCACTCAGTCTGGCAACACTGTGAGGCACAAGGCTGAAGGCTCAAATGATCCATAAAGTCAATAAACAAGTTCATGAAATGCACAAAAATACACAATTGGGTAAAATGACTGCTATGCCTCTACCGTAACAAATGTCAGTATTTTTCAGTCTGTCTATTAAAAGTCAGCTAGCACACACAAGTAAGCCAAGAGACGTCTACTCCATTTCTGTCAAAACAAAAGCTAATTTCCCAGATGCATATTCACATTTCAAAACAGTGTCAACATAAAAAAAAAAAAAAACCTTGACTGACTGCTTAAGAAGTTTCAACACAGCTTATTTATGTTGTCACAAAACTGATTATTTGTTTCAATTATTTAGACTGAATAGAAGACATTTTATGCACATATTTTATTAAAATACAAAAAACTTTATTCCGAAAATAATGAAGATCTTCACCTTCATTGAACATACAGTGGGGAGAACAAGTATTTGATACACTGCCAATGGGTTTTCCCATTGTTCTCCCCACTGTAAATACTAAGAGGTATACCTTTATAATTTAATGAGACTGTATCAGTAATGCCTCTTGTAAAAGCACATGTAGTATAAATACCTAATAAAAGGTAAAATTCATGGCAGGGGCGTGTAATTCCAAGAGACTCCAATGCTGTTTTCATGTAAATATATATATTTTTAAACATACATTTTAAGAGGTTTGTGAGGGCATTTTGTAACACTCATGGCACGAAGATAAGCGAAGACCTTTGTCTGAGTTTATGATCCCCTGGATTGCTGCTCATTATTTCGTTCGGTGTGTGTGCGTGTGTGTGTGTGCGCGTCTTTTCAAAGCCATCTGCAGCCCGCTGGCTTTGTTCTACAATCTACAATAGCAACGTTCCAGGTCGAATATCAACGAGGAATCAAGGCGTCCACACAATGCTTTTATCTGATGGAGAGGCAGCTCATTAGCATACTAATTAAGATTAATGAACTAAACGGCAACAAATGTTAACAATGTCTGCTGGCATATACTGAAACTAACTGTTGCTTAACATGCTGGATGGAGCTTAGCACTACAAAGGCTTCCTGAGTCATACCGTTTTTGAAGTAGTAGTTTACCAGTATGTAGTACACAGCAGCATGTTAAATGCCAATGGATGATTATCAGAGCTTTTGACTCATATTTAAAGGTTAAAGTTATGAGAGGTTAAATGTGGAGACTTTTTTTGGGGGGGTGGTATTTAAAATGGCTTCAGGGCGATAAACAAATTCAAAACGTTTACAGGACTGCCAAGGTTAAGCTGTTTACTAGAGCGTGGAAAAAAATAATCATAGTTACTTGTATGTATAATAGAAGGCAATGCTTTCAAGGATGAATTATTATGTCAATCTATACTGTATATGATTTTACAGTTTTTAAACTAAACAAAGCTAAACACAAATAAAAAAAAAATACACATACTGTGCACTAAAATACAAAATGCATTTCATTTTTCTAACGCCCATTAGCTTATGCTAATATACAACGGTTGATACCATTGTACTTTGTATAAAAACTACCAGTTAAAAAACAACAACATAAAAACCAAGTTAAAGCACCTACTGTACATAATAAACTGAGACCATGCAGCTCCCTTCATAAATGTCATTCAGAGACATTAGAAGCACAACCGAAGAGTCCACATGCCCTCTACAGGCTAACTTGCAACCTACAGGCAACAATAAGTCTGCAAATAATTAATGAAAATAATCAGCCCTGAGACATTTTTTTTTTTTTTTGATAAAAGTGTGCGCCAAAAATCGATGCATATACAGTGGTACCTCTACATACGAAATTAATTCGTTCCGGGACCTTGTTTGTAAGTTGAAATGGTCGTATGTCGAGCAAAATTTTTCAATAATAATACATTATAATTCCATTAATTTGTTCCACAGCCCGAAAACCTACACTGAATCCTTAATAAATACTGCTGACACTATTGCAAACAGCAATTACACAGAACAAAACAAATAAATTATTGATAAAAATTGGAATAATAATAAAATAATAGTAATAATAATAATAATAATACAGTGGTACCTCGACATACGATCGCTTCGACACACGATATTTTTGACATCCGACGTAAAATTTGACTCGCCATTTGTTTCTACATCCGACGACATGCTCGAAATACGACGATTTATGACAGCCCGGCAACGTCTTTGTTTTCCCACAAGATTGACGCACGGTGGATTTTCTTCTGAGAGAAATCAACATGAGTTCCAACAATGTTAGTGCAGGTGGTGAAAAAAAAGGAAAAAGGTGAAACTTACCAGTGAAATGAAGTTTGAAATGAGAGGGAAATATGAGCGCGGTATCCGCGTCCTTAACTCATTTGCTCTCAAAAACGTATGAATACGTTCTATTTTTAATTGTTTCAGTTTCCCAAATACTTATTTATATGTCTTTTACGTTTTTTTTCACAAGAGACATCTCTGGGTTCTGATTCAACTTAGCTCCAAAGCACAACGCTGAAAATCCATTTTAAAGCAATAAAACTGGCCACTGGAGGGCAGTAGCGCATTTAGTAAGAACCGCAATCCGATTAAATGGAATGAATGGCCGGGCCGCACGGCCGGGGTGCCGGCGGAAGATGACCGAATGGACGTCCGGGATGCCGGGCGGCGGACGACCGAGCAGAACAACCGGGAGGACGCCCGAGATGCCAGGCGCTGGACGACTGAGCAGAACGACCGGGAGAATCAGTGCAGCGGACGATGCCATTGAGTCCGTGCTGCTCGCCGAGCAGAGACAGGCGGCGATGAGGGAAAAATTTACCCTGCCTGTCGCAGCCACAACAGCGTCATCGCTCAGTTATGTTTAAATAAATTGTTACTTTGCTATTTAAAGCTGTATTTGTCTTGTTGTTTATGCTATTTTGTTAAAGGAAAACATTCAGATGTTTGGGATGTAACTAAAGCAAAAAATAGCTGTGTTAAAGTCAAAGTTATGTTTGAAATGTATGCTTTCACAAAAAGCTCAATTTCTGTTTTTTCTTCAGAAATTGGAAAATTGCTCAAACTATGCTATTTTCTAATGCTGATTTCTAAAGAATGGAAAAAGATATGAACTAACTTTTTTGTCCTGCTGAGAAAAGAGTATAATTTTTCTTTTGGTGGGTTCCATGTTTATTTAGCAAAAGAACAGAATTTTCTGTGGGCCTTGCAAAATCAGTTAAAATGGGAGTTGAACCGGTGAAAATGGCTGGGAGTGAATGATTTAAACTGGCTTGACAATATGGCCGTAGAATGGCTACGAGCTCAGTGGTCCTCCTCCCTTCGCCCGTCTTTATAAGTTAAGGTGACTATTATTATTGTAACATTGCCAAAGAAATCGCCAGCTTCGTCAGGTTTTTGATCATTTATTTCAGAACTTGCCTTCACAACACGCCTACTGTCCCCCGCAGCTGACCCCCAACAACAGAACACGGAAAAGTCAAAGTAAAAACTCTAATACACTCTCACTTTTCCGTCAGCCACGCGGTGCGTTCAAGTACACCAAGCAAAATATATCCGCCACATTAGAATCCGAATTGTTACATTATTACAGGTATTATTATTATGACTATTATGATAGTATTATTCCGAATTTTAGTCATAATTTATTTGTTTTGCTCTTTGTAATTCCTATTTGCAATAGTAACAGCAGTATTTATTAAGGATTTAGTGTACTTTTTTGGGCTGTGGAACGAATTAATGGAATTATAATGTGGCGGACGTGTCTTGCGTGATGTACCTGAACGCACTGCGTGGCTGACGTGACAGTGACATAGGTGCGGTGAAGTTTTTACTTTCTCTTTTAATGTTGTTGGCGTCAGCTGCAGCGGACACTACGCATGTTGTGTTGCACAAGTTCTGAAATAAATTAAAAACTTGACGAAGCTGGCGATTTCTTTGGCAATGTTACAATAATAATAATAGTCACCTTAACTTATAAAGAATGGTGAACAGAGGTCGGAGAAGGACAGTCAAGATTGTGGACATTCTACTGCCGTATTGTCGTACTGCCGGTTCACGGACGCGCACGCCACGCTCATATTTTTCCCTCATTTCCATCTTCATTTCAATGGTAAGCCTCACCTTTTTCCTTTATTCACCACCTGCACTAACTTTCTTGGACGAAACTCCACAGTGTGCCCATCTTCGGTGCTGTCATAAATCGTCGTATATCAAGCATGTCGTCGGACGTAGAAACAAATGGCGAGTTAAATTTTAAGTCCGATGTCGAAAAGACCGTGTGTCGAAGCAATCGTATGTACAACCCTAGAATAATACCTACCATGTGTCATGGTAATACGTAAATGAATAATTGAGGAGGAGCAATTTAAGTTAGTGGCCTCCCCAAGAAGAAGAAGAACAACAGAAAAAGGAAGATAAAAACAACTATTGTCTAGATCAGAGGATAGGAAATATGTTTCCATTAAGTTAACAACATTGCTCATTTTTTTGGCTAACTTGTTGAAATACAGCTGTGAACTCTTGAGTCTGAACTATAGTAGCTAAATTTTCGGGGGGGAAAAAAATTAAATAAAACGAAATTAAATTAAATTAAATAACACTCAGTCAAAAACGTACGGAGGGCATCACGGACACTAGATTTTGTTGTCAAGTATGGCGAAACAGACCATCAACAAAGACACTTGAATATGACAGACTACTACACCATATAAAATAGCTTCCCTATCACATTTTTAAGGCTTTCTTGGGCAGAATATTTTTTATTTAACAGTGTCCACTAAGGGTGTAACGGTACATGTATTCGTATTGAACCATTTCGGTACTTGGTGCTCGGTTTGGAACAGACGCGTACCGAACGAGTTTTTGACGTAATGTAACCCTTACTTTTCGAGGCTGTGAGTCGATCGGGTTACAGTTTCTTTGTGTAGATTATATTTACTCCGTCTTCTCTACTATAATGAGGACTCTACAAAGATAGTCTTCGCAAATACAACCAAGAACTGAAAAATGCTAGACAGTCATATTTTTCAGAGATCATTAGTAGAAACACCAACAATACTCACACACTATTTTCTGTTGTTGACAAACTGACAAACCCACAAGCATCAATACCTCAGGAATTGGCATCTGAGGTGTCCTGTAATGATTTCGCAGCATTCTTTACACACAAAGTACTAAAGATTAGACAGACTGTGTGCAACTCCAGATTAACAATTGCTACACTAAATGCCTCCCAAAATGACCCCCACGTCAATCTTAGACAGTTTAGCCTCTTGGACTATGCCACTTTAACAGAAATTGAGTCAACATTAAAGCCCACAACATGCTGCCTTGACATCCTTCCTTCAAACTTTTTCAAAACTGTTTTTCATTGCATAGCCCCAGACATACTTCAGATTATAAATACTTCTCTCCAAACAGGAGAGTTTCCACAGACTTTAACAACTGCAGTAATTAAACCTCTCATAAAAAAAAAAAAACCTAATCTGGATGCCTCAATCATTAGTAATTACAGGCCATTATCAAATCTGACATTCCTGGGGAAAATTATCGAAAGGGTTGTGTTCGAACAGATCCAGACTTTCATGATGTAAAACAATCTTTTTAACTCATTTCAGTCTGGATTTCGACCACAACACAGCACAGAGACCGTGCTTATCAAAGTCCTAAATGATATTCGTCGGAATACCGATGCAGGCAAATCATCTGTTCTGTTACTATTGGATCTCAGCGCCGCATTCGACACGGTTGATCACAACATACTACTCAGCAGATTGGAACAGTGGGTAGGGCTTACTGACACTATACTCCAGTGGTTCACATCCTATTTACATGATAGGGATTTCTTTGTGTCAATCGGAAACCATCAGTCAGAACGAACCAAATTCACGTGTGGAGTCCCTCAAGGGTCAATTCTTGGACCATTCTTATTTAACATCTATATGCTTCCCTTAGCTGAGATAATGGAACAGTATGACATCTCCTATCACACCTATGCAGATGACACACAACTGTACATTTCTGTGTCCCCACATGATTATAGTCCCTTAGTCTCCCTGAGTAAATGCATTCATGAAATCAATGAATGGATGTGCCAGAATTTTCTCCAGTTAAATGTGGAGAAGACAGAGGTGATCATTTTTGGGCCAAAAAAGGAAAGGTCAAAGATAAGCAGGCAACTTAGCACAATGTCACTTACAGCTATAAATCAAGTCAGAAACCTTGCCGTAATTATTGACTCAGACCTAAAATTTGATAGCCATCTAAAGTCCGTCACTAAATCCGCTTATTACCACCTAAAAAATATAACCGGAATTAAGGGGCTTCTGACTCAACAAGACATGGAAAAACGTATGCATGCATTCATTTTCAGCAGATTGGACTATTGCAACGGTATATTTACGGGTCTTGATAAAAAATCAGTCAGGAAGCTGCAGCTAGTACAGAATGCTGCAGCCAGAGTCCTCACAAATACAAGGAAGCTGGACCACATTACACCGGTTTTGAAATCGCTACACTGGCTTCCAGTGAGTCAAAGGATAGACTATAAAATTCTGCTGCTCGTCTACAAAACACTTAATGGCCTTGGACCAAAATACATGGTTGATTTGTTAGATTCCTATGAGGCATCTAGACCCCTAAGGTCGTCTGGAACCGGTCTTCTGCATGTTCCAAGAACAAGAACCAAGCAGGGTGAGGCAGCATTTAGTTATTATGCTCCTCACCTCTGGAACAAGTTACCTGAACGTCTGTGGCCTATACTACGAACCGAGTTCAACCTCCCCAGAAGTAATCCAGTTTACCATCGGGTAACCGGAGTTGACAAAACCTGGTTGTCTAGTTTGTGGTCAATCGGTACTACGACGCTGATTATGAGGTTGATTAGTCGAACCTGTGTCAACCCAGTCAGAGTTACTGCGCGTTCACATAAAAGGGGGCGGTGACCAGAGTCAAACACTACTTGTGACGATGGCACGGGCACCTTACTTCACGGAGGAGGAATGCGCGATGATCATGCGGAATTATGAGGAATTAAAATCCACCCTCACCGCGAAATCCAACACCGCTTCGGCGAGTAGAGCGCAACGGGTCTGTTGACAGCGAATTTACAGATCGTGTGATTTGTGAATGCGTCAATATGCCAGTTTACTTATGTCCATCAAAAGAAATAAAGCCTGCTGTCAGGACAATAAAATAAGATTTGGTACATTAACAGTAAGAAATAATTGTCACGCATCACCACACGAAACAGGATGATTGTATGTTTAGTCCCCTTGATTGTACGAATACGTATGTTCTTTTTTTTAGTTTGGGCCTAAAAATCCAGCCCGACCCGAGTCCGATCAATAAACTTGATTTGCAGGCCCGAGCCCGACAACCCCCCCCCCCCCCCCCCCCAAAAAAAAGTTATATTTGTGAGGACTCAGGAGAAGAAGGAAATGCGGGGATGCCATGCGTTGTTGCGTAAATAAAAGCCCGTCTTTTGTAACGATTTTTCACAGTTAAACAAGACTGTAAGATGCATATTCAATAAACATTTATATCTTTTATATTTGTGCGTCTGTCCTATCAGTGGATTTGACATTTAATTTAATCTCCTCCATTTGGCAGAAAAAAACGCAAGTTTTCTCAATGTTTAAATAGTCTACATATTTCTATGATTATTATAAATGCATCAATTTGAAGCGTTTCCATACCCCACTCCGAATCGCACGGCATACAGTGTTCTTACGCAGATATTCAGCATCACCGATGGAATACATATATTGTTCCTGGCGAAAGAGCGCCGGACAGGCACACACAATCTGCGCGGTTGTGAGGGCCTGACTCGGCGGGTTACATTAGTGACGTCTGCCTAGATCAGTTGGCACAGGTAAAGAATTCCCTCAGCTGAAAATCTATATCTTTCATTGAGAACATCTTCCGGGTACGCCAGCGGATTCTGGCGGTCCCGAAATACCCGTGCCTTCCGGAGAGAGCCCCTCACAATCCGCGCGCCAATGTCGTATGGGTCGTCCAAGTACGCTGTCATTGTCAGGAGGACACGTCCGCGGAGGAGTGCTGTTTAAATAGAGCGTGGTTAATTGGAATCCTGATGTTAAGCAAGATCTAACTCTGACACGACCAGGTTTGGCGTGTGGCGTGTGTTGCCATGGCAACACTTCTCGGTTCCAACATATCCACCTTTCGTAGTCTCGCATAGCCGCGAACTTACGTCGCACGTGATAAAGTTACTCTCGAAGTTACCCTGCTAAGCCAGAAAACCGGCTTCGTAGTATAGGCCACTGAAGTATGCTCAAACTGTTAGGTCTTTTAAATCAGGGCTAAAAACGCTTTTGTTTAGCACTGCATATTCATAACTGTCTATATATTTCAATCTACTTGCTTTCTATTCCTCTTGTGCTTATCTCCATTGCTGATTTCAATTATTATTATTAGTAGTAGTTTTTGTTTTATTTGTATTTATTTATTTTTATTCTATTTGTTATTAAATGCGATTTTTATGTATAATTTTATTTCCGATTTTGATTGTCTTGGTTTTTACGTTGTATTGATTTAAATGTGATTTTTATGATCTTCATGTGATGTAAAGCACTTTGAATTGCCTTGTGTTGAATTGTGCTATATGAATAAATTTGCCTTGCCTTGCCTATAATGAGGACAGTAAGTCAACGGCGCGACAACGTGGCTGCCGCGAGAACGCAGTGAAACGCGGCCGTTAAAGTCAATCAGCGAATGCATACCAGTCGCAGTGCAGCCGCGTGTTAGACGCGTCCCAGAAGCGCTCAACGCGATGCACGCGAAAAGAACGGCAGAGTTTATTATTTGATGCGAGACGCGGCCCTCCTGCGTCAATACTACTAGCTAGCAGACCGGGCAGACTGGAAGTCACTCGTGTAAAAATACAGTGGATCTGGTCGATTTTCAAACTAATATGCAATCATAACCCACTTTTTGAGTCCATCAGATCTCTTGAGTGGTAGATCGGGGCACAGTTGACTTGTCTTTGTTGATTTACAGTTATCATCTCTGCTATAATAATAACCAACACAGCCCCGTGTTCAATACAAAACCCTCCTACTACAACAAAACAAGTAGGAACTAATATTCACATAGGAATTAAAGTTATACAACATAAAATATACAATATAAATGAATACTACTTCACATTTGTAAAATACAAACACATAATAAAATAAATAATAGCCCATTTAAATAAAATAAATTGAAATGAGCTAAAACACCTGTAATTAAATAATAAGAATAATACAGATCCTGCTTACACAATTACATTTATTAATTTCTGTGTGACGCTTTAATTTAAGAAAATCCACCAATAAAGCTTTTGAAAACCGTTCATCAGGAAAAAAAATGATTCATTGATGCATTTCATTTGTAAAATACATGTTAAAATCTTTGTCATTGGGATTGCTTTTCTCTTTAGCACAGGACTTCTTTTTTCTTCTTTCTTTCAGAAAGAAAGCTGACCAATACGCGGGGTCTGAAAGGGAAATTGTTGTTGGATAATTATCTTTAAATACCTGCTACTTTTTGAGCAGAATTCTAGCTTTGTATAGGCTAATGCTCCTATTGTTGAAAGCGCAAAAGTGTGTAATAAACAACTAGCACATTTATATTTTGCATTTTGTTTTCTTACTGTACCGAAAATGAACCGAACCGTGACCTCAAAACCGAGGTACGTACCGAACCGAGATTTTTGTGTACCGTTACACCCCTAGTGTCAACTGTTCTGTGCTATCTGTGCTTTTTCAGGTTACTATGCCATTATTCTGAAAACTGATTCTAGGCATGGAACCTCTTGAGAAATGAAGAGAGTGTAAATGTGACAGAATATTCCATTTTAAGAGTACAGAAAAAACTAATAGAGTTGGAACATTTGAAGACTCGGTGGTACTGGAGAAAAAGAAAAATGAACAGCCTTATTCGCGTAATCCTCCTTTCCTTGGCGAAACCGTGGTTGCTAGGCGACGCAAAATATGAATAGGCAGGGGACCATCCTGAGAACAGGCCCATCTCTAATGGACAACACACACACACTGACACACATGGTTTGGCTGAGCTGTGATAAAGCCACTGTGACCATCTGACATCTCAACACTGGCCAGATAAACTGGCTGGGATACCTGCAGTGGGCAAGTGTGTGTGTCGCTGCACTAACAACATGTAACATGGGGCCAACTTGCAGTTTATACACCCTGGTCTTGATATCAGGATTACATTGTGTAAGGCCTGGAGTCGAAGCAGCTGGAGACAAACTCACAGTAGAGCTCCTCCATGTGTCATCTTGTTCCCAAACACTCCACACAATCCATCAAATATGAGTTTTCAATTTTGCTCCTCAAAACAAAAGAGGAAGAAAACACATCATATTCTACTCACTTCAGTGTACTTCAAAGCCCTGACAGGAAGAAAAGCGAGATTGGGTCGAGGGGGTGCCTCCGCAAATGAGTCGGTAAAAGATACGCGGGGTTGTCTGGGTTCTTGTGATTTTAGAGTTGGATTTGAATTTGATGCTAATGTATTGTGCGCGAAGTGAAAGTGAGTGCTGCGAAAATTGGGAGTTATATTGGAACTGATGCTAGTTATTATGCATTCTACACACAACTCCCTTTGTTGAGGTGTGCGTGTGTGTTACCTGGGATACAGCCCAACTCCAATCTCTTTCAGCTCTCCGTCACTTATGGTGAAACAATTACACGTAACCTGAAGGAAAAAAACAGGGTGAAAAGAGGAAATAAGCTGGATAAAACATTTGAGCTGGATAGCTTCTAGGAAGCAAAAAATACTCATGATATTTTAATGATTTTCACATTGAATTTAACACCTGTATACCCCACATTGTACTGGAATTGGCAAGTGGATTGAATTTCTTATCTCTGAAGGCCTCACTTGTTGGCATTTTATTTAAATTGGGCAAAAATTCATTCAAGGAAAGCCTAAATCGGTCATATTATAATAACGACTGAACATTTCATTCAGTCAGAAGTTATAAATATATCTAAAAAATACAGATTTTAAACAGTACATTTTACCACATTCACTGCCATTGATAGCTATAAGCATTAAATCCATTTTGACGGCAATACACATCCAATCCAATTGGACTGGGTTAATTCCGGAGTGACAGCAGTCTGGACAACATGGTAAATTCTGAAATAATGTTAAAGGCAAGGGTTCACAAACTTTTTCCTGTGAGGGCCACATAACTTTTCCCTTCTCTGTTGAGGGGCCGGGTCAGTTTGTAACAGAAAAAGTGTGACGATTGCAGGAGTGCCTAAATGTAAAAATTTATTTTTCAGAAAGCCACAATCAAATAACCCTTTCTGGATTCTTCACCGAACAAAAGTAAATAAAATAATAATATAATATAATGTATAAGGCTGTCAAAATTATCGCGTTAACGGGCAGTAATTAAAAAAAAATTTTTTTTTATTAATCACGTTAAAATATTTGACGCATTTAACGAACATGACCCGCTCAAACAGATTAAAATGACATCACAGCGTCATGTCCATTTGTTACTTGTGTTTTGTCACCCTTTGCTGGCGCTTGGGTGCGACTGATTTTATGGGTTTCAGCACCATGAGCATTGTGTAATTATTGACATCAACAATGGCGAGCTACTAGTTTATTTTTTGTTTGAAAATTTTACAAATTTTATTTAAACGAAAACATTAAGAGGGTTTTAATATAAAATTTTATCTTTTAAGAACTATAAGTCTTTCTATCCATGGATCGCTTTAACAGAATGTTAATGTTAATGCCATTTTGTTGATTTATTGTAATAATAAACAAATACGGTACTTATGTACAGTATGTTGAATGTATATATCCGTCTTATGTCTTATCTTTCCATTCCAACAATAATTTACAGAAAAATATGGCATATTTTATTAATGGTTTGAATTGCGATTAATTACAATTAATTAATTTTTAAACTGTGATTAACTCGATTAAAAATTGTAATCGTTTGACAGCCCAAAATATAACATAATTTAATAATAAATAATAATAACACTATTAATTAAATAGATAATAACTAAATAACCCTCCCTGGGTTCTTCACAGAAAAAAGCCAGGAAATATATGACACTATTGGGGAAAAAAAAAATGTTCAGGGGGCTGGACCAACTGTTAAAGGTGTTACAACAGTAAGAATGGCTCCAGACTTTTTACAGCGAGAACAGTGGCCCCTAACTTAAAAATTTTAGGAGTGCAAGCAGAAGATTCACGGGTGCACACTGTAAATCGACATGCCAAGTTTTCCTCTAATTTTCACTGTTTAATTGATAAATACATTCATAATACATGCATAAAAATACCAACTTTTGAATTTATATTTTATTCTCTATCAGTTTTGACGTCAATCAGTATACTGCTCAGAAATTCCGTTAACATGGCAATTTTGTTCTATTTCTGTCGCTGTCACCTGGCACTACAACTAATCAGCAACGGATTTATTGATCGACAAATTACCTGCGAGGATCGGCCAACGCGTAAATTGACACACGCCACACTTTGTCAACATGGAGGCGCGTATCATTTTAGCAGTGTGCGACCAGCACATATTTTATGATATCTCTTGGCATGATTTCTGAGACATAAATAAAAAAGCAGCAGTATGGGAAGTTGTTGGCGCTCAGAAAAGATCGGGAATTTCAAAATGCCCTCCAAATTCATAGCTAATCAGAGACGAGCTAAGACGCACAGGCAGAGGGCCGTGTGTGTTGCTGTGGCGATGACTTTCACATTTCGCCATCGCTCATCGGCACCCGTGTGTCAAGCCTCTGAGTCGGACTTAGTCACTTAAGCTAAGTTTAAACCGCAGGTCTTAATGCACAAATCTGATTTTTTTCGTGTTTTTCCGACTCGAGTGATGCATTAACTTAATGGTCTGAACGGGACAGGTTGCATAAAAGTGAACCATTTCAAATCCGATCTAGGTCACTTTCGTATGTGGTTTAAATCCAATCTAGGCCACATTTTTCCAGAATGTGGCAGCGGTCTGAACTGTCAAGTCTCCCAAATCGGAATTCATGCAGCAATTACGTCAGCAAGGCAGGAAGGCAGCGATAGCTCAGCGTTAGCGCCTAGCTTGAACTCGGTTTTTACGCAGGAGGCAGGCTTGACCACAGTCATTAAAAAATGGAAATGAAGAAAAGGATAAGCCTGATAATGCTTGGTTTTCTCTATGTGCGCCAAATAAGCAATATTTCAGAATTGCTTACATGGCCGAGTCGGGGCAAACTGTCGTACACACTGATGGCTTATGTGTGCGTCATGCACGCACCAAGCGTGCATGCGTTCTATCAATCCATATGAACTTTGACTATAGAACTAAACAGGGATTACTAATGTTTGTTATTTGTGTCATCTTTGTGGAAATCAAAATATGATCACCCTGGAATGACGGATGACAGCCAGCATGTGTAGTCATTTGTTTTGATGCGTCTGCGCATGCAGGTCAGTTTGCTCAGCGCGTGTCGGACAGCGAATTAGTGCGCATGCGTCATACTTGAACGGGCTCAAAAGACAAAGGCAGTTTGAACAGGCACGCCCAAAAAACATATGACAAAAAAATTGGAATTGTGCATTACGACCTGAAGTATGAACGAAGCCTTATTGTCCTTTTTCACATTTTTCGCAAATGCTGTCAAGGTTTTCCCGCAACCCCAATTGAAAACCGCTCCACACGTCATCCATCTTTGTTTTCTTCTGTTGTATTTTCCCATGGAAAACCAGCTTGTTACATGACTGCCAACTAGTGGATTTAACCATGAAGTAGTTGTCAGCAAAAAAAAAAAAAAACACGCAAAAACCTGGTCGCGCATTTGCGATTAAATGAAAGAAATATTCTGTACTGACTCTAATTTTAGTCGTAAAATGTCATAATTTAGTCACAGTCTCGAGCCCTGAGTAGGTTGTGAATCTGTTTACTCAGTTTCAATATTGTAAATAGTAATATGCTAAAGTTACTGAGTGATCAACGAAAAAACTTCATTTTTGGAGAAACTGGTTTGTCTGTCACCCTCAATTGGCAGCTAATAAGTTTAAAAAAGGCACCCTGAAAAATCACTATTCTGGAGTTAATTAAGATTGAATACATGTTGAAAGGGAAAATGTGATATAGCTTTTCTGATCAGGTCCCCATGACACATACTTTTGTCTTCAACAACCAATATCAACTTCAGCTTTACAGATGCCATGTCTGCTCTGCTGGCGGTATGGGATAAAGAAATCAACCGTGACATATGACGGTTAGAGTCCTCGTAAAAATAATTGTCACTTGTTTTATTTTCTTAAAGAAGGAAAAGGTGGTGTCAATTTAAGGTGCACCATTTATTGATTCAAGAGGGCATGGAGTCTGTTGGAGAGAAGGTGCACTGTTTCATGAAATATGGAAACAACAACTAAGGTCCAGTATAGTGATAAAACCTTGCAGTTTTGTTATTGACATTTGCTTTTCTTACTCCGAGACTCATAACCATCTGTCGCAACTGGCCCGTTTATATACCCTCAGTAATAATAAAAAAATATTCACCAGCCTCCAGTGTGATTTTGTATGAATTGACATCAGCGAAGAAGATATGAGGCATCTGGGGGTGGAGGAGGGGGCTTCTTCGATCCATCTTCTTGACTCAATGAATTAGAATTTTTCACAATGAAACAAAAGGATCCCCAAGAAAATAATAAAGAACACATTTATTACAGCAGCTTTTCATTGCGTATTAGTGTGCCTGATAGATTCTGAGCCGTTGTTCACAAAAGACAGCATTACAAAGTCGCTTCACTGGTAAAGCATTTTGTCTGGAGGGGTTTTTCTTCCAAATGGTGCTTTAAATCTTGATGCTCAGCTCATTGTGTCACCCATTTATTGTTGTGTCAACCACACGTAATGTATTTGCTCTTTATATTAGTTGAAGAAATGATAGATGAGAGATGGAGGAAAAAGAATAGACTAGTAACCGAGTGAAGGGTGTGGTGAGCAGCATGTGGAGTGGAAAATGGAGGGTGAGGGGGGATACGCAGCATTGAAAATGTCACACACTGGGGGGAATAAAATACTAAATGTCGCGTTTCCTTATGTGTTTGATCCATTTTTGACTTCAGTCAGCAGGTTTTAAAAAATATGTGGAAATCTGTCAGTTCAAAGTTATCAGAAGGTACAGATAGACCTTTGAAACGACTGAAAGAGATTGTACTATAGTGGAACGTCATAGAAGTCAAGCGCTTCAGAGGACCTACAATTCAGAAGTGAAACACTGACGCAAAACTTTATGATTTGGACTTTAGGCGGCGTTAAAGAGACATAAAAATGTCAGAAAATATCCATCTTTAAAGTAGGACTGCCACAAACAATTATATTCATATTCGACTAATCGCAAATTTTATCACGGTCAGTTGGCTAGTTGCAATTTTTTTTTTCAATTGGTCAACTAATCGGCAGTGGTGGAATGTAACAAAGTAAATGTACTTTGTTACTGTACTTAAGTACATTTTAATGTATCTGTACTTTACTATAGTACAAATATGAAGTGGTACATTTTAGAGGTGTGCAAAATTTCCGATTCTTAGATTATTCGCGATTCAGCCGTGGAACATTCGAGAACGATTCACAAACATCCAAATTCCGATTATTGAAATATGCCAAGTAAAGCGGAAGTACAACACACTCAGCGCGCCGCGCGGTCAATGAGGAACGGAGCGAGAGTAGCTAAACATCATGCTTCTCGTTACCCAGCCCCTCGGGTGATGCCAATGCTCAACTCACGGCTCTAGCTCAACTCACGCCACGAGATTTAAAAAAAAAACACAACAACATACATGACTGCTGCCGAAAAGCTGCTACAAAGTACATCCACATTATGTTACGCTAGATATCATTTATATAGGACTAGATGCATTACAGATTCGGTAGCGTTAGCAGCACACCTACAAAAAGCTAGATGCGGGCGTTAGTAAGCGGTTGCCATCTTAAAGCAGTACACTTCCCTGCAAGGCTGTTGAGCGAACCTTCCAAACAAACCTAATTAACTTTTTATCTAAAATACTCCTAAATCGGTAAAATATTGACTTGAATCTATCTTTAAAATAGTTTTAAAACTTTCACATGTCGAAAGTAGACAAAAGGGAAATTATGGAATAACGGGAGCAATTTTAACAACTTTAACGGTTGATTCACAACATTAAATTAATTGAATGTCGTTTAAAGCTGCTGATACAGAATGGGGACTGGAGTTTTTTATTTACTGTTATTTTTGTATATTTGTTTACTGCTATATGTTAACTTGATACTGAAATAGTAGTTTGGTTTAGCCTGGGAGTATTTTTGAACAATTTTGGAACTAATGTACAAAATTTTATTTTAAAAAAAAAAAAAAAAAGGTGGGGGGTGCATCAATAATCGTTTTATAATCGAATCGGAGCCTCTGGATCGTAATCGTAATCGAATCGTTAGGTGCCCAAAGATTCCCAGCTCTAGTACTTTTTATGTGTACTTCACTACATTTTACATCACGTATCTGTACTTTTTACTCCACAACTATCAAATTGTCGCCTGCGTTACACGTCTTTTTTTTTTTCTCATTGTGAATTGATAGTGTCGTTTTCATGCCTCCGACACAATCGATAAGCCCCGTGCAACTAGGGGTGTGACATAATATCGAAATGGTGATTTATCGTGATACTTTGTATCCCAAAAGGTTATCGATATGCTCCTGCCAAGAATCGAGATATTGTTTTAAAAATGTGTCAATGTCTAAAAAAATAAAAAGGAACAAACAAGTTGCTACCAAAACCTTCCACCATATTAGTGTCTCAGTTAACACTAAGCCTGCATTGTACGCCCAATCCATTTAGACTAGGAACGTTCGTTCATTCAAAACCAGAGCATTCACAGTAATTCTGTGATTTTTAGGGCATTTACAGATCACTTGCTGTTCATTTTAGGGCATTTACAGGTTATTTCCTGTTGAGTTTGAGTCACTGCCTGTTCATATGGGTTATTCCCAGGTCACTTCCTGTTCTGTAACTCAAAATAAACAGGAAGTGACTCATAAAATACCCCAAAATCAACAGCAAGTAACTGAAAATCAACAGGTAAATGACCTTAAATGGCCCAAAATTATCTCATTGCCTGGCATTGGCTGCCACTGACAGCCATAGACGTTCAATCGGTCTGAAGTGGTAGGGATGGCAGCGAATGAACGAATGAACATTCGTTCATTCGCTGCCAACCTCACAGTTCAAATGGATTGGACGTCTACTAGTGATAAACTCATTCCATTTCACAGCAGAAGCTTGTTTTTCTTTTTATTAGTTGTTTGTAGAATATCCTAGAATGATTTCCTGACCAATGTATCGATAATCGTTGTATCGCCATATCGTCAGATCATCGTTATCTGGAGCTTTGTATCGCAAATCGTATCGTATCGTGAGGTCCCAAGAGGTTCTCACTCCTATGTGCAACTATACCGTAATTGAGCACTTGAGGCAGCAGCCTGAGTACAAGCAAGATTATGCAGGTGAAAAAGATACTGACCAATAAAAACCGACAGTGAGAGCAGCGCACCTTCAGATAGTTGTTGCACACTCTTGTACAGTACGTGGCGGTATAGAAAAACAAAAAAAAAACCTCATTATCATATTAGCTCCCAAAAACGTATAAATATGTTCTATTTTTAAATGTTTCAGCATCCCAAAATGTTTTTTTTAATTTTTATTTATTTATTTTTTTACAAGAGACATCTCTGGATTCTGATTCAATTTAGCTCCAAAGCACAAAGCGGAAAATCCATTTTAAAGCAATAAAACTGGCCACTGGAGGGCAGTAGCGCATTTGGTAAGACCCGCAACCCGATTCAACGGCAATGAATGGCCGGGCCGCCCGGCAGGGGCACCAGCAGAAGACGACCGAATGGATGACCAGGATGCCAGGCAGCGGACGACCGAGCAGAACAACCTTGAGGACACCCGGGATGCCAGGCGCTGGACGACCGAGCAGAACGGCCGCGACCACCAGTGCAGCGGACGATGCCATTGAGTCCGTGCTGCTCGCCGAGCAGACCCAGCAGAGACTCCATCCATCTTTATGAGACGGACGGCGATGAGGGAAAAGTTTACCCGGCTGTAGCGGCCATAACAGTGTCATCTCTCAAGTTAGTTATGTGTAAATAAATTGTTACTTTGCTATCAAAAGCTCTATTTGTCTTGTTGTTTATGTTATTTTGTAAAAGGAAAACATTATTCAGATTTCTGGGATGTAACTAAAGCAAAAAATAGTTGTGCTAAAGTTAAAGTTATGTTTGAAATGTATGTTTTCACAAAAAGCTCAATTTCTCTGTTTTTTCATCAGAAATTGGAAAATCACTCAAACTGAGCTATTTCCTGATGCTGATTCTAAAGAATGGAAAAAGAAAAGAACTTACTTTTGAAAGAAGAGAGTCTAATCTTTCTTTTGGTGGGTTCCATGTTTATATAGCAATAGAACAGAATTTTCTGTGGGCCTTACAAAATCAGTCAAAATCCAGTAAAATGGCCGGGAGCGAAGGGGGTTACACCGGTCAAAATGGCTGGGAGTTAAATGAGTTAAATTAGCTGTCGACAAATCAGGATCATCAGCCCTAATCTGAAGTTGCATAATCAAAACATAAAGAGCTAAGAATCCTATCACCAAAAGTAAAGCCTCATATTTCAAGGGCAAAACTGTTTAATGTCGAAGACAAAATGTTAATTTAACATGTTTAAGCATAGTACAGTTGATATGTTTTGAAGCAACATATGGGTGTCACACTTCTAAATAGCTGTATGGAAGGGTGGTGTGAAGCGATAGGAGAGTCATCTCGCTGCTTTGCTCGCTTCTGTCATGTCAGTTCAAAGTACTCGTGAATGGATGGTTTATGTCTTTAATGGGGCTGGAATGGGAAAGCAGACCTACTTCCTGTCAATCTGCCAAACACTACAAAGGCCATTAGATACAATCAGCAGTTGTGTCTGCGTGAGTGCTCTATTAATGCTGTGATAAAGTATTTATGATTTTAATCATTGCTTTTTTCTTTCCTCCAAAGACATACAAACATACCCGTAAACAACCAAGTGAATCATTTTCAAGTCATCCTTCTTGTACGCTATTGCTTGCCTTCACAAGCAACAACAAAGCAATTCTTTTTAAATGTTAATTATCTTTAATGTCTTGTTCTTTCCACTACGCTATCAGTTGTGTTGGCTTCCTGTCACTCTAATTGGGCCACAGTTCCAAAATAAGCACGTTCAAAGTATTGTTTTTCCTGTCTCTATATATAACTCAATTCTACTTTTATTTCTTTAAAAAAGATCCTTTGTTTTTTTTCTTTGCTAACATCAGTGTATCAAATTTGGGACAAGAAAATGCTATCATCATATTGCCCACATATTTAAACTAAGAAGACAAGTACTGTACTACAAAAAGTGTTTTTCTTTTTTTTTTTCTTTCTTTTTTTTTTTTGCATTGTCATTTGTATTGTGTGTATTTTGGGTCAACATTCATTCCAAAAGAAGGAAACGAGATTCATGCATTACCATATCAAAGGAAAGGTTAAGTGTTTGCTTGTTTTGTCATTATGTTTAAACAGTGGTTGAACTGTTTTGACACTTGTTAAGTGAGTGATGAAGCTGTCCTTCTCGTTGAAGCTTGTTATTGAAAGGCATTAATGTGAGAGTAAGTGAACACATACAGTACATTAAATTCTACCGTATATTTATGAGCAAATAGGCAAAGATATAAGCAAACTGTGAATGCATGAATAAAGACGACATTATTTAACATCACTTGGCCTCGGGCGTATGTAACAGGAAATAAGATTGCCCCGTCTTGCTCTCCACTGACTCATTTCCATGTTGATATTGAATCATCTCGAGGAATAAATGGGAAAATATGCATCACTCGTAAACATATGCATTCACATGTCTGCCCATATATGCATTCTATACTGCTTAATGCAAAACATGCATGCGTTATAAGCCCAACCCAACAACTGTGTTGTTAATTGTGTTAACATGATGCCACGTAATCAGACTGCCCCTTTAAAGGTTATTTTCTGAATATCATTATCAAGGATGTGTGAAATATAGGGACTTTTCGACACTGTAGTGTGTTATTGAAAAGCCCTGCGCAGAGTATATGTGTGCTAAACCAACTGTAAGACAGTCTAGGGAAAGATACAAATCAGATATGAGGTATGACGAATGATAATGTAAGGATATTATTGTTTTTTGTAGGTAATCTTATTGTTCTGCATGACTGCAGCAGTGTTGTTTGAATCAAGAGCTCTTTCATTAAATGTGAAGGCTGGACTCAGTCAGTCCCATCTTCAACACGCATCCATCGCCTGGAGTGATCACCAATACAATAGAATTGCTACTAAACATACACAACATATTGAGCCTCTGTGTTTGACTGGATTGCAGTTGATATATGAAGTACAAACACTATTCCCTTTTCCCACGTACAATAAGGAGGATTTACAAGAAGGCCGAAACCTGGAAATGGGGTTTTCAGGATTCGCAAGTCTGAAAATTCAAAGATTACTTCCAGGCATGTTTGAGCAAGTTAAAAACATTGAACTTTTTAATCAATATTATTCTTACCTTTATAATGTATGCGAGTTCAATTTATACTATGTACAGTAATTCATACTTTAAGAAATTTTAATTAAACCTAGGCATGTGCCGATTACCGGTTTCAAGGTATACCGTGGTATGAAAACTTGACTGTTTCAAAACCGCAAAAAATTTCCCTCACACCGTCTCTACAGTATTAGCTTTTTTTTATGTCCCAAGGTATGGGAATACTTTGGCTACAGAAACATTACAGACGGATGCGGCTTAGAGAAGGAGGGCCAACCGACATGTAAAACATGTTTGCGGAGGGTGGCTGCCGAGGAGGCAATACCTCCAATATCATTTCACATTTATTTAAAACTAAAGGTTAGTAAACACTGTCATGATTGTTTCCCACGAGCTACGAGAGTTAACTCCAGCATGTTTAGTGTGTCTAGCGGTGGTAAAACGTTCTTTTTTTCTCTCTCTCTGGCAACTGTCTGTGTTGAGAAAGAGTGTGTGTGTAATGTAAACATGATACGAGTCATACACATGTGCTTTTTATGGAAAATAATTCAATTATTTTTGTTCTGATGGTAATAATGTTGAGCTGTGGCTGTGGGTTTAGGCTCACCTAAAGGACCGCATTTATTTTAATTTTATTTAGAATATTTCAGTTATTTTTTAATTTTAACCTAACATTATACTTATGTTCCAGTTTGCTAATATGTTTTGAAAAATAAAAATCCTGTTCAAAGTTTTGTTGTTGTTGTTTTTCTTAACACTGATATCTCAAAGTAGCACATTTTAGAGTTGTAATTACAATACTGTGATACCGTGAAACCGTAATATATTAGCTTATGGTTATCATCATTAGAATCTCAAACCAGCACATGCCTTATTCAACCTCATTGTCTATTTTACCTGGCGTCTGTACTCCCGTAGCCTAAATAAAGCCCTTTTCACAGACATATCCAGGGAAATTCCCGTGTAAGGTGACATGGGATTTACTCGTGTCATTGCTTTCACGAATGTAGAAATGTCCTGAGAATGATGCGGGTTGGACAGTTTCACACACTTGTCCCGTGTTGCCCACTGGCACTTCTGTGCGGGGAGGGTTGCTGGTGTGATTTTATAACATTACGTCCTTTTTGGTCAGCATCGGCTGTCACAATGTTGGTCAAAATGTGTTTTGTTCCGGAGTAAGCGTTCCCGACATCATAACTGCAGCCAATTCAAGTTCATCAAGACTGTATTTAAGTCCAGGTGATTGAAGAGAATGGTGGAAGGATGAATCCTGCTGGCTTGGGAAGGAAGAATCCCACTTGCTTTGTTTTGTTGCCTTATTGGCTCTCTGCCTACCACTTAGGTTAGTATTTTATTGATCACCATCGACCTACTGTAACGAAACCATTGTGTTTTTCCCCCTTTTCCGCGATCACATGTATTTTTGTATTTAATAAACCCTTGAACGCTTCCCTCTGTTGTTTTCTGGTTTGAAATACAGCCTTGTTTCCATAGAAACGGACACTAACATCGGCAACAAAATAAACCACACATTTCTAAAGATGGACGATGGACTCTATTCCTTGGCTCTACTGTCACGGACGCATTGTGTAATTCCCCCTTTTCAGCCAGATGTTGTGTGTATTTTGTATTTAATAACCCACTGACCGCATCCCTCCATTGTTTTATGCTTTGAAGAACAACCTTGTTTCCGCAGTAGCGGACCCTAACATCGGGAACAAAATAAACCACACATTTCGAAAGATGGATGATGTACTCTCTTCCTTGGTTCTACTGTTATAGACGCATTGTGTAATTCTCACTCTTCAGCCAGCGATCGCATGTATTTTTGTTTGCGGGGCAGCGGCGCGTAGAGGCTCACTCTGTCCCCTCGCCTCAGGCCCTGCCGAGTAGGAAGTGCGCATGGAAGCCTCGGACGCGGGCCCGGGTGGAGCCGTCGCGGGTGCAGATTTTGGTGGTAGTAGCAAATATATATTTAATAAACCCTTGAACGCATCGCTCCGTTGTTTTGTGCTTTGAAGTACAACCTTGTTTCCACAGTACCGAAAGTAGAGTAGTAGAGGAAATGACGATCGGCCCGCCATGATATTTACGTCATTGGCCATCGTGCTGTGACCCGGGAATTTAACGCCTGCTTTCACGCCGCACACCGCTTCCCGGGAAAGTCCCGTACATGATAGTAAGACGGGACCCGTGAAATGTCCGCGTAATCGCCGTGTCAGTCGACCCGGTAAATTGTTTTCACATACAGCTGCTGGGTTAAATCACGCGATATTCCCGGTGTTTCGGAGTGTGTGAAAGGGGCTAGAGAAAGTATAATCATTGGAACTATAGCAAATGTAGACCAGGTAGCATACAGTTTTAGATATCGAGTGCAGCAACTTTCCCTAGTGTGCGGCTGCCTTTAGAGATACGGACATGGCCTACTTGGCCTTACAACACAAAATAGATTTTGTATAGCTGTATGTTCACCTCTAACATGCACACACACATTCGCATGCACTCACTCACACAGACTAATCCCGGGGGTAGTAAAACTACAATTATCTACCACCCCGAAGTGACCGTTAGGTCACAGGTCAAATGCGTCATCCAATTATCTGTGTGCGTGTGTGTTAGTGAATGTGTGGTGAGGCATGTTTAAATATGTAAACATTACAACCCTACAAACAATTGTCCACAAATTTATAAGCTACGTGCATGTTCCTGTAAAGGGACAAGACCATCATGGTTATTGTATGCCACAGATAGTGTTTAACCAGTTGAGTGTGAGTAGTGGTTTCCACTGAGTTTTTAGTGGTTCAATCCTTCTTTTAACATCTCAAATGCTTCACTAAACAGAGAAATGGTAATGGATGCATAAACTGTAATCTTTATGTTGTGTCTGATGATACACTAAAGTTTTCAAATGAATGTGCTCAACGTGTTGCCAACCTATTATTGGCTGCCCTCTATTATGGTTGACACAATTTGCTATGGAAGCTTCCTATCAACCAAGAAGTCTGCAAACCCTCATTTATCTATAATCTGCTTTATTTGAAATGAAAAAAAAAAAGGACATTCAAACGAACATGGTCCTGCATGAGAAAGACATGAAAACTAGCGACTGAGACCAAAAACTCATTAGAAACCTGTCAAACGGTGTAATGAATTAAGTGAGAAGGGCATATTTCTCTGGCCTTTTACCATTTTACTTTGCAAGCAGGGGATTTTGCCCACCATCTGCAATGGCTTCAGTTTTTAAATCTTTGATTGGGGCACAATTTATGAGCCCCATTCATACTGCACTGAATTCAAAACAGAGGAAGACATTCATTAAAATAACCAAGACACTGGTATGTTGGTGATATTTTTTACTGACTAGAGGTTTTGAGGGGGAATGGAGGGGAAAAAAACAAAAACAAATGTTCCATAATTACCAGACCAACAGTTACTGGACATAAGGTTATTATGACCTATAAAACAGGCATTTTACACGTTAATGACATGAAATTTAAAACCTAAACCCTATTAGTTGATCATTTTTTATTAAAAAACGTATAGTAAGTCGTACAATCAGTGTTGTCAGTAACGCATCACTAAGTAACGTGGCTTTCAGCACCATGAGTGAGCATGGTGTAATTATTGACATCAACAATGGCGATCTATTAGTTTATTTTTTTGATTGAAATTTTTTACAAATTTTAATAAAACGAAAACATTAAGAGGGGTTTTAATATAAAATTTCTATAACGTGTACTAACATTTATCTTTTAAGAACTACAAGTCATTATATCCATGGATCGCTTTAAGAGAATGTTAATAATGCCATCTTGTTGATTTATTGTTATAATAAACTAATACAGTACTTATGTACCGTATGTTGAATGTAATGTATAGATCCGTCTTGTGTCTTAGCTTTCCATTCCAACAATAATTTACAGAAAAATATGGCATATTTTCTATATGGTTTAAATTGCGATTAATTACGATTAATTCATGTTTAAGCTGTAATTAAATCGATTAAAAATTTCAATCGTTTGACAGCCCTAGTAAAAAGCTCTTTGTTTGTGTTTCCACTTGGTCAGCGTTGACGAGAACTGCCCCCTATTAATTGGCCCCGCGTCCTGTCAATACCATTATGAAGTCTATGGAAGAGCATTTTGAATACAAAATTCTAGCAATGGTCCTGGTAGTTCGTTTCCATGGTAACTGCTCACAGCTACTTCCTGTTTTGGTCTCGAGTCACACGCGCTAAGTGTTTTGGGACTGAGAAAAGCGTGGGCCAGGCTGCCAGCGTGGGTGCACATTCGAGCCTGTTAGGTTTTTTATTTGTTTTCTCCTAGTGTAACTTGTCCCTGTGATTGCCCATTGATTTCACCTGATGTGCCTTCTCCTAGCCTATCCTCCTGTGCTCACCTGTTCCTTGTTGTCTCGTTAACCCTTGTTTGCGTGTGTGTATATAAGCTCCCATTTTCTGTTCACTCCTGGTTGCGTCATTGTCTACGTCTATGTCTACGTCAATTTCAAGTCCGGTCCAAGCCCTCGTGTACCAGTCCCTCCGATTTAAGTAAGTTTTGTTTGAATCTTGCCCTTTTGATCCTCAGTGCTTTCAGTTGTACTTTGTGTTTTTGTTAGATATCATTAAACGTTTTTTGAGTTCACCTGCCTTGCCGCTTTTGTTTCCCTGCAATTGGGTCCACACAACCTGCCTGCCTGCCCGCGTCCCTGACAGAGCCGAGTATGGAAATGTGAGAGGGAATGTTGATCTGTGTGCATCCATGAATGAACGTGAGTATGTTTCCGTCATTCTGGAGGGTATCAGCGATAGGTTGGACCCCCTACACGCGCGGCTGTTTTGTAGCTTTGCCGTTGCAACGACGGGCATTCATCGCTCTAAGTTGGTAAGCATTGTTTACATCATATTCGTGTTGCACATTTATGCCGTCAGGTGACATTTAGCATCTTTGGGATGTGTTGTAAGTCAGATTGAGTGCAAAGTGCTTAGTTGCCGCAATGTTTTGTGGCCAAATTGACCGCGTGTGTGAAAAATTCTTATCTTCCCCTTTAAATTCAATTATCGGAAAGTCAATTACATGCGTTGACATATTTCTGTTGTCATTCTTATGTTGAGGTGGCAAAGAGAGAAAAACTGGTAAAAAGTAACTGATAAATTACTTTTAAAGTGCATGTGACACGAAAAAGCATGTTTATTTCATAATACACGCGGTATTTTATGCTCCTGAATGATATGGACCGTTTGGATGTGTGTGGAAGCGATCACTATATTTATTTAGTTTTTTTAATCCCGCGCCATGAAAATGAGTGACGTCCGGCTTCGGTCTTGCATTGAGGAGGAGGGCGCTGTGACGTGTACGGTAGAAGACGTCCTCTTCACTATACAGCGTACTGTTGTGTATGAGGACGAAGGATTCAGCTGATTTTGCGGATTAATACGTTTATTTTTCGCATCACGCCAGCCAAACGGCTGCAGAAAAATCATTCTGTATGAGGGAGAGGCGTATGCGCCTTTTTGGAGTTTCAAAAGGTTCCCATTCACCGTGGATATTTACTGTGGGACCATTGGCCTTACGAGGAAGTGAGTAAACATCTTGTTTTGTATTATGTCAAATACGAATACAGCGATTACAAAGTAAACACTACAAACTTTCTTTAAATAAAGGACTACTTACGTTTGATCATTGATAGGCATGTAAAAAGCTCTCCTCATGCTCATTAGCAGCACGTTAGCTGCAAAACAACTGCAGCCGCCCTCCTCCGGGGAACGAACTGTAAATTGCTCTCCGACGGGCGGTTTGCCGATCCGCAAAATAAATCCAGGCTAGTTATGTGTGATATTCCGCTTCGAAGACTTTGAAACATCACTCGGTTCGGGTTAGCATGTCGGCTAGCTGTCACGCCTTTTGGTTTGTTTACATTCTCCGAAGCCGGGGAAGGGAAATGACATATGTCCGATTTAGGTGTCATAAAATATCGTTCGGGAGGTGCGACAGTAAAGGTGAAGCCGACAGTTTTGACCATTATGGAGTAATTTGCCATGTCGTCCTGAATAAATGCATTTTTATTATTTCATATTCCATTTAGCACAAGACTGTTATTTGTCATGACCATGCCATTTATTTAGCAATTGGGGAAAATACTTGGATAAAAAGAATATCCTGTAAAAATATTAAAGTAAAGAGACAGAAACAATGACATTTTGCAGCTCTCTTCGTCGCGTTTTCCTCGTTGTGAATAGTTCCCCCTCGACGGGCTGACTGGTCCTTCTCAAGCCATTTATATAGCTATTGGGGAAAAATACTTCGATAAAAAGAATATCCTGTAAAAATATTGGAGAGACTGAAACAATGACATTTTGCGGCTCTCTTCGTCACGTTTTCCTCGTTCTGAATAATTCCCCCTCAATGGGCTGAATAGTAAAACCGATGAGCCCAGTCTACCACTGACGTCATCCACCTGTTGGGGACGCTAAAGCCCTATAATGGTAAGCGTGGCTAACCGGCAGATTAAAAGACTAATTTCTCGTCATCTGCGCTTTGCTAAATTGTTGTATATAGTCGAATTGTCTCAAAATATGATTCTAATTCACATAATAATGCCATTTAAGACTTTTTTTCTCCTGTCGTGTGCTCTTTAATGTCCTTTAATAATAATCAATAAAGTAAGTAGATTACTTCTTTGAGGCGTAATCAGTAATTAAATTACTTTTTCAAGTAATCTGTGACAACACTGCATACAATAGAGCATAATACCCAAATAACATGGTTTATGATTTCATGTTCTGTTTGGTCATCTGAGAGGGGCTCAGATAGGAGCAGCTACTCCTTGGTACTGCCAGATTAGGTGGCTTGGGCATTTCATTAGGACACATATTGGACATCTTCTTGGTGAGGTGTTCCGGCCACATTTTACAAGGAGAAGGCCTCGGGGAAATCCAGAATATGCTAGGGAGACCTGGAGAAAACCGGCCTGGAAACGTCTCAAGATGAGCTGGATGAAGTGTATAGGGAGAGGGAAGTCTAGGCGTGGTATCAAAACAAATTTGAATAAAAGTATAACTGCATTATGGATTGGTTCCTCGTGCACTCATAACCCACACTCAGCAAACTGAGCGTGTCCTTCACACAAGAGAAACTCTCAATTTAGCTTTTATCATTAGCATGGAGCTATGTCATCAGATAATTAGCTTGAGAATGACTTTTGTGAATGCAAATACAAAAATCTTAAAAGACTGAAGGACACATGAGCACACCGTAATCGTGCGAAGGCCACAATGAAACTACAATGGTTGTGGTTACTTATTTTCTAATAATCAGGATGCTCTAGTGGAATGACCAGCAAAAACAAGGTGTTTATGCACAATTTATAAGTACACAATTATGCGCACAAAAATTCTTACAATGAAATGTATGTTTACTCCTGCTGTCAACACAAAAGCAAGAATTGAATGCCTCCAAGGCTGTGATGATTTTTCTATTTTATTTTACAAGCATTTAGCATTGCACAGCTAAGTAAATAAGCAACTGTGCATTATTCATTTGGTTCTATGGTGATACTAGCCCATTCAAAATTCATGTTACTCAATAATTCATTTATCTATTCAAACTTGGCTTATTAAACTCCGCAGAACAAATGCGACAAATAGAAGTTCGAGCTGATTGTTACCCAGGGAGGGACACACTTGCACCCGCACATGCACATACACACAACTGTTAATTAGTGGAAAGTCACAGATGATATTTTTGTCACAGGAACAAACGGTGAGCCCTGTAGGCAGAGAGGAGATTGGCTGGAGTGAGAAAACTGAGGCAGACCATGATGAAGAGAAATGGATAAAGAAGGAATGAGAAGAAAGTGATGGATAAACTACTATAAATGTCACCAGCAGTGTTTCCATTAGAACTAGTAAGTTGCATAGGGTTAGGGCTAGGGTTGGGGTTTAGGGTTAGGGTAAAAAACACACAAAAATTACCCATAAAGTATTTATGATTTCATCAGGAGGTTTTTCGGATATTTCTCTATTAAAATATATCACTATAGCGAAATGGAATTTTGAAATTTATTCACAACAGGACGTGACGTGCCAGTCACATGATCCCTTCACACGCAACAGGCTTCGGGTGGCCATCTTCCTCAGGTAAAATCTTCCGGGATGAGACTTCACGAGTTACGAGGCTTTTTTGATAAACAGCCATCAATTCATGAATTATGAAGCTTTTCCGACAAACGGCCGTCAATGGAAATGCGCTTAAGTTTTTTGAACTAGCGGTTTTTTGAAGTCAGCGAAAATCTAATGGAATAACAGCTAGTTAGTGATGACAGAAAACAATTGTCCTGTGTTCTGCATCATTTTCCACAATTGCTTTACGTTTTTAAAAACTTCAAATTCTGTTGAGCTTCACTTTTAGTAAGTTGCAAAACACACCATCAAAACGTCACACTTCTCAAAGATGAATACATTTCTGTATTTGTTATATCCTCAAAATTTAAATATTTGACAAATGCGGGCTATGATTGGCTGGCAACCAGTCATGGGTTTTCAAAGACAGTACAAAGGTACCTCTACATACAAATTTAATTTGTTACAGGACATGGTTTGTAAATCATAATGGTTGTAAATCGAGCGGGATTTCCCCATAAGAATACATTATAATTTGATTAATTCATTCCACATCCAAAAACCTATGCTAAGTCCCTAATAAATACTGCAGGCACAATTACACATAGCAATTTCACATAGCAAAAAAAAAAAATATATATATATATATATAAATACAAATTGGAATTACAGACTTCATAATGATATTGACGGGAAATTGACTTCAAGTAGGGGGCCGTCCCATACACAGCTTCAGTCGGTCGCAGTTCTTCTCAAACACATGCAGTGATCTAACGCCGGATTTAGGTTGAAAAAGTATGAAAGCTGTACCGCATACAAACAGTAAGAATTGTCTCCTAAGTGATTTGTTCGAAGATTCAAGGTAATTATTATATTTTTTTGTACCATGGATGCATTATGAAACGTGAAAAAACTCGATGGGAGAAATTAACTGTTACGGCATTGGCGTCATAATTTGCAATATTTACATAAAACAAATGCTAACTGCCCAGTTTTTTGCTTTTAACCAATAATGGAGACTGTTTTACATTCATTTCTATAAAGAATTCAGGGATTTAAGCATTCATTCACAAGAATTTTCAATGTGAAAAGCTCTTTGTGGTGATTAGGCGGCAGAGTGGCTAAAAGACTAGCATCACATTTGACATATTTACGTAAAATAAATGCTAACTGCCTGGTTCTTTGCTCTTTTAACGAAGAATCGAGACTGATTCACGTCCATATCTATAATGAATTCAGGTATTTAAGCATTTATTCACAAGAATTTTGAACGTAAAGAGCTCTTTGAGTTTCCACTCGGTCAGCTTTGATGGAGATAGGCCCTCTATTAATCGGCCCCGCGCCCCGTCAATATATTATAAAGTCTTTGTTGGAATAATAACAATAATAATGCAGGTAATAATAATAATAAAAGAATATAACGAATTGTGTTATAATGTGGTGGTTGTGTTTTGCATGCTGTTTCTGAACGCACCGTGTGACTGACAAGAGTGAGAAAGGTGCGGAAGAGTGGGATGTTTTTTCTTTCTCTTTTCATGTTCTGTTGTTGTTGTTGGCGTTGGCTACAGCGGACAGTGGCCGTTTTGTATTACATAAGTTCCGAAATAAACGATTAAAAACCTGACGAAGCTGGTGACTTCCTTGCCATTGTCACAATGATAATAATTGTCACTTATAACTTATAAAGACTGGCAAACGGCGGTCGGAGGAGTACCATCGAGATCGTAGACATATTCTGGCCGTATTGTCGAGATAGTTCATTGACGCACACCCCACGCTCATATTTTTCTATCATTTCCTTCTTGATTTCAATGGTAAGCGTCACCTTTTTATTATTTTGACCACCTGCAATAACCTTCCTGGGACCCTTGTTGGTTCCTCTCACAAGAAAATACGCAGTGCGACTGTTTTGCGGAAAAATAATGAAATAGTGACGTATTTCGAGCATGTCGTCATATGTCGAGACAAATGATGAGTCAAATTTTACATTGAATGTTGAAAGGAGGGTATGTCGATGCGATTGTATGTCAAGGTACCACTGTACTACATCCTGCCACTACTCCTCTTTCAGTATTGAGGAGTTTCTTCTTTCTTCTGCTGTAGATATTCATTATAGAGGTGACAAACTAAAGCTAGGGTAAAAGAAAAAGGAAGATGACTAAAAGTCCTTGCTTCGGGGTAGTGTATAACAGCTGGAACTATTGCTCACAAAGACACACACACACCTGCAGGGAGGGCTTAGACCTTTCCCTGGCAGTGGTTAGAAGAATAATCCTTCAGTCTCAGCATCACAGTCACTGCCTCAATCCTCTTCTGAAAAATAAAGACTTTATGTCTCTCTCAGCATCTCCTGTCTTTGTCAACATAATGACACTGCCTGTCAAGTGGTAGAGCTCCCAATACAGAGCTCCTAGCAATAAAACATAAGAAAAACAGGCCACACAGGAGCAACTGGTGTGTGAGTGTTATGTAGGGTGGACCTCATCCTAGAAGATCCCTTTCTCCTCTGCTCAATGGAGCTCAAACACACCAGCTGTTGTACAATTGCCGAGGCAGGTTAATCCCGTCATCACCAGGAATGCTGGGCAAGTGTCCATGAATGGGTCTACAGTATCCAAGCATGCTCTAGTTTGCCCGGATGGATTACAATTAAGGTGGTTGTTTTTTTTTTTTGTTCTTGGTTGCCTTAGGATATAGCAGTCGTACTAGATGCAACAAGAACAGAGAAAAGAACAAGAGAGGAAAAATGACGAATAAGGAGGAAAAATATCAAAGACATTTTGAAGTGTGGCTCGACATTGAACTAAAATGTGGGCATGCACGCGCGTGTTCTTTCTGCGCTACTGATTCATAGCCTCCTTTAATGAATAGAATATTAACCCTTTAGAGGACACTTATTTGACTCCTTGTCTGCAATTGGCAGCACTAGATGTCCAATCAAGCCTGTGAGAATATTACTTCCCTTTTGCATTTTTTTTTTTAAAAAAGGCAGTCAAGAATACAGACAAAGGATGACATGGAGTGTTCTATTATCTTTGCCATTCCATATCCGAGGCATGTTCTCCCTTTCAAGTCACCAACGCTGTGTTAGCACTCTGCAGCTTTGTCACTGCCAGAGTTGTTCATCATACTTAAAAAAAAAAAAAAAAAAGTAATTAGTTAGTTACAAATTACTTCTCCCTAAAAGGTAATTGAGTTAGTTACTCAGTTACTCAATGTAAGAGTAATTAATTGCTCTGCAAAGTAACTGACATTACTTTTCATGTTCTACACATTATTACATGATCCATTCTATAACATCTTTCACATCAAATGTTTATATTAACAGATTTAATTGAACGGTCTTTTTCATTCCCCCCCCAAAAAACAGGTCACTTTTTACATTTTTTAAAATTTCACCTATATAAGGGTGTAATGGTATACAAACTTTAACTTTCAAATTCTGTGAGAAAAAAAAAGCCGTTTTTCCTGTTGTACTGAACCCGCACTGAACCGTGACCCCTGTACCGTGACTTGTGTGTACCATCAGATCGCTTTGCTCTAAGTGATTAAAAAAAAAAAAAAAAAAAAAAAAAATTTTAAATCACATCATGTTTATGGATACTTCATTCAAGAAAAGATTAGGGCAAGTGACTATTTTTGGTAATAAACAAATTATTACCATCTTGTAGCATCTACAAGGAGAACACCAACTTGCCACAAACTATGTAAAAAAAAAAAAAGTTGCCCGAGCGTTCAAGATGGCGCTCACCACGCTAAATGCTAATGCGAGCGAGAACTCGAATGCTACGCAAACGCTTCGAGCTACCTTGCAGCACGTTTGCAATGGCGTCATAACCCTGCCCTCTCCCGCTCTGCTCTCTCCGTGTCTCCCGAGTCATTCAACCAAATTGTAGAAATGCACGCCTTCACATTCTCAGAAACGGTAACTGCGTTGCAAAGATGGGAAAAGTAATTGATTAATTAATTTAGTCACTACTGACAAAAATAACTGCACACAACAACTGCACGCCGCTCTCTCACTGTTTACGTCTTTGCCGTGTTCGACGTAGTTAAGCATTAATTTACTCCATATTCGTCTTGAACATATGCTTAAAATGTCACTTGTTTATTTAGCACCAGTGGATAACATTGAGAGTCCAACTGGCTGTAAAAGAGGGCTTATTCACAGCTACAACAGCTTTGGGAGAAAAATATTATAAGGTTGCAAAATTTGGCAGAACACCGGCAATAGATCACTATCCTCGGGTTTTTCCGGCGGTCATTCTCCAGCTGCTTCCCCGGCAAACAAGCTCTCCTGCCTGCAGCAGGGGAATGACAAGCTGTCACTTGCTTGCTTCCAGGGGGTTCCCGATCGGCGAAGACAATCGACAATGATCCGGGGTGGTTTTGTGTGATTTTTTGCTTCGAAAGACGAGAATAAGACCTGGAAACGCTGCTCGGTTCGGGCCTAGAGAGCGCTATACTGGGCTTGGACTCGGGCAGCCACGCGCTCCGACGTCGGCTGGTTTGTCCACCGAGAATGCGCCTTTTTCGGCATTCATTCCCCTCTGCGTCCCCGGCGACAAGCACTGTCTGCCTGCCCGGGGCGGCAGCAGAAGGATGAGCCGAAACTTGCTTGCCACCAGGGGCTGGCCGATCGGTGGAAACGATCACCCCTGGCGCCGTGTGTGACAGGGGTCGGGGTAGATGTGTGATTTTTCGTTTTCGAAAGGCGAGGAAGAGACTTGGAAGAGCCGCTCTGTCCGGGTTAGCGTGTGGCCTAGCTGTCATGCCTCCTGGTTTGTTTACGCTCTCCGAAGCCGGGGCAGGGAAATTTCAAAAGCCGGACTAACTCCGGTGGCATAAAATATTTGTTCAGGAGGTCGACATTTTTTACCATTATGTATTAATTTTGCCATGAAGTACTGAATAAAAGTATATTTCATATTCCATTTATGTAGCACAAGACTGTTATTTGTCATGACCATACCATTAATTTAGCACATGGGGAAAAATACTTAGATATAAAGAATATTCTGTAAAAATACTGGAGTACAGAGATTAAAACAATGATGACGTTTTGCTGTTCTGTGTCGTATTTTCCTCGTTCTGAATCTTCCCACTCAATGGGCTGAATTCTAAATCAGCTGAAATCGTGACCCCGCCGACGTCATCCCCCAGCTGGGGACGCTAGAGCACTATAATAGGCATGGCTAAACGGCAGATTAAAAGACTAATTTCTTGTCATCTGCGCTTTGCCAAATTGTTGTATATAGTCGAATTGTCCCAAAATATGATTCTAATTCACATAATAATGCTGTTTAAGACTTTTTAAAAATCCTGTCATAGGCACTTTGAGGGTCTTTCATTACAATATTTTTAAAATAGTTTTGCGAACACACAATACAGTTTCAATTAGTTCTCATTTTTTCCCTTTTAATTAGTTTCGCATTTATTTTGGTCAAAGACCCCTCCACCCCCCAATCCTAGTTTTTGTAATTTTGTTAATTTTTGTTACCAATAATAACCTTGCTAAGAAGTTTTAATGAATTGGGTGTCCATCGGCGTCAGTGGCAGCCAAGGACTTAATTAGAAAATTTACACAATACACAACCGATATGCAGTTTTCCAACTTAACTTCCACCTGGTTTAGTCGCTTAAAAAGCATCAATAACGAATAACGCTTAACTGCACTTCTTCATTCTCTCATGTTCACCTCTAGCTGTACTCTTCATCAGCTCATTGGAGATTCCATCAGAGAGGTGGAGGCCTTCAAAGGCACTCTGTGCGGAATGATGAAAGGACGAAGGGGGGCCTTGGGGATGGGCGTGGTGAGCACAAATTGTGATGTGGAATAAACGATCACAGAGTAATGTGTGAGATGTCAGATAACTGGTTTGAGTGCAGCGAGCCTCCCATACAGACTTGCAGAGTGGGGGCGTTTTAATTTTACATCGCTGGTTGAAAATATAATGAGGTTCAGTTAGGTCTAGTTTTTTATATGCTCGCCGACCAACGGTTATCATCATATATCATCGCGTATTACCTTGACTTGATTTGACACCGTTGCATTTATCACTGACATTCAATGGTCACATTATTAAAGTGATCCTCTAACTTAAATACACGTAGGCTCTAATAAACCACAATTGTTCTCTTGTACTAAAATATGTTGTTAGAAACACATAAAATGTTAAATCAATGGCAATATTTTATAATATTTAGTCCATATTTTGACCGTTAGTTGGCACCAAGGTTTGCGGGCTCGAAGTGATGACGTCATTGATATGTTTCGTGTTCAACAATTGCTTATTGCTGCCTAAACTCGCGAAGTAAAATGCCACGATGTGCTGCTTTTGGATGCAATTTCCAGTCAAATGGAAACAAGGGGAGTGAAGTGAGTGGTCATGGTGGAATTATTATTTTTACTGAATAAATGTGCATAAGTGGTAGCTTCTCCCCCTTTTTGGTCCCTGTATGCACGTATCCTACCCACCACGCGTTACAACTAGCGCCCGACCATTTTCCCTGGATCCTTAGTCAAGTAAGGGATCCGTCTATTTTCTGGATCCGACGGTCCCACCTCGTCTGCAATATTGGTTTCGGATCTGTCTATTTTTTTTTTGATTCGTTGGTCCCACAGCGGCTTTTTGGATCAGTCTATTTTGTGGAATCGACGGCTGCGACATTGCCATGGGATCGGTCTAATTCCTGGATCTTCGAGTGAGTAAAAAACACGGATTTGGATTACTATTGCGGTCTTTTTTGTTTGTTCTTTGTGGGAGTTTTCCCCAAATCATACTAAATAATTAAAGCACTATGGCACGCTACAGTGACGACAGTGACTCTGACGTGGACCTTACAACAATGTTGGGAGTTCGTCAGGGAACGCGTATTTGTGTACTGCTGAGCTCCCGAGTGAAGAGTGGTCAAGGTGGAAATATTATTTTTTGTGAATAAATGTGCATAAGTGGAAGCTTCTCCCCTTTTTGGTACTTTTATACACGTATCCTAGCTACCACGCGTTACAATGTACAAGACATGGATTACACAAGGTGTGCTCTTTGGCCTGTACTGTAAGCACACGACAGCTCTGGATGCTAACAATCTACATAATTATATTGGGATAAGTTTGAAAACGCAATATGCTTACCTTGAATATCTGCTAATAAAACCAGACAGCATACATTCTCGCTCCCAACCAGTGTTCCCAACAGGACTCTCTCGCATCACCAGTTTTGCCCAACTTTTTCTTATTAGGTATTTTCTGCACGCATTTTTACCTGAAGCTCGTCTTGTGAACGACCGACAGTGCTGTCCTGCTCTTCACTTTTCAGATCTGGTTCAAATAGGAAGGGGAGAACTGACGACATGTTGGGAAAGTTAACGAGTGACATGCTGGAATTTCGGCAACGGGGCCAGTGACGTCACGCACTGCGACGTAACAAGAATGGCGACCTATCACTTAAAATAATTTTACAAACTTTATTAAAACAAAAACATTAAGAGGGCTTTTAATATCAAATTATTATAACTCATACTAACATGTATCTTTTAAGAATTACTTGTCTTAAAAACAGAGGATCCCTTTAAGTCGCGATGTAATTAATTACAAGAGCCGTTTCACAGATTTGGCTTTTGTGAGATTGTGTAAAAAATAAAAAACATACAGTAATTTTATTATGCATTTTTACACACATACTTAATGGTATGCTAAACTTCCAGAGAAAGAAATCAGCAGGCTAAACAATTCATTGAAGTCAAAATGTTATCATATTTTACCCTCACTGCACTTAGTTCCCTTTCATAAAGCCAGTTCTGTCAGAAACAGTATGTTCCTTCACCTGTAAGGCTAGGAGATGCCCTTGACTTGCAAGGACAACACAACACAACACAACAACTGCTGTATGCGTGTGTGCTAATGTCCATTCTATGAAAAATGAGTACATAACACACATAGTAGCACCTGCCTCTCCATCTGTCATGCTCCTCACGTGTAGCCATTCCATCTCAGTCTGATCATCATTATGAGGTTCAAAATTGGTTCACTAGTGGCCTAGGGCATTTGACATTTACACCACACATGATGCACTAGAACAGTAACAACCAGCTAATACACTCTACCTCACTGGTTGCGGGCAATAAGGGTGACCATTGATCAACCTAATCCACTTCTTAAATCAAAGTGAGACACAGCGAAGGCACATTCAGGAAAGCAAAAATATGACTATTACTGAACAAAAATTTGAAACCCATGTTCAAATGGATTGGACGTCTATCACCGTCAATTAAGGGTGTAACGGTACATGTATTCGTATTGAACCGTTTCAGTACTTGGTGCTCGGTTCAGAACGAAGGCGTACCGAACGAGTTTCTGACGTAATGTAACCCTTACTTTTCGAGGCTGTGAGTCGATTGGGTTACAGTTTCTTTGTGTAGATTATATTTACTCCGTCCTCTCTACTATAATGAGGACCAACACGGTAGGACAGTAAGAAACGTCAACGGCGCGACAACTTGGCCGTCGCAAGAATGCAGTGAAACGCGGCCGTTAAAGTCAGTCAGCCAATGCACACCAGTCGCAGTGCGGCCGCGTGTTAGATGCGTCCCAGAAGCGGCTCAACGCGACGCACGCGAAAAGAACGGCAGTTTATTATTTGACGCGAGACGCGGCCCTCCTGGGTCAATACTACTAGCTAGGATCGGGCCGGAAGTCACTCGTGTAATAATACGGTGGATCCGGTCGATTTTCAAACTAATATGCAATCGTAACCCACTTTTTGAGTCCATCAGATCTCTTGAGTGGTAGATCGGGGCACAGTTGACTTGCCTTTGTTGATTTACAGTTGCCTTCTCTGCTATAATAATAACCAACACGGCCCCGTGTTCAATACAAAACCCTCCTACCACAACAAAACAAGTAGGAACTAATATTCACATAGGAACTAAAGTTATACAACAGAATATACAATATAAATGAACACTACACATCACATCACATTTGTAAAATACAAACACATAATAAAATAAATAATAGCCCAATTAAATAAAATAAATTGAAATGAGCTAAAGCACCTGTAATTAAATAATAAGAATAATACACAGATCCTGCTTACATAATGTAATAATTTCTGTGTGGCGCTTTAACTTGAGAAAATCCACCAATAAAGCTTTTGAAAGCCGTTCATAAGAAGAAAAAAATCATTGAGGCATTTCATTTGTAAAATACATGTTAAAATCTTTGTCATTGGGATTGCTTTTCTCTTTAGCACAGGACTTCTTTTTTCTTCCTTCTTTCAGAAAGAAAGCTGACCAAAACGCGGGGTCTGAAAGGCAAATTGTTGTTGGATTATTATCTTTAAATTCCCGCTACTTTTTGAGCTGAATTCTAGCTTTGTATAGGCTACTGTTCCTATTGTTGAAAGCACAAAAGTGTGTAAAAAACAACTAGCACATTTATATTTTGCATTTTGTTTTCTTACTGTACTGAAAATGAACCGAACCGTGACCTCAAAACCGAGGTACGTACCGAACCGAGATTTTTGTGTACCATTACACCCCTACCGTCAATGGCAGCCAATGAGTTAATGTGCTACTGTTGATAAATTTGACGTGCAATAAAGGTACAATTTCTGCCTTTGGTAGTTTTTTTTTTTTTTTTTTTGTAAAAACGCAGAACATGAAAGTAACCACTGGCAGGGAACTGTTAAAAATCCAACATGGATAGAGTCAAATAATCTGAAAAACTAACCATGGGTACGATGACTAATGGGGCATGCATGCATCAACAGGCATGCAGGAAGAAACATTCATATTCATTAAAAAAAAAAAAAAACTGAAAAAAAAACATCTTAACAGAGATACATTAGCATTGCTTCACAAAACCGATTTTCACTGAGGCAGCAGTTGTTTATTAAAGCATCTCAAGGGGGGTTATCTCACTCCCTCTCACACAAACACAGTGCAGACTCAGGGGCTTCACGGCAGGAGTCAATTAGAAGCGCTCCCTACTGTAATTACACTATGTTAGATATCCTTCCCCACAGGGACACTGCTGTTAGTTTGTCCTTCCTCTTGTCATCTTCCCCAACCTTCATCAGACATTTCTTTTTATTCATCACAAAAATGATGAAAATGGTATTTTCTTTTAGTGACCAACACAAATCGTTACTCCCCCCCCCCCCCCCCCCCCCACACACACACACACAGGTTATACTGTACACCCCTCTCCATCCAACTGTGCAGCACACCATTCATCTCCTGCATTATCTTGTCCTGCTGGCTTTGGGTCGGAAAAAGTGCTGACAACACCAAATCTCCACCGCAAGATTGGATCAGTACGAGATCACACACACATGTATGCGCGCACACAGTTAGAGAAGTATTAACTCATTGGCTGCCAATGATGGTGATAGACGTCCAATGCATTTGAGCTGGGAGAGTCTGCAAGACCTCCCAGTCAAAATGGATTGGGCGTCTATCACCATCAATGGCAGTCAATGAGCTGAAAGCACACTCTTGTGAAAATATGCACTCGAACTTTTGTAATGCTTTTCAGTGTCGTTTTCGTTAAAGATGACAAAAATATTTAGTTGGCAACCTTTTTTATGATGATAACGGGCAAAATAAGAACCTTGGATTACTAAAACATGACAAGACTTTGGCCACTTCACACCTAACGAAATGACTCAAAAATGCTAATTTGCTAATCCAAAAATGCACCTGAAGGCTTGCCATGCTGATATTTATTCAATGGTAAATTCTAACAAATCGTGTTAGGGTATCATACACCATAGACTTCATAATCGTATTGACGGGTCACATCCGTCAGCCACTGTGCAACGCCTTCAAGTAGGGGGCTGTCCTACAGTCCGCTTCAGTTATTCGCAGTCGGTCGCAGTTAGTCAATACATGCAGGGATCCAACAGCGGATGTAGATTGAAAAAGTGCGAAAGCTGTACCACATACAAACATGAAAGATTGTCTCAGGAGTAGTTTGTTCGAGGATTCAAGGTAATTATTATATTTTTCGTATCATGCATGCATTTTGAAACGTGAAAAAAATCAATGAGAGATATTAGCCCCTAAAGCATTGGCATTATTCTTCGCAATATTTATGAAAAATAACTGCTAACTGTTTTTTGCTTTTAACCAAGAATTGAGACTGTTTTACATCCATATCTATAAAGAATTCAGGGGTCTAAGCATTTATTCACAAAAATTTTCAACGGAAAAAGCACTTTGTGGTGATAAGGCGGTGCCACGATGGCTTAAAGACAAGCAGCACAGTCAACATATTTACGTAAAATAAATGCTAACTGCCCGGTTGTTGTTTTTTTTGCTTTTAACCTAGAATTGAGACCGTTTTACGTCCATATTTATAAAGAAGTCAGGCAGTAAGCATTTATTCACAAGAATTTTCAACGGGAAAAGTTCTTTGTTTACACATGGCGCGCGCTAATTTCCTTACTGACTCAAGTCTCATAGTTGGCAATATTTACGTAAAATAAATGCTACCTGCAAGGTTTTTTTTTGCTTTTAACCAAAAATCTAGACTGTTTTATGGCCATATCTATGAAGAATTCAGGGATTTAAGCATTTATTCACAAGAATTTTCAACGGAAAAAGCTCTTTATTTACATATGGCGGCCTCTAATTTCCTTACTGACTAGTGTCAAAGAATTTTCAACGGAAAAAGCTCTTTATATACATATGGCGGTCGCTAATTTCCTTACTGACTAGCGTCATAATTTCATTAAGTTAAATGTTTTCCACATTTTTGCAGTAAATGGAGCACCAAATTCAGGCTAAATTCAGCTCGTTTGTGCTGCTAACTTCAGCACGTTAGCTAATGCGCTAATGTCCTTGTAAGTCAAGTCAAATCGCATTTATTCATATAGCCCTCAATCACAGCAAATGTCTCAAAGGGCTTCACAAGCCCACAGTTGACAATTATGACATCCTCTGATCTGAACCACTAAAAAGGGAAGGAAAAACCCAAATACCCCAACAGGAGAAAATAGGAACTTGAGAAGGGCCACAGATGGAAAATCCTTACAACATTGTATTTTATTTTATTTAATTGCTTCACACCGTTTGCAGTGCACAACGTAAACATTTAATTTTGGACACATATATGCACTAACAGAGGACGTCAAGTTAAGCTCATACTGTACAGAATTTATATTCATTGCACTTGAGCAATTTTGCAGATATTGAAACTACTATTGTGAAAATAAGTGTGTACTGTAAATGTCGATCTGAAATTGACAGAACTCTTTATTTATTGTTTTTTAGACTAAAACTAAACTAAAACATTTTTATTTTGACTAACTAAAATATTTTGAGTATTCGACAACTAAAACTAGACTAAAACATTTAGAAATGAATTAAATATGGGTAACACTAATAAGCATTTTCATCTAAAAGACAGACTTAGACTAAAAGGACTGCCAAAAACTTTATTTTATCTCGACACCACAGGTTTTCAGTCAAGAGACCACTAATCTGTTTACATTTCTCACTGGATTTAAACACCACTTTGGAACTGTTCTGTTTAACCTTCATCAGGTGATTTAAGTTCGGAAATCAAGAATAGTGGAATTCCCAATGATACATTCAGTGTGTTAGAACTACAGCATCTCTGCTTTTCTCGTGGGAATAAGATATAATGTGTACTTAAGAGAGGAAGCGAGCCATTTGGATGAAAAATTGTTTGACATTACAGAAAGTAGCTCATCTGCAGCTTCTAGAGTACAATTTGACGTTAGTATATAACATAATAAATGGGTTCCATTAAATTAGATTCAAGGACAAAAGCACTGTATTGAGCCCCCCCAACCAGCAGCTAGCTAGTAAGGCTTTCTAATATCTATATACTGCATACAGAGCATAAAGACAGCTGGCCTGGCTGTAACCCAACATTAAAATAAACCCAATTAGCAGCACATCTAAAAGCATGCAAATGAACGTGTAATAAATTGGGTGCAAAATCTCTTTGTCATCACACCGGGGTTGCCAGGCAGAATAAGAATTGGCATACAGGTTCCACATAAAACCAAAACTTGCTGTTTATAAGCTTTAATTTTTGTGCTAATCAACCAAATGAGATGAAATCGAGCTCATTTATTAAATTTATGGCTGTTCGTCTGAAGATGGTGTTCCATTTGGCTTGTTGGGTGTAGTCTGTATAAGTGGTAGCTTGAGTTGCCAAATTGTGTGCCTGCCACAGGATGAATTTCAAATGGGAATTAATCACATGGTGAAATGCATGTTGTTATAAATTTGAAAATAAAGAACAGTAGTTGTTGGCATTGTTTATGTAATGAAACAAATCAAATTTGGCAAAAAATACCTAAGTGTATATTACATTTATGTCTTTGTTGTTGACATTCTTGGTGTTCTAATCGCAAAACTATTTGTCCCATTGGATGTAATAAAAGTTGAATTTAGATATTGTAGGTAAAGATGTCCCGATCGATCGATCGGGTCCGATCACGTCATTTTCAAAATATCGGAATTGGCAAAAAAATATCGGACATGCCATTTTTTAATATATATATATTTTTCAATTAAATAGTTTTCTAATTGTATTTAATGTTACAGACAAAACGTCTTACACTCATCCAGAGTCTTTAGCTTTGGCTTAAAGTAGGGCTATCAAATTTATCGTGTTTACGGCGGCAATTAGTTTTTTTTTTAAATTAATCACGTTAATATATTTAACGCAATTAACGCATGCGCTGCACAACCCACTCACGCATCGTCGCGTTCAATCTGTAATGGCGCCGTTGTACTTATATATAGAGTTGAAAGGCAGCGTAATATGAGTAGAGTGAATTTTGGCTGTCTTTGGAGCCTTGTTTTAATTGGCCTACGCTTTGAAATCCCTCTCTCAATAATTAGAAATACTGTGGGGAGCAATGTGGGGAACAAAGGTAGTAGTTGATCTTTTTCTTAACACCCTATTTTATTTCCCAACGCAGAGAAGATAAATCAATTGGTGACACTATGCACAGTCATGGTTGCACTTCCCATTGTGCATTTGGCCAGAACAGTTAAATGACTACAGTATCATTTACTGAAAGCTCAACAAATTCACTATCTGACAATATTTAGTCACAATATACAAAGTCACATTTATCCTTTGAGAATTACAAGTTTTTCTATCCGTGGATTCCTCTCACAGAAAGAATGTAAATGCCATCTTGAGGATTTATTGTCATAATAAACAAATACAGTACTTATGTACTGTATGTTGAATGTATATATTCGTCCGAGTTTTATTCATTTTTTTCTTAATGCATTGCCAAAATGTATATGATCGGGAAAAATTATCGGGAATGATTGGAATTGAATCGGGAGCAAAAAAAAAGCAATCGGATCGAGAAATATCGGGATCGGCAGATACTCAAACTAAAACGATTGGGATCGGATCGGGAGCAAAAAAGCATGATCCGAACAACCTTAATTGTAGGCACTATTGCTATTGTAACCCAGGTTAACATAGTCTCACCAAATTAAGAGCCATTTATAACGACAACCGTTAAAAGACTACATTATTAAACATTAAAATGGAAAAATGTTTAAAAACCCGTGTTTAAAAATATTTTTTTTAAAAACTGATATAATCATTAAACTAAGTTATTTGACAATTACTTGATTTAAAAGAAATAAAAAGTTAAATAATTCGGCTACACTTTTATTTTGAAAATCTCAATTGGCACTAACCTGTAGAATGCGCACTTGCACTAGTGACGGGATCTGTCGTTCACTTGAGTAAACGAATCCATTCCGGTTCGTTCAGTAAAACGATTCGTTCAAACGAATCGTTCAACGAATCGTTCGCCCCCCTCATCTCCCTCCCCACCCAAATGAATCGTTCGGTTAGTGAACGGGAAGTGACGTTGCCGAACGAATCACCAAAGACCGCTTCGCAGTATAACTGAACGGGAAGTGACATTGCTTGGTCCCTCCCTCTCTTGCACATTGACCACTCGTCGTAGTTTCAGAAATGAGTGACAGGCGATATCATTCTGCTCTCAGAGACAGCCTCGTCTCCCTCCCGCTGCTGCAAAAGCGAGGGAGAACTTCCGCGTCGTCTGTCCTAGTTCTATGGGCTCAAAGTCATGGCTCGTGCTTGCATTTCGAATTAGGACACGGTTAAACATTTTCCTTTTGAGGGGGAAGTCGGGGTTTGGGGTCGGGGGCGCACGGACTTTCTTTAGCATGATCTTGCTCACATATACAATGCTGCTGCTAACAGCCAACGCGGCATGCCTGCTGTCACGAGAATAAAAATAAATCGAAAGTTTAATTTCTAATTATGGAACGGCCAACACATCATATTAACCTCTCGCTCTGTTGTATTTTTGTTTTTTATTATTAAGATGATCGTTTTGAATTTTTGCACTGGTATTAATAAATAAAATAATCCGGTCAGCTCCCCTGTCGTCCCCGCATCTCAGATCGTCAAATGCTGACGAGAAATAATTGTTTGCTTTATGATTTCGCCTTTCTACTCTCATTAGTCTGTTAAGAAAAATGTAGACATATTGCGACATCTCCCGTGTCCGTGCGCTTTGTTTTTGGGGCGCTTGAGTAGCACATGATGGACGGATTGACATAATTTGTCAAAACCAACCGACACCCTCTGACACGAAAAAAAAAAAAAAAAACACTCGGAAAAAATTGACATGTATATACAGTTTCATTGCAAATCAGTATTATGGTGATCATACTAAATATTATTTTTTTTCTGTGCACATATGAGGTACATATCGCTGCCATGAAGCCTCCATATAGTGACAGTTCTCTGCCCGCTTCACTGCCGTCACGCGACCGCAGCTCAGGTTTTGCTTGCCTCGCAGCTACGCGTGTTTTAAATTACTGTAAATTTGATAGTATATCGTCATAGGCACAGTCCCGAGTCTGTTGAGAAAAGTAGAACACTAAACCATGCTCGCTAGATTTGTGTGGTGTTTTTGTCTTTTTGAGCAGCATTTGATAGGCTCCACGTTAACAAATATGTGACAAAGTCGTTTCCTTTCATTTTATGACTCGTTCACCGCATAGTCATTACTGGAAAGTCAAGTTAGCAGCAAGCTAGGTCAGGAACCGGAGGACCGAATCACTGAACGGGAAGTGACAAAACTCAGTCTTTCCCCCCTGCCTGCACGCTGGCTGCTTATTGGCCACACGTGGAAATGAGTGACATACGTCATGATTCTGTTTCCGCTCCCTCCCCTGCCCGCGATGAGGCTGGCGTCTGATTGGTCGTGTGCGATGTCAGAAGACGCTGCCGCTTGCTCAACGCCCTCCCACGCAGCGAACAAGCGCCACCAACTTCATAGAACGAATCAGTGCAGATGGTGATTAGTTCGGTCTCGTTCACCCAAACAATTCGTTCAAAAAGAACGAATCGTTCGCGACCGATACAACACTAACTTGCACCGCTACTGCTCATTCGTGATTGAAGAAGGAAAGCGGTAAGCCCCTTAGAGTTGCTGCTAAAAAGATTAAAATATGATAAAAACTATGAAACTAAAACTTTTCTTCTAACTGTGAAAGGTGTATTTTTGGACTACTCACAAGCACTGTTCATCTCTATGACAAACTGCTTGCTGAAAGGGACTTGGTGAGTTAGAAATCCTACTTAATCATATTTGTTTAATATTTTAGTTCATATTATTTGAGCCAGTGTATGCTAAAAGTGTCAATTCATGATATTTTTGTCACACGATTGTTGTAAACCAAGAAATGGTGGTTAATTGAACGTATGACGTCGCAAAATGTCTCCTTTTTGCCTAGCCTAGCCACCTGCTCTGTCGGTTTATAACGTGCGTCACTGCACTTTTGTCGACTTCACTCGACGATAACTTTATTTTAAAACATACTTAGACCTCTTTAGTGTGCGAATTAGTTTATTTATTTATGTATTTTTGTGAATTCGATAGGCTATTAAAGCTTGATTCAGAAGTGACTGAAAATGTGTTGGAGTGAGAAATTCCAACGGAGATACAAGATGGCGAGCTAATCCCAAGACGAACCATTGAACTGTGCCTCACGCAGGAGCGAGACGCACGCGAGACTTCGGTTTGACATCCTTCGACCTGGTAGGATCCACCATATTTTTTTTTCCCAGCGGAAGATTCCCCCCCCCTCCCTGGATCACAAGAAAGCAGCCAAAAGAGACTGTAAAAACGGACATTAATACAGCAAAAAGACAGACTCCTCTCTATTGGAGCCGTTCAGCCTTTTGCTGAATTGTTTTGCGTTAACGCCTCTTGTCATATTTATTTTTCTGCTTTTGTCTTTAATGCTATAAGTGTTATTGACTTAAAAATTTTGTTGATCAACAAAAGCAAAACCAACTGATGGAAAAAAATTGAATATTGAAACTCAAATGGAAATCAAACGTCTATAAAATTGAGGAAGTTGAAGAAATCAATTGATTAAAAAGGAAAATTAGAAATCTGAAAAAACAAAAACAACCCGGTTGATAGATCCTAAAAATAATAAAAAATAACTGATTATAAGATAGGAGAAATAATTGATAATAGATTCTACAAATAATCCAAAATAACTGATTATAACATAGGAAGAGAACTTAAAGGAAAAATTGACTTATTCAATAAGGGAACAAATTTCCTTTTGTGAAATTTATATATATATTTTTTTCAATTCTTTGTTAACTGTATGTCATTGTATTTATGTTGTATGTGTTTTGTTTGTATAAAAAAAAATAGGCCGGCAGTTCAGGACAAAACTTGTCTGAGTCATTTGTTTGGTTTATGCACATACTGCTTCAGTAGCCGAACCTAGTAGTAGCCCATTGCATAATTAATTGACTGTAATCACGTCATAGGTGTTACACTATCATGAAAACATTAAGGCAGTGTTGACTTAGAAAACTCAGTACTGCTGTAGTTCATTAGCCATTTCTTCAAACACATATTTGAGGGGTCAGTTCCAGCTGTTTGTTTGCTTGCTTCTGTGCACTGGAAGCATGGAAACTAACATTTGCAGTCTCACTGATGAGCTGCTGATTTTTAACAACTCAGTGTGAACAGTCATTAGAATGTTGAGAAGAGGGACTATACCACTGCAAACTGCAACTGAGATGTGTACAGCCATCATAGGAGTGTAATTCATTGCAAAAAAATCATAACCACTCACTATTTTCCATAAGCACTCACTTCTTTTTCATTACAAGGCTGATATTTTTAAGGCTTTACACTGTCAAACAACGCAATACTCATTGATGCTTTTCAATAATGTGCTAATGCCAAGCAGAGGTGTATTAGAGAGGACAGGGGGCAAAGGTGCACACATTTTTTCATGACGAATTTATCTAGGTAAAAAAATCTTTACGCTTCACCCTTCCTGCTAAACTCGACCATGAAAAGAGTATTAGACACAATTATCTCTAAATCTTCCCTAGTGCAATGTCATAGACATGAGAGTGCTTATGAAAGATTAATAGCTCAATACCAACAATTTAAAAAAGAAAAAAAGAACATCCCACAATTATGTCTCCTTGAAAAAATGCTTAAAAAGTGAGTGTTGCTTGGCAACCTCACTGATGAGCAACTCAGGTCACTAACCCTGATGTGAAAAGTAGAATTGCACTCAATTGAGTGGAGACCTCAGTCAAGGCTTTGGATTAGATTCCATTTTCCAATCTCATCCAAGTAGGCTGCTAAGGACGTACAATTCAATACCTCCAGTGGACGAACAGAAAACAGAAGTACTGTGGAGTAATAGCTTTGAATTAAATAGTCACATCATTTTCATGCTAACTGTGAAGACTTAGAATGTTTTTGTCTCTAAAATGAATTCTTCTTTGGTTTCATGATCCTAAACTGTGTTCCCAATCCTTGATAAGAAGCAGCTTTATTTCTGAACAGGTCAGCTATCTTGGGTTTCCCTGAATTGTATAGTTAATATAAATAGCGATTGGACAAAAACAATACACTGCAGCTTAGAAACCACATTCTGGTAAAACCCTCTGGAGTACATTCAGGAAATATGACATAATAACAAACATGCACACTTTGGTATTGTATCAACATCCATCCCGTTTTCTATCCGTCTAAACAAGCACAGAACAGTAATCATCGTAAAAGCTGCGGCGGCAGAAGAGCGTGCAGAGAAAATCTGTGGGAGGACAAAAGAGATGAGAGACAGTGAGTGGATGTCGCGGCTCTCCAGCTGTCTGTCCATTAAGTCATACTCCGCCCCCAGACACAACAAAACAATGCAGTTTAATCAAAGCCAGCATTTTACTGATGAAAATGACTTTGTAGAATTAAAATTGACATCCAGGTTTATTTAGAAAATTCCCATTCATCACACGTACTTTTTTTTTTTAAAAACACCCTGAACATTTCCTTATCTCACCTTCATACACGCAATCTAAATCATTTAAACAAGATTTTTAATCTCCTTTCCTATTATAAATGCAGTCCTCATTCATGATGAACTTGAACCAATCTGTGAGTGTGCAATTACGCAAAGCCTAAGCCAATTAGGTAACCAGCCATGGTGTCAAAGCAAAGAAAATGTTAGGGAAATTAGTATGAACACATCAACCAACATCAATGACTTAACACACCTCATTCAAGTGTTGGTACTAGGAACATGCTGTGTAGTTTGATGTGGGCCGGCAATTTGACTGTATAAGTCAGGTTTTTTTATCTTCAGTTTTTGGTGCCTTCAAAAGGTGAAGCATCAACTACAGGTAGAAGAGTAATTGTAACTTCCATGCAATAATAGGATTAGATTAAGCAAACAAGCACAAGTGTGTTGCAGTTCATGCCCTCTACCGGGTAACTTCGAGCCAACACAGGCACCAATAAGTCTGAAATTAAGGCCTGCTACCGCTACAAAAATATATTTAAAAAAAAAAAAAAAAAAAAAAAGGGCTCAAATATCGATAGATATTGGGCCATGCCATATAGCTACCAGGTTTTAAGAAAATTGGTTCATAAATAACAGAGGAATCGGACGTCAATGTCCACAAAAAGAAGAGTGGTGACTTGACAGGCTGCCTTCATTATTTTAATGCCTTCATTGTCAAATTAAAAACAAACTACCATTAAAAGAATAATATTTCCACAGTTGTTTTACATCATAATTTGTAAAAAGGTACGTATGTGTAACCTGTCTGATGGTGGTGACGTCTCAGTGCTCTCTTTCTCGTTGTGGCTGTCAGCTTTGACTACAGAGCCAATAGCAGAGTCTGGCTTCAGCCATGGTAAATGGTAAATGGTGTTATACTTATATAGCGCTTTTCCACCTTTCAAGGCGCTCAAAGCGCTTTACACTATCCATGAGCTCACTTTTTAAAGCTCCTAGGGAGGAATGTTTTCTTCACCTTCAACACGCACAGTGTTACCTCCAATTGGTCTGCAGTATTTCAGTCGTTAGTTCTACTGGCCACGACGATAAGGGTGCAGGTTCGAATTTGGACTGGAGAGGGGGTACAACAAGAAAACATTGGACATGATGTCACCACAATTAACTCATTTGCTTCCAAAAACGTATAAATACATTCTATTTTTAATTGTTTCAGTGTCCCAAAGACGTTTTTATACGTCTTTTACTTTTTTTTTCTTCAAAAAAGACATCTCTGGGTCGTGATTCAATTTGGCTCCAAAGGACAAAGCTGAAAATCCATTTTGAAGCAATAAAACTGCTCACTGGAGGGCAGTAGCGCATTTGTTAAGACCCGCAACCTGATTCAACCGCAACAAACGGCCCGCCGGCGGCGGAAGACGACCGAATGGATGCCAGGGAGCGGATGACCGAGCAGAACAACCGGTAGGACGCCCGAGATGCCAGGCGCTGGACGACCGAGCAGAACGACCGGGACCACTAGTGCAGCGGACGATGCTTTTTGAGTCCGTGCTGCTCGTGAGCAGAGTTCACAGAGACTAAAAAAAAAAAAAAAAAAAAAATCATCTTTATGAGACAGACGGCGATGAGGGAAAGGTTTAACCGGCTGTCGTGGCCAGAACTGCATCATCTTTCAGTTAGTTATGTGTAAATAAATTGTTACTTTGCTATCAAAAGCTCTATTTGTCTCGTTGTTTATCTTATTTTGTAAAAGGAAAACAATATTCAGATGTTTGGGATGTAACTAAAGCAAAAATAGCTGTGTGTGAGTCAAAGTTATGTTTGAAATGTATGCTTTCACAAAAAGCTCAATTTCTGTTTTTTTCATCAGAAATTGGAAAATTGCTCAAACTAAGCTATTTTCTAAGGCTGATTTCTAAAGAATGGAAAAAGATATGAACTAACTTTTTTTTCTGCTGAAAGAAGAGAGTCTAATCTTTCTCCTGGTGGGTTCCATGTTTATATAGCAATAGAACAGAATTTTCTGTGGGCCTTGCAAAATCAGTCAAAATCCAGTAAAACGGCCGGGAGCGAGGGACCTTGCTTCGGTGAAAATGGCTGGGAGTGAATGAGTTAAGACTGGTTACCTATTGGTTACAGCACAGGTGTCAAACCGATTCCAGAAAGGGCCTAGTGGGTGCAGGTTTGCTTTCCAACCAATGAAGAGGACACCTTTTCACCAATTAGATCTTTTACATGTGTAATCAGTTAAGCTTTGTCAGGTGCTGCTTGTTTCAGCAGGAAGTTTATTGGTTAAACTCTCTGAGCGTTATCGGTTGGAACAAAATCCAGCACCCACGAGGGCCTAGTGGATTTTGTTAGTGACTAGGCCCTTTCTGGAATCGGTTTGACACCTGTGGGTTACAGTATTAAAAATATATACAGAATATACAGTATATATCAACTTTTTACTATGATTTACCATGATTTTCAGTTTTAAAAACATCTTGAAAAATACACCGTAAAATTTACGCTTAGCTAAGCATGTTTTTTACTTTTTATTATTTTTTTTAATGGTATAATAATATAATTTATTAAATTCATGGTCCAGCCTGTTTATGATGTCCTACCCAGCCCAGCCAATCTCCATCTCTGGGGCCTGAATGACTCTCCAGCCTGTGTGTTGTGCTCCAAGAAAGGCTCGCTAGAGCATATCCTGAGCTGCTGCTCTAAAGCTCTGATGGAGGGTCGCTACTGTTAGCGGCACGACCAAGTGCTGAAGACCATTGCTGAAGCCATAGCTAAAGCCATGGCTAAGAACAACAGCAGAAAACAACAACCTGATAAGGGGAGAATAGCCTTTGTCAGGGCTGGAGAGCAGCCTCAGTCATAGCCCAAACCAGCTGCTGGGCTCACCTCACCTCAGCATTGGACTGGGTTCTCCAATTGGATTTAGGCAACCAACTCACGTTTCCAGACCACATTACAATAACTTCATTGAGATCAGACATTGTGCTTACGTCAGTGTCGTCAAGGCAGGTGCTGCTGACAGAATTGACAGTTCCCTGGGAGGATCGCAGAGGAGGTGAATGAGCGGTCAAAGTTCCAGAGGGGAGGCTGGAAGACATGCTGTGAGCCTATTAAAGTGAGGTGTAGAGGCTTTGCGGGCCGCTCACTATGCAAGGTGCTCACACTTCTGGGCATCACAGGTGCTAAGAAAAGAAAGGCCATCAAGACCACCATGGAGGCAGCAGAGAGAGCCTCTAGATGGCTCTGGATCAGGAGGAGCGATCTGTGGGCTGGGACACAAGCTGGGGTCTGATCAACTGGGTCACCTGAGGGAGGGGGAATAATGTTGGAAGACACGAAACCCCCGATGATCTCAGGAACATTGCTGATGATGTGTCCCCGTGCATCCTAGGATGTATCTTACAATGGTTATGGCAAGCACAGCGGCAACGTTTTTTGTACAGTGTGCTTTGAAAGAATACGTTTGATTGAGAGACACAAACATACACTGAAAGTCAACAAGAGCACTGAGTATTTACTAGGGGTGTAACGGTACACAAAAATTTGTGTTTTGAGGTCACGGTTCGGTTCATTTTCGGTACAGTAAAAACACAAAATGCAAAATATAAATGTGCTAGTTGTTTATTACACACTTTTGTGCTTTCAACAATAGGAACATTAGCCTATACAAAGCTAGAATTCCTCAAAAAGTAGCGGGTATTTAAAGATAATCCAACAACAATTTGCCTTTCAGACCCTGCGTATTGGTCAGGTTTCTTTCTGAAAGAAAGAAGTTCTGTGCTATAGAGAAAAGTAATCCCAATGACAAAGATTTTAACATGTATTTTACAAATGAAATGCCTCAATGAAACATTTTTTTTTCTTATGAAAGGTTTTCAAAAGCTTTATTGGTGGATTTTCTCAAGTTAAAGCGCCACACAGAAATTAATACATTTAATTGTGTAAGCAGGATGTGTGTATTATGATTTAATTACAGATGTTTTACCTCATTTTAATTTATTTTATTTAAATGGGCTATTATTTATTTTATTACATGTTCATATTTTACAAATGTGATGTAGTATATTGTATATTTTATGTTGTATAACTTTAGTTCCTATGTGAATATTAGTTCCTCCTTGTTTTGTTGTGGTAGGGTGGTTTTGTATTGAACACGGGGCTGTGTTGGTTATTATTATAGCAGAGAAGACTGCAGTAAATCAACAAAGGCAAGTCAACTGTGCCCCGATCTACCACACAAGAGATCTGATGGACTCAAAAGTAGGTTACGATTGCATATTAGTTTGAAAATTGACCGGATCCACCCTATTATTACACGAGTGACTTACGGCCCAATCCTAGCTAGTAGTATTGACACAGGAGGGCCGCGTCTCGCGTCAAATAATAAACTGCCGTTCTTTTCGCGTGCGTTGCGTTGAGCCGCTTCTGGACCGCATCTAACACGTGGCCACACTGCGACTGGTGTGCATTGGCTGACTGACTCGAACGCCCGCGTTTCACTGCGTTCTCACGGCGGCCACGTTGTTGCGCCGTTGACGTTTCTGGACTGTCCTACCGTGTTGGTCCTCATTATAGTAGAGCAGACGGAGTAAATATAATCTACACAAAGAAACTGTAACCCGATTGACTCTCAGCCTCGAAAAAAAAGTGTTATATTACGTCAGAAACTCGTTCGGTACGCGTCCATTCCGAACCGACTACCACATACCGAAACGGTTCAATACTCTTACATGTACCGTTACACCCTTAGTATTTACTATGATAACGTACAGTATATAAGATGATGGCCATGGTGTCTTTTCCCCAACTAAGTCATTTGAGTGGTGCCTTCCCTAAAATATTAGAAATTCATTGAGCAACAATTTACGTTGCACTTCAACATATTATTTCGTTTGTGTTACATACTGTATGTAAAAGAATTCTAGCGTTCCATTTCTGAAGGCAATCAAGTTTTTGAGTGTCTGCATTTTATTTAACAGCTTAATAGCTAGCATATATTTATGAAGAGAATAAATTACTCCTACACAAAAACAGTAATTCTCACTTGCAGATCTACGCAGCATCTGTCCACAGAGTGAGTCACGCCTACATGAAGATGTGCACAAGCTACAGTATATGACTACAACGCCAACAGAGAGAAAATCAGCTGGAAAAATGCTGCTTAGCTGAGGGAATATGCGAGCATTTGAACGTGAACCATGACTTACCTGTGCTGTGCATGCAGTTTGGCTATCTTTGCTTACGCTGGCATTTAAAGAAAACAGTGATTGGATATGTTTTGCCATGTTTGAATGCCCTTATTTATGAGGGCAAAAATATCGCAATAATAAGAAGGAAAAGAGCATACACTGACATTTTTCAGGAGACCCTAATAACCTACATTGCAGTTAGTACAGCACAGGAAGTCCATCCTGGGAAAAACAGGCCTTCAAAAGAGAATTTGTACATGTTTTGAAAGGATATTTTAAAGCATTTGGAGGACATCCAATTGTGTTAAGTTATATCCCGGATGTCTTGGTTTATTAAAAGAGAGTTTTAAATGTTGTGTTTACATTTAAGAATATTTATTGCGTTTTGTACCATGAAAAGAATTTTAACATTTTAACATTGACGATTTATTCATTTCTGACTGTCCAGCACATTGTACTTTCATGTCACGCCTAACATCAGCATATTATATCATCTAGCTTTAGACAGCTAAAATAGAGAATGGTTTTGGTCATTGTGAACTTGTGGGAAAACGACCAAAACCAACATGAAGTTCAAAGCCAAAGTAATAAATGTGAAATAAGTGAAAGACATTTTTTTTAAATTCTTGTAGAATACAACAACCAACTCCCCCCACCCCAGGTTCCCATGGTTCCCCTGCTTCTTAAGCCCCTTTCACACGCACCTAAACACCAAGTAAATCCCGGGATTGAAATGTATAGCGTGTGAAAGCAATTTTCGGGTTGACTGACATGGAGATGACGCGGACATTACCGAGTGGCGTCTTAGCATAATGTCCGAGACTTTCCCGGGAAAAGGCATGTGTGAAAGCAGGCGTTAAATCACTGGGTCACAGCACGAAGGTTGATGAGGTAAATATCATGGCGGAGCGATCGTCATTTCCTCTTTCTTCGCAGTAAGATGAAAAGCGGTAAACAAACATCACAATTATCAACATTGCAAGCTGGAAATAACAAAATCAAACAGAAAACATAACGAAATTAAATTGCTCCTGGATCGTAAAGCCGAAGAAGAGAGTCCATCGCCCATCTTTGGAAATGTGTGGTTTAATTTGTTGCCGATGCCGACCAAAAATGACGTGATGTCCGGGTTATAAAATTGCGCCAGTCGCCCTCCCTGCACAGAGCGCGCCGAGTCGGCAACACGGGAAAAGTCTGACAAAGTGTCCAACCCGCATCATTCCCGGGATATCTCTCCATGTGTGAAAGGAATGACGCGGGTTAATCCCGCGTCACCTTATACCGTAATTTATCGGGATACACAGTAAGTCTGAAAGGGGCTTTAGTCTGCAGAATCTGTGCCCCAATATGTTAATATTTTATAAGCTAGTCTAACAACTTCACACTCAAAAACATCCCCATTAATTGATGAACAGAATGGATTCATAGGCCTGCATATTGTTTTGTGGTGGAAAGCGTTTAACTGCAAGAATATGAAATGACAGTGGAAAAGCTCTAGAGAATTTTTCAGGTGTGTTAACATGAGGTTTTGAAATTGTAGAAGGGGCTAGCAAGATCCCACTGCAGCTGCAGAATAAAGGCCTTTTTATACCAGCGTCCAGCCCAGTGTGAAGAGCGGTCCACGGTAAGCGCAAAACGGGCGAACTACGTTGGCTGACGCTGACAGGAAGTCAAAAGTGGCAAGCATATTAACTACAGTCCCAAGTACCAATGCATTTATTTTTCATTGTTGCACAAGAAAACAGAAAACTTTTCCTATTTCAAGGAGTAGGGGCATTATAATAGCTGTGTAAAGAGTTTTACTAGTTCTGGTCAGAAGGTGAATATTTTTTGTTGTTGTTCGTGAACTACATTTCCACATAAACGCAGATCGAGTTACCATTTAGCTTAGCAAGGAGCGATATGAGAGTCATTTTTCAAGGGTCGCAGAGCTGACGAGACTTCAAAAAAAAAAAATTGCATTTACCGTATTGGCCCGAATATAAGACGGCCCTGATTATAAGACGACCCCCTCTTTTTCAAGACTCAAGTTTGAAAAAAGACTTTTTGAACACCAAATTAATTTTGATACAGAAAATAATTACAGTATATCTGAAACAAATGATTATAACAATATATTTGAGAGAAAAAGCATGTTATTTTTCCTCATTCAAATCTTAATATCTGAACATTTAAATATGTAAACTAAAGTGCAATCACATTCGTAAATGAATGGCTTCTGGTTTTTGAAATATGCATAAACCAATCTATTGTGATAAAACAACAAAATTGCAATAACTGCATTAACCATCAAACGGATGTCTAACTAACTGTAGTCTTCAAACAAATCTGAATAAGGAAAAACATTGCAATAAAATAATGCAAACTGATTAAACTTGAGAGTAGCTGAGATCTGTCATGACAGAACATTAATCCTCAAGTTCAGCATTCGCTTAATTGATATCTGGCGCCATCTATCGTCGTGAATGGGTCTAATGTCTAGACCCCGAATATAAGACGACTCCCACTTTTCAGTCTTATTTCAATGCAAAAAAACACCGTCTTATATTCGGGCCATTACGGTATCTAAGTTTCGTCGGCCATAATTTGCATATATTTGTCCGCTGAAACACCCTGATAGCACAGATATAAGTATGCCAGTCCCTCTGCTATTGGATGTGTTGTTGACGGTGTAGCGGCGCTGCGAAAATAGAACAAGTCTGTATTTTGGGCCCGGCCTTTCGTCGAAAAGTCACTCGACTTTTCGTTCCATCCAAAAAAGATGGCTGCCACTTACATTCGCCGAGATGTCCACTCCTACATACACAATGAATGGGTTGCCGCTGAACCTTTCACACTACGCTGCCGCTAGTTTGAAATGGTGTTCAGAAGCGGTAAAAGAAGGTCTTCCGGCTCATGGGAACACAAACTTGGGGAAACAAATAATGGTCATATATTTGGTCATATTTGATTTCCCAACTTGTGTTAAATAAACTCATATTGAAACAATGGATAAAAGCTCGTTTTTATGAATCGGAAACTAAAGAAATTTTACTCCACGTTTTTGTTGAAGCACATGAAGCAAACAAACAAACAAACAAAAAAATACAATAACAGGTTCAAAATGTACACACTTCTGTGAGGCTGGTGACCTTTTATAATAATAATATAATAATAAGATTGGGTTTGGAAATGCGCAGGATGCCCGCTTTGTTTTATTTGGTCTTAAATGCCCTGCAGATCCAACAGACGGGTTTCTCATTAATATTTATTATTTAAAATTTAAATATATTTTAGGGCTGTCAAATGATTCAAATTTTTAATCGAGTTAATCACAGCTTAAAAATTAATTAATCGCAATTCAAACCATCTCTAAAATATGACATATTTTTCCGTAGATTATTGTTGGAATGGAAGACACAAGACGGACATAAACATTCAACATACTGTACATAAGTACTGTGTTTGTTTATTATAAAAATAAATCCACAAGATGGATTCTGTTAAAGGGATCCACGAATAGAAAAACTTGTAGTTCTTAAAAGATAAATTTGAGTATAAGTTATAGTAATTTTATATTAAAACTAGGGCTGTCAAAATTATCGCGTTAAAGCGCGGTAATTAATTTTTTAAATTAATCAGCACATGTCCCGCTCAGACAGTATTCTGCCTTTGGTAAGTTTACAGCAAGGCTTTTTGTGCTGTCTAACAGCGAACTCTTGTGGTCGCTTTGCGACATGGTTTATTTTTTTCTTGCCAGTTCAATATGGCTGCACGACGTCTCGGGCTGATGCCTACGTTGTAATGTTGTGCTTATATGATCCTTGGACAAGATTTGTCCGTAAGTATGGTTGTTGTAAAGAATGTACATATTATGTTAGTAAGCGAAATGTTCTATTTTTTGTATGAGACGCTTTTTTTGTTTATGTTTAGTGAATCTGTATAGTGTGCTAAGCTAACGTTGTTGCTATTGCAATGCTTGTGTAGTTTTATTTTTGTAGTTTTATGACTGTCTAAAGAGGACAATGGTTTGAGGCTATTTTATTAATAAATCAGATGAAAAAGGAAGAAGTCTGATTATTAAGGCGTCGTTCACTCGCTGTCTAGCTTTGGAAAAAGTAGACGCTTCGGAGTGAGGACAGCATAGACAGATTTAAATGACAGTAGAGTGAAATACCCACTACAGTCCTTATGTACCGTATGTTGAATGTACAGTGGGGAGAACAAGTATTTGATACACTGCCAATGGGTTTTCCCTTTGGCAGTGTATCAAATACTTGTTCTCCCCACTGGATATATCCATCTTGTGTCTTATCTTTCCATTCCAACAATTTATTTTACAGAATATATATATAATTTACAGAAAAATATGGCATATTTTACAGATGGTTTGAATTGCGATTAATTGCGATTAATTACGATTAATTAATTTTTAAGCTGTAATTAACGCGATTAAAAATTTTAATCGTTTGACAGCCCTAATTAAAACCCCTCTTAATGTTTTCGTTTGAATAAAATTTGTAAAATTTTCTATAAAAAAATAAACTAGTAGCTCGCCATTGTTTATGTCAATGATTACACAATGCTCAGGTGCTGAAACCCATAAAATCAGTTGCACCCAAGCGCCAGCAGAGGGCGACAAAACACCAAGAAACACGAGTAATAAGTGGACATGACACTGTGCTGTCATTTTAATCTGTTTGAGCGGGGCATGTGCGTTAATTGCTTCAAATATTTTAACGTGATTAATTACAAAAATTAATTACCACCCGTTAACGCGATAATTTTGACAGCCCTAATATTTTTTTTTTTTTTTTTGGATCACTGTTCTTGATTTGATGATCGAAGTCAAGTTTTCCCTTACTAGTAGTACACTCTATATTGTCGTCTATCATTGGCTACTGCAGTTCTGCTGCTGCAATAATTACTTATTACCTTATTTTTCGGACTATACGTCGCACCTGAGTATAAGTCGCAGCAGCCATAAAATGCCCAACGAAGAGGAAAAAAAACCCATATATAAAGTGCACCGGTATAAGTCGCATTTATGGGGGAAATTTACTTGATAAAATACAACACATAGAACAGATATGTCATCTTGAAAGGCAATTTAAAACAAAAATACAATAGAGAACAACATGCTGAATAAGTGTACAGCATGATGTTACATGATGCATGAACAACGAAATGCGAACGTGTCCGGTATGTTAACGTAACATAGCCATTAAGAGTTTTTCCAGATAACTGTAGCATAAAGAACATGCTAACAAGTTTACCAAACCATCAGTATCACTCCAAAACACCAAAATAACATGTGAAATGATATAATAATGTGTTAAAAATTTCACACATAAGTCGCTCCAGAGTATAAGCCCACCCCCAGCCAAACTATGAAAAAAACTGCGACTTATAGTCCGAAAAATACGCTAAATATGGCAACTTCCTCAGTCTCAAGTACTCAAGGCTTTCTCTTTTTTCGTGTGGTCTACAGAGAACATATTGCGAGCAAAAGTTACCAAAAAATGATTACAGCACTAAATTTTTACCCTAAAACTCACCTTTCACGACATGACCGTGAGGTATCTTTTAATAATAGCTTTATCTACCTCTTCCATCAGTCTTTGTCAGAGATGTGACCGCAGCATCCTGGCTGCAGTTAAAGACTCTTAGCCCCACAAGGAGAAAAGAAATGATGGAATGTCAGTGACGTAGATAAATGATAGTCGGGCGGAAGGGAGCCAAGCAGACAAAGAGAACACGACGCAGAGGAGCTGCTTCGGAGCACATGGTGTCGTTTATATGTGTGCTGATTTTATGTGGCGACATGTAGGACCTGCGAGCTGCATGAGAAATGGCTCTCAGTGCAGTGGGAGCTGATGCAGCATAACAATAAGTTTGCACACATTCCCTTCGGCTCGCTCTTTACACACACGCACACACTCACTGGTATATTTGTGTATATAGACATACAAGGTTTGTCAGAAAGGTTCCAGAACCAACGATATATCAAACTTTTTTCCCACCTTTTATTAATGTTTTTCTTCATTCATTTATTCTATCGATTTCATTATACTGTTGAACTTTGTTTTGCTTCTAACTAATGTTATTTTGTAATTGACTCAAAGTACCTTTGACACCATTAAAAAAAAAAATACAAAAATCTTAAATAGCATTATTATGTGGATTAAAATCATATTCCGAGACGATTCGACTATATACAACAATGTGGCAAAGTGCATATGACGAGAAATGAGTCTTTCTATCTGCCCTCTAGCTACTACTGTCATTATGCCGTTCTGGCTCTGCCATAGAGGGATGACGTTGGCAGACTAACGATTTTATCTGATTTAGAACTCAGCCCAATGGAGGAGGAAGATTCAGAACGAGGAAAATGCGACAGAGAGCAGCAAAATGTCATCATTGTTTTTTCTCTCTTCTCCAATATTTTTACAGGATATTCTTTTTATCTAAGTATTTTTCCCAAAATGCTAAATAAATTGTATGGTCATGAAAAATAACAGTCTTGTGCTGAATGGAATATGAAATATTAAAAATGCATTTATTCAGTACGACAGGCCTAAATTACTGCAAAATGGTCAAAACTGCCGATATCTTAAACCTCCCGACGGTATTTTATGCCACTGGAGTTAGTCCGGCTTTTGTCATTTCCCTGCCCCCAGCTTCGGAGACGGTGGAAAAAGCGTAAACAAAACAGAAGGAGTAAGAGCTAGGTGACATGCTAACCCGATCCGAGGGCTCTTCCAAGTCTCTTCCTCCCCTTTTGAAAATGAAAAATCACACAAATCTACCCCGACTCATGTCACACACGGCGGTGGGGGTGATTGTCTTCAAAAATTGTCTTAAAAAAATGGATATATAATATAAATATATATATACTATAAATTGTATGGTCATGACAAATAACAGTCTTGTGCTGAATAGAATATGAAATATTAAAAATGCATTTATTCAGTACGACAGGCCTAAATTACTGCAAAATGGTCAAAACTGCCGATATCTTAAACCTCCCGAAGGTATTTTATGCCACTGGAGTTAGTCCGGCTTTTGTCATTTCCCTGCCCCCAGCTTCGGAGACGGTGGAAAAAGCGTAAACAAAACAGAAGGAGTAAGAGCTAGGTGACATGCTAACCCGATCCGAGGGCTCTTCCAAGTCTCTTCCTCCCCTTTTGAAAATGAAAAATCACACAAATCTACCCCGACTCATGTCACACACGGCGGTGGGGGTGACTGTCTTCAAAAATTGTCTTAAAAAAATGGATATACAGTGGTACCTCTACATACGATCACTTCGACACACGATCTTTTCGACATCCGACGTAAAATTTGAGCCGCCATTTGTTTCTACATCCGACGAGTTGCTCGAAATACGACGACATGACAGCACTGCAAACGAACGCACGGTGGATTTTCTTGTGTGAGAAATCAACAAAGTTTTAAAAAAAAGTTGATACAGTTGGAGAAACAAGGAAAAAAGTGATGCTTACCTTTGAAATGAAGATGCAAGTTATAGAAAAATATGAGCTTGGGGTGCGCGTCCCTGAACTGGCTCAACAATACAGCTCCATGGTCCTCTTCCGACCACCGTTCGCCACTATTTATAAGTTAAGGTGACAATTATTATTGTGGTAACATTGCCAAGGAAATCGCCAGCTTCGTCACGTTTTTATCATTTATTTAAGAACTTATCCAACACAAAACGCCCATTGTCTTAAGCAGTTGACCGCTCTCAAGAAAACGAAAGTATTATCTCTACCGCACCGACCTATCTCACTGAGACGTCACCTTCGCGGTGCGTTCAGGGACAGTAAAAAGTGTCCGCCATATTAGAATCCGATTCGTTACATTATTTACAGGAATAATTATTAATTATTCTTCTTATTATTATATTCTGAATTATTTATTTATAACTTATTTGTTTTTCTATGTTTAATTGCCATTTGTAACAGTGCCAGCAGTATTTATTAAGAATTTAGTGTATGTTTTTAGGCTTTGGAACGAATTAATGGAATTATAATGTATTCCTATGGGAAAATCCTGCTCGACATACGACCATTTCGACTTACAAACAAGGTCCTGGAACGAATTAAATTCGTATGTAGAGGTACCACTGTATAATATAAATATATATATACTACATATTGCTCGCATACACACACATTTCATTCAGGAGCATAAAATACCGCATGTAGTATGTAATAAACATGCTTTTTTTGTGTTACAGGCACCTTAAATGTTTAAACTGTTGTCATGGACCTATTTTTAATTATGTTATACAACACTTTGCTGTAACTGTACTTTCTCATGCTAGAAACACAACATTGAAATGACAGCCAAAGAGATCCAATCCATTTTAACATGGCTGTCTAGCATTGAATGATCACGTTTCAGTGCTTTGGATGTTGCTAGATGCACACTCTATTTTGAATGTGACTGCTTAAATAAGGACAGACTCTACTAACGGCCACCTTACGGAAGTATGACAACAAATTAATTAAACATTGTCAACTTAATTAAACAACAACAGATGGAAAATTACATACATTAACTTCAAACAATAATAAACAAATGTGCATTTAAACAAACAGTGAAAACTTTACCGTAAACCAGAGGTCACGGAACCGCGGACCTCGGTCCGGTTCCGGACCCCCAAGCCGTCTGGACCGGATCTCAAGCTGTCCATACTAATACACGTTGCAACAACAAAAATCATTTTTTTCTGCGGGTTTACAGAGCTGAGGTGGGCAACAAACAAAAACCTTAGCGGTGACGCGCGTGAGCCAGCCAATGGGAGTGAAGCATTTGAAAGTTATTTTTAGAACAGCATGTCTCACACTCGCTTTCCAGACTCCGCGGAGTAACAGCCAAAAACTGAGCAGAATGAAGTTGGAGGAAGAGGCGAAAAGGTACGGCAAATGGCGTGCTCAAAACTACGCAAGACTGATGCAGAAAACAGAGTGTTTAAGGAGGAGTAGACTAATACATTTTTGTTCATTTTACCTGGCGGCAGCACAAGACCGCTATGCCTTATCTGTTCAGAGACGGTGTTCTGCCAAAATCTGCTACATTGGCGAAACGTCATACATTAGTCGAATTTGACACCCAAAGTTGTTAGGTCCTCTTCCCCTTCCTACTGAGACATGCCCACCTCCAGCAGGTGTGCATGTTTTTAGTTGATTACAGGTCAGACGAGTGGAGCGGCCACACCTGAGGGCAATTAACATCAGCCAGCTTTAAAAGCCAAGCAGACGCTCCACCTCGTCGCCCGATCAACTCGTCTGGTTTCGCCGTCAGTTGCTTCTCGCATTCTTTATATGATATCACTGATTCCCGGCTCACGACTACTTTGCTCTCGCCCCAGGTCCTGTCCTCTGCGCGCTCCTTGTCGGATTCTATGCCTGCCTCCTTCCGAGCTTCCACGCCTGCCTCCACCCAAGCTCCCACGTCTCACGCCAGCTCAATTACCCCACACGAAGCAACCTCCATCCGCCACGCTATCTCTGGTGTCTGTAAATAAATATTACTCACCCCAACCACCGTGTGTCTGCACTTAGATCCCTCCTCGTCGCACACCCTAACAAAAGTACAACCGTGCATGCTAACCTTGTTTTGTTTGGATGCATACAGGAAGAAAGTACTAAAAAAATGCCTTAAGAAAATACTTAAATGCAGTTATACCAAATAAGGACGGTTTAAATACGCTACGTGACCAATATGGTCAACTGCTTCAAAGCTAACACAAAAAACCAAAATGGTTAAAAGTATGAGAGGGTAATACATGCAAAAAGTATTTTTGAGGCAATGAAAAGGTTCTAAAAAACTAAAAAACAAATATAGTGCGTACTCGCCGCTTCTAACCGATGTGCGCATGCGTGTGGATGCTTGCGCAAGCGCGCTGAGCATTGTGTAGATGTTTCGCCGCGTAGTAAGGAATGGCCGAACAACGGTAGCGCTTGTAAAAAGCAGCATTTTGAAAAGGCACCATGAGACGAAGCACGCAGCTTTTTCGCAGAGTTTGCCTATAAACTCTGCCATCTGTTCTCAAAAAATAGCGGAATTAAGGGCTCAATATGATCGCTTTATTATTTATTACTAATGAATTATTATTAAATATTAATTATTACTTAATATAAATTTGTTTTTTTTATATTTTATTTATATTTTTGAATGTTGTAATTATCAGCATGGCCACGTAAAGATACATTTGTATTTTTTGGAAAAAAAGAAGCATTAAAAATATTTCGGGAACCGAGATTGTTGTAATTTTTAAATTTCGGACCTAGAGGATTTTTAATTCATGACCCTGCTAAACAGTCATACATTAATTAAATCAACTTGACTATCCCTCTCCAGAATGGTAGGCACCAGATCTTAACGGCTGTGGTATCAGTAAACATTCAGACAAATATTAACTAAAGTGTGCACCCAAAAAATATCTCATATATAATTAACTAAATCTGGAACCACTAAATTGTGGTGGCAGAGGTAGCCACCACAAACTTGTTAAACATTAGGTGTTGCAACCTGTGTGTAAGTGAGCAGCTTGAGCTAATAAATAAATAAATATGTATATATATATATATATATATATATATATATATATATATATTTTTCACTGCTAAATCTGAATAAATACACTGAACACAAAAAACATTTGGGGGTGGCACTACTTCGCGGTTTTTCACTTATTGCGGTGGGTTCTGGTCTCCATTAACCGAAAAAAAAAACAAAAAAAAACGAGGGATCACTGTAATCGCTGATTGCTGCCAGGCTCACCCAGTCAATATGTATAGGACGTCTAGCTCCGTCAATAGTAACCAATGAATTAAGTGAGTGCACTATATAAAGGATATATTTATTTATTTATTTCAGGCAGTTAGATCCATTAGTTCTCGCATACGTTATATCAGTCTTCAATTGGTTTACATTGCAAGTAACAAAATAAAACAAACAAACAAACAAACAAATAAATAAAACAAGGACAAACAAATCCCTGAAAAGGAGCGGGACACATATAAGGGGATGTTCCTTTAGGGAAGCAATAAAAGATTCTTCAGCCAGATCTCATCTATCACTGCTTATTGCACAACTGAAGTTCTCCCAACAAACACCTGTGCACACAATCACAACCCTGAAATGACACAAAATCACGAACCTGACCAAAACCTGCTGCACACTCACACAAACCCTACTGTGTGGACCATATTAAGAAAACGTCAAAACACATGCAGATACACTGTGTTACACAGTTGCAGTAAACACACAATACCAGCCAACACACACACAGGGAAAAAAACAATCCCCTGCTGCCTCATTACTCTCCTGGGATTACAAAGAGCAGTCCTGATGCAGTTCCATTACTCTATTCTACATCTGAAGAATGTGTTTGCAGAGCATTGTACAAGCTCTGTAGAGGCGGTAGCCATTAGCATAAAGAATGATTTTATGGCATAAGACGTTGCCAGTCTGACATTACTCACTGTAACGACTTGCATGGTTAAGCACAGTGAACAGTTCAAGTATACAATATTAAACTCCTCATTTGTTACCAGAGAGGTGAGTGATGCATGTGTTGGTAGAACTTAAAGCAATGATATTTTGTGGAATTTGGTGGGACCAAGAGTCATGAGTCTACTTCTTCTCACCAACAAAACAGATTGCTGCATGCAATCACAGTGCCCCCTAATGGTGGCCAAACACCATTCTCAACCCCTCCTACCACATTACTGATCACAGGTAAATAAGCAAGCACTGCATTTGAAATAGCTCATGTAATTGTTCCTGATGTAATTGGATTTAAGACAGTTACTATGGAAACTGCACACATGAAGTCAATTCATCCCATCTTTGGCACTTACAGCTCCATCTCTAAACTATTAGCGTAGATGTGCATATGTCACCTAATGACTTAATTCTACTGGGGTGAGTTGTCTTGCAAGGCAGCCACTGGAGTTAACTATTTGAAAAGCATGAGACATCCTTCTGAAGAGGCACCACAATCTGCACTGCTAAAATATGCAGACTCCATCAATATTTGATGGGAGACACATGTACTGGTTGTGCACAGAGCAGGAAGTCAGACACAGCAATAGCCTCAGTCCAATTGCTTTATTCAGAAAAAGATTGTGAAAATGCAGATGCTCACTTGTATCGAACCATCACAATGAAAACTTGTCAAAAAGTGCAACAGGAAAGTAATGTCTCACATCAGAAAGACCCAAACAAGGGTGTCAAAACGTGAAATTTTAGGGTCGTGAGCAAAAAATTGTTGTCAATCGATCTACAAATTATTTATTCATATTTACACTCATTCTAACTATATTACTGTTTAATACAGGAGTTAAGCAGGTCATTCGTGCATTATCGCTATCAACTCAAATGTGGAGCAGAAGTTTGTCAGAAACAAATATATATATATTTTTAGTGCTGTCAAATTTATCGTATTAACGGGCTGTAATCATTTTTTAAAATTAATCACGTTAAAATATTTGAAGCAATTAACGCATGCACCCGTTCATGCGTTGCCTCAAACAGTTTACAATGACGCCATTTTAGCACACTGAGAGCGAAAAGGCAGAGAAATGCGAGCGGACACAGGCGTTCATTGGACCGCGCCTTTTATTGGCCTAAGCTTTAGCAGCTCTTTCACAACAATTATAAGTATTGTGGCAAACGATGTGGGGAAGAATGACAGGAGACGATATTTTTCTTAACACGCTTAATTGAACACATCGCAGAATCTACTGTATACCATTTGCGGCCACCACTGACAGTCATGGTTGCCCAACTTCCCATCATGCATTTGGGCGGAACAGTTAAGTCGCTACAGCATCATTTAGTGAAAGCACAACAAAATTAATATTCCTATCTCTCACAGGAGATGATCTTTTTCTTAACACGCTTAATTGAACACAACGCAGGACATACTATATACCATTTGCAGCCACCACTGACAGTATGGTTCCCCAACTTCCCATCATGCATTTGGATGGAACAGTTAAGTCGCTGCAGCATCATTTAGTGAAAGCACAACAAAATTAATATTCCTTTCTCTCAGAGGAGATGATCTTTTTCTTAACACGCTTAATTGAACACAACGCAGGACATACTATATACCATTTGCAGCCACCACTGACAGTCATGGTTCCCCAACTTCCAGTCATGCATTTGGATAGAACAGTTAAGTCGCTACAGCATCATTTAGTGAAAACACAACAAAATTAATATTCCTTTCTCTCACAGGAGATGATCTTTTTCTTAACACACTTAATTGAACACAACGCAGGACATACTATATACCATTTGCAGCCACCACTGACAGTCATGGTGGCCCAACTTGCCATCATGCATTTGGGCGGAACAGTTAAGTCGCTAGAGTATCATTTAGTGAAAGACCAACAAAAATTCCTATCTCTCAAAAAAATAATGTTCACAAAAAGAAAAGCGCTCAATGCAGAGAGAACTGGCATTCCCAATCAAAATAGCTATGCAAAATGCACATAAAACTTACTCAGACTTTGCCTTGGCTAGATCTCTAATTAATTTAAAACACGCCATTGGCACCTTGTGGTGTATGTAGAAGAGCCCATGCGACGTCCCGCTCGACGACGTCAACAATGGCGAGCTATTAGTTTATTTTTTTGATTGAAAATTTTACAAATTTTATTAAAACGAAAACATTAAGAGGGGGTATTAATATAAAATCTTTTAAGAAGAAGTTTTTCAACTCGTGGTTCCCTTTAACAGAAAGAATGTTAATAATGTTAATGCCATCTTGTGGATTTATTTTTATAATAAACAAATACAGTACTTATGTACAGTATGTTGAATGTTTATGTCCGTCTTGTGTCTTTCCATTCCAACAATAATTTATATTATTAATAATTTATTATTAATAATAAAAATTATTAATAATAATTTATATTATTAAATATGGCATATTTTAGAGATGGTTTGAATTGTGATTAATTACGATTAATTAATTTTTAAGCTGTGATTAACTCGATTAAAAATTTTAATCGTTTGACAGTCCAAATATTTTTTTTGAACAAGAAACTACTACTAAAACTACTACTACTTAAAATTTTTAGGACAAAATACCTCCATTTAGGAACACTCAGCAGACCTCACACCTGTTTTTGCCCCTATTACAGTGGTACCTCTACTTAAAAACGTCTCTACATATGGAATTTTCAAGTTAAAACATGCCTCAGCGGGAAAACATTGCCTTTTATTACAAAATCTTTTTTAAAATCAGGAAACAAAAGGCAAAAATACAGTATGGGGCTGCTACTCGCCGCTCCCATTGATTTCTGAAGGTAACATAGCTGCTCTGCCATTGGCAATCGCCCAGCATCTTCTTGGCATCCAATTGGCTAAGAGGAAACTCTACTGTATGTGTATGTGTTTATCCCAGTGCCCCTCTTTATTCGCCCCTCTGGCCATGAGGTGTTCCAACAGATTTACGTGAGTTTATTAACTTTTATTTGATTATGCACAACTCTAATTTTATGCTTATTGTGCTATAATCCAATTGTAACATGTATTTGTTACATGTGTTGATACATTTTTATGCGTTATAAAATATTTATGTGGGAATTTTGGGGGGGGCTTGGAACAGATTAAGGCATTGACGCGCCTCTACTTACAAAATTTTCAGGTTACGAAACTTCTTCCAAAACCAATAAATTTTGGAAGTAGGAGGTACCACTATATATGTTTATTGTATTTATTTCATGTTTATAAATTTTAAATTAATTATATTTCGTATTTATTTATTTGACTTATTTTAGTGTCCTGATACCTGGTTTTGAAATTAGAAAAACAGGAAAAATATTTCTGTTCATTTTAAAACAGAATGGAATTGTAAAAAAAAAAAAAAAAAAAAAAAAACTTTTTTTTTTTTTTTTTTTTAAATGAAGCCAGTGCTTTTGGGGCCTCACAAAATCACGCGTGAGGCCGGGTCAGGCCCCTGGGCCTTGAGTTTGACACCTACAGACTAAAACTAGGAAAATCAACACAAGTGAGGACAATTGGAACTTGGCCAAGACTTTTACATTTATCATTATTTATGTTTGAACATCCAACTGCACACAATATTCAGGTGGATTAAATATATTACTTAAATAAAGCTTGATACTAATATTCAAGCTAGCAATGATCACAAAATCAACAATTTACATATTTCATGCTTGCATTGGAATAACAGTCACCAACAAATAAGATTCGAAAAGAGGGAGCGTGTGAATTACCCACACACACGGCTGTCACATTCGACAGACTTACTGGCAAAAATTGAGTCACTCTCCATTAATTGGAGGTTTTTCTGATTCCAAAAAGAGGATCCAATCCAGAGTGAGGTGTTGCACAGTTCGTATTTGGTTAGGATGGAGGCCAATGATTAACAAGCTGGTGTTTTTCAGCTCATTTAAAGAGAATACTCAGAGGCATAACATGTTAGCCTTGTTAAATTTGAAGGAGACTCCACACATACCACCGTTGCAAGAGTGTATTTTTTAACAGATTAATAATTACAATTTATTTCCACTGAAATGAAAAAAAGCCATTTGCTTCATACATTAATGCTGAGAGAAAAACACCAACAAAAAAACCCTTACCCCATAAAGATAGCATCCACGCCAAATACAGTATTACTATTGATGCCTACATGACCCAAAACGTGATGTCCGCATACTGCATGAGGCCTAAATTATATGTACTGCTATATACTGTTTTACTATAAAAATATATTTTTATTGAATGAAATAATAAATAATTTCACAAAATCATAATGATATTAAGATTCATAAAAACTAAAGTTTTTTTTGTGTTTAAATGAGTACCCTATAAAGGATTGAATCTATACGCAGTTAGCTAATAGCCCACTACAATTACAATGTTGAGGAATTGTGTTAAAATCACTTATAATCAAGGGACCACCAAAAATTGCTGTGTTTTAGTTACCATCACAACTTTAGGCATTCATTTAAGAAAAAAAAAAAAACCCCACTGACATTACACTTGAAGTGCATGGCACCATCCATAGCTCCTGATAAACGGATTTAGACTTGCTCTTCTCTCCATGTTGAGAAATAATAGGCATTAAGGCAACATATTAATAGCCTTAAATGGCCTATTAATAGCTTTAAACCCTTACTCTACAATGCCTAGGACTCCACATGCACACACTCTACACACTGAATGTAAGACGAGTGCTATACTGAAGTTACAGCACCAGCAGACACTTCACAGTTTGAGTAATAGGATTATATGGTGTGGAGGCTCCATGAGATAACGCATGAATGAGGATGTGTGAGTTGGTGGGATTTGTACGACTGACCAGCCAACGTCAGCGTGTGGTGGTTTTCCAAATGGGAATACTTGTGTTTAAGGGCAACACATGGGAACAAAAATCCAAAAACAAATTTGGGGAATGCTGGCAGAACAAAATTGAAGGTCTGGGAGGGTTCTGTCTCAGAACGAGAAAATAGCTAGTCAACTAATCAGTTTAAAAAGCGTACTTACTAGTCTTCGGATCAGACGACTAACAAATAGTGATTCATTTTGCACTTGCAGTGCCTTCCCAAAATGTTCCAAAGAGTCAAAAAAAAAAGAGCTCTCAGATGTCAGGATATGAAAAAAACATAACCAACTTGTTACATATGATTCCTTAAAAAAGTGGCATTAAGGACACAAACGGCTTAGCCCAGGAAAACTCGCTTCTTTATCGGATGTGCTGTATATATACACAGTGGTACCTCTACATTCGAAGTTAATTCGTTCCAGGACCTTTTTTGTAAGTCAAATTGGTCGTATGACGAGGAGGATTTTCCCATAAGAATAATGTCAATAATTATAATTCCATTAATTTGTTCTACAGCCCGAAAACCTACACTAAATCCTTAATACTGTAAATACTGCTGGTGCTATTGCAAATAGCAATTACACAGAGCAAAACAAATAAATTATGAATAGAAATATAATAATAGTAATAATAATACCTGTAATAAGTTGACAAATCTGGTTCTAATGTGGCGAATGTGTTTTGCGTGGTGTAACGGAACACACCGCATGGCTGACTTGACATAGTGAGAGAGGACTTTTAACTTTCACTTTTCATGCTTTGCTGTGTTGGACAGTAGGCATGTTGTGTTGCACAAGTTCTGAAATAAATGATTAAAAACCCCTAAAGCTGGCGATTTTTTTGGGGCGATGTTACAATAATAATAATTGTCACCTTAACTTATAAAGATTGGCAAACGGATGTCAGAGTAGGACCGTTGAGATCTGAGACATTCTAGAGCCATATTGTCGAGTAGGAGTGGGAACCTCTTGTTATCTCACGATACGATACGCGATACAAAGCTCACGATAATGATGATCTGACGATATGGCGATACAACGATTATCAATATATTGGTCAGGAAATCATTCTAGGATATTCTACAAAAAACTAATAAATAGAAAAACAAGCGTCTGCTGCGAATTGGAATGAGTTTATCACTAGTAGACATCCAATCCATTTGAACTGAGAGGGTGGCAGCGAATGAACGAATCCCTCCCACTTCAAACGGATTGAACGGCCAGTTACTTCCTGTTGATTTTGGGGTATTTTATGGGTTACTTCCTGTTTATTTTGAGTTACAGAACAGGAAGTGACCTGGGAATCACCCAAAGGATTAGGCAGTGCCTCAAACTCAACAGGAAATGACCTGTAAATGAACAGCAAGTGACCTGTAAATGCCCTGAAAATCGGACAGAATGACTGCGAATGCTCTGGTTTCGAATGAACGAACGTTCCCAGTCTAAATGGATTGGGCGTCGAGGACCATCAATGGCAGCCTTGATGTTACCTGAGACACTATCATGGTGGAAGATTTTGGTAGCGACTTGTTAGTTGCTTTTTTTTCTTTCTTTCTTTCTTTTTTTTTTTTTTTAAATATTGACACCTTTTTAAACCGATATCTCGATTCTTGGCAGGAGCATATCGATAACCTTTTGGGATACAAAATATCACGATATAGCACCATTTCGATATTTTGTCACACCCCTATTGTTGAGCCAGTTCACAGACGTGCACATCCTGTTCATATTTTTCTATCACTTCCATCTTCATTTCAATTGTAAGCATCACCTTTTTCCTTTCTCCACCACCTGCACTAACATTCTTGGAATCCATGATGATTTTTCTCACAAGAAAATCTGCCGTGCGCCCATCTTGCGGGAGAACAAAGAAACTGTGGCGCTGTCATAAATTGTCGTATTTGGAGCATGTCGTCGGATGTAGAAACAAATGGCGAGTCAAATTTCAGGTCGGATGTCGAAAAGATCCTGTGTCGAAATGATTGTATGTCGAGGTACCACTGTATCTTCACCATAAAAGCAATGGAAAATGATAATGTGCTGATGTAATTTGGTGGAATTATTTCAAATATTAATATATGAAAAATGAATATCTTGAGTAATCTGAATGTATAAACTCTCACTTTTAGTAAAGACCTTGCAACATGTGTGCTCACTATTTGGAAACTTCATGACCTCCAGTGCAGTATATGTTCTGTGACTTGGAAATGAAATGCCATTCTTTCAAAATATTTTTGTAAAATTGCTATCACTCATGAATGCATCAAGGCCATCTTCTTGTTTGTCGAGACTCAAAAGATTAAATTTGAATATGAAAAAAAAACCCAACAAATCTTAGTTTTCATTTTCGACCTCTTAAAACTTACCACTCAGCAGGTTATTATTCACCATATTTCCCTTTCTCCATTTACAGTTTTGACACACAGTTTCCTCTTCTCTAAATCGCTTTCTGGCTTCTTGTGATCTTCTCACACATTCTTCATCCTTTCTCTCTTTAATCTAAACAGTGTTGTTCACTCCACACCTCCCTCTCCACTCAGTTCCCATCGGAATCTTGAAGCGCATTTAATCAGCAGCTTTTCCCGCCGTTCCAATCCGCAATCACGTCCGCCTCCCCAAACACAGACTGACATAAAAACTCTGCATATCTTATCATAGGTATATTGCTAACGCATTGCTCACCGTAAAGCTCCATTATATTTAATCAATTATGAAAATGTATGGAAACAAATCTGCGCACAGATGTGAAGGTTGAGACTACATGCTGGGAATTTGCAGCTATGTGACCTCGACTTTGCACATTAATAAAATTATTTGGCATATAATTAGACGTGCAGGTATTAAAACTTAAGAATAACATTTCATTATGAAGTGATGGTTGTTCCAGGTGGTTAACAGCCACATTATGTGGCTTGTGGCAGCCACTTCCACCTTCATGGCAAAACACTTTAATTCACCTGGCTGCTTTCAATTAATACGAATGCATGCAGCCATTGTATTGAGGCAAGTAAAACACAGCCTTGTGTTGATTTCAACGGCCTGGAGTCATAAAATCTTGGCGGAGACATGCGCGTTCGCCAATGACTGAGGTAGAGATGCATTCCAGACAAATGTGTCCTAATGAAATGTGGTTTAAATTCTAGTGAGGACAGACCCCAGGTTGCGCTGGGAATACACAGAGATGCGCACATGCAGGGGGATCCAGTCACAGATGCAGCAACGATCATAAACATCTGTTGGGGTGTGAGCTAAGCACAGCAGGGGATGCTAAACACAATAAACAGTTGCTTGTTGCGGTCTTTGTGTGCAGAGATGCATCACTTTGGACTTGTTTTGTGTTTTAGTACATTCATAAGATGTACAAAAGAGTCAGTTGTGTTTGCGTGCCAGTAGCCCACCTTTGCAATCAAGTCGAGGGTCCGTCTACAAGACTGTGGCAATGTCGATGTCATTTCTAGTGCAAGTTCAGGCACTTCCTCTTGTAGGTACATCTCTAGCATAGACGCCAATTGAGATAGACCTTGTGTCTTCTGCTCAGACATGGAGGTCAGATCTGCGTACAGACACAACAGTTGTTTTGTGGTGTATAATTCGACAGACGCAAAGCCAAACAAACAAAAAAAAAAAATGCATGAGTTTTGGGCGGAAATTACGTGATTCGTGTTCGTCTAATGTGTAGAGCTCCTCACTGCGGTTCTTTGCTGGAGTTAGCTGAAAGATAAGAATGAGACAGAAACCAGCTTCATTTTGCAGCTTCAAAGTATCCTAATCTTCACTGTACCCAGGAGAAATGTTTTGTACCAACAGATGGGCAATTTGAATCTTCTTTTGGAGAGCAAACATGACTGCAATTAAGCTCCCAACACAGGAGAAATGAACAACCACCTATATAAAATTACCTCAAACTGAGAATTATCCATCTGTTGAGGTAGTTCATTAGAAAAAAAAAACATTACAAAATAAACAGCCAAAGTCAGCTGGTTTACCTCTATTCATCTGGTTATCAGTAAGTAAGCCTTACATGAAATAACTCCATTTGTCAGACTGAAGCTTGGCGGTACTGAGTCACAATGTCATAATTTGAACTATACATAGTGACAACAGAATAAAAAACTCTAGTAGCATACCATTGCAAAAATAATTCTTGCCGCTAGCCGAACGGAGTCAGTAGGAGTCCTGGGAAGGATGCGCTGTAGACATTTGCACTCCCTCTTATGGTCAGACCATGCTTGTTTCTGTATCGTAAAATATTTTTTTAACAAACAAACATACATCAGCCTAAAGGAACACATGGTCATGCACACTACAGAATTATACTTGGCATATGCTGTTGCAGTATCGGGCCATCTTGCACTGGGAGCACCGCAGCAAGTTCTTCTGTCTAAACATAGAAAACAAATTTAAGTAAATGCAGGCAACTCAGATGCCACTTTGGTGATTTCAGATCTCAAAACAAACAACAGTGATTAATTAGAGAAATAGGACTGAAATCATGTCAATATAATATCACCTCATTATCTAATTAGGTATTCACAACTTCCGCAGCATTTCATTATTTTTCATACAGTATTTCTATGACTCTCTATTCCAGGACTTTCCATAATGCTTGTAAGTCTGATAAACATGAAAAATACAGCATTTTTTGTCCACATCCCCAGGCAAAGTCCAGACACTGGGGAGAGTATCACAGTCTGAGTCCCAGGAATTAACTTGTTTTTGTGTGTGAAGCCTGCAGTAAAACAAACCTAAATGCTAGAGATAGCAATCTTGGGGCACCTAATGATTCGATTACGATTCAGAGACACCCCCCCCCCCCCCCCCCGCTTCTAATGTTTCGTACATTTGTTCAAAAATCTCAGGCTAAACCAAACTACTATTCTAGTATCAAGTTAACAGTTCAAAAGACTAAATAAAATACTCAAGTCCTTTTTTTCTTCTGAGAAACCGGCTTGTGAGGGTCTTCTTCGAAAACCCTGTTTTGTTGTGAGATAGTGAAGCCCATTAGAATAATCTTTATATGATATGAGTATTTTCAGACCATGTGGCTAGTTTCAGTGTTAATAGAGTTCCCATTCTGTATCAGCAGCTTTAAACAACATTCAATTAATTCAATGTTGAGAATCAACTGTTAAAGTTGTTATAATCGCTCCTGTTATTCCATAATTTCCCTTCTGTTTATTTTTGACATGTGAAAGTTTTAAAACTGTTTCATCATTTAAAGATAGATTCAAGTCAAGATTTTGCCGATTTAGGAGTATTTTAGATAAAAAGTTCTCTATACATGTTCTAATCCCGCCATCGTCTATCATTTCGCATCAAGTTCTATATATATGTACTGTATATGTGATATCTACCGTAACATTATGTGGCCGTATTTTTGTAGCAACTAGCAACTGGGCATTGTTTGTAGCGGCAGTCGCTTGCAGTCAGGTATTATTGTTTTTTTATCTAGCGGCATGAGTTGAACATGATATCTACTCTCAGTCCGTTCCCCATTGCGTCCTGAAGGCTGCGCTGACTGTGTTTTATTTCCGCTTTACCTGGTCTAATTTAATGATCAGAATTTGGATGTCTGTGAATCGTTCTCCAATCTTCCACAGCTGAATCGCAAATAATCTAAAAATAGGAAAATTCGCACGCCTCTACTAGATATTAGAGCTGGGAATCTTTGGGCACCTAACGATTCGATTACGATTACGATTCAGAGGCTCCGATTCGATTATAAAACGATTATTGATGCACCCCCCTCCTTTTTTTTTTTTTTTTAAATGTTTTGTACATTAGTTCCAAAATTGTTCAAAAATACTCTCAGGCTAAACCACACTACTTTTTCAGTATCAAGTTAACATATAGCAGTAAACAAATATACAAAAATAACAATAAACAAAAAACTCCAGTCCCCATTCTGTATCAGCAGCTTTAAACTACATTTAATTAATTTAATGTTGTGAATAAACCGTTAAATTTGTTAAAATTGCTCCCGTTATGCCATAATTTCCCTTTTGTCTACTTTCGACATGTGAAAGTTTTAAAACTATTTTAAAGATAGATTCAAGTCAATATTTTACCAATTTAGGAGTATTTTAGATAAAAAGTTAATTAGGTTTGCTTGGAAGGTTCGCTACAACAGCCTTGCAGTGAAGTGTACTGCTTTAAGATGGCGGCCGTTTATAACGCCCGCATCTAGCTTTTTGTAGATGTGCTGCTAACACTACCAAATGTATATTGCATCTAGTCCTATATAAATGATATCCACCGTAACATTATATGGATGAACTCTGTAGCAGCTTTTCGGCAGCAGTCAGGTATGTTGTTGTGTTTTTTTTTATCTCGTTGCATGAGTTGAGCTAGAGCCGTGAGTTGAGCATTGGCATTACCCGAGGGGCCGGGTAATGGGAAGCATGATGTTTAGCTACTCTCGCTCCGTTCTGTCCCGAAGACCGCGCGGCGCGCTGAGTGTTGTGTACTTCCGCTTTACTTCGCATATTTCAATAATCGGAATTTGGATGTTTGTGAATCGTTCTCGAATCTTCCACGGCCGAATCGCGAATAATCTAAGAATCGGAACTTTTACCTCTACTAGATACAGCATCATGTTTACAACGAGTGTAACATCTACTCAGAGATCACTTCAGTCTGAAAGTCTTTTTTTTCAATAGTCTTAGTTTTGTAAGGGCACCACGGAAATTTAATTAGGAGAAAAGTATAATGGCCGTGTGGTTGTTATATTTGGTTACTTGAGGCAAGAAATACATATGTTGTGAAAATTAGCCACTCGATTGGTCGTTTGGTATTCATGTCCCAGTCCAGGATGGTAAGTCTGGCATAGCCACCTCACTAACAGTCCAAAAGATGTAAAAGAGTAGGTTACTTCATCACCATACATGTACATCACGAAGTTAACTGGGGTTTGTGGTAAAGGCTAGTTACAGAGAACAGGTGTCAAACTCAAGACCGTGAACTAGACCTGGCCCGCCAACTTATTTTGTGTAGCCTATGAAAGCAAATCATGTGCAAAGTAATTTTCTAAAAGTTAGAAAATAAAATAAAATTATACAATTAAAAATTGAAAAAAAGAAAAAAAAAAACATTATTTACTGTTTTCCCCCTTTAATTTTTGTGTATATTTATGCTCTGATTAGTACAAAGAGCCTTGACATGTAAGATGAGACTACACCCCCACAAAATTTATTTCTTTCCTTTGAGACAAAGTGTTCGGGTCGAACACTCTCGGCGAACAAGTGCCTATGCACGTCCACACACGCACATGAGTGTGTACAGGCTCCACAGCAGCAGCGCTATTTCACCGAGCCTCCGACTAGTCTCTGTTTGGCAAAAACACTTTTCTAACCAACATTTCTAACCCACTTAAGACTTGCTACCAACGGTAAATAATCACGTTACTGTTTTTACATTTCTGGGGATGATTTGACGGGCCAAAAGCGCTTTGCTTTATGTTCATGCTCGTACAAGCATACGCGGCACACACGAGCATAACAGTCAGTCGCGAGTAAAAAAGTGACACACTCCATATAGCAAGCATATAGTTTTTAATAAATAGAAATACGGTAAATACATACATAAAAAAAGAATATTTGCTGTTTTTCTTTATTCAAAATTTAAAAACAAAAACAAAAACATAAAACTAAATAAAAAGAAGAATTGCTATGTTTCCCAATTTTTATTTATTAATTACTAAAACTAAATATATACAAAATTAAGCAAAATTTCAATTTTTGCTATGGAGAAGCTCAAAAAGAGGATTTTGAGGTCAACAATGTTGTTTTTTGTATTTTTTATTTTATTCATTTTATAATTGATTAGCTGTTGATTAATACTGACAGCCTATTCGGCAGGCGTAAGCGCTCACCAAAGAAACCCATAACTAAGATGTGGCCCGTGACAAAAATGAGTTTGACACCCCTGTCATAGAGGACATTGGCTGAATGATGAAACGTACCACATGAAAACATTCTGCATGCGTGTGTGCCCACAATAGCCACATGACTTAAGCATTTCCTATCTGGGCCTATCAGTGTGAGACACGACTTGAGTGCTGTATTTGGCTGCCAGAGTTTACAAAAATAAACTAAAATGGCACCATTTTTTGCCACTTCAAATTATCATTCATCACCATTTTCCAGCCATCTCATCCTGTCCGCCCTTTCCAATCTCAAATTTATTGGCCTATGGTGGGGCGAAGGTTGGTGAAAACACAGCTATTCTTGTCATGCTGAGACAGAACAGAAACTTGAGAAGCCACCCACAGTAAAGCCACCATGGTAGCGTGAGACACAAGGCAATAATAACAACAGATAGAGTGCCGCGCCAGACCTAAACTAAGAACCCCTCGCTTGAGTTGGACATTCAATGTCTGGTCACGTTACAAGCAGCGGTAGCGGGAAGGCTAATGTTGACCATAACCTTATTTGGGGAAATGTTTCTACAGCAACTGTACTGTAAGAAACGAACCAGATATAGAATAACACATTGACAAATACGTAACACAAAAGCAATCTCTCCCCTCAGGGAATGGCCTGACCTCTGGTCTGACCCTATTGCCAGTTATTTTTCACTGTGGCAAATATGTTGTGTCAGCAGGAATCACCAATTTGTGAGTACAGAAGCCGAAGAGGTGTCACTCGATAGGAATTTAATGAGGAGGAAAATCAATTATTGTCCCATGTTAAACATGATTAACGGGAAATAAAGAATGGTGTAACAAAGCATCAAGCCAGAAGGGGAATTTGTAGTTACTCTATGAATTACTGTAAAATGTTTGCAACAAGTTATTTACCAGGACCAGTCAAGATGAGCAGTTATTGGATCGTAGAGGTGGGAATCTTGGGGCACCTAACGATTCGATTACGATTCAGATGTACCCTCTGCTTTTAATGTGTTGTACATTAGTTCCAAAATTGTTCAAATATCCTCTCAGGCTAAACCAAACTAATATTTCAGTCTCAAGTTAACAGTTAAAAACAGTAAATAAAATAGTCAAGTCCCCTTTCTGTATCAGCAGCTTTAAACTACATTTAATTAATTTAATGTTGTGAATCAACCATTAAAGTTGTTATAATTGCTCCCGATATTCCATAATTTCCCTTCTGTCTACTTTCGACATGTGAAAGTTTTAAAACTGTTTCATCATTTAAAGATAGATTCAAGTCAAGATTTTGCCGATTTAGAAATATTTTATATAAAAAGTTAATTAGGTCCGCTACAACAGAGCCTTCTAGAGAAGTCTACTGCTTTAAGATGGCGGCTGTTTACTAACACCGGCAATTCTGTCATTTCCCATCTAGTTCTCTATACATGTTCTAAGACTGCTGTCGTCTGTCATTTCGTATCTAGTTCTACATATATGTAATAACTACCGCCGTATGTGGCCGTATGTTTGTAGCAACTCGCAACTGGGCATTGTTTGAAGAAGCTGTCGGCCGTAGTCAGGAATTATTTTTAACTAGCGGCATGAGTTGAACATGATATTTACTCTTGGTCTGTTCCTCATTGCGTCCGGAAGACCGCACTGACTGTTTTAGTTCCGCTTACCTGGTATAATTCAATAATCGGAATAAAGGATGTTTGTGAATCGTTCTCGAATCTTCCACGGCCGAATTGCGAATAATAGAAGAATTGGAAATTTCGCACGCCTCTATTGGATAGGTATATTATTATTATTATTATTATTTTTATTTTTTTTTATCAAAGTATAGAAATACTTGAGTATTTTGAGTAACATTTTATTTGAACTCTGTGGCACAAAACCGTCATAATTATGACATGACCCTGTCATGAACATTAATCAATGCTTATGACAGATGTCATTAAGTGTCCTAAGCACAACCCAATGACATTTGAAAAAAATCTTAATACTGCATCAAAAGTGACTTAATTTACTAAATTACACTCAGTTTTAATGTTAAGTTTTGTGTTGGTTCCCTCCTAGTGTGTCCTTGTGATTGCCCATTGATTTCACCTGTCGTGCCTGCTCCTAGTGTATCCTCCAATCTGCGTCCTCCTGTGTCACCCATCTGTTCCTCATTGTCTCGTTACCCTTTGTCTGCGTGTGTATATAAGCTCCCAGTTTCTTTTCACTCCTTGTTGCGTCATTGTTCAATGTCCATGTCCACATTCTGGTCACCACTTTCGCGTCTATCCAAGCCCTCGTGTCCCAAGTAAGTTTTTTGAAAAGCAGTCTTTTGTTAGTGACAGTTTTTCTTTACCTCAGTGCTTTCTTTGCATTACCACAGCCTTTGTTTTGTACTTTTTTTTGTTGGCTTTAATTAAATCCTTTTTTGCACTGTTCATCTGCCTCACCTCCTTTTTCCTGCATTTGGGTCCATACCACCTGGCTGCCCCCCGCGTTTCCCTGTCATTTTAAGCCCTCATTCACATTCATGACTGGTGTCATGTCACCATTATGACAATCTTATGACACCAAGTTCAAATAAAGTGTAACCGTATTTTGGAGTAAAGTATAAATCACACATTTTATAGAACCAGTTTTAAAAAAAAATCTGACAATTTTGTTTTTGCTTGTTTTTTTTTTTTTTAAGATGCTTGATCAATGGCAGTTTTAAAACTCAAGCAACAGGCCTCAGTCATATTTTATAATTCTCTAGAAAAATCTTCTAATTGGTTGTAACAAGCGAAGAATATTGTGCGAGATTATAATACATAAACTGGTCTGGTCTCTCTTTGTAGTAGGCTCAGTAATGCATTGCCACTCATTATGCATTTTGCTAACTACAATATAGGTCTTGCTTTACAGTGCTCAATTTGAAAGAGATGTTTGATTGTGGTTGCGGACTGAGGGAAGGACAATACCACAAAATATGAAGAGCAGTTGTTAATATTTTGTCAATCTACGGTAATATACTGTGGTTTATATGGTATACAGTTAAACAGACCCCCACTATGGGGATAGGGTCCAGATATCACATACACTGAAAATGCATTCATACAAAATGCATACACTGATAGAGCATCGCTAATTGTTTAACCCCCAACGCCCTAAATAAAAGCATCATATTACAATGTTACATATACTGTATATTTCTTTTAACGAAATTAAAAAAAAAACAAAAACATCTGCAAATAGGTGAATCCATTAGTCCTGCGCTGTGACTACACAGGGGTCAACGTAAGTACAAATTTATAGCCCACATGTATATAGCAGGTGACTCATAATCACGCCAGAGCAACTGTTGTTATGGAGACCACTTCCATGCTGATAAGCAACTACTGTATGTCACCCACTCACCAAAAATGTAAATAGAGTACAGTGTTGCCTTGACTTGTGAGAACCATACTCACAACTCAAACACACTTGAAACACTGAGAACAATATTTGAAATTCTTTTCAAATGAGAAAAACTGAACCGTTCAAGTGTCTGAGAGAGTTAACAGTACATTACTATAGTTCAAGTTTACAGTGATTTACTGGCAACAGTGCTGTCATAAAATTACAGTGGTACCTCTATAATTTAATTCATTTCAGGACCTGGGTTGTAAGTCGAAATGGTCGTATGACGAGTGGGATTTTCCCATAAGAATACATTCTAATCCGAATAATTCGTTCCACAGCCCAAAAACTTATGCTAAATCCTTCACAAATACCGCAGGTACAATTACAAATAGCAAAATTCCTAATACAAATCGAGTTCTAATATTGCGGTTGTGTTTTGCATGCTGTACCTGAACAGCCTGACGAGCGAGTGAGAGGTGCGTAAAGAGTTTTTACTTTCCCTTTTCATGTTCTGTTGCTGTTGCCGTCGGCTACGGCGAACAATAGGCGTGTTGTGTTGCACATGTTGTACAATAAATGATTAAAAACCTGACGAAGCTGGCGACTTCCTTGCCGATGTTACAATAATACAATAGATAAATGTCAGCTTAACGTATAAATTGTCGCATTTCGAGCATGTCGTCATTTGTCGAGACAAATGAAGAGTCAAATTTTACGTCGAATGTCGAAAGAATCATATGTTGAGGTGTTTATATGTCCAGCCTGTACTGTAAGTCAGGTTTACAGTACTATTTAACCTACAAAGACAGTAACACCTGGCTCCTATGATATTAATGTAAAGTTATGGTTAGGATTTTTTCTGCCACTGATGTAATTATGCTATGGTTCTTATAAGCACTACTAGGCAACCATGTTGCCAGCAGGACACTGTAAAATCCCAGGTAAATGTCTATCAGTGTGCGTACTGTAGTTTAATCATTTGTGTGACACAATTTTATCTCCTCCAGTTTTTAAACTTAATTTTTTTACCCTTGTGTGGCATTTAAATGTTGTTAAACAGTTCAATTTCCTTGGTAAATCTGAAGAAATTCGAGGCCAACCAGAATCTAGGAAGTATAACACCATAACACCATGTGTTTATGAAAACTGTATAAATATAGACAGTAGAGGCAAAAACAGGAGGAAACATACAAAGAACAACTGAAAAATAAAGTGTCTTCGTCTTATACTTTCTGATGAGATTACAGCTGTCACATCATATTTCCATTCTGAGCCTGTTATCTTTTTCAACGCATTGCTTTACGCTCTTCTTCAGCCATTTTAATTCATTATGCTCTCTCTCAACATTCTCTCTTTTAATCTTTGTTTTCTCCTCTCCCTTCAACTCCCGTCTTCCTACCCCTTCATGTTGCCTCCTTCCTATGCCTTGTGAAGTGACATCTCATGGATGGCAGGACCGAACGAGGTTAGAACACTAGCACGGTATGGAAACTCATGAATAACATTAGATTGCTTTCATTACCAACATTGAATTGTAGAGGCCACTCACCCTGCCTCTTATTTTTCCTTCAATCTTTCAATCAATACAGTGAAGCAATTACCAATAGTTGTGATTTAATAGCAAAATTTTATCTAAATTTAGAAAGGCTCAGAGAAAATAAAAAATGTTGCAGAGGGGCATTGAAAAAAAGCACAAAAGAAAATGACCTGTCCCTAAAACTGTGCTTAACGAGACTACTTTTTTAGGCTTACCTCAGCACGTCTCACGCGCCTTGTGTGTGTGCGTTGCATGGTAATTAATTTCCCGAGAGTACTGACCACAGTGCTGTGAGATTTACTTCTTTGCATGCATGTGTTTTAGGTTATTAATTTGTGGGGGTCTTCTTCTCTGAGCTGTCCGGTTGTGCTTGATTGCATTTTCTCATTTGCAGTCTAAGTAGCAAGAGCGCCATGCCGCAATTTTTACTCATACCACAGCTGTAAAATACATGATAATTAGAAACAAACATAACTAATACATTTTACATGCTTGTGGGCCAATACACAGCATGCTGTTAAAATGTTAAAAAAAAAACCACAAGTTTTAAAGATTACACTCGATATAGTGAAACCGTGACAACAACATACAACATACAAAACGAGAGCTCTTCAGTAAAAAAACACATGGTTCCCCCAGTACTTAAAAAGCATGGGGGGCTGCCAGGGTTTTCTTGATAATAGTCATAATTTCAAAATTCCAGTCAACTTAATGTTTGTATTTTTATTGATTTATTTTTTTCCCCCCAAAAAAATATTACATTATGCCTTTGTGCTGTATGATTGCTTCTGTGACCTAGATTGTAACAACTTCTATTGTTTATTACCTTGAGTTACATAGTTAGGAGGGAATCTCACGAGATAACTTGTTTTGCACCATAGTCCCATAGTTAGGAGGGAATCTCACGAGATAATTTGTTTGTTTTTATTTTTTCTTACACGCCTGGGTTCCATAGTTAGGAGGGAATCTCACGAGATAACTTGTTTTGCACTCATAATATTTACTGTGGGAACACAACATCTGCTTCCGGACGGCGCAATCTGGGAACCACGCAAAGAAAAGCCCCTTTTTCGGGGGGCTGAACCAAAAGTAGTTTTGTCACTGGACGGGGCCGCGGCGCCTGGGAGCGGAGGTTGGCCGTCTCCGCCCCCGTGTGGCGCGTTCCTACAAAAACCAGGCATTTCCAGGCGATCAGTGAAGTCCGCCAGCGGGTCACGTACGGATCGCCTGGCTTTGTTCCTTCGCTGCCTTACCGGAGCGTTGGCTCCCGCTCATTTGTCACGGTAAGCTATTTTCATTGCTAAGGGACACCTGGTTGTGCTGTAACGTAGCGCGGGGATTCTGGGATTGACATACTCAAATCTAGCGTCATCGTTACCCTTTTTATGCTTGTTTTTGATGCTTGTTGCTTGCTCTTGTGGGATTGTAATCAATAAATCTCATTTATTCTGCATTTTCTAATCAATAAACATTGTCTATTGAGCAAAAGTGTGCCTGTTACTGATTCACCATGAACCTGAAAATTTCGGAAAACATCGACCATCAGGCTTTGCAAGTTTCCTGGGGTAAGCCCTGTAGAGAGTACAAAGATGCAGCCTTATAAAGATACAACATGGATAAATACAAGAAATAAGAGCTAGGTAGATAAGACATTTTCTTTCTTTCTTTCTTTTTTTTTTTTTTTTTAATCACAATATGAGTACTATTTACTATTAATAAATACTGTATATTGGTGAAATAGTAACTGTCAAAATGTATTCCAGTCTGGGGAAACGAACACGTCAGACAAGGCAGATTTAAATAGTGGGGAGAAATGGGTATTTAAATTGTTTCGGATCTTTAATTAGAGCACAATTTAATTTTGGATTATTTGAAGAGCTCAGTAAAAAGCATCAAACCAGTCACTGCGAGTGCATGTGTGTTTGTGTGTTCAGTGAAGAAAAAAAAGACACCAGCTGTGTGGCACTGAGAGTCATCTCAGATCCCTTACAAAGTTCTTAATGGCTGTTTGGAGGATGATTCACTAACACCTGAGGGGTTTCAGATGGGGTTGTTTCATCACGGTGATGTGAGAACATCCTGATGCAAATGTGCATATGCTCGTATGCATGCCCCCCATACACACACACTGCATTTGGTCAACAGCCTAGAACAGGGGTGTCTAACATACAGATCCGGATCCTGATCTGATTCGGCCCGTGCTGTTGTTCTGCCTGACAGACATATTGTAGCTCGTGCATACTGCACATACAGATACAGAATCACATGTTTTAATTTTCACATTGACGCCCTAAAACTGAAGATTTGTGATTAGTATGATGAAGTGTGTGCACTACTGCACTTGACTCTCTTTTGTGTATGTAGTCACATTCGTTCATTTGCCCCCTCTGAGCCAAAATGGATTGGACATCTAGTGCCATCAGTAGCCACGTTTACATGCTGACTTTTATTCATACCGATTCAAATCATTCCGAATGGAAATTTCAGATCAGCTGTTTACATGTCACTTCATCTATTCCGATCCAGCATTTACATGTGACTGCCTTTATTCCGAAAGGACGTTTGACAACTGCCGTCTGACATGCGCAGATTAATCAAAACAAAGCGTCACGTTGCAAAACATGGAGATCGATCGTCGGAGTGCTGCTGTTTTAACTTTAACCCACTTGTTGTGTTTGTGGGGTCGTATCTGCTTCTGCTGTTTTGCTCTTTTGCCTTGTAGTAGCCGGTTTTCCACCGGTTTCTAATCTGGTCAACGCTCCGGTCTATTCCGGCTTCGTGTAACCTCTCGTGAACTTTTTTAAATAGTTCACTGTTCCTCGTTTTACGCCCGTCCAAGCGAGCAATTATATTCAATTCTTTTAAAGTTTGAATTAAATACAATCTTTCCGCCGGACTCCAATTAGGTGCGCTGTGCTTGGAAGCCATGTTGCAAGTGACGTTACTTACGTCCCAAAGTGACGTCACCACGTCAGTATGGAGCCTGTGCAGAAAGAACGCAACCAGACACCATTCCGCTTCCCTGTTTACATGATATAATTTTACTTCTAATCGGGTTGGGAAAAGGAATATTCCACCCCTGTGAATCGGAATGAAATTCCATTCAGTTTGGGCCTGTTCATTCCGAATGAGGTGTTTATATGGAACACATTTATTCGGTTTGAACAAATATTCCGATTGTAATTGGAATATTTGGCTCCATGTAAACGTGGCAACTGACAGCCAATGAGAAGTGAACTACAAAATAACCCCAAAATGTCCCAAAACCAGCTGAAAATAATCCGAAATCAACAGGAAGTAACCTGGAAATGCCCCAAAATCAACAGTAAATGAGCTAAATTGTGACCCCAGAATGCCCCAAAAAGTAAAGGAAGTGAAAGAAGGGACCCTAGTTTCATTCATGTCATTCTAATGAGATTAAGGTTCACCAAACCAATGATTAATGCCTTTGAACAGATACAAATACAGGAGAATTGGGATACTGGACATTTTACTGAGTTAAAATCTTTTGTCCGTTCAACTTTATCTGTAAATATGTACAGTACTTACACTTATTTCACTCAACAGGTTTTGCGATAAATTCTACTTTTGTTATTGTTAGGTTTGACACAATAAATACTATATCAACTTATTATCCGATATAGTAAAAACTATCATTTGCCATTTCATATATCGATTTAAAGGGCTCCAGACTAAAATTTTTCAATAGGATTACAGTGGCCCCTAACTTAAAATGTTAGGGGCGCAAGCAAAAGATTCAGGGGCGAACACTGTAAAACGACATGCAAAGTTTTCCTCTAATTTTCACTTTTTAACCGATAAATTTCATGACAAATGCATAAAACTACAAACTTATGAATCTATATTTTATTATTTATCAGCTTTGACATGTATCAATACAGTATACTGCTTTGAAATTAGGTTAACATGGGAATTTTGTTCCATTTCTGTTCTACTTTTTTCTCGTACTATTACGAGAATAAAGAATCGTATTATTACATAGTGGTAACGCAGCTGAGTAAGCGCCTCCGTTGAAACTAACAATATTGAAGGCATCTTGTGTTTTAAAATTGGTTTTACAAATAAGGAAATATTTTGGCTTATCTCCCTCAAATTATTATCCATAGAATGATTTATGATATAATGCTTCGTCGTAGCTCCCAGCTAAGGTACATGTACTTAAAGTGCGTAGCGGCTTAACCCTACGTAATAATACGATTTTTTTCTCGTAGCAAAAGTACGACTTTAACTCATTTGCTCCCAAAAACGTATAAATACGGTCTATTTTTAATTGTTTCAGTGTCCCAAAGACGTATTTATACGTCTTTTACCTTTTTTTTTTTTTTTTTTCAAAAGAGACATCTCTGGGTTCTCATTCAATTTAGCTCGAAAGCACAAAGCTGAAAATCCATTTTAAAGCAATAAAACTGGCCACTGGATGGCAGTAGCGCATTTGGTAAGACCTGCAACCCTATTCAACTGCAACGAAAGGCCAAGCCGCAAAGCCGAGGCGCCGGCGGAAGACGACCGAATGGATGCCAGGCGGCGGACGACCGAACAGAAAAACCGGTAGGATGGCGGGATGCCAGACGCTGGACGACCGAGCAGAACGACCGGGACCACTAGATGCTGTTGAGTCCGTGCTGCTCGCGAGCAGAGCCCGCAGAGACTCCAAAAATTCATCTTTTTGAAACAAGCGGTGATGAGGGAAAAGTTTAACCAGCTGTTGCGGCCACAATGGCGTCATCTTTCAGTTAGTTATGTGTAAATAAATTCTATCAAAAGCTCTGTCTTGTTGTTTCTGTTATTTTGTAAAAGGAAAACATTATTTAGTTGTTTGGGATGTAACTAAAGCAAAAAATAGCTGTGTTAAAGTCCAAGTTATGTTTGAAATGTATGCTTTCACAAAAAGCTCAATTTCTCCATTTTTTCATCAGAAATAGGAAAATTGCTCAGACTAAGCTATTTTCTAATGCTGATTTCTAAAGAATGGAAAAAGATATGAACTTACTTTTTTTCTGTTGAAAGAAGAGAGTAATTTTTCTTTTGGTGGGTTTCATGTTTATATAGCAATAGAAAAGAATTTTCTGTGGGCCTTGCAAAATCAGTCAAAATCCAGTAAGACGGCCGGGAGCGAAGGGCCTTGCTCCGGTGAAAATGTCAGGGAGTGAATGAGTTAATCTCATAGTCCTTTTTTTTTTTTTTTTTTTTTTTTTTTTTTTTTTAATTTTGGCCCTTAGACTGAAAAAAAAAAACTCGTACTTGCTCTAATTTTAGTCGCAAAACGCAACCATTTGGTCGCTGTCTGGATCGCTGATTTATTGTCTGATTTATTAAATGGCCAACATTGTTTTCAGGATGCAATAAATTATGTGTCAACAACAGTTATTCGCGTTGCCTTGTTCTCACTCTCTCAAAATAGCATTGTGCTACTGGTAGCAGGACACAGTGCATATTTTGGCATCGACTTAGCCCAAATGATTACAGGCCCAGTATTGGCAATATAGATATTAAATATTTAAGGTAGACAAAGAGCGAGCGAATTGCTAAATTTCGTTTTTCATGATACACAAAAAGATCCATGTGGCTGGCTTAGCACAACAGACTGTGTCAAAGTTCAGAGGTTGTAGGTTTCAATAACAGTTGTGCCTTTGCTGTGTGGTGTTTGCATGTTCTTGGATTCTGCTTTGCTAACAGAAACGACCACTGTAAACTAAACGAGATGTATTCTGACCAGTTGACGTAAGTATAAGGTCAAAACACATTGGCAGAAGTAAAAGACCCACGCCTTAGAGTAAATTATGACGCAGTGCCTTTGACCGCTCAGCCATCCTGAGCCCGTCTTGTTTGATATTTGTCATTATATTTTCCATTTTTCCGGTTTCACGACATCAAACTGATTCCTGAAATAGATTGTGTTCACCCTGAGGCTCTTTACTGAATAAGCCTTTAATGCAAAATAATACATGTGCCTTAATCACAACGGAATAAACCGCAGCTTCTTCCTCTAGTCTAGAATATAACAACAGTTTCAGCATTTGAAATAGTGCTATCAAGCTTTTTTTAAAGTCTTGCCTAAATAAATAAATTCAAAATGTTATCTCAAACTATTCCCAAAACACTTAGCATTTGAAACTCATCATACAACATTCCCCAAGAAAAAAAAATGTTGAAGTGCAATAGTGAACCGCAAACCACAACTTCAGTGTCGCTGTACAGTTAGACAACATGTGTGTTTGTCTGTGGTTCACTGTACTGATGAAGGGTGCGAGCATGTGTGTGCGTATGCGTCAAAACTGCAGGAGGCAAGAAAAGTTGTGAAAAGTGGAGGACAAACAATCTGAATGAAGCATACAGTAAATAAGCCTTTTTATGAAAAACAGTAGATACAGCAAAAAATACATACGGATGATGGACAGATGAGTGGGAGGCATGAGGAAAGAAGGCAGCTAAAGAGCAAGAGAAGCCAGAAGAAGCAGATGGGAGAATAAATCGAAACGAAGCAACGAGGGATGGGCGAGGTGGAGGAGGAGAAGCGCTAACTTGCATGATTTCCCTGCTCTCATCTTTTCCTGTAAGCTAGCCAACAGTATGCATCTGTATTCTTTATGTGGCACTACATCAACATACACTTATAGTGGGAAGTAGAGATGAGGTGGTCAGTGAATAGTGCACAACATGCTGAAGAAAGTACATAAACTGCACTAACCATAGTCTAATATATAATATGCGCGGATTCATGCATAAACAATGTGTTGCATTTATTCTTGTTTTGTGGAAATGTATTGAGTCTTTATTCCATTCTCAAAGACACTTGTGTATATAGGCAACATTTTAGTATTTATAAGGGGTAAACTAAAAGGTCACAAATAGGTATGTGCCAGAATGGGATTCTGACAGTTTAACCTTAAGCCAAAATATCACGATATTGTATTTACAGCTCCAAAATTTGTTGGTTTGAGATATCTGGGTTAAAAAAAATCCATTGAACAGGATTTTTTTTTTAAAGCGTATTGGTAAATTGGAACATACAGTGTATCACAAAAGTGAGTACACCCCTCGCATTTCTACAGATATTTAAGTATCGGTACACAAGAAAGTCCGCCTGTCTCATCATGGTTCCAGTAATCCATGTGCTTTGTTGACATGTCTTCAGCAAACTGTCATTATTCAACCGATATCGATAACCGATAATTTCCTGCCCCTTCCACCCGATAACCGATAATGTCACGCCGATAATTCTATTCAAATATGTACGTAAAATTTTAAAGTATACAAAGATCAAATGTTACTGTGCAAAAATGTAATTTAGTGCTATTTTTTTCCACATCAAATGTGAACAAGTAGTAAATTCCAATAACTAAACGATGGCAATGACGTGTAATGGTAAGCTTTTGGCAACAATTACTGAGAGAAGAAACACCCAAGTTGCACAAAAATGCCTTTAAAAGTAAGCCATTCCTAACATACATATATCACATTACTACACTGCAAAACAACCTCCTTAAAACTAGCAGAATTGGACAAAACTGTTGATTGCGCACATTTGGAGGCTAAATCAAGTATATAATTATCGGATTGCATTATCGGTTGAATTTCGTTTTATCTGGATTATATGTGTGACGTCATAATTGCCATTATCAGCCGATAATTATCGGTGACCGATATTATCGTGCATCTCTAATAAAAAGTTAATTGGGTTCACTACAACAGAGCCTTCTAGAGAAGTCTACTGCTTTAAGATGGCGGCTGTTTACTAACGCCGGCAAGTCCGTCATTTCGCATCTCTGTTCAATAATACATGTTCTAACACAGCCGTCGTCTGTCCCTTTGCATCTAGTTCTACATATATATGATATCTACTGTAGCCGTTTGTTTGTAGCAACTAGCAACCGGGCGTTGTTTGTAGCAGCTGTCGGCCGCAGTCAGGTATGATTGTTTTTTTGTTTTTTTATCTAGCGGCATGAGTTGAACATGATATTTACTCTCGGTCCGTTCCTCATGGCGTCCCAAAGACCGCGCTGACTGTGTTTTACTTCCTCTTTATCTGGTATAATTCAATAATTGGAATTTGAAAGTTTTTGAATCCTTCTCGAATCTTCTACGGCCGAATCGCGAATAATCTAAGAATCGGAAATTTCGCACGCCTCTACTAAACACGCTGGAGTTAACTCGTAGCTGGTGGGAAACGTTCATGACAGTGTTTACTAACCTTTCATTTTGTATTAATGCGAAATCATATGGGAGATATTGCCTCCACGGCAGCCACCCTCCGCAAACATGTTTTACATGTCGGTTGGCCTTCCTCCACTAAGCTGTGGAATTCTGTAATTTTTCTGTAGCCGAAGTACTCCCTTACCAGTGATTTCGTTTTGATGGGGGGGAGGGGGGGGGCGTTCAGGAGTTTCACTGCCTCCACTACCATAGGGACGGTATGACGGAAAATTTTGTGGTTTTAAAACCGTGATGTTTTCATACCACGGTATACCTTAAAACCGGTAATCGGCACATGTCCAGTCACAAAATAAAACTCGTGGAAAAACAAGATCTATTAGGATGGGTAAAAATCTATTAATCCATGCATCGCAATACTTCCCCCTGCAAATTAAAAAAAAAAAAGATTCAGGAAATGCATTTTCAACTTTTGACATTAGGGTTAATTTTGGATTTATGTTTAATTCTGAAAAAATGGATGCAGACAGAAGTAATCTATTTTTTGTAAGTTGTCAGGTAAGTTGTCAGAGGCAGGAGCTGCAAATGTGACCAAGAAGCCACAATCTGCTTGAATACTATGGCGGAGTGCAAAGCGGTTTATGAAGAGAGGTTAATAAAAGTTTTGTCTTAAATACACTTAATGTCCTGATTAGAAGAGGAGCAAAGAACATCACTGGAGGCTTTTTGTGACGGGAAACGATGTTTTCGCGAGTGTGACGGGAGGAGCCATCGTCCAATCAGCAGCCATATTTTTTTTACGGTTCCTCCAATGAAACAGGTCTCGAGTGGATCTTTCCTAGACTGATATGTGGATGCCTCGTTTTTCGTGGTTAATGGGGACAAGAACCCGCCGCGATTAGTGAAAAACTGTAGTGCCAACCCCCTCTTTTTTTGTGTATGTGTGTTCAATGTATTCAGATTTAGCATTAGAAAAAGATACATATAAGACATGTTTCTTCACTTTTTTCCCCAAAGTATAATTTAAAAAAAACTTATGTATATATTTATAAATTTTAATACATGTTTTTAAGCATTTGAAATGTAATAATTATACGTTTTAAACAAGTTAATGTCCCACTGAATTATTTTTAAACAAGTATAAAAATGCTTGTCTTTATTAAATGCTTCATTGAGTGAGTTCACTCAAATCCGATCAAGCTGCTTGCTTACACACAATGAGTTGCCCCAGCAACTGTTTGACAAGTTTAATGATGATTGACGCATGCAGCGCTTTGAAGCTTCTGCTTCCAGGCATCTGTGGCAAGCTCAAACATTAAACGTCTGTCAATCATTGTTAACTTTAATAAGCAACTCCAGTGCACTGCCTGACCAACAAAGAGCAGGAAGAGAGAGGGAGAGTGAGACTAAGCGATAGGCTTAGGACAGCTCATCTGTATTTTTTTTTTAATTGAAAAAAACCCGAGATGGACTAAGGATGCTAAGTTTGAAGAGCGAAGTAGCGAAGTACTATATGGAACAACCACCTGGCACGGCAGGTTAAAGGGGCAGGAGAAAACTAACTGCTTTAAGCGATTCTCGAAAATATGACAAATATTTTGGACATTATTTTTATGTTGGGTACAGTTTTCCATTGTGTGTTTTTGCCTATTTAGACTACATTGGCTGACCTAATGGTGTCCAATTAGAAAATAATTCCAGAGATCGTATTCACCAAACAAATGTTTATGCCTGTTGTGCTAGCAGGGAGGGAGTGTAACATTCTTTGTTCATTGATATCAATATATCTTATCGATAAAATATTAATGTCCATATGTTGTAGTATATCTGCCTCACATTTCTGAGGTTAAGAGTAGAGATCGACCGATATGGGTTTTTCAGGACTGATACTGATTATTAGTAGTTAGGGGCTGATAACCGATTTTTGGAGCCGATATTCATTTGCAGTAAAAGTGTCAAAACTGGCATAAAAAAATTAATGAATCAAACACTGAACTTCATTCAAATGCCTAAAGCATGTTTATTGAATCACACAAATGGAAAATAATAGCTCAAGATGTGCCTGAATTTCCTAGACTCAGAAACATCTCTTTTAAAGTTGAATAAAAGGTTAAAATACATAGCTCTTTGAAAATTTTCCACAGAAAAGAAAGCCCTGATGACCCCGCCTAAGTATCTTTGAGCAAGATACTAAACCCCACATTGCTCCTAGTGCTGCGTCACCAGTAGTTGATATATGATCCATTAGGATATAGTGTGAAGCGCTTTGAGGGCTTTAAAAAGGTGGAAAGGCGCAATACAAGTGTAACTCCATTTACCATTTAACCAATCAGAGGAAGAGGTGACTACTAGTTCAGGGGAGAGAGGCGTGGCTGCATCTGAGCCAAAATAACCCAGTTTTAAATGGATTTTTATGATTTTTCTTTTTTTCTCAAAAAGCCGATACTGATATACATCAAATTTCCAAATATCTGCCCCGATAATCGGCCCGGCCGATAATCGGTCTATCTCTAGTTTAGAGTACAAATCCCTGCTTGTACTTTGCAGTGTGGAGTTTGAATGTTCTTCCTGTGCTTGTGCAGTATTTTAGTCTGCGACTTCTGCTTCCGCTTACATTCCAAATATTCCAGATATTTGGATCGGATTGGACACCGATATGGGCAAAAAAATGCGCATCGGTATCGGATCGGCCAACACGGAAAAATTCCGATCCAGACTTCCGATCCAGTTTTTTTTTTTTTTTTTAAATCCGGTCCGGGTTTTCCAGCGCACCGCTTTAGATAATCCATTCCAGTTTTTGCTTCGGTTTCCCTAAAATCGCATTTTACGGCACACCTTCAACACTAAGAGTGTGACAATATCTCGATACAGCGATATATCGCGATATTTTGCAACCCGATGGGTTATCGATATGCTCCCGCCAAGAATCGATACTTTTATTTAACATATTGGCCATACAATGGAGTATGGATGCTGTAAACTGCTCAATGTTTGTTGAGCAATTTCTTGGCGGTCCACTAGGGGCGCTCGGGAGTGGCGGTGAGGGTAAAGTGCGCACAAGTTGTCTAGAGAAGAAGAGAAGCTCCAAGTGGGTTGAAAAAATAAAAAAGCTCCGTGAGAACGGTGGAGGAAAAAATGAGAAAAATATTGCTACAAATCACACATGGGGACACACTTTAGATTTTACACCAACAAGAAAGGAAGCAAGGTGAACAAGGACTTTGCTGTATGCAAGAATTGTCTAAGAAAAATAAGTTTCACTGGGAGCTGGTGACGTAGTGGACACTGGAGTTTGTGAGCTTTGCTTTCATCACTTGAGGTAAGAAAATTTTGCAATGTAATTGACTTTTTAATTTACATGTATTATTTTGATGACATTTGGTGTTGAATGATATAAAATAAACCAGGACCCTAAACTGGATGAAAATGAATATCGAACAAGCCCACATGAATTTACCGATTTATTTGAGAACCAATTTCCATCTAGTTTACTACACAAACTGTTATTACTGTCATTTTGATACAATAAGCTATAAAAATGGTTTGAATAGGTTCCAAGATATATAAAATGATGTGCATGATAATTAATGTAGCCTACATATTAAAAATAGGTAATTATTGATGTAGCCTACATATTAAAAATAGGTAATTATTGAATTTTTAATTTCTATACATTCAATTCATTTTTTTTTTTTATTCAATACTTCCAACACAAAAAAAAAAAAAAATCAGGATTTCAACTCAAACGCTATGAAGTAGCTAATATTTTTTTGTTTTATTTTGTTGTTTTTAAGGTGAGGAAGACTGTGACTGAGCAAGTCTGACATCTTAATTGCTGAAGCAGATAGCGGAAGTGCTCAAACCAAGCAACAAAGTTCATATACGAAGAAAAGACCCACCAATTTTATCATTGCCCCACTCCAAGCTCAACTGCTGACACCTACGGCACTTTTTATTTATTTTTTGATCTCTCCAAGCGATATCAGTGGTCGTGGTTGGTTTCTTCTATATGTGCAGGGGCACAATTTGCAGTAGATTTATATTTTACAGCAATGTTGCACAGAAAAGGTGTCACTGTTTAATAAATGACTTAAACAGTATTTTTTTCTATTTTCAAATATCTTTTTTTTTTTTTTTCCGTTTCAACAGTTGTATCGTAGAATTTCATGTATCCAATTTCTGACCAATACATCGATAATCGCTGTATCGTGATATAATCGTTATCGTGAGCCTTGTATCGCGAATCGTATCGTATCGTGAGGTGCCCTGAGGTTCCCACTCCTATTCAACACACTACATTTACATTACCGTCTCCCAATTTACCAAGAGACTTTATCAGTAAAAATTTCAGCTGTGTGGGATCATTTGCATGTGACACGAAAAAGCATGTTTATTTCATAATACACGCGCTATTTTATGCCCCTGAATGATATGGACCGCTTGGATGTGTGTGGAAGCGATCGCTATTTTTATTTAGTTTTTTAAATCCCGCGCCATGAAAATGAGTGACTTCCGGCTTCGGTCTTGCATTGAGGAGGAGGGCGCTGTGATGAGTATGGTAGAAGACGTCCTCTTCACGCTACAGTGTACTGTTGTGTATGAGGACGAAGGATTCAGCTGATTTTGTGGATTAACACGTTTATTTTTCGCATCACGCCAGCCAAACAGCTGCAGAAAAATCATTCTGTATGAGGGAGAGGCGTATGCGCCTTTTTGGAGTTTCAAAAGGTTCCCATTCACCGTGGATATTTACTGTGGGACCACTGGACTTACGAGGAAGTGAGTAAACATCTTGTTTTGTATTATGTCAAATACGAATACAGCGATTACAAAGTAAACACTACAAACTTCCTTTAAATAAAGGTCTACTTACGTTTGATCATTGACAGGCATGTAAAAAGCTCTCCTCATGCTCATTAGCAGCACGTTAGCTGCACAACAACTCCAGCCACCCTCCTCCGGGGAACAAACTGTAAACTGCTGTCCGCCGGGCGGTTTGCCGATCCACAAAGACAATCGACAACCAGGTCAACATGTCAAATAATCCAGGCTAGTTATGTGTGATTTTCCGCTTCGAAGACTTTGAAACATCACTCGGTTCGGGTTAGCATGTCGGCTAGCTGTCACGCCTTCTGGTTTGTTTACATTCTCCGAAGCCGAGGAAGGGAAATGACATATGTCCGATTTAGGTGTCATAAAATATCGTTCGGGAGGTGCGACAGTAAAGGTGAAGTCGACAGTTTTGACCATTATGGAGTAATTTTGCCATATCGTCCTGAATAAATGCATTTTTATTATTTCATATTCCATTCAGCTCAAGACTGTTATTTGTCATGACCATGCCATTTATTTAGCAATTGGGGAAAATACTTGGATAAAAAGAATATCCTGTAAAAATACTTAAGTAAAGAGACAGAAGCAATGACCATTTGCCACTCTCTTCGTCGCGTTTTCCTCGTTGTGAATAGTTCCCCCTCAACGGGCTGACTGGCCCTTCTCAAGCCATTTATATAGGGTTTGGGGAAAAATACTTGGATAAAAAGAATATCCTGTAAAGATATTGGAGTAGAGAGACAGAAACAATGACATTTTGCGGCACTCCTCGTCGCGTTTTCCTCGTTCTGAATAATTCCCCCTCAATGGGCTGAATAGTAAAACCGATGAGCCCAGTTTACCGCTGACGTCATCCACCTGTTGGGGACGCTAAAGCCCTATAATGGTAGGCGTGGCTAACCGGCAGATTAAAAGACTAATTTCTCGTCATCTGCGCTTTGCTAAATTGTTGTATATAGTCGAATCGTCTCAAAATATGATTCTAATTCACATAATAATGCCATTTAAGACTTTTTTTCTCTTGTCGTATGCTCTTTAAAGGACGACAAAGACGAACAGGCAGAGTGCAACATATGCCACAATAAAGTCAAGCGTGGTGGTAAAGCTGTACGAAGTTTTAATACAACCAACCTAATCAAGCATTTAGCGAAATACCACCACAAACAATTAAAGGAGTATGTTAAGAAAACCGAAGACAAAAAGAAAGGTCCTACGCAACTAACAATGGCAGAAACTTTTGCTATCCGTGACAAACTGGCACTCCACAGTCCCAAAGCCCAGGGAATAACAAGAGTCATTGCCGAAGAATCCATTCTGGATGACGAGCCATTATCTCTCGTGAGTAAAGACGCACCATCCAACACTTAGAACCACGGTACAACATGCCCAGCCGTCATTACATTCTTCAGCGATTCGGCCGTGGAAGATTCGAGAACGATTCACAAACATCCAAATTCCGATTATTGAAATATGTCAAGTAAAGCGGAACTAATACACAGTGCGGTCTTCAATGAGAAACAGACCGCATTGCGTCCCGAGAGTAAACATAATGCTTGTCATAGACCCGGGTAATGCCAATGCTCAACTCACGGCTTTAGCTCAACTCATGCCGCTGGATAAAAAACACAAGAATACCTGACTGCTGCTGACAGCCGCTACAAACTACGTCAACATCGTTTTACTGTCGTTAAAAGAGATCATATGTATATAGAACTAGATGCAAAATGACAGAATCGACGGCGTTAGCAACACTGAAGTATACAAAACTAGTTTCGTTAGTAAACAGCCGCCATCTTAAAGCAGGAGACTTCCCTAGTAGGCTGTTGTGAACCTTCCAAGCGAACCTAATTAACTTTTTATCTAAAATACTCCTAAATCGGCAAAATCATGACTGGAATCTATCTTCAAAACAGTTTTAAAACTTTCACATGTCGAAAGTAGACAGAAGGGAAATTATGGAATAATGGGAGCAATTTTAACAGCTTTAACAGTTGATTCGCAAAATTAGATTAATTGAATGTAGTTTAAAGCTGCGGATACAGAATGGGGACTTGAGTATTTTATTTAATGTTTTAAAATGTTAACTTGATACTGAAATAGTCGTTTATTTAAACCTGAGAGGCTTTTTATACAATTTTTGTAACTAATGCACGAAACATTAAAAGCATCTAATAGCTTGGGGGGGTTTGTGGGATTTTCCACTGAGGTTGTTTTTGTGTTTTGCTTTTTTAAGATAGTTTACAATATTATTTGCACGTTTTACTGACTGACTATGCCATCTCTGTTTGTTATTTATAATGTTTTGTATTTGTCACTGAATAAACAGGTCAGTTTCTTGTTACCAACCGTTGTGTGTTATTCAAATTCACCTAATTCAGCTGGCTAGTTGTTATCAAGAGTACTAAAACCTTTTTCAACACGAGTCTGACAACTAAGTAAGGTGGCTAACTAAATAACTTTAAACTTTAATACATACTCAGATAGGCCGGTATCGGTATCGGCCAGTATCGGCTCGGAAGTGCAAAACAATATTGGTATCGGATCGGAAGTGCAAAAACCTGGATCGGGACATCCCTAATTCCAAAAGCATAAATATTAGATAAATTCCAAACTCCAAGGGTCCACTACACTGAATATTTTACAATTTACCATTAATAATACATACTTTGACGCAGAACATTTTCCATTCTCAAATGCCAACATGATCCTACCGTTTTCATCACTTGATCAAAGTTCTCCTTAATGGTTGTTTGTTAACCTGGGGCTCTTGCAATCCGTTCGGTATACATGTGTGTGTGTGTGTCGTTTCTTAGTATTCATCACTCATGACTTTACATTCAAGCCTTCGAGACCTGTAATTAATGGCTGCTTTGATGCCCTGCACTTCCACCTGCACAATTCCTTTATGTCTCCACACACTCACAGATAAGAAGTGTCTTTCTGTTGTTGGTGCGATGAGACACAGTCAAACACACAGTCTTGATGTCATGCTGTGAGATTAATGATGGTTTAATGAAAACAGGACAACACACACATCACTTCTATATTGCCTTTAGCAATCTGTAGGTGCGCTTGTGTGGTCCTTCTTTGGCTGTTTGGGGACAGCAAGTTTACATGTCTCGCACTAATATTAAATCAATGACAGACTCAGGCTCACACAAGTGAGGTCCCCCATCCCCTGACAGATATAGCCGTGCCACTTGTTTACTATCTCAATAACATAAACACAACCTCGAACATGTCTCAAGTTGACCAACACATATCGGCATGCACACATACTACATGGATAATGGAATTCAGTGACGGTACAAAATATTGATTTATCTTGTTTTTATTCTATGATCAGGTGTGAGAGGGTAAATTTGTCATCTTGTATACAGTATGGATTAAATGCCAAAAAACAGTGTTGAGGGTTGTAGTTTATAGTAGCAGTGGGTTTGCTCTCAATTTTTCTATTAACCTGAACGTGTTCAGGGGAGTACACGCAAACGCAATGTTGGGTCAAACACTTAGGGGCCGTTTACATGGTGACTCTCTGAGAATACGAACAATTTCAAATTTGCATTTGCGTCTCCATTTGAACAATGTCGCAATTCCGCATGAAAACAATGTAGTATTTATGCCAGGCCCTAGGGGGCAGTGCAGATTTACTTGGCGACAGAGAATGATGCACTTTGACCCCACCAAGCTCCCTCAGCCCGGAAAAAAATATGCCCGCCCACTCGAAGCAATGTCATTGTTCTTTTGTTCAAGAAGGCACAAAAATTTAAACGTTCAACATATTTAATTTTAAAATATTATTAAAACAGTAAATTAAAGCCGACATTCCGCCATATTTGCTGTTTTTAATATTTAGTATCACCGCTGCGCACGCCCAATGTGGCGTGTACGAGTGCTGACGTTAACAGCGCTGTCTCGCGCCGCAGGAGCCTTTGATATGCATGCCGCAGAAGCCCCCCTCATCCCCCCCAAATCGGATTCTTCCACTTTGGAGGCAGGATTCAGAATTTTTCGTCTTCGCCGACACCATATGCACGCGAGGCGAGTCCGCAACTCAGTCATTGCGTCTTTGTGTCGCAGAGTCGCCATGTAAACTGCCCCTTATTTTGACACCCCCCCCCCCCACTATCAAATTCAGCAAAGACCTGATTATAGGATGTCTGCAAAAGATTATGTTGAGTGGAGTGTGTTAAGACTGGTGTTTCCACTTATAATGCCAGTAGGTGCGTGGGTAAATTTTTTTTTTTTGGGGGGGGGGGGGGGGGGTGTTGCCCTGCTAATTGCTAGCGACCAGTACAGTGAGCCTCATGCAGTCAATTGAGAATGGTTCATCTCACCTGCAACAGTAATGCCAACATGCCCATAAGAGGCAAACTGGATGAAATATGGAGGTAAGCTACATTATAAATTGTTCTAACAAAACAAAAAATAAAAGTAATACTGATGATACATTTAACATTTTTGCATAGCAAGAAATTTGATCAATTAACTGCTTAAAGTGCCTATGACAGCAAAAAGCATGTTGAATTCATATTTCACAGGGTATTTTATGCTCCTAAATGAAACAGACCTCTTGGATGTGTGTGGAAGTCATCGATATATTTATTCAATTTTTTTAATCCTGCGCCATGAAAATGATTGACTTCCTGGATTGACGAAGATTGCGAATGTGACGTCAGAGGGACAATCATCTTCAGGATACAGCGAATACTAGAGTATACAGAATGACTGCAAATTCAGCTGATTTTGCGGATTATTTCGTTTATTTTTCGCATCACGCCAGCCCAATGTGCTGCAGGCTTTTGTTGCTGCACCAGGGAGAGGCGTGTGAGCCTTTTTAGGTTTTAAAAAGTTCCCGTTCACTGTGGATAATGGCCAAAACAAGTCCGACAACTGTGGGACCACTGTGAGGTGAGTAAGCTAAGTGTTTTATATTATGTCAATTACTGGGATCATGGCACACGTTTTAATAAGGAGGTGGCTTGCATTTTGTGGGTGAAAATACTCCCTGTCCACCAAGAAGGTCACACAGCCGACAACCAGCGGCTTGTCGCACACCATAGTCGCCGGCCGATATAGGCGTGCCCGCCGAGAATGCACTTTCCTCGACTTGCCCACGAGCAGCTCCCCACTCCGACATCGGCCGGTTTGTCCAGCAGTCATTTTCCAGCTGCGCCCCCGGCAACGAGCACTCCTGCCCGCAGCAGGGGAACGATGAGGCAAAACTTTCTCACTGCCACATTTCAGGCTTCAAACATAAAGATATAAAATTTTAATTTTTTTGTCAAGAATCAACAAGTGGGACACAATCGTGAAGTGGAACAAAATTTATTGGATAATTTAAACTTTTTTAACAAATAAAAAACTGAAAAGTGGGACGTGCAATATTATTCGGCCCCCTTGCGTTAATACTTTGTAGCGCCACCTTTTGCTCCAATTACAGCTGCAAGTCACTTGGGGTATGTTTCAATCAGTTTTGCACATCGAGAGACTGACATTCTTGCCCATTCTTCCTTGCAAAACAGCTCGAGCTCAGTGAGGTTGGATGGAGAGTGTTTGTGAACAGCAGTCTTCAGCTCTTTCCACAGATTCTCGATTGGATTCAGGTCTGGACTTTGACTTGGCCATTCTAACACCTGGATACTTTTATTTTTCAACCATTCCATTGTAGATTTGGCTTTATGTTTTGGATCATTGTCCTGTTGGAAGATAAATCTCCGTCCCAGTCTCAGGTCTTGTGCAGATACCAACAGGTTTTCTTCCAGAATGTTCCTGTATTTGGCTGCATCCATCTTCCCGTCAATTTTAACCATCTTCCCTGTCTCTGCTGAAGAAAAGCAGGCCCAAACCATGATGCTGCCACCACCATGTTTGACAGTGGGGATGGTGTGTTCAGGGTGATGAGCTGTGTTGCTTTTACGCCAAACATATCGTTTTGCATTGTGGCCAAAAAGTTCAATTTTGGTTTCATCTGACCAGAGCGCCTTCTTCCACATGTTTGGTGTGTCTCCCAGGTGGCTTGTGGCAAACTTTAAACGAGACTTTTTATGGATATCTTTGAGAAATGGCTTTCTTCTTGCCACTCTTCCATAAAGGCCAGTGTTACGAGTACCCCTGGTGGTCAGGGGCCGCGGCGTAACATAAGACGGCAGGTGTGCAATGAGGAGGCAGTGACAAGTCAAAATTACAAATAAAAAGTTTATTTAACAGAAAAGAAACAATGGACACAGAGCACACAAACATTTACCCAACCCCCTGCACTATGCAGCAAACACCAAATAAACAGTTTCAAAAACCCCAACTAAAACTAAAACCCAAAACAACCCCCAAACTAGAACACTACATTGACAGGCACCTTTTGTGCCCCAAAATACATGGATGGTGTTGCCGCTCTATCTAATGGACTAATACAGAGGGTTACCTACGTGAGGTGGGAGACACGATGTATACCTGCAGGTGTATAGCTAAAGTCCCTACCTCTGTGCTCTGCGCCAACCTAAAGAAAAAAAGACAAAAGAGATCATTAATAAACAAGTGGCAGAAAGCAAACTGAAACAAACAGAATCAAAGTCAAAACATAACAGGCTTCAACAAACCAATACAACCAAATTGAGAGCTGCCACCGCCTCTCCTGAACCAAGCAAACAATTCAACTTATATAGTGGCAGGACAAACAGGTGATTTGATGATGAACTAATGAGGAAGTGGTTCCCGCTGTGGAGGCCTTCTGTGATCACACAGGTGGAAACTACTGCAAAGGAAAAATACAGGTGAAAACCAACATAAACCAATATAAAGTGAAAGGGAAAACATAGATACCTGAACAAAAAGAAAAATTACTCCCCATCCGTAACAGCCAGATTTGTGCAGTGTACGACTGATTGTTGTCCTATGGACAGACTCTCCCACCTCAGCTGTAGATCTCTGCAGTTCATCCAGAGTGATCATGGGCCTCTTGGCTGCATCTCTGATCAGTTTTCTCCTTGCTTGAGAAGAAAGTTTGGAAGGACGGCCGGGTCTTGGTAGATTTGCAGTGGTCTGATGCTCCTTCCATTTCAATATGATGGCTTGCACAGTGCTCCTTGAGATGTTTAAAGCTTGGGAAATCTTTTTGTATCCAAATCCGCCTTTAAACTTCTCCACAACAGTATCTCGGACCTGCCTGGTGTGTTCCTTGGTTTTCATAATGCTTTCTGCACTTTAAACAGAACCCTGAGACTATCACAGAGCAGGTGCATTTATACGGAGACTTAATTACACACAGGTGGATTCTATTTATCATCATCGGTCATTTAGGACAAAATTGGATCATTCAGAGATCCTCACTGAACTTCTGGAGTGAGTTTGCTGCACTGAAAGTAAAGGGGCCGAATAATATTGCACTCCCCACTTTTCAGTTTTTTATTTGTTAAAAAAGTTTAAATTATCCAATAAATGTTGTTCCACTTCACGATTGTGTCCCACTTGTTGTTGATTCTTGACAAAAAAATTATATTTCATATCTTTATGTTTGAAGCCTGAAATGTGGCGAAAGGTTGCAAGATTCAAGGGGGCCGAATACTTTTGCAAGGCACTGTATGTTATAAAGGCGAGTGGACACAGGCGTTCATTGGATCGCGCTGTTTATTGACATAAGCTTCAGCAACTCCTTCTCAACAAACATAACTATCATTCAGTGAAAGCACAACAAAAATAATATTCCTATCTCTCTCTCTCAAAAAAAATAATGTTCACAAAAAGAAAAGCACTTAGTCTGTAGTAATGAGGCCCTATTCTCACACAGTTAAACAACAATGCAAAGTTACCTGGCATTTCCAATCAAAATAGCTATGCAATTATTTTTTTTTTTTTTTTTTTTTTACAAATTTTATTAAAACGAAAACATGAAGAGGGGCTTTAATATAAAATTACTTTAAGTTGTAACTGTAACATTTTTCTTTTAAGAACTACAATTCTTTCTATCCGTGGATCCCTTTAACAGAAAGAATGTTAATAATGCCATTTGTGGATTTATTGTTATAATAAACAAATACAGGACTTATGTACAGTATGTTGTATGTATATATCCGTCTTGTGTCTTATCTTTCCATTCCAACAATAATTTACAGAAAAATATGGCATACTTTATAGATGGTTTGAATTGCGATAAATTACGATTAATTACTTTTTAAGCTGTGATTAACTTGATTAAAATTTTTAATCGTTTGACAGCCCTAATAACTATATAACTAATTATACTGTAATTATAATAGAGACGTGGTGTCCACATATGTGGACATCACATTTTGGGATATGTAGGCCAATCATGTAGACCTTGTGGGTGACATGACCCAAAATATGTTGTACATGTGTAGGAGCTAGATCGTTATATATTTTTTTTATTACCCCAACAGATTGCCTTGAAATAATAAGTAGAGAAATTGCGCCATCTAGAGGCCACAAGCTGACAGAAATAGGAAGTTAGTAGAGGAAGAAATCTGTGTTTACTAACCGCACGGGCTAAAAGGTAGCATAAAACCTACTACTGCAGTTTATTTTGTATTATCTTACGTTTAGAACACATGGGCCGCTATCACAAAAGAACATTGACATCTCTTACCTCGCGAAGCAGGAATGACACACATCTTTGGCCACTTTTGACGACACACAGGTAGCCAGCGGTTCGGCAGAAAAGAGCAACCTCCCGCTTTTGATTGCAGTCGTCGCCCGCAGACCGTTACCTTTGCCCGGACTCACGAACCGCTCCAACATGGACGCCATTGCACGTTTGGAAGCTCGCGCGGGCCTCTGACGTTTTGTTTACGAATCTACGCTACGTGCGTCATGACGTCACAGTTCCCTGCCATTATTGACAACGATAAAAATTTACAATTTATCTAGAGAAACAATGTTGGGCAAGCCTTGTGTTTTTTTAATGGTATGGAAAGATCGTATGACAGAAAACTACGATTAAAAGCATGATTTTAAGAATTATTTAAAAATATTTTTTAAATATATAGAAATTGGATTGAAGAAGGAAAATGAGCAAAAACCATTTCAAATCAAAACGATGCGGTCACTTCGCGTCACAAAAACATTGCAAAAGTCATTCGGATATGTTGCATCAAAAACGGCCTGTTTCTATTCCAGTGACATTCGAGTTCAATGTAGTTCATGAGAAATGGGAGTGGCAATTTCACTGGAATCGACACAATCCATTCCAGTAAGACTTTCCCAAATGAGGAAGTGTTCACAGCACAATACAGACAGCCCCACTGCGTAAAGAGCTATATCAAAGCCGGACTGCTGGGATAAAAAGAAAACTCCGTATTTTTTATGTTAGTATGTTTGTCATCCTTGTTTTTGTTGTAGGAAACTTCGCCACTTCAACAGCTCTCTCTGGTAAGTACCCCAAACATGCGAACATAAAATAACATAATTTGTAGAGAGATGGATTTTCATTTTAGACTTGTTGCATGCACTGCTGGGTGTTGACAACCTAACATGTATGTGGATGAACCTAAATAATGAACATGTGCTGTAAAATTTAAAGCCTCATCTAGGTGTGGACAGAATCTAAACAGATTAACGTACTGTCACGTGTGGACATGTGTGGTCCACAGTGGGTCTTATTTCCCATGTGAACACATGAAGAGTTACATGTTACATGTCAATAAACTAACACATACGATCGAGAGGGTGGAAACATATAAGTTGCGCTTTATGACTGGAAAATTGTCAAATGAAGACTGTTAGTGCAGGCTACGAGATTTTAAATGGCATTGATACTATATCCTCATTCACCCGCTGATGACAGCATAAGCGGATTTTAAGGCGGGGGTCCAGGCCCTCCCTGGTGGCTGAAAAGTGTCACTGCATGTAATTACAATAAATTTAGAGATGTACTGTTGCATAGCACTGAGGATATGACAATAAAGTACAATTAACCCTTTCAGGGACAGTGGTCACGACAGTGGACAAATATTGAAAAGTTGACATTTTATACCTTTCAACCTTTCCAGGGAAAGTGACTATTTTTGGTATTAAAAAAAGTTTGTTTTTTTCCTTGAGCCTTTACAGGGCAAGTGACTATTTTTTTTGTCATTTAAAAAAAATAGATATTAGCGATCTTTTAGAATTATTAATCATCATAATTTTTGAATGATTTAAAATTATAAGTACATCTATAAATTAGTACAGTGTTAATTTAATGAAATTAAAATGAATAAAAACTGAAATACACATTGGTAATGGCCCCAAGTAACAATCTAAAGTTTATTTTATAGTACAGTATTTGACTCACTACATGCCATTAATGGCAATAGATTGTTGTGACTGTCAGTGAATGCTCATGTTTCAGTGCCATTGACAGCACTAGATGTCCAATCCATTTTGAAATAGTCAGAATGGATTGGTTTGTGCACTAAAGGGTTGATCACATATATGTAATAACCTGCTTTGTCAATTTATTGCAACAGGAGTGAATCTCGATTGCACCAATGACTATGTCAAAATGTCTTGTCACTTTGACGCTCTAAACTGCACTGACTATAATGTAACTCTGTTGAGTCCCTACGGTCTTGGGTGAGTCCTTCGGGTGCTAAAAAAATTGATGGTAATAATCGTAAAAAAAGATATGGCTAATAATGATTCATTTTTGTCTTCCACAGGGAGAAATACTGTCTTCCCCTGCAATGTACAAGTAGGCAATGTTGCTGTTCCATCCATGTGACTTTGGTATTGGATACTATTCACACGGCATTTGTCAGGAGTGGCGGCAAATATGTTGAATCCAAAAACATAAGTGTGACACATAGCTGTGAGTTCAACACATCACACACACCGTTTGTCATTTGCAATGGAAAATACAAAGTTGAACAAATCCTAAAACATTTATGAATTACGTAAGCAATGCTACAATTAACTCAAAGATTCCTCACTATAATTATTGTGAAAATAAACATCCAGAAAAGTAAAATTGATCAATTTCTTGGCAAACTTTTCATTTTGAACAATTCATCCATTTTTGTTCTCGGTGTGCTCACTGTGAACCCTTGGAAGATTTGGTTACAACTGATGTTTAAATTCCAACTTTTCAATTGACTGATATTTTTTCCTTGATCTTAGTTGAAATCTTAAATGTTTCCCTGTTTTCCTTTGCAGTGAAACCTCAAACCCCAAACATTGTCTCAATTAATGAGACCAATGGGAATTTTCTAATCCTTTGGAAGACAAACGAAAACATGGCCTTTATACGAAATGATCTCAGCACACGCCTAACTTACCGCAAAAAAGGAGACAGTGAAGAGGTAAAGTGTTCCTTTGCTCAACTTATACTGTCATGGAAGGTTAACAAATACATACAGTGGGGCAAATAAGTATTTAGTCAACCACCAATTATGCAAGTTCTCCTACTTGAAAACATTAGAGAGGCCTGTAATTGTCAACATGGGTAAACCTCAACCATGAGAGACAGAATGTGGAAAAAAAACAGAAAATCACATTGTTTGATTTTTAAAGAATTTATTTCCAAATTAAAGTGGAAAATAAGTATTTGGTCACCTACAAACTAGCAAGATTTCTGGCTGTCAAAGAGGTCTAACTACTTCTGACGAGGTCTAACGAGGCTCCACTCGTTACCTGTATTAATGGCACCTGTTTTAACTCATTATCGGTATAAAAGACACCTGTCCCCAACTTTAGTCAGTCACACTTCAAACTCCACTATGGCCAAGACCAAAGAGCTGTCGAAGGACACCAGAGACAAAATTGTAGACCTGCACCAGGCTGGGAAGACTGAATCTGCAATAGGTAAAACGCTTGGTGTAAATAAATCAACTGTGGGAGCAATTATTAGAAAACGGAAGACATACAAGGCCACTGATAATCTCCCTCGATCTGGGGCTCCATGCAAGATCTCACCCCGTGGCGTCAAAATAATAACAAGAACGGTGAGCAAAAATCCCAGAACCACACGGGGGGACCTAGTGAATGACCTACAGAGAGCTGGGACCACAGTAACAAAGGCTACTATCAGGAACACAATGCGCCGCCAGGGACTCAAATCCTGCACTGCCAGACGTGTCACCCTGCTGAAGAAAGTACGCGTCCAGGCCCGTCTGCGGTTCGCTAGGGAGCATTTGGATGATCCAGAAGAGGACTGGGAGAATGTGTTATGATCAGATGAAACCAAAATAGAACTTTTTGGTAGAAACACAGGTTCTCGTGTTTGGAGGAGAAAGAATACTGAATTTCATCCATAGAACACCATACCCACTGTGATGCTTGTGGGTGGAAACATCATGCTTTGGGGCTGTTTTTCGTCAAAGGGACAAGGACGACTGATCTGTGTAAAGGAAAGAGTGAATGGGGCCATGCATTGAGAGATTTTGAGTGAAAATCTCCTTCCATCAGGAAGGGCATTGAAGATGAGACATCGCTGGGTCTTTCAGCATGACAATGATCCCAAACACACAGCCAAGGCAACAATGGAGTGGCTTTGTAAGAAGCATTTCAAGGTCCTGGAGTGGCCTAGCCAGTCTCCAGATCTCAACCCCATAGAAAATCTGTGGAGGGAGTTGAAAGTCCGTGTTGCCCAACAACAGCCCCAAAACATCACTGCTCTAGAGGAGATCTGCATGGAGGAATGGGCCAAAATACCAGCAACAGTGTGCGAAAAGCTTGTGAAAAGTTACAGAATTGGCCTTCATTATTGCCAACAAAGGGTACATAACAAAGTGTTGAGATGAACTTTTGGTATTGACCAAATACTTATTTTCCACCATGATTTGCAAAGAAATTCTTTAAAAATCAAACAATGTGATTTTCTCGTTTTTTTCCACATGCTGTCTCTCATGGTTGAGGTTTACCCATGTTGACAATTACAGGCCTCTCTCATCTTTTCAAGTCGGAGAACTTGCACAATTGGTGGTTGACTAAATACTTATTTGCCCCACTGTACCGGTCAAGGGCGTAGGTTTGCATAGGGACAGTAGGGAAATAACTCTAGGAACTTTTCAGGATGCTCAAATTGTCCTTACCAACTTTTAAGCAACCTTATTTGCGTTATATAATCTGTTCAGTTATTTGGATTGTCTTCCCATATGTTGTAACGATAGAATTGACCCTACCATGATTAAGTGAATTATTTTCATTATGTTTTGGTTTTTTTTTCCTCAAACACACGATTGATTGGCTGATGACTTGACCAACTTCCCTCCACACGCACACTCTCACACTCACAGTACAGAATTAAGTTACATGTCGACATGCCATCCTCCACCCGCTTCGAAGAGGAGGGATACTAGAAGGTTTTTTTTTTTGTCGGCCAGCAGCCGCTGTAAGTATTATAACAAGTCATTGTTGTGAGGGTGGGATAACGCACCACTAATTTTGCTACTGAAAGTCCCAACTGCATCAGAATTAGCATTACGGTTACAATAAACTGTGGAATTGCTAACCTGAGTAGGAAGCTGGTTGGGGAGAAGTTTCCTCCTGTATGTTTTTTACTATGTTAACATTAATTGAGAAATATATTTAATCTGCTCAGCTGTAAGAAATGTAGTGAACCAAGGTTTACCCCCTTCTCCACAGTTTTCATTTTTATTTTATTTATGCGATCTTAAAGCAACCCAAATGAGCTTTCATTTTTTGTTGAGTTTGGCTGTGCTTGTGACAAAAACAGTAGTGTTAATCCTGAAAGAAGGCTATATTTAAAAAAAATTTTTAAATTCCATGACTAAGAAGTTTTTATGATATATTTAATTTATTTAGATCGACAGTTTTGAGTGGTAATAAGAAAATGTTTTTTTTTTCCATTCCTGGATACTTAAGAAATGATTAACAAGTTTGTGATTGTTAATCTGTTTTCAAATAGTGCAATTTACATTTTCTAATAAAATCCGGGCATTTATTCTGGAAGTTTTCAAAATGTTTTTTTTTGTAGGTGTTGAAAACAAAGATTTGAATCAGACGGCGTATCGCCTGAACCAATACATATGTACTGCAAAAACCCACCTCCTTAAAACTGGGGGGGGGATCCCTTGTTTTCAGTGTAAATCTACTAGAAATAAGTGAAATTATCTGCCAGTGCTTCAAGTAAATTTTACTCAGATTTCTTGAATAAGAAAAATAGCTAGCTGAAAATAAGCTGAACACACTTATTTTAAGCAAAACGTTTGTATATTTAATCTAAAAAAAAATTTGTTTCTCAGAAATGTTCTTAATTCAAGAATATATATCGTTTAAAACATTATTTGAAAGCATTTTTCTTGATTTAGGAGAAAAATGACAGAATTTTCAGTGTATGGGCTTAATAAGAACAAATGTTAATATTTGCTGAAAGTGGAAGAATCTGCCACATTAATTTGTTAACTAGCCTTTAAAACTCAAAACAAGATGAAGAAATTTTTCGACTAGATTTAAGAAAAGATCAAGACGTTATACATTTGCACTGTGAAAGTATAAGTCAATACAGATTTGTTTTTGCATTAATCATTTAGCCTATCAAATAATTTGGTTCTTATTGGTGAGAAATGTAGCCCTGACCGCCGTTCACCCAATCTGTTTGGTCTTATTAATGTCCCATCCCAAGCAAAAAGTGTATCCATGTAACAGTGCATCCATGTTATGCTGTTATATCGTCCCTACCAATATTGAGACCAAACCTACGCCCTTGATACAGGTATTTACTTTATTCTTGTTGTTTTCACAGGTGACGAAAGTAGTCGAAGCACCTCAAATGGAGCAGCAACGGTGTTACACGTGTTTTAGTACTGAAATACCTGGGGCACATTTGGAGCCAAGTACAACCTATGTGTTCACAGTGCAGAGCCTCCTGCCCTGTCTTTCTGTCTGTAGACCACCGAGCGAGTGGAGCAAGGAGTATGAATTTACAACCCGTGAGTCTTCATCTGCTTTGGATAATGTCAAAGTTCAGTCTAAGTGCTATCATCAAAACAGAGAATTATACACAACTGTTGTGTAATGTTACATCTGCCAATTTTCAACTTTAAAGTGCCTATGACAGCAAAAAGCATGTTTATATCCGCTCCTGAATGAAATGGACCGCTTGGATGTGTGTGGAAGCGATTGATATATTTATTAAATTTTTTAATTCCCTCGCAATGAAAATGATTGACTTCCGGTCAGAGTCTGGATTGAGGAAAAAGGCGAATTTGACGTCAGCGGACTAATCATCTTCGTAATACAGCCATTACTATATTATGCAGAAAGACTGTGGATTCAGTTGGTTTTGCGGATTAATTTGTGTATTTTTCGCATCACGCCAGCCCAATGTGCTGCAGGCTTTTGTTGCTGCACAAGGGAGAGGCGTGTGAGCCTTTTTGGGTTTCAAAAAGATGCTTTTCTCCGTGAAGAATGGGAAAAACAAGTCTGAAAACTGTGGGACAATTGGACGGAGTGAGTAAGCCACGTGTTAATAAGGAGGTGTCTTGCATTTTGTGGGTGACAATGCTCCCTGTCCACCGAAAAGGTGGGAGTGGCCGATGATCGGTGGCTTGTTGCACACCACGGTCCCTGGCCAATGAAGCTCCGTGCTCGGGCAGCAACGCGCTCTCATCTGTGGTTCTCGATTGCGCAGAGACTTCCACCCCTCTTGGCCCTCTTTGTGTGCCTGCCGAGAGAGCGCTATTCTCGGCTTGGTCAGCCACGCGCTTCGACGTCGGATGGTTTGTCCACCGAGAATGCGCCATTTTCGGCGTTCAACGACGAGCCGAAATTTGCTTGCTGCCGGGGGCTGGCCGATCGGTGATGGCTATCACCCCTGGCGGCGTGTGTGACATGAGTCGGGGTAGTTTTGTGTGATTTTTCGTTTTCGAAAGGCGAGGAAGAGACTTGGAAGAGCCGCTTGGATCAGGTTAGCATGTAACATAGCTCTTTCCTTGTCTCCAAGTCCCCGCAGAGAAATGACAAGAGCCAACTAACTCCGGTGGCATAAAATACCGTTCAGGAGGTTTGAGAAATCGGCAGTTTTGACCTTTTTGCAGTAATTTAGCCCTGTTGTACTGAATAAATGCATTTTTATTATTTCAAATTCCATTTAGCACAAGACTGTTATTTGTCATGACCATACAATTTATTTAGCAATTAGGGAAAATACTTAGATAAAAAGAATATCCTGTAAAAATATTGGAGTAGAGAAATAAAACAATAATGTCATTTTGCTGCTCTCTGTCACATTTTCCTCATTCTGAATCTTCCTCCTCCATTGGGCTGAATTCTAAAAAAGCTGAAATCGTTACTCTGCCTACGTCGGCGCCAGAGCGCTATAATGACAGGAGTAGCTAAACGGAAGATTGAAAGATTTCTCATCATATGCGCTTTGCCAAATTGTTGCATATAGTCGAATCGTCTCCAAATACGATTTTAATTTAACTAATAATGCGATTTACGATTTTTTTTTTTTTTTTTAATGCTGTCACAGGTACTTTTACGCTCAGTTCAGATTCGTCAAATTCCAATTTTTTCTCACAGGTCAAACCAAACGTCAAATTCCAATTTTTTCTCACAGGTCAAACCAAACATCTAAAAAAAAAAAAAAACCTCAAGGCATCACTGTAGTGACATTGACTATTTTCAAACTTTAACAGCGGCATCCCATGAGAGCCTTCTACTGATCCTCTTCATTAGCTTGTGTCTGCTTGCTATCACCATCACCAGTGTGACATATATTTGCTATGTAAAGTAAGTCACAAGTCGTATTATTTTTTTTCTCCACCTTGAGATACACTGCAGAGCTTAGTATGTGCTTGTGCTTTGTTTATAGGTGTCGTACAAAATACTGGGACTCATTCGGCAACTATCAAAATTCCAAAATTCTCAATTTGCATCCGGGTAAAGAAGAGGTGAGCTACTTTTTAGTGTGTCTTCTGTCTTCATGAATGTTTTAATCCACAAATGTTTTTTGTGTGTTTTTTTATTGTGTGGTAAATGTTTTTATTACATTTATATACAGGACAGGGGTCTCAATTTTCCAGCCATCATTTGACATCCAATTGTAGTTTAAGTGTTGCCCACATGTATTTTTGAATGAACAATAATATATATATATATATATCTGGCGGAAAACACAGACAAGATGGAAAAAGCTGTTTCTGCTCTTGCACTCCTCTTTAAAAGAAAGTGCTGTATTTTAAGCCAAAACAACTGTTGTGTTTGATAGAACAATATGTCTATATGCTGCCATAGCAGATTCATGGCGCATTAAGCCCCCGAACTATTTTTAATTTGTCAATTTTACCCTGAAAACCCCCGTTTACAGATGTCGCGCAACCGCTTTTGTTTCAACCCAGCCATAAAACTAAGGTAATTAATTATATTTATTATTCAAAATATCTGTCGTTTTTAGCGTAGTATCATTAATTGATGTCTCATATTTTGTTTTTAAAAAATGACTTTAAAAAATGATTCACTCACATATTTTAAACTTTTAAACAAATTATGTCACAATGAAAAAAATGGCGTCTGTAAAAAAGTCACAGTTATCTACCTCATAACTATCGCTTAATGGTATTTTTTTTGTTCCTTTCGCATTTTCTCCTATATGTTAGATGATAAATAATCGATCCAAACAAAGAAAAATATTTTTTTTTAAAAACGTTTAAAAGGGTAAATACAGTATATGAAAAAGAAAATCTCGACCACTCTTTGATGTTTGAGATTTCTGCATCGCGACTCTTGTTATATTTATTTCACGCATAAAATCCCCCCAAAATTCTGCTGTGGCCATTCACAACTGTGTCTTGACACTCAGTGATAAATGCTACGTGGAGTTTTTGGATCGAAACAAGGTAAGTACGCGATAATATCTCGTTAAAGTCATGGAGTCTGTAATTCTGCTCTCGCGTGCTCTCACCTCCAGATAGGGTTTTGCTGTTTAAAAAACATTAAAAAAAAAAAATGCCCTCCTGTTTAAAATTTTTCTTCCCCCAGAAAATAGAGATTTTAAGCTTTCCGGGGTGGGGGGGGGGGGGGGGGGGGGTAAAATGAAGGAATTAATTGAATGATCCATTTCGGGGGGAAAAATAGTAATGAATAAAAAATGAAAAAGAAAGAACTAAAAAGTGCAAATAAAAACAAAAACAGCAACAAGTAGTAAAAAATATTAGGGCTGTCAAAATTAACGCGTTGACGCGCGGTAATTAATTTTTTTAATTAATCACGTTAAAATATTTGACGCAATTAACGCACATGTCCCTCTTAGACAGTATTCTGCCTTTTGGTAAGTTTTACAGCAAGGCGTTTTGTGCTGTCCAGAGGTTGCGCTAGACATTTTCGTTGTCTGTCATTTTGACTGACAGGGTCATAAAAATCCGGTCATAGTCTATTTTTACTCGTCACTTAAATTTTTAAAATGATAATGATGACATATTCAATAGTATTTAGTTTTCATTCATTTTTAATTAATATTGTAACGCTTGCTTGGCGGCGAAAAATAAGACACGGAAGTCGTGGTATTTTTCTCCCTTTTTACTCTGCTTACCGCCAACAACTCCGCCCCCAAAGAAAAGGAGGCAACGATATAGACCCCAATCACCAACGTCACACAATGATCTTAATCGTGGTTGTCAGCCCAAAATCTTCTAAATATATATTAAATACATCTTACCAGATATAAAAAGACTACTACATAGTCTCTGGTGATCGTTTGGTGCCCAGATTTCTTGTCGAATTACAGCAGTCCATCTCGCTCTCATCTTCGCGTCTCTCAGAATACGGTAGAACTTCAAGTCTCTCCGTCTATCTTCTCTGTTACAGCAACCAACCGCCACACACGCCTTCACCATTTTGATTATTAATATTAACGAGCAGAAAAACACGCCGTAATAGGAGGCATGTACGTAGCGGTAATGTATAAACATGACGGGCTGACACACAATATGGCGGCTCCGGTCAGGGGGGCGGAGTTGTGACGTCATGTGATTGGGGTCTATACACAAGCGGCAATCTTGTCCATCAATTGGATGACGCGCTGGCACACCGGGTGCACCAATAAGAACCTCGCGTTGATGTGTCAATCACGGTGCCGCCGCCAGACCCCGGTTATGCTACAATATTCTGACAGAATAGCCAACGACGTCATGCATTAAGAGAGACAATAGCTAATTAATATGCTAACTCGCCACCCTGTGGTCTGGGGTGTGAATTGCAACCTGTCAAAATGACTGACGGACTTCAGTTTTTTCCGTCACCGTTTTAAAAAAACGGTCAACGACGGAAAATTTCCGGTTAACGCGACCCCTGGTGCTGTCTAACAGCGAACTCTTGTGGTCGCTTTGCGACATGGTTTATTTTTTTCTTGCCAGTTCAATATGGCTGCACGACGTCTCTGTTGTGCTTATATGATCCTTGGAAAAGATTTGTCCGTAAGTATGGTTGTTGTAAAGAATGTACATATTATGTTAATAAGCGAAATGTTATATTTTTTGTATGAGACGCTTTTTGTTTATATTTAGTCAACCTGTATAGCGTGCTAAGCTAACGTTGTTGCTAATGCAATGCTTGTTTACTTTTTTTTTTGTAGTTTTACGTAAACGGTCTAAAGAGGACAATGGTTTGAGGCCATTTTATTAATAAATCAGATGAGAAAGGAAGAAGTCTGATTATTAAGGCGTCGTTCACTAGCTGTCTAGCTTTGGAAAAAGTAGACGCTTCGGAGTGAGGACAGCATAGACATATTTAAATGACAGTAGAGTGAAATGCCCACTACAGTCCTTATGTACCGTATGTTGAATGTATATATCCATTTTGTGTCTTATCTTTCCATTCCAACAATTTATTTTACAGAATACATATATAATTCACAGAAAAATATGGCATATTTTATAGATGGTTTGAATTGCGATTAATTACGATTAATTAATTTTTAAGCTGTAATTAACTCGATTAAAAATTTTAATCGTTTGACAGCCCTAAAAAATATAAATAATTCCAAATAAATTAAAAAAATAAAAATAAAATTTAAAAAAACTACAAATCTAAATTTAAGTTATGATAAATGCAGGGGTGAGAGTGGCTAGAATTAGAACCACCGAAATGCAAAAACTGCTTTTGGCACATATATAAATACCCACATCCCAAAAACATGCATGATAGGCTGATCGAACACTCTGAATTGTCCCGAGGTATGAGTATGTGCGCGAATGGTTGTTAGTCTCCTTGTGCCCTGTGATTGGTTGGCAACCGATTCAGGGTGTACCCCACCTACTGCCCATACTTAACTGGGATTGGCACTGGCGCACCGTGACCCTCGTGAGGATAAGCGGCTCGGAAAATGAATGAATGCATGAAAGGTTTCACATGCATTAGGCTACTGCATTACACTGAAACAAGGCAGAAATGAGAAACTGATTTCCATTCAAAATTGTATTTTTTTCACTGATTTACAAAATTCCATCTAAAACTACATCTAATTTTTCTTTCCCCTCATTTCCTCAAATCTAAATGCCAAACCTCAATTTTAACTATTTAAGAACATCGGATGTACATTAAAACTGAAGACAAGGTAAACATTGACTTTTTTTTTTTAATAATATGAGTAACATACATTAACAAAAATAAGTACAAATGACTTACATTATACACAGTGAAATGGATAATATTTTTAAGATAAAGCAAACATTGACTTTTTTAAATATAAGGAAATAAATAAGTAGCCTTACATAAATGAACAAAAATGAGTCCAAAGTGCACATTAGCATGGAAGATTTTGTGAACCGTCCAAAAAAATGAAATAAACCTCAACAACGCTTACATTTCTCTTAAAGATCTGATCAAATTTCCATCGTTTTGCCCTTTTAATTCTATGAGCTTGTTTTTTTCCATCTATTTGTTGTTAACAAAATGTTGACATTTGAACCAATGAGAGCTAACTATCCATGCCGATCACATGTCAGTATGTCAGCCAATTGAGCGGACAGCAGAGTCCAGTTTTTTTTTTTTTTTTGCTGCCTGCATGTGCTTTGTGCTCAGCAACGCGACTTGTCAAATTCAGAGCAACAAAGAATATATAAATAATAAATATGGGTGGAAATGGACTATGCTACATAAGCATTATATGGGACTTGTTGTTAACACTTGTGTATGTAAATCTGACGTTAGTAGATTGTTCTTGTTGGAGATGAGTGTGTGGCAGGTTTTTTTTTTTTTTTTTTTAGACATGAGTTTTAACAGTTGCCGTCATATTTTCGGAAATATTTTCAAAGCACAATAGATGTCTAGTCCATTTTAACTGAGGTGAAATTGATTTAACGCCTGTTGCCATCAATAGGTGTTTCTAATATCTAGTTCCCTTTTACGAACAATCACAATACGTACTCTGTGACCTGGGGTGGCAGTGAATGAGTTAATGATAACTTTTTAATAAATGTCCACGGTAGTGACCGCTATCCATGAAAGGTTTCAATTTAATGTTGAAGAATCAAAAAAGTTGATGGCAATATCTCATTTCCATGCTGCAGGTTTTAAAGCCCATCCCTCCCATCATCTCATCGATCTATGTTGAAACCCTCACCCCAGATATCCTCAAACCATGGTATGTGACAAAGTTTTACGAAATGTATTTAATTTTAGTGGCTGTCATTTCATAAATTGAAAGGGTTCTCGGTTTAACACGGCAACCAAATCTCAGAAAATGGTAAAAAAAAAAAAAAATTTTCCAGCGCTCCCGTGCCTAACAAGGCACGTTGTGACGAATTTGAAAAAACGCTTGCAGAATTAATTCACTTGAGAACGTGACCGCAAACAAATAAAAAACTACACAGATAACATATTTTAACTGGAGTCCATGCATGTCTTAATGCAACAGATCAAAATATTGGAAAATGACTTTAGTGCTTTTTCAATGCAGCACAAACATTTTTTATACCGGCTTGGGACATGCTGTAGAGTTGGGATATCCAGTTAGAAAAAGAACATACCATATTGGCCTGAATATAAGACTGTGTTTTTGGCATTGAAATAACACTGAAAAAGAGGGGGTCGTCTTATATTCGCGGTCTAGACATTATACCCATTCACGGCGCTAGATGGCGCCAGATATCATTGAAGCGATGTTCTGTCATGACAGATCTCAGCTACTCGTTTTAGTTTAACCAGTTTGCATTATTTTATTGCAATGTTTTTCCTTATTCAGCTTTGTTTCAAAACTACAGTTACAAATGGACTTCACTTTGATTGTTAATGCAGTTATTGCAATTTTGTTGTTTTATCACAATAGATTGGTTTATTCACATTTCAAAAACCAGAAGCCATTCATTTACGAATGTGATTGCACTTTAATTTACATATTTAAATGTTCAGATATTAAGATTTGAATGAGGCAAAATAACATGCTTTTTCTTTCAAATATATTAATATAATCATTTGTTTCGGATGTACTGTAATTATTTCCTGTATAAAAATTAATTTGGTGTTCAAAAAGTCTTTTTCCAAACTTGAGTCTTGAAAAAGAGGGGGTCGTCTTATAATCAGGGCCGTCTTATATTCGGACCAATACGGTAATTTGAATGTTTAAATTCTTTTTGTCTACTTATCCAACATGGTAAGCTTCCACTTGATTATGGCAAATGCAAGGGATGCACTTCTCTGGCAACTTCTATCGCTGAGGCAGCTATGAAAATTTAAATTCAAGAATTCTTTTTGAAAAAAAAAAGAGGAAAAGAGAAGAGAAGGTTTTCATTGCAAAGATATGAGACACAACAACAATAATCCCTGACTTTATCCAAGATTATAAAACCTGCTGACAGATAAGCAAAGAGCTGGTCAAACAATAATGAAGCTTCATTTTCATAAAGTAACCGACAATATGAACTTTTGAAAAAATTAAAAGACAATGCAACCTTGTTAGTTAGGGGTGTGTATTGCCTCATATCACGATTCACAGGTCACGATTCAATTAAATCCAGATTAATTCCGATACTGCTTTTGAAGACCAAATATTGCGATATTTGTGTAGCGTAGTTGATTTTTTTTTTTTTTTTTTTTTTTGGGTGGGGGCAAAACGTCAAACAAAGAAATTCCAAATATTCATCTTGCCTCCTCAGGTGTAGTTTTGGCTGAGAAAAGCAAAGGACTGTCTCTAAGGTGCTAGTCACATGATCTGTTCGAAAAATAATTTTGACCCATTGAGAAACATTTTGTAGGATTCTTGTTCATTTTGTTCATTTTTGTTGTTTTATTGCTTTACAACTTTTATAGACAACATTTTACTAGCTAATTATTTATTCTAAATTCATATAAATATAGGAAAGTAGTCAATTACATGCAATGACATTTTTCGACTACCAGGGTGCGGCGCACTGCCCCGCCTGCCTCCCCTCGATCCCTGCGTATACATAAAAGAACATTTATATCAATTTATTCCTGAGACCTCATCCAGCACTCAAGTAAAATGTTTTTGTTTTATTTTTTAACAACATATGGCTTTCATTATACTCCGTTTTTGCAGTAAAAGCCAAAATAGGCCCAAATTTTGGACTAAAGTACTAAAGCAAAACGACCAGAAGTACGCCGTCCGCCATTGCTGAAGGTGTGCCGCCCGCAGCACACAGTCAGCAGCAGCTAATCTTTCTGTTTACATTGACTGACGCTGGGCTGCTTCGGGTGCGTAAACACCCCATTAATGGCGGCCAACCACTAGAGGGCAACGTACACAAATCTCTACTCGGATTAGTCTATTGTTGCTGTTACTTCAGCTGACTTAAAGGCAATTCTGCTGCACGCTGCCAACTACTGGACGGGAGTAGAAGTGCAGCCACTGAATTGTTAATTTCCACCAAAAACATACGTGTAAAGATCGATACAGGCGGATTTAGAATTGATGAGAATTATGTGACGTAATATCGAGATATATTTTAGAATCAATTTTTTTAACGACTCTAATGTTAATGTAGCAAATTAACACTACGAGTGGCTAACGTGCAAATATACAGTATGTTGTGAATGTATGACTTGTTTAATCCAAGTAATCGACTTGGTTAAAATCTAGTTTGGAATCCATTTGACTGAATTTTTCGCTAAATCATTTAGGATTCGCTTTAAAACTGGATTGAAATATTCATTTTGCTTGTCACTTACTCATGCCTTCAATGTATGACTGTTAAAGGCATTTTAGGTAACCTGTCATTCTATTTCAGGTCAAAGGACTCCCTAATGGACAGCACTGAGAGTCTCCTTCAAAGCAGTGGAATCGGTACTGGCCTGAATTCTCTAAGCTACGGTTGTACAGATGCTGTAGACATCATCGCAGGTGTCCAAGGGGCACTCAGCAAAGCCTTAATGAACATTGTCCCAGTATCCCAGAGTGAGCAACATTCGGGTTTGGAAAATAGAATAACGTACTCTTTTATCAGGCCTAGCTGTCCAGTTCAGATAATGACTGACACTTTGATGCCTAAAACCCAGCCTGAAATGCTGTGTGACAGCGGCTACCAAGAAACAGGTGGCAAGTCAACCTGCGACGACAAGCGAAGATCAGCTTCTGAAGAAAACATGTCCCCCACTTTGGTCTCTTCCTACACACTGACTACCAGATCTCACCAGCAGGACAACAGGGATTCTGGGAGTTTCGCAAGTGGCAAAAACTCTGATGTGTCTTTTAGTTGCAGCAACATACGTTTGTCTGGAGATGTTGAACACAGCGTGGAAACAGGACAAAAAAACTGTCAAAAGATTTTGAATGGGGTTCATTGCAAGGGCGAGGATCTAACCAAAGAAGGCGAAGGTCACCACTGCATTCCTGTAAGATTACAGGGTACTATCCCATCAGATGGTAACTATCAGGCTTTACAGAGTTTAGGGGTGTTCTCTAATACTAAATTTGAAGTGCAGAAAAGTGGGAATATACAACACCAGGAGAAGTTTTTAGAAAAGTCCTCAGAAGGTCCCACTACAGATGTTACTTGCGTACCTGCAGGCTCAGATGGCTGGCTTTCAGTGGCTGAGAGTTACGAGAAAATTAAGGGTCTGGTGTTGCTCTCCGATAATCAATTTAGACAGCAGAACAACAACGAAGACTTGGTGAAGATTTCATTAGCAGATGCTAGTAAAGGCAATACCGCTATCCGTGCAATGTTAAACCCCACTTATTCTGTAAATAACTACCAAGAGGTCCATTGTTTAAGAGAGCACTCTGATAATAAGATGAAACAGTCACAAATTGGTGAGAAAGAGAACCTGGGAAAAGATGTAGGAAACCCATTTGGGGTTCATGTGAAATTACTAGGCAGTCTGCCAATGGATAACAACTACCAAGCCTTTGGGGGTTTAAATGAGCTCTCTGTTAGTCGATTTGAAGAGCAAAAAAGTGGGAATCAATATCAGGACAAGGTTTCAGAAAATTCCTTAAAAAGCACCAGTAAAGTTGACAGTTGTGTCCCTTCAAGCTCTAACCACAGTTTTCTGGTTGATGACAACTATCAAGCATTTCCGGGTTCATTGAAGAACCCTTGTCATCAGTTGGGAGAGCAGAATGGTCCTAACAAAGAGGATGTGGTGAAGGTTCTAGAAAATTCCTTAGAAAGTGCCGCCAAAGAGGATACTTGGGTACCTGCGAGCTCAAACTGCAGTCTTCTTGTGGCTGACGGTTACGAAACATTTCAAGCGTCAAGGGAGCTCTCTGATAGTCAGTTTGAAGAGCAGAAAAGTGGGAACCAATATCAGGACAAGGTTTTAGAAAATTCCTTAAAAAGCACCAGTAAAGTTGACAGTTGTGTCCCTTCAAGCTCTAACCACAGTTTTCTGGTTGATGACAACTTTCAAGCATTACCGGGTTCATTGAAGAACTCTTCTAATCAGTTGGGAGAGCAGAACAGTCCTAACAAAGAGGATGTGGTGAAGGTTCTAGAAAATTCCTTAGAAAGTGCCACGAAAGAGAATACTTGGGTACCTGCGAGCTCAAACTGCAGTCATCTTGTGGCTGACGGTTATGAAGCATTTCAAGGTTCAAGGGAGCTCTCTGTTAGTCAGTTTGAAGAGCAGAAAAGTGGGAACCAGTATCAGGACAAGGTTTTAGAAAATTCCTTAAAAAGCACCGGTGAAGTTGACAGTTGTGTCCCTTCAAGCTCTAACCACAGTTTTCTGTTTGATAACAACTATAAAGCATTTCCGGGTTCATTGAAGAACTCTTGTAATCAGTTGGGAGAGCAGAACAGTCCTAACAAAGAGGATGTGGTGAAGGTTCTAGAAAATTCCTTAGAAATTGCCACGAAAGAGGATACTCGGATACCTGCGAGCTCAAACTGTAGTCTTCTTGTGGCTAATGGTTACGAAGCATTTCATGGTTCAAGGGAGCTCTCTGTTAGTCAGTTTGAAGAGCAGAAAAGTGGGAACCAATATCAGGACAAGGTTTTAGAAAATTCCTTAAAAAGCACCAGTGAAGTTGACAGTTGTGTCCCTTCAAGCTCTAACCACAATTTTCTGGTTGATGACAACTATCAAGCATTTCCGGGTTCATTGAAGAACTCTTCTAATCAGTTGGGAGAGCAGAACAGTCCTAACAAAGAGGATGTGGTGAAGGTTCTAGAAAATTCCTTAGAAAGTGTCACCAAAGAGGATACTTGGGTACCTGCGAGCTCAAACTGCAGGCTTCTTGTGGCTGACGGTTACGAAGCATTTCAAGGTTTAAGGGAGCTCTCTGATTGTCCATTTGGACAGCAGAATAATGGCAACAAAGATTTGGAGACTCCCTTAAAAGATGCTCATAAAAGTGATGTCCAAGAAAGCTCAAACCTCAGTTTTTCTGTAGATGATAACAACAGTCTTTCATGGTTCTTGAGAGCAGTCTGATAATTAGTCAAAAAGTGTTGAAAAAGAGAGCTTCGGGAACGATGTAAAAAATCAATTTGAAGATGCAACTGTAGGCGATAAAGTTACATCCTGTGCTCATGTAAAGTTACAAGACACTCTGTCGGTAGATGAAAACTGTCAAGTTTTTCAAGGTTTAAAGGAACTCTCTGTCAGCCAGTTTGAAGCGATAAAAGGTGGTAAACAAAATCAGGACAAGGTTTTGGAAATTTTCCCAAAAGATACAACTCAAAGCTATAGCTGAGTCCCTGAAAGCTCAAGCCGCGTATTTCTTGTCGACAACAACTACCAGGCATTTCAGTGTTCATGTAAACAATCCGCTGATCTCTCAGGAGAGCAGAACCACCACTACAAAGATGTAGAGAGGGTGTTAAAAACATTTTCAGATGCCACCATAAGCAATGCTTGCGTACCCGCGATCATAAATCACTGTTTTCCAGGAACGAAGGTTACGAACCATTTCAGGGTTTAAGTAAGATTTCTGATAGTCAATATGAAGAGAACAAAAGAATTTTTGAAGACCTAAGAAAACTCCTGAGAACTTGCCATGACAGCTGAAACCTGCAACACTGCAGGCTCAAATCCTAAATTTACCTTCAAAGAAAACTAACAACCCTTTCTTAAAGTTGTTCTCTGACATCGAATTGGAATATAAGAAAATGGTGTAAAAGAGAAATACCTGGTGGTTACAAACTCCTCTTCCGAATGCTAATAGAGGATTCGAAGGCTACAGTCGGGACACTCTTCCAGAGGAGGACACCTACCAAGCGGTTCGGGGTTAGAGAAAGCAGATAAATAATAGGTTTTCAGACCAGAGAAGTCAAATATTTGTAAACGTTGTAAAATATTTCTCTGGAGATGCAAATAAAAGCATAGGCGGATTTTTGGGGCAGGGGGGGCACATCATTTTGATGACCCCGAAAACGCAGTGTCAGCAATAAAATTAACTTACAAGAATATTTATTATAATACGTTGAAAATGAGCATTTAGAATGAGGGGAATTCTAAATCAGACTGTTGGCAGGACAGCTATTCTTTCCACCGAGATCATCATCCATTGAATATGGTACGCCCGCCGGTGTCGTGCCAATGTAGTTACCTCAGTCAAAAATTGTATCCCCTGGGTGGAGCCATATGGAGGTAGATTTGGGTCTTTATAATGCTATCATTATGCTATCATTCCATCAAAAAAAGTTGCTTCAATCAAAATATATATTTTCAATTAAAAAAAAAAAGTCACTTCAATCCAAAAAAAAATGTGTTTGAATGCAAAAATAAATTTGAAATAAAAAAAAAATGCATTTGAAAGCTATTTTTTATTAGAATTATTGAACTTTTTTGATTGAAGTAATGTTGTTTTGTGTTTGGGCCACATTTTGGCTAGGACATTTGTGTCATTAATCAAAAAATAAGTTGCTTCATACAAAAAATATATATTTTCAAAAGAAAAATCACTTCAATCAAATAAAGAAAAATTTTAATCATAGAAAAAAAGTTTTTGAATGTGAAAAAACATTTGGGACTCAAAAATGTGCATTTGAACACTTAATTTTTCATCAAAAAAAAGTTTTCTTTGATTTTAGCAATCCTTTTTGTGTTTGGGCCATATTATGGGTACAGGGTGTGTCTAAATCATTCAATCCCCCAAAAAGTTGCTTCAATCATAAAAAAAATATTTTCAATCAAAGAACAAAATCATTTATAAAAAAATTAAATTGCCCTCCCCATTTTTTTTTTTTTTTGGAAAATGATATGCAAAGTAAATGACTGTCTAAGGTGCTAGTCACATGATGTGTTCGAAAAAAAAATTCAGAGCCATTATAAAAATATCTTTTTTTGTTCATTTCATTCATTTTTGTTGTTTGTTTTCTTGCTTTACAACTTTTATATATATAGGAGAGTCAATTACATACAATGACACTTTTCGGCCACCAATGGTGGCCTGGCCCCCCTGGCCCACACTTAAACTCCACTTATGAATAAAAGCCTACAAAGGAGTATTCAATTGAATGAACTAGACCAAATCTTTTAGACCTTGTCGAAGTAGTGAGTCAAGAAAGATGATTATGAGAGGTTTTTGGAAACTTTACTACGTGTATTACAAGGAAGGTCCTCAAGCCACAAGACACTTTTGGATCATTGAACTAAGGCTTCTATGACCTTGTCTGAGGAGGTCCTTGGCATTGTTAGCTTTGTACAGTATGTCTTTTTATATTTTTTAACCTGTCCTGTTCAGCTGCTTAAACACAGAGAATGGGGATCTGAGTGTCCTAATGGTTTGAACAGTTTTAATTATACATTATGTCTGAGTTTTTATAGTTGTCCATGGTGTTATTATGTTTTGAGATCTGAAATCAGTTGTTTACATAACATCTCTGCTTTTTGCCTCCGCCAGTAGGTGAAATCTAGGGAAATCGAAGGTTATGTATTCTGCTATGTCTGTGTTCAATTTACCTGTCTGTATGCATCCTTTGATTCAATGGAAATCAGCTGGGCTCTGTATTCCTGAAACACCCATTCTACATAATGTCATATTCTGACACAAATCTCCTTGTTCAGCCACAGAAATGTAACTTAATAAAGATATTTCACACCACAACTCTGAATAGGCAGCATTTTTTTTTTTTTTTTTTTTACAAACACCATTGTGCAATTCTTTCCTCTTAAATAGAGGTGTCATGTCCATAGAAATCAGCAAATTAAGCTTTTAATGGGCAGCTCGTTTAACTCATTGGCTGCTATTAATGGCGCTAGACAGCCAATCCATTTTGACTTTGAGAGCCTGGCAGTGAACAATTACTGTCAGCCCTCCCAATCAAAATGGATTGGATGTGTAGGGCCATCAATGGCGCTGAAAGATGAGCATTAACAGCCAGTCCTCCCAATTTGAATAAATGAGATGTTTATTGTTGGCAGAAAAGCAGTTAAATACTATTAATTTTAGAAAGGAAAAAAAAACAATTTAAGAGCATTGTTGAGTGTCATAACCAGAGTGTATTTCTGTTTTGTTCTTAATTCGATCGATGGAATTTTTGTTATAATTTTATTCATTATTAATTTTATTTGTCCATAGTCATTCTTGAAATTCAGTAGGACCTTTTTTTGACGATGAGAAAAACGACAAACAATTAATGGAGACTATGGTACACCAGGAGAATCGCATTAGAATAATACTAAAAATGCAACAAACAAAATTAGTCCCACAAAAAATATATATACATACAGTAGGGCAAATAAGTATTTAGTCAACCACTAATTGTGCAAGTTCTCCCACTTGAAAATATTAGATAGGCCTGTAATTGTCAACATGGGTAAACTTTAACCATGAGAGACAATGGGGGAAAAAAAACAGAAAATCACATTGTTTGATTTGTAAAGAATTTATTTGCAAATCATGGTGGAAAATAAGTATTTGGTCAATAGCAAAAGTTCATCTCAATACTTTGCTATGTACCCTTTGTTGCCAATAACGGAGGCCAAACGTTTTAACTCTTCACAAGCTTTTCACACACTGTTGCTCGTATTTTGGCCCATTCCTCCATGCAGATCTCCTCTAGAGCAGTGATGTTTTGGGGCTGTTGTTGGGCAACACGGACTTTCAACTCCCTCCACAGATTTTCTATGGGGTTGAGATCTGGAGACTGGCTAGGCCACTCCAGGACCTTGAAATGGTTCTTACGAAGCCACTCCTTTGTTGCCCTGGCTGTGTGTTTGGGATCATTGTCATGCTGAAAGACCCAGCCACGTCTCATCTTCAACGCCCTTGCTGATGGAAGGAGATTTTCACTCAAAACCTTTTCGATACATGGCCCCATTCATTTTTTCCATTACACAGATCGGTCGTCCTGGTCCCTTTGCAGAAAAACTGCCCCAAAGCATGATGTTTCCACCCCCATGCTTCACAGTGGGTATGGTGTTCTTCAGATGCAATTCAGTATTCTTTCTCCTCCAAACACGAGAACCTGTGTTTCTACCAAAAAGTTCTATTTTGGTTTCATCTGACCATAACACATTCTCCCAGTCCTCTTTTGGATCATCCAAATGCTCTCTAGCGAACCGCAAACGGGCCTGGACGCGTACTTTCTTTAGCAGAGGGACACGTCTGCCAGTGCATGATTTGAGTCCTTGGCGGCGCATTGTGTTACTGATAGTAGCCTTTGTTACTGTGGTCCCAGCTCTCTGTAGGTCATTCACTAGGTCCCCCCGTGTGGTTCTGGGATTTTTGCTCACCGTTCTTGTTATCATTTTGATGCCACGGGGTGAGATCTTGCATGGAGCCCCAGATCGAGGGAGATAATTAGTGGTCTTGTACGTCTTCCATTTTCTAATAATTGCTCCCACAGTTGATTTCTTTACACCAAGCGTTTTACCTTTTGCAGATTCACTCTTCCCAGCCTGGTGCAGGTCTACAATTTTGTCTCTGGTGTCCTTCGACAGCTCTTTGGTCTTGGCCATAGTGGAGTTTGGAGTGTGACTGACTGAGGTTGTGGACAGGTGTCTTTTATACCGATAATGAGTTAAAACGGGTGCCATTAATACAGGTAACGAGTGGAGCCTCGTTAGACCTCGTTAGAAGAAGTTAGACCTTTGACAGCCAGAAATGTTGCTTGTTTGTAGGTGACCAAATACTTATTTTCCACTCTAATTTGGAAATAAAGTCTTTAAAAATCAAACAATGTGATTTTCTGTTTTTTTCTACATTCTGTCTCTCATGGTTGAGGTTTACCCATGTTGACAATTACAGGCCTCTCTAATCTTTTCAATTAGGAGAACTTTCACAATTGGTAGTTGACTAAATACTTATTTGCCCCACTGTAAATGGTAAATGGTGTTATACTTATATAGCGCTTTTCCACCTTATGAGTATAAGGCTTTTATAAAAATCGTTAATAATCGGAAAGTTGATTTTTGTGTTTTATTTTCAGGCTGTAATGCTCTGCCCTAAATGTAATAAGAGTAGACAGCTAAGTGGCAATGGTGCTTGTGAGAGATTGAGAGGGCCTCTGATTGGCCCATTAGGTAGAACCGAAGCGGAACCTTTATTTTCACAGCCTAGCTGGCATCATTATTGCTGGTGATACTTATAGCTCATACTATCCACACACACCTTATGAACATACGTGATGCCAGGAATGAAAATGCAACCAGCAGGCCGCCTAAGACTGAGGATGTGGCTGGAGGAGCAGATCGAGTCTGGAAAGTACCCGGGAGTCTGCTGGCTTGACAAGGTACATCATGTTCATTAAAAGTAGATATGTATTATAGGAATAAATTATATATAATTTTTTAACCCAGTATAATGGATATCATTTGAATGTGCAGTTTTACCAAAAACAGTGACAAATCGTGATACAGTATTGTGCAAAATTATAGTTTTGTTATTTCAGTCCTTTTGACATTGTAAAATTGTAAAAAATAAGACATTTTATGTCAGGAAAAGTGTAATATCACACAAATTAGAATAATTCAATAAAATGCGTAATGTATTGAATGCATTTACAAGAAAAAGTCAAAATATTACTAAAATAAGTATGAAATGAGAAAAATTTTGTATCATAAAATCTTAACATTATGTGGAAAAATTTCATGTTTCAGTGCCATTGACAGCGATCGATTTCCAAACCATTTGGACTGAGAGGGGTTCAAATGGACTGAATGTTGATTGCAGTCAATGTCTGTCAAAGAGTGAAAAGACTACAGTGATGACACACATATACAGTGCTGCTCAAAAGTTTGTGAACCCCCTCAACATTTTGGAATTTTCTATTATTTCTACCTGATTTCCTAATCAATCAATTCAGTAGTTTTTTTTTGTTTTTTTAACAGTTGTGTTGTCGAGACTAAATTAAAAAGAGTTTTCATCAACTGATGTAGGTGCAAAATTGAACTGTTTGGTCACAACCAAAACCGCCATGTCTGGCGAAAAGTCAACACTGCATACCACCAAAAGAACCTTCTCCCAACAGTGAAGCATGGAGGTGGGAATGTCAAGATCTGGGCTTGCTTTTCATCCTCAGGACCTGGACAACTCCACATAGTCCAGGGAATCATGAATTCTGAGGAATATTGTCAAATCCTAGAACATAACCTGACGCCATCTGTTTTGAAGTTAAAGCTTGGCAGAAGGTGGATCATGCAACATGATAATGATCCAAAGCATTCCAGCAATACAACCAAGGAATGGCTGAAAAAGAAGAAGATTCGTGTTTTGGACTGGCCCAGTCAAAGTCCTGACCTAAATCCCATTGAAATGCTGTGGCGGGACCTGAAGCGAGCAGTTCATGCCAGACGCCCATCAAACCTCTCTCAACTGACTGCGTTCTGCAAGGAAGAATGGGCAAAAATCCCCCAAAGTAGATGTGAGAGGCTGATTAGTCACTACAGAAACCGTTTGGTTGAGGTAATCTCTGCAAAAGGAGGCGCAATATCCTATTAACTGAAGGGGTTCACATACTTTTGCACACATGATATCTGAGTTTTTCTTAAATCAACCACTTTTGTTAAATAAAGAATGACAATATAACTATTTCTTTTGTTTCAGTCCATTATTTGGAATGTCAGTATTGTGGATTTGGGTATAACTTAACATTTAATAAGGTTATTTTAGTTTTTTTTACAAAAAATCTGACCATCGCTGTGGGGTTCACAAACTTTCGAGCAGCACTGTATCTCCTAATATTAGGAGAATACTCTCATAATTCTAGTACAAGAAAATCATAAAATTACCTAATCTCATCAAGGAAAAAAAGTTATGAATGACAAAAATAAAATGTCACAAAAGACAAAGTGGGTTCGATGTATACATTATAAAGAAGCGGTACTAGTACAAATGATTTTTCTGATTGTATAATACTGTATATTAGGGCTGCATTTTAATAAAGACAAAGAACTTATGCTGTATGCCATTTCAAAACAAAGGAATATCAGACTGCATTTTGTAATACCACTGTTTGATAACAATACGATATACTCGCCTTTTCCTTGTATTCATGACTATAGTCAGAGAGGGTTTTCCAAATCCCATGGAAACACGCAGGTCGTCACGGATGGAGTTTGGACCAAGATGCTATACTCTTCAGGAACTGGGCCATGCACACTGGTAAAGCACACAACTTTTGTCATGTATATTCTTCTTTAACACAAATGTAACCATAAAAAAAGCTGAAAGGATACATCAATATGAAGAGATTACACTGCTTAAATACTCATTTTTACAAACATATGAACAGTGCTAGTCTAAAGTTGTGAAGAATTGGTATAGAGGAAATAGATCCTCCATCACGCTTTGCTAGTTTGAATCACTAATGGCAGTTTACTTAAGCTTTGGTGGCTCTTGATGTGAAGGCGATCAAATTGCACTGTGAACTCCACAAGCCTTTACGGCCCAAACATTATGAAACATGCACAATTTTACATAAGCCGCTTGTTCCTGTGAAAGGCAAGGCAAGGCAAGGCAAATTTATTTATATAGCACAATTCAACACAAGGCAATTCAAAGTGCTTTACATCACATGAAGATCATAAAAATCACATTTAAATCAATACAACGTAAAAACCAAGACAAAAGATTGCATTTAATTACAAATAGAATAAAAATAAATAAAAATAAAACAGAAATAAAACAAAAACTACTACTACTAATAATAATTGAAATCAGCAATTGAGATAAGCAGAAGAGGAATAGAAAGCAGGTAGATTGAAATATATAGCCAGTTATGGATATGCAGAGCTAAACAAAAGCGTTTTTAGCCCTGATTTAAAAGAGCTAACAGTTTGAGCATACTTCAGACGTTCAGGTAACTTGTTCTAGAGGTGAGGAGCATAATAACTAAATGCTGCCTCACCCTGCTTTGTTCTTGTTCTTGGAACATGCAGAAGACCGGTTCCAGACGACCTTAGGGGTCTAGATGTCTCATAGGAATCTAACAAGTCAAGCATGTATTTTGGTCCAAGGCCATTAAGTGTTTTGTAGACGAGCAGTAGTATTTTATAGTCTATCCTTTGACTCACTGGAAGCCAGTGTAGCGATCTCAAAACCGGTGTAATGTGGTCCAGCTTCCTTGTATTTGTGAGGACTCTGGTTGCAGCATTCTGTACTAGCTGCAGCTTCCTGACTGATTTTTTATCAAGACCTGTAAATATACCGTTGCAATAGTCCAATCTGCTGAAAATGAATGCATGCATAAGTTTTTCCATGTCTTGTTGAGTCAGAAGCCCCTTAATTCTGGTTATATTTTTTAGGTGGTAATAAGCGGATTTAGTGACGGACTTTAGATGGCTATCAAATTTTAGGTCTGAATCAATAATTACACCAAGGTTTCTGACTTGATTTGTAGCTGTAAGTGACATTGTGCTAAGTTGCCTGCTTATCTTTGACCTTTCCTTTTTTGGCCCAAAAATGATCACCTCCGTCTTCTCCACATTTAACTGGAGAAAATTCTGGCACATCCATTCATTGATTTGATGAATGCATTTACTCAGGGAGACTAAGGGACTATAATCATGTGGGGACACAGAAATGTACAGTTGTGTGTCATCTGCATAGACGTGATAGGAGATGTCATACTGTTCCATTATCTGAGCTAACGGAAGCATATAGATGTTAAATAAGAGTGGTCCAAGAATTGACCCTTGAGGGACTCCACACGTGAATTTGGTTCGTTCTGACTGATAGTTTCCGATTGACACAAAGAAATCCCTATCATGTAGATAGGATGTGAACCACTGAAGAATAGTGTCAGTAAACCCTACCCACTGTTCCAATCTGCTGAGTATCATGTTGTGATCAACCGTGTCGAATGCGGCGCTGAGATCCAATAGTAACAGAACAGATGATTTGCCTGCATCGGTATACCGACGAATATCATTTAGGACTTTGATAAGCACGGTCTCGGTGCTGTGTTGTGGCCGAAATCCAGACTGAAATGAGTTAAAAAGATTGTTTTGCATCATAAAAGTCTGGATCTGTTCGAACACAACCCTTTCGATAATTTTCCCCAGGAATGTCAGATTTGTTATTGGCCTGTAAGCCAATAACAAAGAACAATTCTTAATTACATTATTGTAACATAAAAGTACTTATGGCTGTGTAACATTTTGGGCTCCTCTACATCATAAGCGGATTTTAAGGGGGGGCCAGGCCCCTCCTGGTGGCTGAAAAGTGTCATTACATGAAAATGACTTTCCTATATATATATAAAAGTTGTAAAGCAATAAAACTGCAATAAAAATTAATGAAATGAACAAAATACATTTTTATAATGGTCAAAATAATTTTTCGCACAGATCATGTGACTAGCACCTTAGATGGTCATTTGCTTTGCATATAATTAAAAAAAAAAAAAAAAAAATAGGGGAGGGCAATTTTATTTATCAAATTATTTTTTTCTTTGATTGAAATTATTATTTTTTGATTGAAGCAACTTTTTGGGGGGATTGAATGATTTAGACCCAAATGTCCTACCCATAATATGGCCCGAAAACAAAAAGGATTGCTTCAATCATAGAAAACTTTTTCAATGAAAAATTAAGTGTTCAAATGCAAATTTTTTAATGTCAAATATTTTTTCGCATTCAAAAACGTTTTCTACGATTGAAATCTTTTTTTTTTTTTTTTTGATTGAAGTGATTTTTCTTTTGGAAAATATATATTTTTTTGAAGCAACTTATTTTTTGATTGAATAATAAAGACAAAAACATCCTTGCCAAAATGTGGCCCAAACACAACTTAACATTACTTCAATCGAAAAAGTTGCTTCAATCAAAGAACTTGACTCCAATAAAAAAAAAAAAGAACAAATTAAATCAAGGAAAAATAGCTTTCACGTGCATTATTTTGAGTTTCAAATTTATTTTGCATTTTTTTGATTGCAACAACTTTTTTTTTTTTTTTTAATTGTAGCAACTTTTTTTTGATTGAATAATAAAGACACAAATCTACCTCCATATGGCTCCGACCAGCAGATACAATTTTTGACTGGGGTAACTACATTGGAACGACACCGGCGGGACTACCATATTCAATGGATGACGATCTTGGCTTAAAGTATTGCCTAAGCAGCCTGATTTAGAATTCCCCTCAAGAATGATCGTAATCAAAAAACGCTCCTTGTCAACCTATTATTAAAAATATTCTTGTAAGTTAATTTTATTGCTGACACTGCATTTCGGGGTCATCAACATGTTGTGCCCCCCTGCCCCAAAAGTCAAACTCCGCCTAAGCTCTACATGTATGTCAATTTTATATATATATATATATATATATATATATATATATATATATATATATATAAATGACATTGTTGAACATACATTTTGCTTGATCAAATTTAGAAAAAAAAATGCAATATTAATTTAACAAATATGAAATTACTTTTGATATCAGTGATTGGTTGACAAAATTAACTCATTGTTGGATGACTCCTGTCAATGACAGCCACTGAGTTATAGACTAAAATGTGTGTTGCCCAAGGGCCTTACTTTTCCCACAATTGGCATCATGGGCGCTGGAAGTCACTCACTGCAAGGGGTGCAGAGGATCTTATTTTGTTTTTCCCATCCAAAAACAGCCGTTTTGGTCCAAATTTGTTATGCTCTCGCTTTTTCTCTATAAGAGGCGTGCGCAATGACAGTACACATGCATGCTGGATAGTTTACGTACTACAACTAGGCTACAACAAAGACAGTGTTCTATTTCACCTAGTGTGTGTTGCAGTTTTTGTATTGGAAACATAAGCGCCTGTGTATTATATTGCAAATATTCGCAGCTAGATGGCGCAAAGACACACAAACACATTTGAGAACTAAAAGGTCCAATAAACCTCAATTTAACACCCACTTTTCACTAGTCATGTGCTGGTATGAGATTCCGACGGTATGATAACCTTGAGCAAAAATATCACGGTCTCACGGTATTGCAATTATAGCTCTAAAATGTGTTACTTTGAGATATCTGGGTTAGAAAAAAATTATTAAAACTTTTTCATTGAACAGGATTTTTATTTTTCAAACCATATTGGCAAATTGAAACACAAGTATAATGTTAAAATAAATTTAAAAAATAACTGAAATATTCTAAATAAAATTAAAATAAAAGAAGTCCTTTAGGTGAGCGTAAACCCACAGCCACAGCTCAACATTATTACCATCAGAACAAAACAAAAATAATTTATTTTCCATAAAAAGCAAATGTGTATGACTTGTATCATGTTTAAATCATACACTCTCTTTCTCAACACAGTTGCCAGTGAGAAAAAAATACCACGTTTTACCACTGCTAGACACACTAAACATTCTGGAGTTAACTCTCGTAGCTGGTGGGAAACGTTCATGACAGTGTTTACGAACCTTTAATTTTGTATAAATGCGAAATTATATTGGAGGTATTGTTTCCTCGGCAGCCACCAACCGCAGACATGTTTTACTTGTCGGTTCACCCTGCGCGTCTAAGCCCCGGCCACCTGTAACTTTTCTCTCGCCGGAGTATTCCCATACCAGCGATTTCGTTTTCTTTGATGGGGGAAAAAGTTTAGGAGTTTCACCTCCGCCAGCCATCGTGTAGCACAGCTGACTCACTGACACTGAGCAAAAACCGGTGGGGGAGGGTCAAGCCTTGCAGATGCAAGCGAGGGATTTGCCCTGCATTTTTGGGACATAAAAAATAGCTAATACCGTAGGGACGGTATGTTGGAAAATTTTGGCGGATTTGAAACCATGACGTTTTCATACCACGGTATACCTTGAAACCGGCACATGTCTACTTTTCAAAACACTCAAATCGCACCCGAATATCCAACAATGGTCTGCACGCCGGCAGCTCAACAGCAACAACAAAAAATAATATGACTACAACACAAACTATTTGAAGTTCTCCATGGTTTAAATCTGCAGCTAACTTTTCCTCGCTGGGCACGATTGTAACCTATCATAATCAGCTTCATTTTCGACTTTAAATTGAATTTTAGAAAATTCCGCTGTTTTTGTGAAGAAAAAAATCGCTAATTCATTTTTGCGCCATTTTAACGCCTGCTCTGTCAACAGTTAACTTTTCCGTTCCAGTAGTGCCTTATCCAACGTGACCTGGTAGCAAACAAGGGTCAGGTGGTGTCCATTATATTAACAGAAAAAAAAAAAAAAAAAAAACATATACGTATATTCCAACATATGTATTTAATACCCAAAGTTAAATACTCTTTTTTGTTTCAATGTTTTATTGATTCATTTATTTTTAACGCACACAAAATCTACCAACCCCCCCCCCCCAACACCCGGGGGTGCTGCAGCACCCTCAGCACCCCACTTCCTGCACCAGTGATTGGCATACCCAAAGTTGAGCCTAAAAACAACTGTTGAACTTTAGGTCGGTACCATCCAGGCCAACAAAAAGCAGACCCGAAGACTTGGAAGGCTAACTTCCGCTGCGCCCTCAACTCCCTCCCAGACGTACGCGAACTGCGCGAGCGCAGCAACAAGAGAGGCAGCAACGCCTACAGAGTCTACAAGATGCTACCTGCCATGCGCCCGCGCAACAGAGGTGACCGCCACAAACACACGATTAAAGCATTAGCTGTTCGTTACTCAATACGTGATGTAACCATAGCTGAAGCAATAATGCCCAAAATGTTACAAATGAACCCAACATTTTAAAACCACTACACAAATAAATAAAAGTTTACTTTTTAAAATGCAATTAGACAAAAATAGTTTTAGCTACTTCAGTATAGTATAATATAGTAAAGTTTATAAGCCTGGTGGGCCGCCAGGGTTTGCTTGCCACCCCCCGTTTGTTAGAATTGTATGACCATTTTGACTTTTTGATTTTTTTCAAAAACATGGTGGGCTGCCAGTGGCTTTTTAAACCACCAGGCTTTGCACGGTTTCTTGGAGACATTGGGAAGATTACAAAAACGGTAGACAAATGAGATAGGTAAATAGCAAAAATCAATTTTAAAAAAAAAAAAAAAAGAATAAATAATAGCGAACAACTTGGGGAATTTTTTGTTTTTTGTTAAGATTTTTATGTTGATTAAAATAAGCATGCTGACGCCCCCCCCCCCCCCCCGCTTATCTAATTACTATGTCGTTAATATTTGCCCACAATCACAATACCATAGCCATATTCTTTGTAAAAACAGATGTGCTAAACAAAAAAACATTGCAGTCATGCCTGTTTTTTTTCATGTATCATTTTATGACAATATGTTAAGTACACTTTTAGTACCGTCATTTTCGGAGTATAGACCGCTACTTTTTTCTTAATTTAGAATCTTGTGGTTTATAGTCCAGTATGGCTTATTTGTTGATGTTTTGGGAGGGTTAAACGGTAACACTTTATTTGACAGCAGTGTCATAAGACTGTCAAAAGACAGTCATGACATGACACTATCATGGGCATTACTGAATGCTTATAACAGATGTCATTAAGTGTCATCTCACTTTTTAATGGATGTAAAAGATCCGAGCTGGATATAAATGGAGTTAGTGACATAATTTGCCGAATTACACTAAATGACTCCTGTTATAAGCATTTATTAAAGCTCATGACAGTGTCATGTCATAACTGTGATTGTCTAATGAGTCTTATGGCGCCACTGTCAAATAAAGTGTTATCAAATACCATAACTAGCAATTAATGAAACAACTGGAACAGTAACTGAAGAAATGATTAGCAAAGAACATGAATTTTGACAGCTATTTACATCTGTAGCGTTGCAATGCATGCTAGGAGGCATGTTTGACAACAACAGTGTTGACAGCAGGTGGGTGGCAGCAGAGGTTGGCTATGGGAGCAGTGATGGCCAAATGAAGCTTCTTTGCAGCCAATTGGTTCAAAGCTTCATTGCTGTTTATTTGGTCTTATCACAGTCTTATGACGCCGCTGTCAAATAAAGTGTTACCGATTAATATCTTTTGGTGTAAATATCTCATAATAAATTGAGGAAAGCTGCGGCTTATGGTCCAGTACGGCTTATCTATGAACAAATGACGTTGTTTAGGTGTCAAATTTGGTGGGTGGCGGCTCATAGTCAGTTGCACCTTATAGTGCGAAAATTACGGTAGAAAGAAAAAGTGACATCACCTTTTGATTTAGAACCCCAAAATTTGTTTAAAACAGATGTCAGATCTAGCTCAATGAATATTGTGTCACCCAGTATTTTTATTACAGTATGTCAGCAATTGTTGTCGTGACTAACAAACTTTCATTAGTGCTTATTCTCTCCTTGTAGGACTCCGGATGCTGAGTCAGCGCTTCAAAAAGCGTCAGAGATTTGGAGCACACGCACCATTGAACACCACACACCAACCATGGCAACCTCCAAGCGTCGCTTCATCTGCAGAAGATGCATCGCTTAGCGTTTCTATCCAGGGTGACCAGTTCATTTGCACAAGCAGTTATTGTTGATGTTGGAAAATGACACTTTTTTGTCATTGTGTAGACATGTCATGGGAGCCCATAGTGCAGGAGGATGGAACTGAGGTAACATCCTCTGAACTTTCCAGTTTTCTTAGCAACACGAGGGTCTAAATATGACAAATATACTTGGCGGAAAACACAGACAAGACTGAAAAAGCAGTTTCTGCTCTTGCACCCCTCTTTAAAATAAACTGCTGTATTTTAAGCCAAAACAACTGTTGTGCTTGATAGATCAACAGGTCTAGATACTGCCATAGCAGATTCAAGGCGCATTAAGCCCCCGAACTATTTTTAATTTGTCCGTTTTACCCTGAAATCCACCGTTTAAAGACGTCGCGCAACCGCTTTTGTTTCAACCCAGCCATAAAATGAAGGTAATTATATTTATTGTTCAAAATTTCTGTCGTTTTTAGCTTAGAATCATTAATTGATCTCATATTTCGTTAAAAAAAAAGTTGAAAAAATAATTAATTCACATATTTTAAACTTTTAGAACAAATGTCACAATGAAAAAAATGGCGTCTGTAAAAATGTCACGGATATCTACCTCATAATTATCGCTAAATTGTATTTTTTTTGTTACTGTCGCATTTTCTCCGATATGTTAGATGATAATCGATTCAAACAAAGAAAAAAAAATACAAAAAATGTTTAAAAGGGTAAATATATGAAAATCTCAACCACTCCTTGATGTCTGCGATTTCTGTATCGCGACCCTTGTTATATGACCATGTTTCACCCATAAAATCCCCCCAAAATCCAGCTGTGGTCATTCACAGCTGTGTCTTGACACTCAGTGATACATGGAGTTTTTGGATCGAAACAAGGTAAGTACGCGGTAATATCTCATTAAAGTCGTGGCGTCTATAATTCTCTTCTCGCGTGCTCTCACCCCCTGATAGGGTTTTGCGGTTTAAAAGACTTTTTTTTTTTTTTTTTTAAATACTCTCCTGTTCAAAATTTTTCTTCGCCCAGAAAATTGAGATTTTAAGCTTTCCAATGATGTATCACACCTGCATATCGGAAAATTTTGAAAGTTGTCTAAATTGGGGGTCTCAGAGTGGAACTTCAAGTCACTTGAGTGTTTTCCGCCATATATTTTTTATTCTGGATTGTGGTTATCCACAAATAACTTTACATTAAAACTTTGTGTTTTTCAGCAGCTGATGGATCATTCCAGTAACACTGCTGAGTCGTGCAACCTCACTTGTGCTCAAAGAGGATGGAAGTCTTACCCTATGTGGGACAACTGGCACTGTAGGGACACACTTAAAACATGCTTGTGACCTAGCAGGGATTTTACAATTTCACCAAAATGTTGGACAGTCCGTCGTAATATTTCCATTTTGCAAATCATAAGATGTAATGAAAAAAAAAAAAACTAAAAAAATAAAACGTTTTTAGAATTATATTGAAATAACTTTACAAGAAGTTGAAATATAATGTGAAAATACTAAAAAAAAAAAAAAGACTTCACACTCCAGATTTCAGAGGTGCTTTACGATGTCTCTCTTTTTGTGAAACAATAAAAAAAATATGTACAATCAAGAACACTGCTGCAAATAACAAAAAGAACCTGTCTGCATATGTAAAGACAATTGGCTTGCATAAAACAGTGCTAAATTCGAAGGGTAAAACACAGTCTTTATCAAACAAGCAACCTAAATATACAAAGTGTACTTCTTATTTTGACATCAAAATACTTACAGACGTTGCTTAAATAAACACAAACGCCACACAAGTCGTGAGAGTGGCACTGTACTCTGAAGAATAAGCACAATGACTTTTGAGCAACTTCCCGTTTTCCTGAAGCAAGAAACAAAACGACCACTAGATGGGGCGCTTTACCAATCGGTAAAGACAGAACTGACTACAGTAAAATAAGCATAACAATGACACTTGTGAGGATATGCGGCTAGGAAAATGAATGTTTTTAAATTGTGATGTAACACGTAAAAGCCAGAACTTTAAGTGATGGAATATAACATGAAAAAATTTGACACTACAGTAAAATTACAGTAATTTTCAGACTATAAATTGCACCTACTAAATTTTACAAGATTTTTTCCCCCCCAAACACATAAAAGCCGCAGGTGTCCACAATTTACTACGAGATATTTACACCATAAGACATGCATCATGCTCTTGCAAATATCCATAAATAAGACACCCTGGACTAAAAGCCGCAGGCTTCAAAGCAAGAGCGTAGGTTTGGTCTCAACAGTGGTAGGGACGATATAAGAGCACAACCTGCATGCACACTGTTTGCTGGGGACGGGACGTTAACAAAACCAAACAGATTATTGAACAGGGTTCAGGGCTACATTTCTCACAAACATGAACCTAATTAATTGATAGGCTAAATGATCAATGCAAAATAAATCTGTATTGACATACTTTCGTGTGTTTTGGTTTAGGTGATACAATGTTTGATTCAAACCTTTGTTTTCAAAAACATACTAAAGAAACATTTTAAAGTGCAAGTCCCTCTATTAAAAAATCAGGAACTATCCAAGAATAAAGATCAGAAGCCACCGCACTGCATTACTATAATGCAAATAATGCAAACAATGATCCAAATGAGAGACAGCTTGCTTGACTTCATTGTTCCTTGTGGAGGCCGGCCTGACCTTAGTAGTTTTGCAGGTTAGCAAGTTCACACAGTTTAATAATATGCCAAGTTTGATGCAGGTCAGACTTCCGTGAGCAAAATTTGTGGTGTTTCCCCCACCTCCACAACATTGACATGTTTTTACATTACCTAAAAAACTTCTAACATCCCTCCTCTTCGAGGGGGGCGGAAGAGGCGGCATGCTGACGACATGAATCTGTCAGGGCTATGTGAGTGTGCATCTGTGTGGCGGGAGGGGCTGGGGGGACCCGGCACATTCAGTAAGTGAAAAGGAATAAACGTAAGTCTGAACATAATGAAAATTCACTTAATAATGGTAGGGTCTATTCTATACTTAAAACACATGTGAAGACTATCCAAATGACCTGTTATTGAGCTCATTATATCATGCAAATAAGGTTGCTTAAAAGTTTGTGAGGACAATTTGAGCATCCTGAAGTCTGTAGTGTTATGCAAACCTATGCCCTTGATTCGAAGTGCGTCAAAAAAAAGTAGCTGCTTACAGTCCGAAAATTACAGTATATTAAAGAGTTAGGAATTTTACATGAATAAAGTTGTAACATAACATGAAAATGGCCACAATTATACGACAAAGAAAAGTTAAATTGAAGGGTAAACATTTTCACGAGAATTCATTTGTTAAAAATAGAACAAGAATTTTATAAGAACAAAATCATGCGAGGAAAATTTTTTTTTACCAGTGCGGGGGCTGTATAAATGCAATATTTGTTTTGTTTGTATCATAGTTTTAGTTGAGAAACAATAAGGGCCAAAATTGCTTTCACGTAACACTTGTGTCTACTGTAGCCCTCAATCCAAACTGAGTTTTTATCTTCATAAAGGCTGAATTTCAGATACCGCGCTTGTATTGGATTCAATTGTCGCTTTTTTAATTTATGTGAAGCTAAATTACTGTTCAATATTATGTTCCCTTAGGTCCAGTTGATGACAGCCTCCTCTCCCTGCATATCGACAACAGCAATGAATTTTTGGGTGCGACAGACTGGTCCTTAAATCAGCAGACCTTTCCACAAGAGTGAATTAAAGACTAGGACTTGTATTTTTCTGAATTAGTATCACATACCTGACTCCATGTTTTCCTGCCACTATGGCTCTGAAATAAAAGATGAGACCCGATATCGTGTTCCAAGCCACGCATTAGCTCATGTAGCTTCTTCATGCTTAAGTGTTTCATGCTCACATCAACGACTACCTAAAGCACCAAAGAGAAAACTGGTCATTTAGCTGCATTGGTCAGGTTAAGGTGAGTGGGATTACACATTTTTTAAATGTACAATGGAAAAACATTTTTAATTCTATGGATGCCACTGACGGTGATAGACATCCAAGCTATTTGGACTTAAGACATTCTGGCAGCAAATTATCTTTTCATAATTTGAATTAGTATCACAAGTAGCTGTCCAAACCGTTTGAAGTGGCAGCGAAAGAACATTTGTATTTTGTTCATTCGCTGCAATCCACTTCAAATGGATTGGACGTCTAGCGCTGTCATTGGTAGCCAATAAGTTCAGAAGTCTTTGACCAAGCCATAATAGAATTACATCCCATACAAGTGAGTCTGCAGAAATGTAGTTTAAAAGCAAAATGTATATATATATATTTTTTTACAAAACAGTAACATCAGTACAGTATTACCTCATACCACACAGCTGGGTATTGGGAGCCAAAAGAAATGGGATCGGTGCAACACTACATACAACAAGGCAAGGCAAGGCAAGGAAAATTTATTTATATAGCACAATTCAACACAAGGCAATTCAAAGTGCTTTACATCACATGAAGACCATAAAAATCACATTTAAATCAACACAACGTAAAAACCAAGACAAATGAGATTTTTTGGTAAGAATAGCACAATCTGGAGGAACCTGATATTTTGGAGTGCCACAATATTCAGATTTATATACCCAGCTACCGTACATATACAGTATTAATGTTCTTCTTTAAAAAGGTAAAATATTGAATGGAAAAATACGTTTAACATAAAATCCAGAAAGAAACCATACACGATGTCATTAGAGGGCTACAATATTACCTTTTACAAATTTTTGCTGTTTTTCGAGGGACTTTTTTTCCTCAGCTTCCCTTTATAGAGGACAGTCAATACAGGTTTTATTCAAAAGCAAAAAAAAATAGATACAATATATAAATAAATCCAGACATTGTTGTTTTGCCGAAAAACATTTTTCCTTATCCCCACAACTTAAAACCTTTTAGAGAAAAAAAAAAGATTACAGCTTTTAACTGCAGACCAGCACTATATACTGAAAATATTTCCAATTTCATTTTAAATCCTTAAGCAATGGACTGCAAGTGATAACGATAGAAGTTAAATCTATTTGAACTCAGACAGCTAATGAATAATCACGTTTCATTGACGGGGATAGACATCAATGGCAACTAATGAGTAAAAAAAAAATGGCTATACAACTTGGACTACAATTTTCCTTCTCCCCTCCAAGCACTTTAAATTGGTATCAAAATTATTTAAACCGGTTTACACTTTTAAAAAAAGGCTTTGATGCATTAAAAGAAGACAACACAATTGTTAAAACATCAATACGTGACATTTATTTTCCATTGCAGAAATGAAAGACAGGATGGACTTTTTCTTAATTTCTTATGTCATACAGGGTCTTAGGTGGGAAAATCACTGTTCTCACCCAAGAGATCATACAATAATAAAACTGAAATTTCCTATTGTTGATTTACAACATTAAAAACGACAAGTTACATTTTATGTAACGACAGTTCTATGAATCCCACATGACCGCCAGAGGCGGTGCTTTAAACACTGGAAGATCATTCACGCATGTGCATGAATTCAGTGCTTAAAGTATTGCCTCTGGCTGAAGTAGAACAATAAATGTTCTCACTTAAGAGTATGGGGGGGATGACATTCAATTAGTCCTGTAGCACATCCTGCTGTTAATGGGTGTACAGTGGGCATAAAAAGTACACATCACTGTTCAAATGAAAGTTTATGGTTTTAATGTATTAAAAAAAATAGTTTATCTTGGTCATATATTTTTTTTTAAATAATCACAAAAACCTAACATTTGAAAAGAGTGTATTGACTTTATATATCCACAAGGGGTGGAAAAACAAATGTGAATTACTTTACACAAGAAAAATGGTTACATAGCTTGAATGCTTAATAAAACGCTTTTGCAAAGCATCATGGGAAATGTTCATCACCGCCATTTTAGTTTCTTGGCGGCATAACTGACTGGAACGTCTCTTTTGGAACTGATACCAAAATTCTGGCTGGTATATTCTCTTATATTGCCTGGAACAGATATTAACAAATGTTTTTGCTGGCTTTATGATACAATTACATTCTGATGGACACATGTTCAACCACAGGAGATACACATACACACTAGCGCATGCATTTATAAGATCTGGGTGAGCAATGGCGCACAGAATGCAGACACTGGTTAACATTCATACCATAGCTGCTCTCGTTAAGGCTGAGCCAATAAAGCCGAACCCGCAGCCACATTACGACAATCAATGAGAACTAATTGTGCTGAAGTCGGACGACGACAAAAATAAGAGGTTTGGTGGTATTTTAGGTCCGTGAGAGGCTTTTAGTAGCTTGAGCCTGAAAGAGTAAAACTAGCATATTTCCTTCAATAGTGGCCTCAATTAACAAATTGGACGGGTGGCAAAATAAGAACTTTAAAGTGAACTTGGTTGGCCTAAAATTTCAAGCAAATCTCAACATTTTAAGTAAATTTGATTTAGATAAGCTGTTTGAATTCAACATGTGAGTAAATATATAAGTTGTTCCAAATAGGGATCGAAGTCGGACCGCCACAGTGGCAGCAGAAAACGCAGACAAGTCAGCTGAACACCCTGGCTGACTACCCAAATGCTATCCTGATCTTTTGAAGGCTTTGTGAGTGAGGCTACGGCTAAGTTCACACAATTTATCATTTCAGTTCAGGTTACTCAGAAATCTTAACTTAGCTCAAAACCTTGATAACGCATGTTAATTGAACTCATTTAATCAAGTTTACAATATTAACTTGAGAACATCAGTTTGGAATACTCAAAATAAGTTACCTACGAGAACATAAGAATTCGTATACTGAAGAACCTAGCATGGCTAATCGCAAGTTATAATTTTTACAGCGTAAAACAATGTAAAAGTTTCAAAAAGTAATGCACGACAGGACACAGGAAGTCACCCATCTTAGTGTAGATGTGGCCACTTTTAAGTTTGCTATTGCTACCAAATTTGAAACTTGTGCACAAGAGAAATGGGTAACACTAAATAGCCAACATGTTTTTGTTACAATGTGTATTTGGTGAAAACATACCCTGTACCCTAGATATTGCTTAGTTAGGCCACAAAGTAAGCCCCCAGAAGCTAGTGATACAGCAACATGAACTTTGGTAGGCTATACATGACTATAAGTGTAGACCCAGAAATGTCTCAATATGCGATGCACGGTGTGGTTCAAAGTGACGATTTTAAAGTCAATTTGGCAGCAAGTGTTGATTTTTTGGTGATTGGATTAAAAAAAAGACAAAAAAACTAACACCATAAAGACATGGCATCCACATATGAGGTCATCACAACTAGGCATGTGACGATAACCGGATTCAAAGTATACCGTGGCATGAAAACGAAATTGCTGATATAGGAATACTTAGGCTACAGAAAAGTTAAGAGACTGCCGCAGCTTAAAGGAGGAGGGCCAACCCACATGTAAAACATGTTTGCGGAGAGTGGCTGCCGAGGAGGCAATACCTCCAATTACAGCAGGGCGGTAAACTGAAAATTTACCGTCACCGAAATTCTTAACGATGACCGACGTAATTTTGACCATGTCGGTAAATTCGGTAAATTAATAAAACAAGAAAATATAGTCTTTTCATCCCGCTTTGATTCTGTGTTGTTCGTCTATGTTCATTCGCCTTTAAGAAAGCAGTGAATGTGCTTACGTAGGGAGTCACGTGATCATCAGGAAGCCAATCAAACAAAAGCCCGGTAAGCTAACGCTAGCAGCTAACGCTACAAGCAAAACGTGATGGAGTGTGGTTTAAGGGAGGTTCACCAAACTTTCAACCGACATTTAGTAGACTCTTGGTGGCATCCAGACGGGCTTTCACCCGCTGTCCTCCTTTGTTCTCACGATTTCCGGAGATGGTGCTTTCAGTGCTTTCTACTGGTAGCCAGGCTAACGCTAGCTAGCGGCTAACGCTACAAATGAACGTTATGGAGTCGGATAGCGGCTCTAACCTTGTCGAAACGGCTGAACTTAATGAGTGGATTGGGCACGGACTGCATCTAGCAATTACTATGTGGCGTTATTTTGTATCTGTCTGTGTGTGATTCCTCTGATAGCTTTTGTGATGGTAAAGCATTCAGCATAAAGTACAATCCAACGGCAAAACTTATAATGACCGAGAAATGGTCCCAGCTATTTTTATTGTGCGTGCATTTATTAAAAAATGCACTGCGGGGAAAAAAACCCTTAAACCATAAAGTAAACACTTGTATTTAATAATTATGTCACAGCAGCCATTAACAATAAGTTGTCTTTTTGAAGTGTACTGTTCAAGCTGCAAGTCATTTGTGTTACAATTACATGTTTGCACAGGCATATTGATTTTGACAATGTACATTGTTCAAGTCATACACGCTGTTATAAATGTTCATACTTGAATTCTTATTGCTTACAATACATTTTTATAAACTTAATGTTTAGACTGCATGTACAATTGTTAAATACAGTATATCAAATTGAATGCTGGTAAATAAATCAACAAGAAATAGTTCATCTGTATTTCATGCATTGATTCAGATTTTCAAATTATATAACAGTCCGCTTGGGCGAATTTATCGTCATTTATCGTTATCGAGATAAATCTGCTCAATTTATCGTGATACATGTTTAAGGCCATATCGCCCAGCCCTACCTCCAATATGATTTGGCATTTCTACAAAATCAAAGGTGAGTAAACACTGTCATGAACGTTTTCCACCTGCTACGAGTTAACTCGAGCGTGTTTAGTATGTCTAGTGGTGGTAAAAAGTTGTACTTTTTTTCTCTCTGGCAACTGTCCGTGTTGAGAAAGAGTGTGTGCTTAATTCAAACATGATACGAGTCATACATTTTTAAGAAAATATAAATATTTATTTAAATATTTTGTTCTGATGATAATGTTAATGGCTGTGAGTTTACGCTCACCTAAAGGACTGCATTTATTTTAATTCTATTTAGATTATTTTATTTATTATTTATTTATTTATTTCAACTTAACTAAATTGAACATTATACTTATGTTCCAATTTGCTAATATGTTTTGAAAAATAACAATCCTATTCAAAGGAAAACTTTTTTTTTTAAACCCAGATATCTCAAAGTAACACATTTTAGAGCTGTAATTTCAATACCGTGATATTTTCGCTTCAGGTTATCATACGGTCAGTATCTCATACCGGCACATACCTAACTACATTAACCAAATTAACATTTGGTATACAAGTGCAGCTTCCATAACCCAAAATGTGATGCCCACCAACTGTATGTGGACACCAAGTCTAAATTTTAATTACCGATACACTATTTTTAGACCGCCTTAGGGAGGTCTCAAAAACTTGCTTGCTTTGTTCTTGTTATTCTTCTTCTTCTTGGAGAGGATGATGACTAAAATAGCTACTGACCGGTTATTCGTGGACAGATCCAAATTTAATTTGGTAGGTATATTATAGGGACGTATATGCAACAATAACCTCAGAGCTTGATCCTTAATATTTTGTGACTGTCTCAGGACTGATTAAGTCCAGACTTATTGTTGCCTGTAGGCTACGAATTAGCCAGTAGAGGGAATGCATTCTCTTCGGTTGTGCTTTAACTGTCTGTAGGCATACAAGACATTTAAGGGAGTGAGCTGGGCGTTCGTAGTTAATTTTGAACTTATTATTAATAATTAGGGATGGGAATTGATACGATTTTTACGATTCAGATTCCATTATCGATATTGCTTCACGATTCGATTCTTTATCGATTCTAATTTGGGGAAAAAGAAGAACAAACGTTTTGATTGGCATCGAGTTTGTTTAATCAGAAGTCACAACTTTACAAACTCACAACGAGGTCAAAAGAGGCCCAAAGCCTCAATGTTAACTGTGTCAATAAGTGGCAAATACACAAGAATGTGTAACATTTTACTGAAACATTTTTCTTATAGAAATAAAAAATATTGGCATATATTAGCATATAGGTCGTTGTTCTGCCTTTGGCAATATGTGTTAAAGCAGGGGTCCCCAACCTTTTTCCTGTAAGAGCCACATAACGTTTCCCTTCTCTGATGAGGGGCCGTAGTCAGTTTGTAACAGAAAAAGTGTGACGATTGCAGGAGTGCCTAAATGTAGAAAAAATATTGTTTTTCAGAAAGCCACAATCAAATAACCCTTTCTGGATTCTTCATGGAAAAAAATAAAATAAAATAAAAATATAATAATAATTAATAAATAATAATAACACAATTAAATAGATAATAACCAAAAAACCCTCTCTGAGTTCTTCACAGAAAAAGGCCAGGAAATAAATAACACTATTGGGAGAAAAAAAAAAAAAAATCAAAATGCTCTCTGGTCTTGTTCAGGGGGCCGGACCAAATGTGGAGGCTGGCCGAATCCGGCCCGCGGGCCGTAGTATGGGGACCCCTGTGTTAAACTATTATTTACCATTATATTGAAATGCATGCCTTTTAGTTTTAATGGTGCTTTCACGCTCAAGTGGGGGCACCCTTGCACTTCCCCACGCGAAGAATGCGCTCACGTGAAGAAGAGCGCGCTTACACGCGAAGAAGTGCCACATCCAAGCGAGTGAGCGAGTTAGTGAGAGGGAAACACTGCTACGAGCCTACGTTCTTTGTTAATGTTTGTAAAATATCTACAGAGGCAACGCCTGTATGTATCATCTTTTGTGTTGTTGTTGTGTTTCCACTCGTGATCGGACACTTAAATCCAGTTGTGTAGTGGTTTGAGCGATGTGCTAATGCTAGCGAACGCATGCTAACAGTTTGTGTTTATTACTGTATTAGCAGCTAATCATCGCTGATTTACATTGATGCAAACCCGTTTGTTATTTGGGACGCAATTGATTTGTTTCATTTCTATTTTTAGTTTCACACTTCAAGTGATGGTTGAATAAAGTCAGCAAATTATACCAACGTCTTCTGCATCATCATTTGGGAGTTTAGCTAGCTGTATAGCCAGGACTGAGCCTTAGCGTCTCGGTGAGGACAGTGCAGTAGTATTCCCTCCTGATGCAGTTACAGTATCTCCACATTGCAATGAATGCAAGTCGCTTTGTTGTAATTTTTCCTCGTGAAGACATACTTTCGAGCGTTTGAACCTACGTGCTGTCATTGTTATGTTTACGGCTGCAATGCTCGTGCTAAACCGTCGTAACCTTTCATTTTCACCCTCTTTTCTAGTGAAGTGTAACCAAACTTTGAAGTAGGGCTGCAGCTATCGAATCTTTTAGTAATCGAGTAATCGACTGAAAATTCTATCGATTAATGGAGCAATCGGATAAAACATTTTTTATTTTTAGGTAAAGAGCAATTATAAATATACATGAGAAAAAAAGACATTTAATCCAATATTGAACCATTTTCAGTCAATGTCTTTATTTTCGATGTACATTGTTGAAAACAGCCAACAATTGCATTTAAGATGTGACTAGAAAAAAAATTCACTGCTTTCACTCAAAAAAAAACTTATAGATCTTATAAAAAAAAAAAAAATTTTTTTAATTCTTATCTAAAAATGTAATTACGCTTGATAACACACATCACTTGAAAGCTACATGTTTTTCCCCACGTTTCAATTTAATTTCCATTTGTGCCAAGCTATTTTTAAGTTCTAGTTAAGTTATAAGCAGGGGTGCACATAAGTGGTCCGCATGAGCGCATGCGTACTGGACGTAGACAAACGCGCTGGTCCTCAACGGCTTCCATACGCTTTTGCATACCGATGGCTGACCACTGTATTTGCGGCGGACACGAGAAAATAACTTCTCAAAATGTCGAAGAGGCAGGCCACACTGAGTAATTACTTCCGTGTTCCCCCAGCCCCGTCAAAAGACAGACAGACGACAGAGACGTCACCGGAGCTACCGAAAAAAAGGACTTTTGCTGAAAAGTGGCTACAGGAGGTACCATGGCTAGAAGCAAATGATGCTCGCACGGAAATGCGGTACAAAATGTGCCGTGAGAATCCAATGTCGCCGATAAGAGCAGCGCATTTTATGTAGGTTCAAAGGATTTCAGCCGTCCAAACTTTGAAAAGCATGAAAAAAACAGAGCATGTGGCAATTAAGCAAACTATCGATGTCAGACAGGACCACACTCGCCCTATGGACAAGTGGCGGAATAGGGCGGAATAAAGGTAATGAACAGCGACATGCACTGACAAACGTGTTTTTGCTCGCATATTACAAAGCTAAACATGCGCGTTCAATGAGGTCTTATGAGGAGGACATCCCACTTTTAAAAAGGCTTGGAGTTAATGTGGGAGCCGCATAATGCCCTTTATTTTGAATTGGTGCTTTTTATTTCTTTACATTTCACTTCAAAGTAATGGCAATTTTGTTGTGCCAGTTGATGTTAATCAAGCATTAATTGTTAATATGATTAATTAAAGTTAATTGGCTCTAAGTAAAGCTTGTCATAAATTTATCGCATCAGACGGGTCGGCTCTCAAGCTCAATGAGGACCAAGTCACATCTCCAGGTCCTCCTCTGAGAACCTGGGCAAAAAAAATTATGTGCACCCCTGGTTATAAGTTAGTCTAAACTGTAAGTACTGATAGGTTCTTGAGTTTTTGCAGTGTTCAAAATAAATATATAATACCTGCTGTATTGGAGCACATTAGGGACCAGTGCTACTTGGTGTTTTATTCAGCAATGACTACTGAGCTAAAACTGACAGTTAGCTTTATTATGTTTTAATTTTACACCCTCATCACTCTACAGCGCTGTGTTTTTACAGATTAAATAAAGACTGTATGTAAGACATGTTAGCCACGCATCAACAGTGGTCATAATCAATAGAAACCTAGCGCTCTGAAGGGCTAACGTTACATCAGCGAGTGACAGTAACGTTACATTTATTAGCGATGAGAAGTCTACTGCTTAAAGATGGCGGCTGTTTACTAACGCTGCCCAGAGGCAGCTGAGTCTGTCATTTCGCATCTAGTCGTAAATGCATGCGACATCTATGAGACGCATCGGACACTACCCGCTACTAGCATCATGCGGGCGTAGTTTTTAGCAACGTCGGCGTACTGTAGTTTGTAGCGGCTGTCGGCTGCGGTAAGTTTTTTGCTTCTTCCTCTACGCACGTGATGTCAGCGCGTTGTCCCGCATTAAAAGTAGTCTGGGCAAAACGTGATGCTTAGAGCTGGCAAAATTAAACGATTCCTTGAGTTGAATAAAATTACTCGGATCAGTTTTTAAACTCGAGTTACTCGAGTTGCTCGAGTATTCGTTTCAGCTGTACTTTGAAGCGAGCGGTTTTTGGCGCCATGCTAGTTTGATGCGTCTGGACAACAAGACACGTCACGACGCAATACGCGTCTTTAGGAATCGTTAAGGAGATCGTTAAGGCTTTTTCATTGTGATGTCGAGGCCTCGAAACACTAGGAACCGGTTCGGAATCTGAATCGGATTTCGATTCCCATCGCTATTAATATATATATATATATATAATTTTTAAAAAAAGAATAGTTAAAATAATAAAATATATAATATTTAAACTGGCGGGCCTGGTGTCAATGCTCACGTTTCAGTGCTATTAACTGGGAGGTCTGACAGAGATTAGTAGCCAGCCTCTCTCAAGTCAAAATGGATTGGATGTCTAGCGCCGACAATGGCAAGCAATGACCTAAATAAATGCCGAACGAAACGTTTGAAAATTTGCATTTGAGTAAATATGCCACCCTTTGCCACTATTTGAGGAAAACATGGTACCATGGCACTCAGTGGAGAGCAATTGTTAGTAAATGCTGAACAATCCTAATTTGTATCAGCATATTAAAGTCTACAATTCTTTGATACCCACCCCCCTTCTGTGCTTTAATATTGTCATCAAAAGAAAAAGATAAACACCACACCTAAAACAAATATGCTGGATCCACAAAAAAACATGTTCTTCCTTGGCGCATGCCCTGCCCCTTCAAAAGCAGTTTTGTTGTGATATCCCGCTGACAAATTAAAAATATATAAACTCCTTGGTGATTAAAGAAATACAAAAACAAACAATGACTACATCCAAAGAGGATAATATCAGCATCTATGTGGAACCTGACCACTCACTTGTGTGCAGTGGTGATACTTTCAAGTTCACTTCAGTTCACACAACTTAAGCCTCTGCTTAAAAAATACTTAGATAATAAAGATAATAAAAAATGACGACAGATAAGGAAGTTCAGTTTATTAAAATTCTACATGATTTTAATCTAAATGAGTATAAAATAAAGCGTAATTTCTAAGCGGGTGCGAGTGTACAAAGTATATGGCCCAGTGTACGTGACTCAATTCAAGTTTAGTAGAAAACAGCAATCTTCAACCCTGAAGATGACTCAGAGGATCATAAGATTTCTCTGAATAAAAAAAAAGGAAAAACAAAAACTAACATGCTTTGCTACCTCCACCTGTCCTTTGTCAAACCTCTGAGGAAAAAAAAAAAAAAGACGGAAACAGAAGGTTCCACGTCTCCAGCGGCCCAGCCACTGTGAGGTCCGTTTGCAAATGCAATAATAAATACAGGCATCCATGTGAGCTACAAGAGCGACAGTTTTCCTCATGCATATACGACCTACAACCAACCACACACACACACACACACACACACACACACACACACACACACACACACACACACACACACACACACACACACACACAAGCATACGTTTGTCTGAGATGATGAGCGTACTAAATAAAGCCTCCTCTTCCCCCTCTCTACTCTTCAACTGGTACTCTTTACAGTGCAACAGCATGGCAGCAAATGGATAGCAGTGCTTTTTTTTAAACAAAAATAATGGAAAATAAAAATATATACAACATTATGGAAAAGCAGTACTTTTATCTTTTGGTCCTGCGTCCTGGAAGGACTGAACTGCTTCCACGTATTAACAGTAGTAGTTTCCTCCACACTGAAGGGCTGTGAAGTGGGACAAAAGAGGAACATGTTAGGATGATCCTTCAAAGAGCAAACTAAAAGAATTTATGATTTTGTTCTTGTCTAAGAAGGTATATGTCACTTAAAATGCAAACTTAAACCTTGTCAAAACTGTCAGTGTAAACCTTAGTCGTACAATATGTGTGAAAAGAATCAGCCCGGGCTGGCCCCATTTTGTGCCTCTAATTGGACTTCTTAGAAACCCCTGCAGCCAAAGACAATCACGGACAGAAGGTGTGACTGACAGAGTGTCAATTATTTGCCTTGCAGCCGCGGGGGTGACCTACATCCTTGTGAGAACTTGTTTCCTTTGCTAAAGCGATTGTGGAATATCCACCTCCAGTTTGCAGTTAAATTGATTAGAAGACAAGTCAAGGGTCAACATAGAAAATGAACTTTTTTTTTTTAACCTACAATTATTTTTGCTACTTATCCTTCATTATTTCACTGCGTGACAAAGTGTTATCGTTGTTAGCAAAACGGCCTCATTGTCAAGAGGTTCTGCTCTCCAATGGAGTTGACTTGGGCTGCGTCTACACGAGAACACGAGAACTTAAACGTGAAATTAGACTATATGGCATGTCTACTACACTAACGTACCTTCTGTCTGGATACATTCTTGCACAGAGAAGGTAGGTGGGTAATACCCACCGCTTAATATAGACGCCTGTCTTCGTATAACAATCAGATACTAAGGAAGTGATGCATGGAGCGTGCCATTACAATTTTTAGTGCGGCATGACGGCATTGTTAACAATGGAGGCGGACGATCAAGATGTGGCATTCCTGCTCCTCTTTTCTTATCCACAGTCATTGTTTACAGTTTATCATCTAGCGCAGGGGTGCTCAAGTCCAGTCCTCTAGAGCCCCTATCCAGCTTGTTTTCCATTTGTCCCTCCTCCAACACACCTGACTCAAATAATCAGGATCATTATCAGGCTCCTGCAGAGCTTGCTGATGAGCTGATCATTTTATTCAGGTGTGTTCAAGGAGGGAAACATAAAAACAAGCTGGATAGGGACTCTCGAGGACCGGACTTGGGCACCCCTGATCTAGAGTGTAGAACAGGTGTCTGGAACCTATGTCTTTGCGAGTCATTTCTGGCTCTTTTGATGAGTGCATCTGCCTCTCCGCCACTCCGTAGTTTTACATGAGGTACCGGCCGGCTCGCTCGACTCGAACGAGCTGTGATGAGCTGACAATGCATTCACACATTTATCTTGAACCTTCAAACGTACATTGCAATAATATGCTTCAATTCAGTGCCCATCCGTTGTCCTCCCATCGCGGATTACACGGAGATGAGTGTTGTATTAAAGAGCTCGTCCCCCGCGTTCAGTCTCCAATCAGCCAGCAGCGGGGCTGGCCCCTCCAACTTAATGCGGACTGAACTGCGTAGTGGAAAATACCATTTAAAGTTAACTGCGCGGTACCCCAAGTCACAGAGGTGCGCGATCAGTTTTTTTCATGACATTTCCACCTGTCAAAACTGTCGCCACTTCTAGGATCGCCACAGTTATGCACAAGCACTCCTTGTTGGGGTTTCGACTTCCAGGAAATATACGCAGCGTCACAACACCCCAAGTATTGATGTCAGGCTTTCGTTGTTGTCTTGTAAAGATTTATTTCAATCACAACTCGGCGACTGCTCGTAAAAGCAGAATGTACTCTCAGTCCCTTCAATCTAGCTCCCGCGTGATGCGTTCACGAAAAAAAAAAAACAGTGATCATAAAATGGAGTTTCCTAACTAAATAAACCAGAACCAAGAAATGCTGGCCAATCATTGGACTTAGGGAGGATAGCATTTATCTTTTAAATGGGACGTCACAGCGACTGTGTAGCTGAGCGAAAGTGGTATGAGAGTTCTAGTATATCTTCTTCATATTACGATTTTCTTTTAAATACAAGTTTTGATTAAAGACTTGTTTTTAAGTCTGGCGTCTAACGAATGAAGATGTCAGATTGCTACAGCCAATTATCTTTATTTCTTCAGCCGAATCTAAAAAAAAAAAAAAAAAAAAATTAAACCAGCCTGAGTTGCACTCTGTATGTGAAAGCTGCAGAGCCCTACTACATTTCCTTCTAGTTTGATCTTTGCCTTAAAGCCTCGATCTGAGTAGATTCCTGGTCACATTACCCAGTAATGTGTTGCAGCATATTATGTCTCAAAGCAGCTTAAGTGACTTGTTAGGGTTATACCAAGACAACTGGCATTAAGTAAAGGGCACATACGACCTTAACCCTTCATAGGGCAAGAGTCTATTTTTGGTCTTCTTAAAAAAATAAATAAATAAAATAAAAATAAAAATGAAAACTTTAGAAGTCCTGACGTCAAAATACATGGACATCACATTTTTGCTCATGTAGGCCACAATATTACCTTTTTGAAGACAAGTGCGGCTTACATGACAAAAAATGCGATGTCCATGTCATGTCTATATGAACGTTATGTCCGAATTATCATTTATTATTATTATATATATATTTTTTTTAATATAATTTTGATTTTTCTTGTATAACTTTTCTATGAATCATTAAAATTATAAAAGGGTTAATGAGGACAAGCACTACAGAAAATGGTGAGTGTAATGTTTGCGCTGTTCTGCAAGCTGACAGACCAACAAGCTCATGTTGTTTATTTCCTCACTAAGGTACAATCAATCACATTAGGGGCAGAGTCACAGTCACAAGGCCAATGATGGGCACATGAGCATAACAAAAGCAAAATGCCATGGTTTCCAACAAGAGGACATTTGTCAATGAGCTCCTCCGTTTTGCGGAAATGCAATTTTAGTATTATTGAACAGTGTGGGCGGAGTCAAAAGAGGAACATTTTATCAAGGTCGACGCATGACCAAAAAAACAGTGAATGCACTAATGAGCTGCAGAGTCTTAGTGAGGTTTGCATTTGAATGTGAGCTAACATAACAAACAGGTTATTGAAATATTTGTCATTTGGCAATGTTGGACAACTTTCAAATATCTCAATTTTGTGAGACTAATATAATGGAACTGGGAAGTTGAATACCTAAGGTAACCTTGAACCTCAGAACTAAGACACCACCATACTGCGCTGACTCTAGAAACTATAATTTCCTATGGGGAAGCCTTGCTTCTAAACAAAATGGGAGGTTGTGTTTATCCTTCGTGGTTCCACTTTAACATTTAAATCCTCGTACTAGGCTGTCAAGGTAAGCAAATGCACCTCAACTCACGCAAAGAAAGACATGACCCACCTCATAATTGTGAGCCTTCAGAGCCGCCGTGTACGTAGCCGCCTTTGGACTTCATCTGGGCTTGAACCAGGTCAACCTGCGAGCATTTAGTAAACAGTGCTCAGTAAGCGGAACCAAAGCAACATGAAACGACGCAGGCTGGTTTAACATGGAAGAAACGATTTTAAAAAACCCACAGAGGCCAATCCCAGGCCCATGTCACCCGAGCCTACGTGTGTGGTATGGACAAAGTTTGTTGGCTCGCCGATCATGGAGCGGTCGATCCGTCGCCGCCGTTTCTGTAAGTGAAAAGTAATAAAAACATGGAAGTTTTTAAATATATAACCACTGACACCATTATCTGCATTTGGTGCATTAGGTGTAAGAAAAAAGTCAAAGATGTCCTGTATATTTAGGCTCTAAATGGCTCTGTAACTAAATAAAAAACATTTATTTCGCGTACTCACAGGTTGTGGCTGCTCTGCAATACAGCAGCTGAAACAAACCCAGAATTCAGTCATTCCCAGGCCAGTGATGTCGACGATGCAGCAGTTTCCTGTTTCGGTTGAGCCGCCACTCGCCGCGTGCCTTCCTGTCTGATGTCAGCAGAGCCGCAGACGCACAGTGGAAAGGAAACTAATGGCAGTCTCTGTGGAGCTCTTTGGAGCAAATGTTTGCTTCAAGAAGTGACCGCCCAGTGTAAGGAACCCCCTCCTGTCACAAGTTACACAAATGTGCATCAGAAGTAGATTCCAACCATTTTATATGTGTATATATACATATATTTTATAAATTGAGTGGCTCTGATTTCAAACAATAAATTTCCAGCCTCAATGTCAGATGTTAAAATGACAAAGCCATGCATGGAAAAAAGATGGAAAAAACACACAAATGCATGCAATAGCTGACAATGAGAAAGAAATGAGGTCAGACTCCCCATGTAGCAGAGGCGCCTGAGTAGTGACCTACTATCAACAGTACACTCAATAACTAGCTCACGTTTTTGAGGGGTTGGTGTCATACAGACAGTGTCTGATTACGTTCAACAGCTAACAGAGAAAGCGCAATTTTACGAAGCAATGTATAGCTACTTGCTTCCAGTCTTTTCATGAAACATGATCCAACACAGAGAGACCATGCAACATGTGTTAAATTTGTGTTATCTATGGGAATGTGACAAGCAGGAAAGGATAGTGGAGGAATGTGAAGGGCCGGCCGTTCTTGGAGGGTATAATTTAAAATTTAAACATGTGCTTTGGATGTGTCATGAAGAAAAGCCTAATTCAATGATTGGTAGGGTGACATCAATTTAGGACACGAGGCGGACAACTCCTAAAAAACAAAAACACGAGTAGGGTTCTTGCTATTGAAATTTTTCACTATAATACAGAGTAGGGCTGCAGCTATCGAATATTTTAGTAATCGAGTAATCGACTGAAAATTTTATCGATTAATCGAGTAATTGGATAAAACTTTTTTTAGGTAAAGCGCAATTATAAATATACATGAGGAAAAAAAGACATTAAATCCAATACTGAACCATTTTCAGTCGATCAATGTCTTTATTTTCGATGTACAATGTTGAAAACAGCCAACAATTGCATCTCAGATGTAACTAGAAAAACAAAAAAGACAAATTCACTGCTTTCACTCAAATTTTTTTCTAGATCTAATAAAAAAAATAAAAATTTTACATAAAAATGCCATTACGCTTGATAACACACACTTCTTCCTCTACGCACGTCACATCAGCGCGTTGTCCTGCATTAAAAGTAGTCCGGGCAAAACGTGATGCATAGAGCTGTCAAAATTAAACGATTACTCGAGGTGAATAAAATTACTCGGATCAGTTTTTAAACTCGAGTTACTCGAGTATTCATTTCAGCTCTAATACAAAGCCATGCTGAGCTCAGAGAAGGAATATATGCAGTACAGGAATAGAAATTAAACTTCTCGAACTCTAACTAGCCACCAATTAATTCGAAAAATAAAAACTGTGCTGCTCAGCTCCTGGCTAGCAGATGGTGTAGCGATCAATACAGCTTTAGTGGTAGATTAAACTTATTTGAGAGGATGTCAAATGAATCAAGACACTTCTGTCAGTGTCAAAATGACATAAGGTGCCCTGTGGAGGGAATATGTCATTGTATATATTTTTTGTTTTTACTGCTTTTTTCTATATGGTTGTGAATAAACTTTCAACTCAAACTTTCATCAAAATAATTGAGAAAGCAACAAAAGAGATCAAAGTTGTCTGTTCTTTAGAAGCCTTTCATCATACTGAAAATATCAGCAGTGAATTACAAAACACCTGAAAGCAAAGCGTTGGTGCCAATTTTACAAAATAGTTTAAAGACTGCCTGAAATCTATTTGAATTATTCAGACTGTTTAAAGAGCTTCTATAGCAGATTTTGACATCATTCCTTTCTTAAAAAACGGTTTACTGTACTGTTAAGACATTTTTATATACATATCCAGTTTCTTAGCTGTGAATATGCAAGCACCGCGCAGTTGTTTTCAAATATAACAATACACGTGCTGTCACTGGCTATTTTTAAGCAACACATTTCCTTGCTTGTTCTTGACTTGACTTCAAGTTCCTATTCAACAATGGAACATGCAGCTTCTACAGCGGCAACTATTGAAAACCGCTAGTTATACATGATGGTGCTTGCAAGCAAAATGGCATTTTATGGTCAAACGAGTGAAACTCAAATGAAAATTCTTCCTAGTACAACAGATCTCTTTCTATAGATTTTAGGGCTCCTTTCCATAATGGCGAAACATACAATTTGTGGCTTTGGACCACTAGATAGTGTAAAGCGCTTTGAGCGCCTTGAAAGGTGTAAAAGCGCTATATAAGTATAACACCATTTACATATATAAGTAGTTATCAATTTGAAAAACGCCCATTACTCCCAAGGAGAGGTTGATTCCTTTTCAAACGACTAACAAATCGTGTGATTTATTGCCACTCCGGGGGATTATTTTCTAGGTTGCCGATGTTGAATTGGCAAAAAAAAAAAACAGTAATTTGTATTTACAAACAAATTCGCGTTATGTAACAATGCACCATCGCGTCTAATAAAATAAACCTATTGCGAGTTTCCAATGTCAACAGGTAATATAGGATAGATTGCTCAAACGAATCTAATTCAATCGGTTTAACTTGACTTTAAACGGTTTGCTCTATCAAAACCCGTGCTAGCATGAGCTAACTATATTAGCTCGCTCGCTATTTCCCCACAATGACAGCTAGCCAACTATGCTAACTCAGCCCCATTTCCGACAGTGAGACACAAATAGGAATATTTCAAACGACAAACGCTTCATACAGCTAAGTGCGTACATCAATGCAAATTTCTCACTTAAAGTTAAATTTTTATTCCAGGAAAAACTTTACCAAATCTTACCCAATGGAAATTTGTTTGCCCGAATCAAACGCTCCTGTCGACTGCAAAGAGAATACGAAAAAAAAAAAAACAGGAAGTACGCTATTGGGAAATAGAGTAGACTTCCGTTTTAAAGTGTGACCACTTCCGTGTTGACCCACGCTTTGCAAGTAGCCCGTGAGGGATGCAAGATTAGCGATTTTATTTATACAAAGAAAGATGAGGCCGCTAACAGAAGAAGAGACGAAGACATTGTTTGAGAAGCTGTCTAAATAGTAAGTGCACATTTTTGATGCGCGTTGATGACTACGTGGATTAGCATGCTAGGCTAACCTGGACTACATGTGATTTTTCCTCTCAACAGTATTGGAGAAAATATAAAGCTCCTCGTGGACAGACCGGATGGCACGTATTGTTTCAGGCTTCACAATGAGCGGGTATATTATATGAGGTAAACTTAATTTAAAATTCGGCTTCTCAAACATAAAGTTTTCACGTCAAAAAGTGCACACAAATTACAAAGATCTGTTTAGACATTCACTGCCATTGACAGCGATCGCCATGATTAACAGCATTTTAAATGGGAAAGCTAGCATTGAATGATCATGTTTCCATTGACGACGACAGAAATCCAATCCATTTGGATTGAATGTTGGAGTATTTCATCACTATGTCGGATTTTTGTCAACTGTGGTGCTGTATGGAACCCTTTGAGACGTGTGTTGTGAAATCAGGCATGTGCCGGTGTGAGATTCTGACTGTATGATAACCTTAAGCCAAAATATCATGGTATCACGGTATTGCAAATACAGCTCTAGAATGTGTTACTTTGAGATATCTGGGTCGTAAAAAAAAAAAAAAAAAAAAAAAGTCCATTGAACAAGATTTTTATTTTTCAAAACATTAACAAATTAGAACATAAGTATAATGTTAAGTTCTAATACATTAAAAAAAACAAATATTCTAATTAAAATAAATGCAGTACTGTAGTTGAGCCTAAACCCACAGTCACAGCTCAAAATTATCATCACAACAAAAATAATTGAATTATTTACCATAAAAAGCATATGTGTATGACTCGTATCGTTTACATTATATACATACACTCCCTTTCTCAACAGTTACCAGAGAGAGAAAAAAAGTTTTACCACCGCTAGACACACTAAACACGCTGGAGTTAACTCTCGTAGCTGGTGGGAAACATTCGTGACAGTGTCACTGTTTACTAACATTTAATTTTGTATAAATGTGAAATCATATGAAAGGTATTTTGCCTCATCGGCAGCCACCCTTCGCAAACATGTTTTACAAGTCGGTTGGTCCTCCTCCTCTAAGCTGTGGCCGTCTGTAACATATATGTAGCCTAAGTATTCAGATATCAGTAATTTAGTTTTCACCTTCTCCAGCCATCGTGTAGCACAGCTGACTCACTGACATTGAGCAACAACCGGTGGGGGAGGGCTGAGCCTTGCAGCTGCAAGCGAGGGATTTCTCCCTGCATTTTTGGCACATAAATAAGATAATACCTTAGGAATGGTATGATGGAAAATTTTTGCGGTCTGGAAACGTTTTCAGACCACGGTATACCTTGAAACCGGTAATCGGCACATGTCTAGTTTTGATCAAAGGCTATATAAATAATTTGACTTGACTCCCAGTTGAAATGGAATAAACGTCTATCGTGGTCAATGGCAGACAAAAAATTAATTTTACTTAACAGTGCAGTTTGAACAAAAGGAAGTTAGTTAATGTGTTTCCTTAGTTTGAGTGTTCTAAATGGTACTGCAACAGTGTGTCCAGTATAAAAACGGGTTATTTTAAAAGCAATCCTGGTTCATTGAGCACCGTCAATTGAAAACAGAGAGAGAGAAAAAAAATATATATATATACACACAGTGGGGAGAACAAGTATTTGATACACTGCCAATGGGTTTTCCCATTGGCAGTGTATCAAATACTTGCTCTCCCCACTATATATATACATAAGTAAATAAAATTAGAAAATCGATTCGCTGCTCTTTGTCAAATTGGACTGGACTCTGTCTATAGCACTAAAAGATGTGCATTAATAAAAATTATAGTATGTTGAGCACTTTAACAGATGCTTAAAGACATTTTACAGTTAAAACAAAGAAACCAGCAAACGACATAAGCAGAATAAAATGATAAAAAGAGAAATATTCACACCTCTCCTCCCTGTTTAAATAAATTCTGTCTTTGTCAATGACGGGCAATGAGTTGATTATTGGTATCGGTCTTGAAAATCTCAGAGGTTGGTCTAGTTTTAGTGTTTTTTTGTTTTTGTTTTGTCCAAGTATTGGAAGGAGCATCGTGTGTTGGGATATTTTTTTTTCTTGGCGATTTATGACAAATAATGTTAATAGCCCAAGTGGGAATAAAGTTTGAAACTTTAATGGGTCAATTATGTTCCCTTTGTTCTGTTTCCACAGTGAGAAGATTCTCAAATTGTCCACAAACATTTCCCGGGACAAACTGGTATCAATTGGCACTTGTTTTGGCAAGTTTACTAAAACGAAGAAGTTCCGGCTACACATCACAGCTCTGGATTTCCTGGCGCCATATGCAAAGGTTTTTGCATTGTTTTTCATTGAAAATGTGTGCTCTAAAAGGCACACATTTTTAAATAACACATTTGTAAAGTTTATGTAAATATAAAATCACTCACATGGAAGATGGTTTCGTTGATTCTAATTTGTACCTAATGATGCCGTTATGTGGCTTTTTAATCTCCAAGTTCAAGGTGTGGGTGAAGCCTGGAGCCGAACAATCTTTCCTGTATGGGAATCATATACTGAAATCTGGACTGGGGAGGATTACGGAGAACACTACACAGTACCAGGGCGTGGTGGTTTACTCCATGGCTGACGTTCCCCTGGTTGGTACTCATCGCATGATCACGCTCCTACCTGCTTCTAATATATGGAGCCGATTACATACTGTGAACATTTTTCAGGGTTTTGGAGTGGCTGCCAAGACGACCCAGGAGTGTCGGCGAGTGGACCCTATGTCGATAGTGGTGTTCCACCAAGCTGATGTGGGGGAATTTATTAGGAATGAAGATGCATTGACATAAATCACAATTTAAATAGTAAGCTCGCTCAACAGCCCCCTCCCACAAATCCTTCTATACATGCCATTTGTATTAAATCCTACTTGTGATGATTTGAGTCCATTTCCACAAATAGAGGCTATTTTTTTCCCCATTTACCTAACAGCAACTGAGGTGGTTTATTATAACAAAAAATTCCAAGGTTTCAAAGTGAACTTAATATTTAATAATGTATACAACTATACAAACATCAGCAACACACAATGTGTCAACATAAAAGCCAAAGTGAAAGCCATACAGCTTCAAAGCTGTGGAAAGAAAACAAAGGTTGTATTTCAATGTAAAAAAAAGAATGAAAACATTACAATATGAGGGCAATGGTGAATTGTTTTTAAGATTTGCTTAGAAAAGGCTTAAAAGTTGAAACGGCTCTGAACAACAACAAAAAAACTCAAACCAATTTTGCTTTTTTCATCGTTCTCCATCGGTCCTTCAGCTGGACATTTGTCCGGTCTTTAAAGGAGTAGTAATCCTGAATTTTGCACCATTGGCCTTCTCCAAATTTTTTCACACCTTTTATTAGTCTCTGGCTTTCCTCTTCTGTCCACTTCTGCAAAACAACAGGCAAATTATACGTATAGTATATGTAGACCTCTGCAAATGAAATACAGATCAACAAGTGTAAAAACTATATACAGCAGTATATTGAGACCTAAGTGACGTGAATCATCAATCAACACGACAAGTTGTCGTTGGGCTATTTTTGCTTCAGCTGGGCACTCTAAAGTGATACTGAAAACAAATTGCTTTACAACAATTAGCTGTTTAGCAGATAAAGAATACTTTCCAGTGTGCGTACATGCACATTATGATATCTATCATATTTTAATGACAAAACAGCTACTATACTGCTGTACTAATAGAGGCCTGTGCTCAAAGTACCCCAAAACATTTGTTGAGTCATCCATTGCAGTTAATAAATAACGTATATTACTTAGTAAAAAAAAAAAAAAATCATGAATCTGTGACTTGGGGGGGGGGGGGGGGGGGGGGATTTGTGAATATTTCCCTAACCCTAAAATGCTTGGTACTTGGTAATTAAGTAAATACTAGTCCTTCTCAAAAAATTAGCATGTTGTAATAAAAGTCATTTTCTGTAATGTACTGATAAGCAGACTTCCATATATTTTAGATTCATTGCACACAACTGAAGTAGTTCAAGACTTTTATTGTTTTAATATTGATGATTTTGGCAAAGAAGTCAAGAAAACCCAAAAATCCAAATCTAAAAAAAATAGCATATTTCATCTGGCCAATACAAAAAACTCAACCTTCAAGTAATTATATCAGCTATGCACTCAATACTTGGTCGGGAATCCTTTTGCAGAAATGACTGCTTCAATGCGGCGTGGCATGACACAGGCAATCAGCCTGTGGCACTGCTGAGGTGTTATGGAGACCCAGGATGCTTCGATAGCGGCCTTAAGCACATTCACAGTGTTGGGTCTGGTGTCTCTCAACTTCCTCTTCAGAATATCCCACAGATTCTCTATGGGGTTCAGGTCAGGAGAGTTGCCAGGCCAATTGAGCACAGTAATGCCATGGTCAGTAAACCATTTACCAGTGGTTTTGGCACTGTGAGCGGATGCCAGGTCGTGCTGAAGAATGAAATCTTCATCTCCATAAAGCTTTTCAGCAGAAGGAAGCATGAAGTGCTCCAATATCTCCTGATGGCTAGCTGCATTGACCCTGCCCTTGATAAAACACAGTAGACCAACACCAGCAGCTGACATGGCACCCCAGAACATCACTGACTGTGGGTACTTGACACTGGACTTCAGGCATTTTGGTATTTCCTTCTTCCCAGTCTTCCTCCAAACTCTGGCACCTTAATTTCTGAATGACATGCAAAATTTGCTTTCATCTGAAAAAAGTACTTGGGACCACTAAGCAACAGTCCAGTGCTGCTTCCCTGTAGCCCAGGTCAGGCGCTTCTGCCGCTGTTTCAGGTTCAAAAGTGGCTTGACCTGGGGAATGCGGCACATGTAGCCCATTTCCAGCACACGCCTGTGCATGGTGGCTCTGGATGTTTCTACTCCAGACTCAGTCCACTGTTTCTGCAGGTCCCCCAAGGTTTGGAATCGGCCCTTCGCCACAATCTTTCTCGGGGTGCGGTCGCCTCTTCTAGTTGTGCAGCGTTTCCTGCCACACTTTTTCCTTCCCACTGACTTTCCACTGAGGTGCCTTGATCCAGCACTCTGGGAACAGCCTATTTGCTCAGAAATTTCAGGGTCTTAGCCTGTTGCTTGAGGGTGTCAACGATGGCCTTCTGGACAGCAGTCAGGTCGGCAGCCATGCCCATGATTGCGGTTTTGAGTAATGAACCAGGCTGGGAGTTTTTAAAAGCCTCAGGAATCTTTCGCAGGGGTTTTGATTTAATTCGTTGATTCAGATGATTAGGTTAGTAGCTTCTTTAGCATTTCATGAAAGGGTAATTTTTTGAGACAGGGATTTTTGGTTTTTCTTGACTTTTTTGCCAAAATCATCAAGATTAAAACAATAAAAGGCTTGCACTACTTCATTTGTGTAATTAAAATATATGAAAGTAATTTTTATCAGTACATTACAGAAAATAATGAACTTTATAATATGCAAATTTTTTTGAGAAGGACCAGTATATGGCCTGACCACAACAAGTTAAACACAAAATACAATTATTCCAAGTAGTTCAATTAAAATGTGATAAGTGTAAATTATCATTTCATTTTGCATACTCCATAGCTAAAAGAAATTAAAAAAGTCAAGAATTTAGACTGATTTTGAATGCAGGAACTAGCAATCTAAAAACAAGGTTCCTACAATTTACATTCATTGAAATTTAGGACTTTTAAGAATACTTGGGAAACAATTTAATGCCAATTCCAGGGAAAATTCTAACCCCCCAAAAAGAACATTTCTCAGACAAGATCGCAAGCAGTGCAGTGCAATTTAACTAATTAAGACCTTGTGGGAAACCTGTGAAGTGTTTTAATGTCTTTAATATACAGTACATGTTTGTGCTATTTTCGTTAATGATGCAGATAAAGCTAATGTTTCGTTTAACATTTTTTTCATGCTTAAATGACAACACGCTAAAGACCCGTCTTGGATGACTAACGTAATGAGAGGGGCCAAGTTATTGAGTGCTTTGTATGTGAGATGGATGATTCTGAACTGTGTCCTGTGTGAAATGGGAAGCCAGTGCAATTTTGGGAGAACGGGGGTAATGTGATTCCTATAGGGCAGGTGTTAGGAACCTATGGCTTGCGAGCCAGATCTGGCTTGCAGACAAATCTTTATTTTTAAAAAAAAAAAAAATGTTTTTTTCGTTATACTCCTTTGCGCATTGCGCAAAACTGCGACTGTCACCGGTAATGTGCTGCTGTTGGGCAGTAATGAGCAGGTTTGACTTTTGCGGTGTATGTTAAGTTTTTAAATGATACCTAGGTTGCGGGAAGGTTCTCAATACCGGACAATTCTGTTTTTCAAGGGACGGTTGACAATCCTTCATGCAAGTGACAACATTTTGCCATGTCCATCTAACCCTGACACATCCTTATTTGTGTACTTTCGCTGACACCTAGTGGTGGGCATTCCATATAACACTGTCATCAAAATTCTTAAACAGTCTTATTCAAAACTGCAACAAACAGTTGCTAATATGGCGATGGAGACTCGAAAGGAGAACATGCCTTGGACATGGAATGGCAAAGATAATAGAACAGTGCTTTGTGTTCTCAAATCTGGAGCAATATCTTGGCTTTTAAAACAAAAAAAGTACACTATGTAAACACAGGTCGCATATGCAGGCAGCGACGTTTCAACTTAATAACTGGAAATTTGCGTTTTTTTTTTTTTTTTTTTTTTTAACCCAAAAATCACACATTAAACGAATTGCAAATCTTCACTTTGGAGTTTTAAAAAAAACTTTGTTTTTAATGCCCAAAATGTGCATTTTCATTTGGATGGCAAAACTGTAGAAAAAGTTCTTTTAGCGAAATAAATACCCTGCTACGTGTGGAGACGGCCTAAGACAAAAATTAAAAGGGCTGCTAAATGTATATAAGCATGGTTGTTTGTTTGTGGAAGCCCTTTTAATTTTTGTCTTCGTTTTTCGTGTCTTGCCCCGGTGATACACCAGGCGCGTCAGCAGAGCCGTTGCCAATGCGTCAGCGCACTGCTGACACTGGCTCCCAATTCCCACAAGATGCGTTTTACAAGCAGAGCGTCTGTGGAGCAGCTCGATTGGTTCGCTCGAGGATTGCATGATCGCGCGATAATAGCGGGTATTTCAAGATAACAAATACAACCATTTGCCTTTCAGACCCCGCGTGTTGATCAGCTTTCTAAAAAAGTAGAAAAAAATAAGTCCTGTGCTAAAGAGAAAAACAATTGCAATGAAAAAGATTTTAACATGTATTTTACAAATGAAATGCCTCAATGATTCATTTTTTTCTTATGAAAGGTTTTAAAAAGCTTTATCGATTAATTTTCTCAAATTAAAGCGCCATGCAGGAATTGATAAAATTAATTGCATATTACTTGGCTGGATCCAGCGTATTTTTGCACGAGTGACTTCCGGTCTGCCCGATTCTACCTAGTTCAATTGACGCAGGAGGATCACGTTTTCTTTTCTTTTCTTTTTTTTTTTTTTAAACCTGTCCTGTTCAGCTGTTTGACACAGAGAATGGAAGTCTAAGTGCGCGGGTTGTCTGAACAGTTTTAATGTTTCACATTGAGAGTCTGATATACTCCCATTGTGATCATTCAAAATACCTTTTTATTATGACAAAGCAGCGAACAGGAAGGGATTATGGGGGGGACAGAAGAAATGCAACACATACACAAACAACAAGAAATACATAGAACATCTAGACTAATTATTAATATGCTGGTGCCATCGTCAGCGAGATGTATTTCCGGTTTACACCATGTGGGGGCCTATTGGCCAGTGAGAGAGGGGGACGGGGGTGGGGGTGTCTATACGCTAAGTGATTGAAAGAGGTAGAGTGTACAGAAATCAGTTCTGTGATCTAGAACCCAGTAATCATGTGAATCTCTTATGAATGTAAGCCCGTTGGCGACCAACCCTACGCCGCCCCATCGCCAGTCCCGGCACCAGGGCCCCCAACCCGAGCATGCCCAACCGCATCCACCAGCACGCGAGCCCCACCGGACGCGCGGGAGCCAACCCAGGGGCACGGCCCCCACCCAGCTGGGACTGTTGAGTTTGATAAAATATTATGTTTCTTTTGGCAATGCCATTGTATTTCTGGATTTTAAAAAAATATATATTTAAAGGGGTATTGCCCAAAACGTTTCTGAAACGTGCGTTTCTTTGTGTACAGGGTGACCCAAAAAAAAGTTTACACTCAGTTGACTGCTTGTTTAAAAGCCATTGAAACATATCTAAATAGGTTGTCATGGTTAAGTGATACATTAAGGTCACTCAATGCAGCTGGTAATCTCTCGTCTCTACAATTCCTGTGCTTCTGCTGAAAATGAAGAAAACTTTTGCTGTACCTGAATTGCTGCGTGCCGGTCTGACACCTACTGAGACTGCAGCAAATCTGAGAATATCCAGATGTGCAGTCTACAAAGTTAAAAAGAAGCTGAAAGATACTGGAACAGCCTCATGAAAACCTGAGTCTGGAAGCGACGATCTGTGCGGACCAAAAAGTTGATTGACCAGGTGATATGTGGCCACCCCAGAGTCCAGATCTCAATCCCCTGGATTATAGCATATGGACAACTGTGGAGGACAGTGCCTGTAAGAAGCCACAAACTTCTGTGGCAGCCTGGGAGAGGTCCATTGTTAGATCTTGGGAAAAGATGACAGCATCCTACATAAAGAAGACCTGTCAAGCGTTCCGCAGGCGCCTGGAGGCTGTTGTGACACTTAAGGGAGGACACATTGAAAAATAGAGTGTACTGTACATGTTCTTTACAATAATGTATGATTTGTGATTCAATTCTAATTCTAAGCTGAATAAACATGGCATTTAAGTTGTATTATGGCAGTGTAAACTTTTTTTTGGGGTCACCCTGTACTGTCCCACTGCAAGCTAGCATTGTATGTCATCCAATAAAACTCAAGGTTTGGTCTTTTCTTGTTTTAATATGAAGTAATTTAATTCTTGGGATGTTTTAGTCTCCCAAGACACGTTTTTACCTTGTGAAAGTTTGGTCGTCATCATCATAAAAAAATTGTTGGCCGAAAAAATGTTATCTGCATCGTGGACGAAAACACCAATGCATAGTTTTTTTCTCAATTACTGGAATAAATATCTTTTTATACAGTCTTCTGATTTATTGATAGGTACCTAAATCGTGGAATGAACTTTACAAATGATTCTTTTATCTACTTTATACTGTAAAGTAGGGCTGTCCCAAACGACTAATTTTCTCCCGATTAGTCAGCAGACTATTTTCACGATTAGTCAACTAATCTTATAATTTTTTTAAAAAAATTATTTATTTATTTATTTTTTTACTAATTTAGCAATGAAATTTTTGTTGACGCTTATCAATTCACAAAAACATTTTGGAACACTTAAATTCTTTATTGAAGTACAAATAAACAGATAAATAACAATAATAAATCACAAATAAACAATGACTTCAAATGCTGATAGAATTAACTTGTGCAAAAGAATGGAATGTTAACAGATTCAGAACACTGACTTCTCCTTTCCAACATGATTCAAAACAATTCTTAAAAAAATACCTAGCATTAATATCATAGTCTACTGTAGTACTATATATAATAGTATTGTAATAATTATTCATTGCCAATCAGACTTTTAATAAAGTGTGTCGTTTTAAAGGTATTCTTAGTGAAGAATCTGAAGTATGTGGGATTAACTCCAGAAATCGTTATTTATATGACGAACATGACATGCTTTTATTTTGAAATGCTCACCGGAAGTACGTTCGCTAAACCGCTAATTTAAGCTTTACACTCCGCAAAAAAGCACTTTTTGTGATTGCATGTGGTGTCAGTAATAGATTTTTTTCCTTTTGCAAATGCTGTTAACCAGCGATTTTTCATGTTTGAAGTGTCACCTTTTAACTGCAAGTTTTGGAGAAAGCTGCCTGTTTTATAGCCGGCTAAAGTAGGTCGTCTTTTTCCCTCATTCACCTCAATGTAGCAATGCTAACGTATATAGTGTTTGATATAGATGTGTTTTCTTATTTTGTATGTCTGAACTTTAATTCTACAGCATGTTGATGAGAGAAAAGAACTGGAGTCTCAGATGCCATCTGCCCGCACGCACAAATGGACGCACGCACGCACGCGCAGCGATAAAACGCAGCCGTGAAAATGACCGCCCTCATTTTTATTTACCATGCGATATATGGACTCATTGCATATCGCGACAGGCTTAGCAACTTTAATAATACATGTCATTAGTTAGTTATATGGACTTACAATCTCCTGTCGTTATCATTCACAGCCGACGTGCAGCCAAGCTTGGCATTGAAGAGACAGAACACAACAGTGTACTCTCCTTTGTTTCTTTAACAATAAATCAATGTTTTGGACTCTCTGGTGCGCTTTTTTTTTTTGGCTTTGTGTCGCTTTCCCCGCTTGCATACCAAGCGTCCGACATTCTGAACTTTCCACGCATATATATTTTTTAACCCTTCATTAACCGTCGACGGGATGTTGTGCAGGTCGACGGATGTACGTCATCAATGACGTCGACTATGTCGACTAGTCGGGACAGCTCTACTGTAAAGTACAGCAGGGGTTAATCCAGACTTGATGTGATTTATATAAATATGGTATTATATACATTATATATTTATATTTATTAAGAACTAAAATCTAGGTAGGGATGTCCCGATCGCATATTTTTGCACCCGAGTCAGAGTCACTTGATCCTGAGAATCTGTCGATACAGAGTCCTGATCCGATACCGAAAAAAAAGGTATTATTTATAACAAAAGTTCCAAACATGACAGTACTGTAATGTTTACAGTACTACCTCTTTCGCTTTTTCTGGGAGTGTTGCGGAGTATAAAACGTATACATTCTTGTTCCTTTTAGCAATGCCATTTTATTTCTGGATTATTTTGTTCCTTTTTAGCCCTTAAAAAAATCATTTTTATATAAAATAAATAAATGTAAACCCAATCCTTTTCACCCGATCCTCTGAAAAATTGCCCGATTGGCCCGATTTTCGATCACGTGATCGGATCAGAGACGTCCCTAATTTTAGATACTTTTAAACAAAAACACTTACCCTCTTCCTCTGGCCTGAAAATGAGGTCCTGTCAGAAGATACTGAAAATACACACACACACACACACAAACACATCCAAAATCAATAGGGCAGAATAATGTGGCAATGACTTTTTTTTTTTTTTTACCTGTTGAAACATTCTCTTCTTCATCAGTCCAAGAAACCGTGGTCTCTTTGGCATTGTTAAAGAGAGTCTTCCTGTTAACAAAAAACACTATGCTAAATTAGAAGCAAGGAGGTGTGTGCCAAAGAAATGGTTCTCTGCTGAAAACTACCAACCATTTGGAGATTTGCTTCTTAGGAGTGGAACTCTTTGGAGCGGCGCAATTTTGAGGGGAACGAACTTGAGCATCCATAGATGGTGATGTGTCCAGTGCCCTATCCGTAACCAAGACTCCATCTTTACTCCTCGAAAACCTGCAACAACAGAATTCCAACTACATTAGTACTTTGAGAGGGGAAAAAAATCTGCTGAAGCAGCCAAATTCAAAGCACGGTAGCATCACCATTCCCATTACATATGAAATAAGTTATCACTAAATTCCTTTTCTGACCTCTTGAGCCCAAAATTTAATCAGCTCCGTTTCATGAAATCCTACATGTGATAACAACCTTTTTCAATTCTGAGTTATCACAAAATTACTTTTTAGACCTCTTTATCCCCAAAATTTAAAAACCTCTTCTATTTCATAATACAAAAATATTCCTGTAAATTGGATAATCCCTTTATCTGTTCTTGAAATATCGTGAAATTCCTTTTCTGATTTCTGTGACCTTTGACCTCGTTACCCTATATTTAATCACCTCTTCCATTTCATATTATAAACATACACGTTAAGTTTGAAAATCCCTTTATTTGTTCTTGTGTAATCACAATAAACTCTTCCATTTTATATGACACACACATCCTGCAAGTTTAATAATCCCTTTATTTAATCTTGAGTTATCCTGAAAAACATAAAAACTCTGTGAACATTGATCTCATTACCTCAAAATGTAATCCCAACTTTCGTCCCCTTTCATAAACATCCTACAAGTTTGATAATACTCCCTTTATAGGTTTTTTAGTTATGTTGAACAAACATAAAAATAAACTAGGGATGTCCCGATCTGATCTCGTAAAATCGGGCCGATCGCACCATTTTTTGGAGGATCGGGATAGGGTGAAAATGATCGTCTTTATTAAAGATGCACCGATACCGATACTGGTATCGGTAGGGGGCGCCGATCCAGCCCGAAATGGTGGTATCGGTGAGTACCAACAAAGACGGCGCCGATACCATTTACCGGTCCAATATTATAACATTTGACCGCAGCCTTTTTTTTTTCCTCCTGGCGCTCACTACACTCTGTCTCTGTGTTGTGTGATGACACGTGAACATCAAGCAGCTATCGCTATTGGCCTGCTCCAGACCAATGAGAGCGGGCTAATAGCCACTCCTAACCAATCACAAGGCAGCTTTTTCATATGGAGGAAACACAAACCAGGAGTAATGGCGGCGGTCGGGAAGTATTTCAAAATAGAAATCCCGTCGATTAAAATCAATGACTGCATGCAAGATTTGCGGCCTGAAAGTTTCGAGATGTGGAGTTAAATTGGCCAATTTCAATACCTCGAACCTGATAAAACATTTGAAGACGAAATGTGAACGAACACAACGAGTTTGAGCGTGCAAGAGGAGGAGTGGTATCCAGAAGAAAGGCGCTGGACCGGAGCAACAATCTCTGGTCAGTTCACTACGTCTACTTTTCAAATACCTTTGAGATCACCCGTGCTTAAATGCTGCGCTGATGAGATTGGATTCAGGTGCGACGTCAGGAAAGCCCCCATGACCAGACCAGCAACAAGACACAATCTAACCAGCAGCAGAATGTGCCAATAATATCATGAAAGTTGCACTGTTTGGCCTTTGAGAGGTTTAAAAAGGTTTATTCAGTTCATTCTGAGTTTATTATTATGAATTTATTTTTACTTTCTTACTGTTGGGCTAGCATTATACATGTTTTATTAATTTCATAAATGTAGCACTATTTTGGCCTTTGAGAGCCAAAGGTTTATTCAACTATTGTCTTCTAGGGTTTAGTAGACTATTCACTTTGTGCTGGTCTTTTTCCTATTTTGCAAAGGTAAGCTACAGCCTGACTAAGCCTTGATAGCAATGATTTCACATCCAATTATGTAGCTCTTTGGGAAAAAAAGAAGAAGAAAAAAAAAAGTTTATATATATAAACGGGGTGGTATCGGTATCGGCCGATACTGCACAGCCAGGTATCGGTATCAGGGCCAAAAAATTGGTATCGGTGCAACACTAGTGTTTATAATTGAAAAAATATATTTATGTTTTTCTGTTTCATGTTCGTACAGCCTCTCACCCTCCCTACTCCTGCTTTTCTTGCTCACTAGAGCAGCTGGCTTGGTACTTAAAGTTAAGGATGATGGACAGGTTTTTAGTTTCTTGGTCACCAGCAATGTTCCCGCTAAGATGTGAGCGCGCGCAATTGCGCACTGCTTGCACATGCTCAGCGTACAAGAAAATCTATGCAGTGCACAAAATAAAATTAAACATGAACTTATTATAACGTCAATAAAACTACTGTCTGTCAGCGTTCGTTACGGCAATGCGACGCGCCTATTGGTGCGTTCGATACGGCAACGCAACATTCCTATTGGTGCATTCGATACGACAACACCATGCTGCCATTGGTGGAGAAAAGTTAACTTGACTCCCGTGCTGATTTACTAAAACATTCCGCAACATTCAGCTGCCAATCTTTGCAAGTGCTACAGTAATAATTATTAACTAATTTTAAGAACTGATATAAACTAGTTAATTAGACCAACAATTTGCAACATTCTGCAACGTAACTCAATGAGCGACAGGTGTCTAGCCAATAATATGATACAGTTCACTTCACTTGTGCAATGCAGCCAATCGTAGCATTGACAGTGTTGTGCATAAGTGCCCTGCCCATACGGCCCATGCAAGTTAGCAAGCCAACAACAGCGCAGCGGAGTCAGGAGACGCAATAACGAAAGAAACGAGCAGTAATACTACACTCATCAAGCCAATGTAAAAAAGAAATAATGTTCTTTAAAGTGCGTACGACAGGATAAAAAAAGTCAAATACCATTATTATGTGAATTATATTTTTAGACGATTCGACCATATACAACAATTTGGCAAAGCGCAGATGACGATAAATTTGTGTTTTAATCCGCAGTCTAGCCACGCCTACCATTATTAGGGCTCTAGCGTCCCCAACAGGTGGATGACGTCAGCGGGAGAACGGTTTCATCTGATTTAGTATGTAGCCCATTCAGGGGGAATTATTCATAACGGGGAAAACGCGACAAAGAGAGCCTCAAAATGTCTTTTTTTTCAGTCTCTCAACTCCAATTTTTTTAAAGGATATTCTTTTCATCGAAGTATTTTTCCCAATTGCATGACAAATAACAATCTTGTGCTGAATGGAATAGGAAATAATAAAAATGCATTTATTTAGTACGACATGGCAAAATTACTCCATAATGGTCAAAACTATTGACTTCACCTTTACTGTTGCACCTCCCGAACGCTATATTATACAGCCTTAGTTAGCCGTGGTGACATTTCCCGTCACAGCGCCCTCTTTCTCAACTTGAGACCGGAGCCAGAAGTCACTCATTTTCATGGCGCGGGATTCAAAAAACTAAATAAATATAGCGATCGCTTCCACACACATTCAAGCGGTCCATTTCATTCAGGAGCATAAAATACAGCGGAAAATATGAAAACAACATGCTTTTTGCTGTCGTAGGCACTTTAAAATGGAATGGCTGTCAGAAGATGTGAAAACAGAAGAACAAGCGGTGGAACTGAGTGAGACTTTTTTTCAGTTTTTTTTTTAATTGTCCTGTATACACTGTACATTTATAACATAATGTGATAATTCTTATTAATTCTAGTCAAATATTTTTCTCCATCTTGTTTTGAATGTTAAAGACTAACTGATTAATGCGTCAGATTATTCCACTCACTTTAAGTAAGTATTACTATTTGTTCTTATAAAGTCCATTCGTCTAAGATGGTCATGTTTTACCTAAATTAAGAAAATATGCTTTTAAATAATGTTTTGAATAATATTCTTGAATTTAACATTTCTGACCTTTCAAAGCTTTTTAAAGATTAAATATACTAATATATTGCTTAAAATAAGCCTTTTAAGCTTGTTTTCAGCTAGCTATTTTTCTTATTTCAAGAAATCTGAGTAAAATTTACTTGAAGCACTGGCAGATAATATCACTTATTTCTAGATTTACACTGAAAACAAGGGAATTTTATTAATTTGAGGGAGGTGAATAGGAATCTTGAGTGTCCTTATTGTCTCAACAGTTTTCTGCCACACCAGTGATATCAGTCATGCGGTGCGTTCAGGTACAGCACACATCCGCCACAATAGAACCCGATTCGTTACGTTATTAAAGGAATTATTATTATTGTATTAAAATTCCGAATTTTATTTATAATGTATTTGATTTGCTATGTGTATTTGCCATTTGTAATAATACCTGTGGTATTTAATAAGGATTTAGTGTAGAATTAAATGACGTATTCTTATGGGAAAATCCTGCTCGACATACAATCATTGCAACTTACAAACAAGGTCCTGGAACGAATTAACTCCGTATGTAGAGGTACCACTGTATATATATTGTTTTACTTTTTAAGGGCTGTAAAGTGACAAAATAATTCAGAAATATAATGGCATTGTCCAAAGATACAAAAATATATACGTTTTATACTCCGCAACACTCCCGGAAAAAGCGGAAGAGGAAGCACTGTAAAAAGTACAGTACTGTAACATGTTTGGAACTTTTGTTCAAACACAAAACAAACACAACATTTTTTTCCCCCGGTATCGGATCGGGACTATCGGCATATTGGCAAAATCAGGTGACTCGGGTTGAAAAATATGTGATCGGGACATCCCTGAAAATAAACCTCTAAGACCTTCGATCTCATTACCCCAACATTTAATTACTTCTTTTATTTCATATCAAAACCTATCCTGCAAGTATGGTGATCCTTTTATTCACTCTTGAGTTATCTTGAACACACATACACTGCTGGCCAAAAGTATTGGAACCCCTGCAATTCTGTCAGATAATGCTCAGTTTCTCCCAGAAAATGATTGCAATTACAAATGCTTTAGTAGTAATATCTGCATTTATTTTGTTTGTAATGAAAAAACACAAAAGAGAATGGAAAAAAAATAATATCATTTTACACAAAATTCCAAAGATGGGCAGACAAAAGTATTGGCACCCTTTGAAAAATCTCGTGATGCTTCTCTAATTTGTGTAATAAACAGCACCTGTTACATACCTGTGGTACATAACAAGTGGTGAGTATAACTCAATCACACTTGCTGCCAGTTAAAATAGATTAAAGTTGACTCAACCTCTGCCCTTTGTCCTTGTGTGTACCTCATTGAGCATGGAGAAGAAAGAAGACCAAGGACTTGAGAAGCAAAATTGTGAGGAAGCATGGGCAATCTCAAGGCTTCAAGTCCATCTCCAAAGACCTGAATGTTCCTGTATCTACCGTGCGCAGTGTCATCAATAAGTGTAAAGCCCATGGCACTGTGGCTAACCTCCCTAGATATAGACGGAAAAGAAAAATTGACGAGAGATTTCAACGAAAGATTGTGCTGATGGCGGATAAAGAACCTCGACGAACATCCAAACAAGTTCAAGCTGTCCTGCAATCCGAGGGTACAACAGTGTCAACCCGTACTATCAGTCAGCATCTGAATAAAAAGGGACTCTATGGTAGGATACCCAGGAAGACCCCACTTCTGACCCAGAGACATAAAAAAAGCCAGGCTGGAGTTTGCCAAAACCTACCTGAGAAAACCAAAAACGTTTTAGAAGAATGCATCCTTCAAATCTCAAAGACCTGGAGCAGTTGGCCAAAGAAGAATGGTCTAAAATTCCATCAGAGCATTGTAAGAAACTCATTGATGGAGACCGGAAGCGGTTGTTCGCAATTATTTTGACCAAAGTTTGTGCTACCAAGTATTAGGCTGAGGGTGCCAATACTTATGTCCGGCCCATTTTTGAAGTTTTGTGTAAAATGATAATAATTTAAATTTTTTTTGGTTATTCTTTTCCGTTTTTGTCATTGCAAGAAAAATTAATGAACCTATTACTACCAAAGCATTTGTAATTGCAATCATTTTCTGGGATGAATTGAGCATTATGTGACAGAATTGCAGGGGTGCCAATACTTTTGGCCAGCAGAATACACTGAAACAGCCAGACAGACATACGGAACTGAATACATAACCTCCACTTCTTTAGATTTCACCTTCTGGCAGAGGTAATAAAGCCTCACATTATGAAAGACTAATCAAGAGCAAAATTTGCACTTACTGGTTGGAAGCTCTGTTGGAACGCTGTTCTTCCGGAGTTTCATTGTTAACTGGAGAACTCGGAATAACATGGGCACTGTCTGATGATTCTTCGGATTCACTGCCGATTCTGCATGCCAACCAACGGAAAACAGACAAAAATATGTAATGAGGAATACATATGAAATGAAACTATACCGTAAGAAGCCTTTGCACTTACCCATTTGGCAAAGCCTCCTTATGAGGTGTTCTTAGAGAGACTTCATTGATTGCTGGTGAGCTACAGGATTGTTCCTCATGTTGCGGAGGAGGAGTTGTCTCAACATCATCAGGGGAAGATCTAGAAGCCATAAAATGTTGAAAAAAGATCCTTTCACTAATTTACTCCAACATAATAATTGCAGGATACAATAAATTATGAATATTGCCATGATCAGGGATGGACATTTAAAATGCAATTTAGTATCTGAAGACTTTATTTAGAAACCTTTGGAGTTTACTTTCAAATTCTGTATTTTCTATGACATAGTATAAAACAAGGGTGACAGCCAGCCCTCCCAGTTTAAATCAATTTTATACCCATAGCTGTCGATGGCAGTGAATTAGTTAATACCATAATATACCTTTTCCTGATACTGAGCGGAATTTTAAGATTCATCTTCACATGCTAGAGTAAACTATTGTGTTTTTCTTTGAAGGTGACACGACACCAAAATTGATTGATCTTTTTTTCAAGTTTCTGTTTCCACTTTAATTGACCGGTTGCATTCGTCATTTCAAATCTTCATTTCTAATGGCCATTTCCAGTAGGAGCAAGCCACGCTGAGCAAACTGATATACCTTTTCTGTGTGGCTAATTGAATTCTCCTCAGCTGGGGTGCTTCAGTGTCAGTGTGAGGGGTTTCACAAGTTCCATTTTGTAACTCCTCCGCTCTGACTGTAGTCTCCACCTCCTGGGACAAACCCAATGAGCTCTCCTGGCTGTCCGGATCCATCACCATCTTGGCCATTTTGTTACTTTTCCGTTTCCTCACCGAGGCTCTCATATCTTCCCTGGCTCTGTTTTGTGGTGAACGGTTCTTGGAATGAGGTTTGTTTGGTAGGGGTTTGGTAGGAGTGGGCGGGACATACTGATTGGAGCTTTCAGAGTTTTCCTCAAAAAGCTCTTCGGTTTCTGAGTTTTCATCTGTATCCTCTGTCTCAAGAAATGAGACAGTGATTTCTTTTTTAACTTCTTCCTCTAGTTCAGAGAACGGTATTGTGATGCGATCAGCTACTGCCAAAGCCTGGTAGGCTATCTTCAGTCTCTTTTTTGGAATAATTGGATCGTCACTAAAAAATTGCAGAAGAATTTGGTGTCAGTAAATACTTGGGACATTGAAATCTGTATGCAAGAGAGGATGTTACGTAAATGCAGCGGTAACATTCTAATTACAGTAAATATAAATTCATTCATCTACTTTACCGCTTATTTTCACAAGATACGCGAGGGTGCTGGAGCCCATCCCAGCTTACTATGAACAGGAGGCGGGGTACACCCTGAACTGTTTGCCAGCCAAACGCAGTACAGTAAGTATTTATATATACAAATAGGTTCTAGAGTTAGGAATAGAAATCAACAAAATTGAAATCGACCAGAACATTATGGTTGGACACCAATTTGTTCTGGCTTTGCACAGGTGTCCGCTGATAACTGTTTTTAAGGTACACCTGCTAAAATACTACATAAGAGAAGAACTTACAGTGGTCACAGAAATAGCTTTAAATTAGGGATGTGCTTGATCTGATCACGTGATCGGAAATCGGGCCGATAGCAACATTTTTCAGGGGATTGGAATCAGATGAAAAAAATCGGGTTTTTAATTTAAAAGATATATATTTGTTTTTTTTTCTGCTTCATGCTAGTACAGCCTCTCTCCCTCCTGCTGCTTTTTTTGGTCAGCTGTGCAGCTGGAGTTTACTAGTTAAACATTGATTAACAGGTTTGTACCTTTGATCTTGCCAGAGAAGCTTGGTAGCTCTACCACCAAAGGCATAAATCTGTCAATCATCGTTTAGCTTGTTACACATTCGCGACAATGGGCTGTGGAAACTCATTGTGTAAGTGAGAGGCTGTTCTCGGTACTGTGAGCAGATTTGAGTGAAAAAGCATTTTTCTACGTTGTTCTTGTTTGAAAAAAAAAAAAAATTTTTTTTCCAATATCGAATCGGGACACGGTACCAGCATATTCTCAAAACAAGGTGACTCGGATGCGAAAAATGTGACCGGGACACCCCTATTTTAAATATGTATTTATAGAAATATTTATGAAAAAGAACCAGTGCAAATCTGACCTTGCTTTTGAATTGCCAACAGAATAATTTTAAAAGTCTAACTCATAAAGGCCCCGACAAGAAATAAGCCACCGTTAACTTATGATTTTGTGAAATGATTGCAATCAAACAGTTTTTGTAACTTTCAGACTTCTGCCAACTTTTGCCAATTAAGGATATATTTCATAATGATACCTATAAATGTAAGAGCTATAAAACTAAGGTTATCATACCATCAGAAACTGATTCTGTCCTATACCCACTCTTTCGACATTATTGCTTTCTAGTTTCCGCCGTGGCGGCACGATGGCAAAGTGGTGACCACACCCGCATAACATTTCTGAGATCAAGGGTTCAATCAATACTACATAATCTGAGCTCTACATACTACATTGATCTGCGATCAAGGGTATAATCCCGGGCTTCGTCCTTCCTGTGTGGAGTTTGCAAGTTCTCCCAGTGCTTGCATGGGTTTTCTCCGGGTACTCTGGTTTCCCCCCACATCCACAAAAACATGCATGGTAGGTTGATCGAACAAAACTAAACTGTCCCTAGGTCTGAGTGTATGCGCGAATGGTTGTCAGTCTCCTTCTGCCCTGCAATTGGCTGGCAACCCTGCCTACGTACTGCCCATAGTTAGCTTGGATTGGCTCAAGCACCCCTGTGACCCTCGTGAGGATACAGTGCTGTAACGGCTTGGAAAATGAATTAATGAATGAGTTTCTACAACACTCAAATGATCTATAAACCTACCATATGAGCGGCTGAGCGTGTCCTTGTGCATTAAGCGGATTGGAGGGGTAACATTCCTCCGTATCATCGCTGGTCATGCTCTCTTTGCGTCGTCTTTTGATTCGATTGATTACGTTTTTTGCAGTCTGGTACATGGATAGAAATCAAACTAATTAAATAATTGATTAAATAACTATATTTTATCACTGGGAAAAAAAAAAAAAAAAAAAGAAAAAAAAAGAAAAAAAAAAAAAAGAAAAAAGAAATTGATTCTTTTTGATCAACACACAGGTGGGCATGCAATGTAAACATACAACAACAACAAAAAAAAGATTATTTGCTGTAAGAACTACATCATGCTCCAGAGCTTTTGCAGACCAAATACAAAATGACAATAATGTGCTTAAATGTGTTTCAATGCTTCTTACACAACACATAACAGATCCTATGTCATACCTCATGAAGAAGGGGATCAGAGCATGGACAAAATTTCACGCAAAAGGCAGAAATCTCCTCCTTCAACTGTTTGAAGTTTATTTCCTCAATAACTTTATGATTATTGGTCCTCCTATTGATGAGATCCATGTATATTTCTTTCTAGGGGGCAAAACACAATTTTTTTCCCCTTATGTTGCCATGTGTTAAAAAGAGTGTCATTGCTATAGCATAGTTAGTGGTTATCTTCTAATTCATGAAATACAAAAGAGAAATAAGCGCTAGTACAAACATGTCGCTGTTTGAAAAGGGGACTCTACTCACCTTGGCAGTCATTGCTTTGGGAAAATTACATAGGGCCTCTTCTGCTTTGCTAAACATATTGTCCTTAATGAAAAGCTTCACAATCTGAAGATGGGGAAAAAACATATTCTTAATGAAAAGCTTCACAATCTGAAGATGGGGAAAAAACATTCTTAATGAAAAGCTTCACAATCTGAAGATGGGGAAAAAACACATTCTAAGGTTTGGGCAACCTGGGACAGTATACAGTAGGGATTAGAGGAGGTAATCTTTGGGCACCTAACGATTTGATTACGATTCAGAGGCTCCGATTCGATGATAAATCGATTATTGATGCACCCCCAGCCCCCGCTTTTAATGTTTTGTACATAAGTTCCAAAATTGTTCAAAAATCCTCTCAGGCTAAACCAAACTACTATTTCAGTATCAAGTTAACTCTTAAGTCGCAGGACGCGCCCGCGCTTCCTCACGCATGTAGTCTTTGATGCCCCCTCACGTTTTAATTACGTCACGTTTGAAAGTGTGGAAGTTGAGGTTTACTCTCGTTTTTATTTTAAGTCAATCGACCAAGTAAAACGTGAGATGCCGCCATTTAAGTTCATTCATTCATTCATTTTCCATGCCGATTTTTCCTCACGAGGGTCGCGGAGGTGCTGGAGCCTATCCCAGTTAACTACGAGCAGTAGGCAGGGTACATTTAAGTTTTATAGTTTTATTGTCCTCTCAAATAAACATTAAAATGCTGCATGGATCATTTGTTTATGTCCATATTTCCATCATTTCTTGTCCTTTTTCAAAACCGAAGGCGCCATATATCCAAGGAGCCCTTCTGACATCACAATGGAAGCAGACAATGCGACTATTATAAATATACTGCCGAGCCTGATCGAGGATTCACCGAACCAGAGGGAGGAAGAGAGAGTAGCAAATGTCGATCAACTTTGTGACGGAGGGGGGAGATTATACAGGTTGCGAGCGGCGATAGACTTTGTGAATGAATCGAAAACTAAATTTAGCGCAAGCATTTGGGCTTTTTCATCAACTCCAGGAAGAGGATGGACAAATTCGTCATCGTCTTCTTCGGATGAGCCGCGAGTGAAGAGAGTGATGGATTTGAACACGTGGGTGACGCCAACGACGAGTAAAGGTAAGACAACTTGCTGTACTTTTGATGCCGTAACAAAAAAAAAATCTTTTGAAGCTGTTACTTTTGATGCTATACAACTGTATGTGTGTTTGTATATGTAATAATAAAATGTGCACATTAGATCACAGTCATTTGTGTAGTATGTTGTATCTCTTGTATCAGTGGGGCAAATAAGTATTTAGTCAACCACCAATTGTGCAAGTTCTCCTACTTGAAAAGATTAGAGAGGCCTGTAATTGTCAACATGAGTAAACCTCAACAATTAGAGACAGAATGTGGAAATAAAAGAAAATCACATTGTTTGATTTTTAAAGAACTTATTTCCAAATTAGAGTGGAAAATAAGTTTTTGGTCACCTACAAACAAGCAAGATTTCTGGCTGTCAAAGAGGTCTAACTTCTTCTAACGAGGTCTAACGAGAATCCACTCGTTAACTGTATTAATTGCGCCTGTTTTAACTCATTATCTGTATAAAAGACACCTGTCCCCAACTTTTAGTCAGTCACACTCCAAACTCCACTATGGCCAAGACCAAAGAGCTGTCGAAGGACACCAGAGACAAAATTGTAGACCTCCAGGCTGGGAAGACTGAATCTGCAATAGGTAAAATGCTTGGTGTAAAGAAATCAACTGTGGGAGCAATTATTAGAAAATGGAAGACATACAAGACCACTGATAATCTCCCTCGATCTGGAGCTCCATGCAATATCTCACCCCGTGGCGTTAAATTGATTACAAGAACGGTGAGCAAAAATCCCATAACCACACGGGAGGACCAAGTGAATGACCTACATAGAGCTGGGACCAGGGGTCGCGTTAACCGAATATTTTCCGTCGTTGACCTTTTTTTTTTTTTAAAACGGTGACGGAAAAAACTGAAGTCCATCTGTCATTTTGACAGGTTGCAATTCACACCCCAGACCACAGGGTGGCGAGTGAGCATATTAATTAGCTATTGTCTCTCTTGATGCATGACATCATTGGCCTTACTCGGAAAAATGGCAAGGCAACTGAGTGTCCGAAGTTTCTTCAAAAAGCCCCAAAACGACGATGGTGTTGATAAAAGAGGTGAAAAAAGAGGGACTGCACAAGCGGGCACGCAATTCACTGCGTTCAGGCCACAGCAGGTGAACTGTTAATTTCATTGTTCGATATGTAGCCTACCTACTGGGGCCACAGTCAGCTGTTTTTGTCACTGCGGAGAAAAAGTTACATATTTATCTGCTTGATGTTTGATGGCACGGTGTGGATTCTCTGTTAAGCTTGTTCGGACAGAATATTAATTTAAAATGAATGAAAACTAAATACTATTGAATATGTTGAAGCGGTATGCAATGTTAAGAGTCTTGTTAGCTCGAATTGCTGTGTCCAGCCGCTGTAGCTATGCTGCTCTCTGTGAACTCTCTATTCAAGCCGGAACGCGCGCGGCTCTTAAGTGTCTCTGTCACGTGACTGTGTCGTAGCCGGTAACGCGCTCGGCCAAATGGACACACAAGTACGGAAAGTGAATTATGCTAAACAAAGGGTCACCACAATGTCATTATTATCATTTTAAAAATTTAAGTGACGGGTAAAAATAGATTATGACCGGATTTTTATGACCCTGTCAGTCAAAATGACAGACAACGAAAAAGTGTAGCGCAACCTCTGGCTGGGACATCAGTAACAAAGGCTACTATCAGTAACACGATGCGCCGCCAGGGACTCAAATCCTGCACTGCCAGAAGTGTCCCCCTGCTGAAGCCAGTACACGTCGAGGCCCATCTGCGGTTCGCTAGAGAGCATTTGGATGATCCAGAAGAGGACTGGGAGAATGTGTTATGGTCAGATGAAACCAAAATAGAACTTTTTGGTAGAAACGCAGGTTCTCGTGTTTAGAGGAGAAAGAATACTGAATTGCATCCGAAGAACACCATACCCATTGTGAAGCATGGGGGTGGAAACATCACGCTTTGGGGCTTTTTTTCTGCAAAGGGACCAGGACGACTGCCATGTATCGAAAAGGTTTTGAGTGAAAATCTCCTTCCATCAGCAAGGGCATTGAAGATGAGACGTGGCTGGGTCATTCAGCATGACAAAGATCCCAAATACACAGCCAGGGCAACAAAGGAGTGGCTTCGTAAGAAGCATTTCAAGGTCCTGGAGTGGCCTAGCCATTATCCAGATCTCAACCCCATAGAAAATCTGTGGCGGGAGTTGAAAGTCCGTGTTCCCCAACGACAGCCCCAAAACATCACTGTTCTAGAGGAGATCTGCATGGAGGAATGGGCCAAAATACCAGCAACAGTGTGTGAAAAGCTTGTGAAGAGTTATAGAAAACGTTTGGCCTCCGTTATTGCCAACAAAGAGTACATAACAAAGTATTGAGATGAACTTTTGGTATTGACCAAATACTTATTTTCCACCATGATTTGCAAATAAATTCTTTAAAAATCAAACAATGTGATTTTCTGTTTTTTTCCCCCACATTCTGTCTCTCATGGTTGAGGTTTACCCATGTTGACAATTACAGGCCTCTCTAATATTTTCAAGTGGGAGAACTTGCACAATTAGTGGTTGACTAAATACTTATTTGCCCCACTGTATATTGCAATGCTAATTTTTTCCAATATCGTTCAGACCTAATTTATATCTATATTCCCCCCCCCCCCCCCTTTTTAAGTGCTAAAAAGTAACAAAATAATCCAGAAATACAATGGCATTGCCAAAAAATACAAAAATAAAACACTCCAGGAAATAGCAGAAGTACTGTAAAAAGTACAGTGCTGTAACACGTTTGGAATTTTTGTTAGAATAACAAACAAAAAAACCCTTATCGGTATCGGATCGGGACTATATCGGCAGATTCTCAAAATCAGGTGACTCGATGCAAAAATACACGATCGGTACATCTCTAGTCTACACATATAAAGTATCTGCATGTATATAAATTTAAAAGTTTGTCATATACACATACCATCTCCTTGACAGAGTTGCACACTTTTTTCAAATCCTCTTGTGGAATATTACTTCCTTCATACATACTTTCCAGCTGCTGAAGGGCTGATTCCAAAGGGGATATTGGGTCATTGTTTTCAAATGTCATATCTGTAATGACAAATAGAAATAATTATAATAGACTTGTGTCACAATCTAAGCAAGGTAAATACACATCGAACGTTAACCTTTCTACTTCCAAAGTCTCAACAAAAAAATATTTTGAGATTCGTGTTGTTCTTATGAATGCACAATGATCATCTTAATTCATTCAAAATAAAATATTTAAAAATATCTTTTTTAAGTTGAGAAAACACAACAGCAATTTTGGTGTTTTCTGACATGTAAGGGACGAAAACATGAATTCAATCGGACTCAATTCACGTTTCAGCCTTCTGCAATGTCAATTTCAAACAATACTGTTTTTAAAAAAGGGACATAAATTAAAGGTTTTTTTTCTATCAATTTAATAGTTAAGAGGTCGATTATTGGCGAAATTTGACGTATATTGGTATCTACCTTTTTTAAAAAAATCTGACTGGCCGATAAGGAAAAATCAGTTTAAAACTGGGTTATTTTGGCTCAGATGCAGCCATGCCTTTCTCACCTGCATTCCGTCTCCTAGACTAGTATTCAACCCTTCCTCTGATTGGTTAAATGGTAATGGTAAATGCACTTACACTAGTATTGCACCTTTCCACCTTTTATGGCCTTCAACGCACTTTACACTTTATCCTCATCTACAGCGAGGAACAGAAGTATTTGCACCCCTTGTGATTTTGCAAGTTCACCCACTTAGAAAATAGGTAGAGGTCTGAAATGTTAATCATAGATGATTTTTTCTTCATAGAGACACTCTAAAAAAAATCCAGAAATCACAATAGAAAAAAATAACGTATTTGTAATTTGCTAGTGTTCATAAGTATTTATACCCCTGAGAATCAGCAATAATTATGACACTCAAAGAGTTGTCATTCTACCTTAAAAAAGTCCACCTTTACCCCATGAGTAACCACCCATCCACCACCTGTTTGAGCTCATTTTTGTTACTTGCGCACCCAACAGTCAGTTATAATCAAACTGCTACCAAGGGCAAAACCAGAGAGCTTTCGAAAGACACCAAAGAAAAAAACGTTGAGCTCCACAAAGCTGGAAAAGGCTATGGAACAATTGGAAAGCAGCTTGGTGAGAATAAATTAACAGTTGCAACAATTGTTAGAAAATGGAAAAGGCTAAACATGACTGATAATCTGACTCAGACTGGGGCTCCATGTAAAATCTCTCCACGTGGGGCTTCACTCATGATGAGAAAAGTGAGGGCTCAGCCTAGAACAACACAGCAGGATCTGGTCAATGACCTGAAGAGAGCTGGATGCAGTTTCAAAGGTCACTGTCAGTAGTACACTACGGTGCAATGATTTAAAATCATGCATTGTTCAGAAGGTTCCCCTGTTGAAGCCAGTACATGTGAAGGCCAATCTCTGGATGGCGCTGAAACTTCCTGTTTCTCAACGACAGCCCCAAAACCTGACAGATCTAGAGAAGATTTGTGTGGGGGAGTGTTTCCGAATGTGAAAACCTGGTGAAGAACTACAGAAAGCGTCTGGCCTCTGTAATTTCAAACAAAGGCTTCTGCTCGAAATATAAGCACTGATTTTCTCAGGGGTACAAATGCTCTTGAACCCCAGGAAACTACAAATAATTTATTGAAAAATCATACAATGTAAATTCCAGACTTTTTTTTTAGAATATGTCTCTGTAAGTGGAAATACATCTATGATTGAAATTTCAGACCGCTATTGATTTTCTAATTGTTCCTTCTGGTGACGCAGCACCAGGAGCAAAGTTGGGTTCAGCATCTTGCTCAAGGATACTTAGACAAAAGACATCAGGGCGGAGATCGAACCCACAACCTCTGGGTTGGGTAACGACTACTCTACCCCTGAACCACGCCACCCCCTATTATTAGCTATTATTTTGTATTTGTGTGATTCAATATACATCCTTTAGGCATTTCAATGAAGTTCAGTGTTTGCATTATTCAATTTTTTATATAAATTTTTACACTTTTACTGCAAATGAATATTGGTTCCAAAAAGTGGTTGTCGGTCCTTCGAACTACTAATACCCCATATCGGTCGATCTCTAATAATAATAATAAAGCACTTCACAGAATAATTGATAAATCAACACAGAATAATTGATAATTCGATCATTGAAGTCATAGTTATATCATTTGAGGTGAATGAGTAGTAGGGGTGGGTTCATATCACCACCAAAAATACACCGGTAAAATCAGCGGCCTTATGATATGTTATGTACTGAAGGAGGACAAAAGGGTAAAATAAGAATCATTGGCCTACAAATAATAGATCGCAGTCTCACCAAGTCTTTCGCCCTCGTTTACCCGGGAGAGTAACTGCATTACCAGAACCTTTTTATTAATCACTTCATTTTTTCCCACAGGACGAAGTAGGACACCTGAAGAACACAAAGTAATAATTAAAACTTTAATTACAACACATCTTTTTCAAACACTTGCATTGACAGAACAGAGAAGCATACCAAAGACAAAATATGAATCATTACGTCACTGAAAAGAGTTTAAGCGGGTCGCTACCCCAAAATGACACAGTGGATAGCAATTTCAGATAACCATGCAGAACTAATCCGTTTTTCTATGTTCTTTTACAAAAATAGAATACAGTGATCCCTCGTTTTTCGCGGTTGATGGGGACCAGAAGCCACCGTGATAAGTGAAAAACCGCGAAGCAGCCCCCTGCCCCAATTTTAGATTCAGATTCAGCATTCAGATTTAGCATGGGAAAGAGATACATATATGACGTTTTTTTTTCACTCCCCCCCCCCAAAGTATAATTCAAAAAATATATGCAAAAACATTATATATATATCCATATGGCGGAAAACACTCAGGTGACTTGAAGTTCCGCTCTGAGACCCCCAATTTGGCCAAATTTCAAAATTGTCCGATATGCATGTGTGATACATAGGGGTGTAACGGTACACAAAAATCTCGGTTCTGTATGTACCTCGGTTTTGAGGTCACGGTTCGGTTCATTTTCGGTACAGTAAAAAAACAAAATGCACAATATAAATGTGATAGTTGTTTATTACACACTTTTGTGCTTTCAACAGTAGGAACATTAGCCTATACAAAGCTAGAATTCTGCTCAGAAAGTAGCGGGTATTTAAAGATAATCCAACAACAATTTGCCTTTCTGACCCCGCATATTGGTCAGCTTTCTTTCTGAAAGAAAGAAGTAGTAGTCCTGTGCTAAAGAGAAAAGCAATCCCAATGACAAAGATTTTAACATGTATTTTACAAATGAAATGCCTCAATGAAACATTTTTCTTTCTTATGAACAGTTTTCAAAAGCTTTATTGGTGGATTTTCTCAAGTTCAAGCGCCACACAGAAATTAATAAATTTAATTGTGTCAGCAGGATGTGTGTATTATTATTTAATTACAGGTGTTTTAGCTCATTTCAATTCATTTTATTTAAATGGGCTATTATTTATTTATTTCATTATGTGTTTATATTTTACAAATGTGATGTAGTATTCATTTATATTGTATATTTTATGTTGCATAACTTTAGTTCCTATGTGAATATTAGTTACTACTTGTTTTGTTGTGGTAGGAGGGTTTTGTATTGAACACGGGGCCGTGTTGGTTATTATTATAGCAGAGAAGACAGCAGTAAATCAACAAAGACAAGCCAACTGTGCCCCGATCTACCACTCAAGAGATCTGATGGACTCAAAAAGTGGGTTACGAAAATCGAACGGATCCAACGTATTATTACACGAGTGACTTCCGGCCTGATCCTAGCTAGTAGTATTGACGCAGGAGGGCCGCATTTGCGTCAAATAATAAACTCTGCCGTTCTTTTCGCGTGTGTCACGTTGAGCCGCTTCTGGGACCCATCGACACGCGGCCGCACTACGACTGGTGTGCATTGGCTGATTGACTTTAACGCCCGCGTTTCACTGCGTTCTTGTGGCGGCCACGTTGTCGCGCCGTTGACGTTTCTGGACTGTCCTACCGTGTTGGTCCTCATTATAGTAGAGAAGACAGAGTAAATATAATCTACACAAAGAATTTGTAACCCGATCGATTTACAGCCTCGAAAAGTAAGGGTTATATTACGTTAGAAACTCGTTCGGTACGCGTCCGTTCCGAACAGACTACCACGTACCGAAACGGTTCATTGCTATTACATGTACCGTTACACCCTTAGTGATACATCATTGGAAAGTTTAAAATCTCCATTTTCTGGGGGAAGAAATTTTTTGAACAGGAGGGCATTTGGGGAAAAAAAAAAAAAAAAAAAAGTTTTTTAAACAGCAAAACCCTATCTGGAGGCGAGAGCATGCGAGAGCAGAATTACAGACGCCATGACTTAAACGAGATATTATTGCGTACTTACCTTGTTTCGATCCAAAAACTCCATGTAGCATGTATCACTGAGTGTCAAGACACAGTTGTGAATGCCCACAGCTGGATTTTTGGGGGGATTTTATAGGTGAAACATGGTAATATAACAACGGTCGCGATGCAGAAATCGCAGACATCAAGGAGTGGTTGAGATTTTCTTTTTCATATATTTACCCCTTTAATAATTTCTTTTTAGTTTTTCTTTGTTTGGATCGATGATTTATCATCTAACATATCGGAGAAAATGCGACAGTAACAAAAAAAAAATTCAATTAAGCGATAGTTATGAGGTAGATATCCGTGACTTTTTTACAGACGCCATTTTTTTCATTGTGATGTCATTTGTTTAAAAGTTTAAAATATACGAGTGAATGATTTTATAAAGTCGTTTTTTTTTTTTTTAAACAAAATATTAGACATCAATTAATGATTCTAAGCAACAAATGACAATTTGAATAATAAATATAATTCATTACCTTAGTTTTATGGCTGGGTTAAAACAAAAGCGGTTGAGCGATGTCTGTAAACGGGGGTTTTCAGGGTAAAACGGACAAATTAAAAATAGTTCGGGGGCTTCATGCGCCATTAATCTGCTATGGCAGCATATAGACATATTGTACTATCAAACACAACAGTTGTTTTGGCTTAAAATACAGCAGTTTCTTTTAAAGAGGAGTGCAAGAGCAGAAACTGCTTTTTCAGTATTGTCTGTGTTTTTCGTCATATTTATATATACATATTATATAAATGTTTTTTTAAGCACTTCAAATGTAATAATTATGATCAGTTTTAGACATGTTACTTTCCAACTAAATTATTTTTAAGCAAGAATAAAGTAGAAAAATGCTTGTCTTTATAAAATGCTTCATTGAGTGAGTCCACTCAAATCCGCTCAAGCTGCTCACTTACACACTTTGAGTTGTCACAGCAACTGTTTAGTTAAACGATGTCGCCCATCGCAAGATCAAACCTTAAGGTCTGTCAATCATCTTTATCTTTAATAAGCAACGCCAGTGCACTGCCTGACCAAGAAAAGTGGCAGGAGCGTGAGTGAGAGACTACATGATCGGATCGGGACAGCTCTATAAAATCGGACCATTTACAGTACAGTGAACACAAATCATCCATGAACGACAGAACTCCACCCCAAAAAATAAATATAAATAAACAATCGGTATGCCTGGTTTAATCAACATTTTTTCCTTGATTTAATACATTTATGACCACCACCAATAATTGCACACGTCAAAATATGTAATTTAAAAATAATAATAATAATGTATAAAATTAACTCCTTGTACGTAAATTCCGGCATCAAGGGATTAAGGAAAGACATTTGATCCAAAACTAGAAATTGTAATCTTAACTTCAATACCTTTGACGCAAATTGATAGAAGCTTGTCGGCACGACTCAAAATATGTAAACATTAGCAACACTACTAGACACAAGCCTGAACTGTTACGTTTACAAAAATAAACAAACAAATAAAAACTACTTAACGTCACCAAGTAAACTGCGAATGTATACTAATGACGTCAAAGCTAGTACACATTTTATTTCAACGAGAAACGTAACCCGTACCTTTCATCATTCCGTCTACATATTTTATTAATATTTATTATGATTGTTTTTACTTTGTACTTGAACTGTTTACGCTTTCGTATTTATATTGATGTATGCACTGGACAAGGGACCAATACCAAATGAAATTTTAATATTCTAATGCCAAAAAGTAGATAGCAATAAATTTGCTCTAGCAAGCTTTGGATGCCAAGCACTGAAACACTTTATATTAGCAGAGTTCATACTTACTGCTAATCAGGTCTCTCACGGCGCAAAAATCATTGTATTTGTCTTTTTCAAACAACTCCCACGCCAACGATGTCAAGTAATCCATCAACCAGCGGGTGACTAATGGCTCTGTTTCTTGATATTCAGCTTTATCCGCCATGTTAACTTTCAACCATAACGTTGGGAGGCGTGTTATGATTTCGGAGCCAACGCGGGAAAAGCCTCGGTCGAAAAAGAAAGTGTTGGTTTGCCAGCTAAAAACTGCTGTCTAAACGGGAAAGCCACAACAAGAATAAAAGACAACTCCTCCAATATACATGATGGTTCCTATTGCGTGACTTTTCGAGTTGACTCGTGACGGTAAAAAGTGCAAATAAAATAAAACACCACACAAGACGCTCGTCGAGCCAAAGTTAGCGGTTAAGGAATTGCAAAGTACTTCCGGAAGCATATTACATTTTTAGAACACTGAATTTTGTGGCGCGCCCTCCACTGGCGAGGAGGCAACAACACACGTCTGACTACTTATAAATGACCAATATATTTGAATTTAATTTATAAAATTCATCAATTGGTGTTATATTTGCCAGGTATTTTCGAGCAAAAATGAAGCCATAGAAAGACCAATACACTTCGGTGTCCTCGTTTAAATAGGTTTATTATTTAAAATGACATTTAACATGACATTATAATATATTGTTTAAAAAAAAAAAAAAAAACATCCTCTGAACATTCCACTTATACCATTACCATTACGAACCTTTATAGGCTAATAAATGCCGATCTTGAGGGCACAATCTCAGAATAGAAACTGAACTTTATTTGGCAGGTTGGCTGAATGACACAACCCAGTGATGTCAATATAATATAAAACTGGCTTCAAAAACACAACTAATGACACAACTTTTGGATTTTGTTAACCCTGTAAACGATGTGTGGAGTCATGAAAGCACTGTCCTCGTGTAAACAGTCACGTTTATAACCAGCCAAAACTAAAACTAATGGACCATCAATAGTAATAGTAAGATCAATATAGGAAATAATTTCCTATAACCTCTTGTACTGCAATTATTTCATTGAAAGTGGAGAGATTTGATTAATACAGCAGTTTGGATTGTAGAGTGATTCCATACAATGTACTTTGAGCTTGTATATGTTTTAGGGCTTTTCATAATAGTTTCTCTGAGGTTGTTATCTGTTCTCAGAATTTCATTGTAGGTCAGGTTACCTGCCTGCCACCTTAAATTGATAGTTGATTCAAAGACTGGCCTCATACTTAACTGGCATTAAAGGGAAAGAAAACATAATATAAATAACATTCATTTTTGGTCGAATATTTGAGTACGCAAATTGGGATTTTTTTTCAAGGCCTTTGATAATGGGAGAAAAGGGGGAAAAAATGACACTGCTTATGATAATAGGTATAGGCTACGCATATAAAAATAGGTATTAGTGACGTAACAAGGAAGGGTGGGTAATTTACAATGATCACATTTAAGTGGCTAAAATTGTACCAGTGCTGTATTGATAAAATGTCGGCCCAGGTGGCCACTTTGTGGAAATAGTGGGTTTTGTTTTCTCCAAAATTAAACATGAGAAATTGCGAGGGTGGGGGATTTCTTATCAACTCTTTCAGTGCAATTGACAATGATAGACCTCTAACAAGGTCTTTTTTTCCCCTCCTGCTGTGAATTTAGTCAATAGTGAACATCAATGTCAACCCTCCACATTGAAATATACTTGACGTCTATCTCTGTCAATGGCAACCACAGTGAAATGATTCTTTCCGCCCGTAAAAAAAAAAAAAAAAAGTGTCTTTCCCTCAAATTTCCATTTAAGTTGAACTTTCATCTGCCTACTTATAAAATATCTCCTGAATAACTGCAACATATCCAGTTAAAAGACGTAACTGCATTGAACCAGAATAAAATCACTTGTAGCACAGTAACAGAAATGAGGTCTGCATTAAAACTCCCCTGAAAGCAGTTTCTCGTGTTTGCTAACATGTTTTACATTCATTGCTTATCATCCATAGAGCAAACCATTTATAGTGTAAACAATTAGGAATTAATTCCTTTCTCTATTGACCACAGAACTCTCACACATGATGAGAAAGTGACTTCTGATTATGACATACTTTAATGAGTGACTTTAAAATCTAAAACCAAGCCATATTTATCCAGTGCAAAACAATTCCATGAGGAAAACTATCATTTATGGGAAGGAATTAACTTGACTGGATTGTGTTGAAAGGCATTAAGTGTTCTACAAAGACTGCTTGTGTCTGGCCTGATATTTCTAGACTAATAGAAAAGTCAGCTGGTTGAATGCACCAAGCAGTTTTGCAAATCATCAGCTTGGCTCTTGCGAACAACTGTGCTTGTGGATTCTTCTTCGCGACATCGCACCACATGATTGGTGAGCAGCATGCAAAGCCAACTGGGCTCCAAAAGTTGCCTGTCGCAGGGATCTCTTGAGGCTTTCAAAATGGTGACAGCTCAAGTTTCCACAAGAAGGAGCCATTTTCACAGCGGTCTATTGTCAATGAACATAAAGCAGCATGTACGTCAACGCGGGTTCAGGTAAAAAGACACAACATAAAAATAATAGTCTCCTGTGAGTCATATGTATAATAACAGATATGAAACAAAAAGCACATTGTTTTTGGATTTGCCCAAGCAACAACCCAGATAAATAATAATGATGCAATTTCATGAAAACATGGCAAAAGGCATTCATCCCTGCGGAAGAAAGAGCTTGTTCATAATGTGGTCCTCCATTTGCAAACATTGAAAAAGCCTCATCAGACTGGAGCAGCTGAGACTGATTGCACACATGCAAATCAAAGCAGCAGACGTCCACTTCGCCGTGCGTCTGGTGTGCTCGACTCTTTCAAGTGTTGTTCGAGTAGTTTGTGTCCGTTGTGTGGCTCCTTCATTAATATCTGCAATAATGATGCTCGTCCTTAATGTCAAATATTTACTGAGAATCTCATCAGCTTGACAAAAAAAAAAAGGTTAAGTCACATGAAGCTGTGTGCGAGAGGAGGAGGACTTAATAGTTTCAAAAGCAATAAAAGCCTCATTAAGAGTTATAAACCGCATGCGTCACCACACGAACCAAAAATGTTCCAGTTGTTGGTGAGAGTATAGACAGGCAGTGGAGGTTGCTGAAGTACTGCAGTCTCAACAGAGCACCTGTCTGTCCCCAGGTGGGCTCATCTCCATCCCATCACTTTCCTTAGAGTCTCATTACAGGCACACCTTTTTCTCAGACGGAAAACTCAGACCCGGGGCGGCGAGCTTGAGTCAGGAGCTTCAGGCGACGCAGACGCAGCCCAGTGAAGGGGTTGCACCACAGCAAGGAGGGCGGACCGCCAAACACTGCTTTCATGCCGTCCCATCTGGTGCGACGCTCCCAGGTGGGCTTCTCATTTTTAAGACGTTCAATCTCCTGAAAAAAGCCCACAAGCACTTGGATGAATCAAATGCTCCTTACAAAATCCAGGCATGAAAATGGGTTAGGGGTTAAAAAGGTGAGTAGGTTGTGGAGGAAATATGTTCTGGCGTTCTGCCTCCGTCGGCAAAAGGTCCTACATGGGGCGAATTTGAAAATTTAAATTTTTCACATAAGGCTTATTATTCGAGTTAGCGGGAGTTTAATTAGTTGAAGGAGTTGATTTCAACCATCATTGACTCGCGCTAGCTTAGCCACTCCGGAGCCCTGAAACAAATAACATGCAAACTGCACAGAATTTGTTCAAATCAACTCCAACAACTAATTAAACCCCAGCTAACTCAAAGATTAAGCCTAATGTAAAAAATTCTGAACTTCCCCTTTAAAATAAAGACCATTGAATATGGCAATTAAAATCTTGTCTATAAAAGTTTTAGAGCAATAAAACAAACAATAAAAATGAATGAAATGAACAAGAATCGTTGAAAGTATTTCATAATGGGTCCAAATTATTTTTCGAACAGATCATGTTACTATAGCACCTTAGAGACAGCCTTGCTTAGCCAAAATTACAGCTGAGGAGGCAAGATGGATATTTAGAATTTCTTTAAACCTAAGCTTTCAAAACCTTCAACAACAAATGAGCTTGAACCGAGGATTGAGCACGAGCAGTATCAAAAAGTCCTGGCTGTCTTGTTACCTGTTGTGCTGTAATTCCAAGTGGTGCTTGAATTGGATGCTTTTAGCGGTCGACAGTCTTTTTGACCCAGCGCAAAATTCGCAGCGCACGGAGATATTTTTGTCATATTTACTGGACAAAAATGTGAAGTACTGGCTGCGTTTCCAGTGTGCAAATGCAGCCGTTTGTAGTATATCTCCCGCCTATTTCATTGTATCCTGGAAAGGTAGCAAGGCTATGTTGTTTTGGCCGCAAACTCCCAGCGCTCATGGCTCAAGCATCATGGTAATACACGTGACCAGTTTTTTTCCCATCCCTGATTAGAAAATGTGACATGTGATGTCACTCCCATGACTACAGTATTCTTCTTTCTACATACATAATGGGGCAATAACAAAATAGTAACGAACAGGCATCAAGGAAAGTTACTTTAATAAGATTACTGATTTAGAAAAATGAACGCGTTACATTGCTCTTTACTGAAAGTAATCAGATTACAGTTACGCATTACTCACATAACGCGTTACTGACAACACTGCTTTTATATTACCGTTAAATACACAAGCTTGACGCTAACTTAACGGGAGCTATTTTTTCACCGGAGATTTGGCTAGCTGTCATACCGCAAAATATGAAAACGATTGAAACCATTACTCACCAATTTCAATATGCTGGCAAATGCATTCATCTAAAAAAAAAATTGAGAGTGAGACCTCTCCTCGTCCAGCGAACGTGAATTTGTGCTTAGGACAAGATCATCTGTCGCAATTAGCGATCTTTGACGCCCTCTTTTTTTCCCCCCAGCATTCAAACTTGTTTCTCTCTCAGCGGCTGTTATTAACCTCAATGAAGTTGCTCTCCTAGCTAAGCTCGCCTAGCTAAGCCTTGCCTATCATTCGTCTTTGTAAGTTTTTAGTAACTTTGTGTATTGAATTTGAAAGGAAAATGTGTGTTTTGTTTTTGGCGAACTTTTTCATGAAGCTAAACTGTTGAAGCTACTCACACGTTGAAAATACGATTGTACAACGTTTTAAATGTATTCATTTGGTATATTTCAGTTACCACGATTTGAGGGCTCAATAAATTGAAGAAAAGTACGCCTTGTGTTTGTAATGTTTGTTTTGGGGTTTGCTGGAATAGCGTCACTGACACACGCAGCATCAAACAGGGGAAGGGGTAAGCGCTGCCGCGCCAAGCCACTGCTGGCTGCATTTTTGACACATGAAAAATAACGAATACGTACTACTGTATGACGGAAAATTTTTAGTGGTTTTGTAACCGCGACGTTTTCATAGTATGGTAAACCGTGAAGGTAACCGGCACATGCCTACACCTGACCCCCTCAACCCCCCTTAAAAAGTTTCTCCTCGGATCTACACGATTCAGCAGGTCATCCTTTTTGACTTCAAAACGGCGAATTTCGCTGAAAGGTGAGAGATTTTCATGCCTGAAAATCAGGATTTAATTGCATTTGTGACACAGTCAGTAAAACATTATCAGGATTAGGAGTCGGAACATCTTGGTACCTCACGATACGATACGATTTGCGATACAAAGCTCACGATAACGATCTGACGATATTGCGACTATCGATACATTGGTCAGGAAATCATTCTAGGATATTCTACAAGCAACTAATAAACAGAAAAACACAATTTTCATCCTTCGGCTGGGTGTTTATCACTAGTAGACGTCCAATCCATTTGAACTGGGAGGTTCATTCGCTGCCATCCCTCCCACTTCAAACGGATTGAACGTCTATGGCCGTCAATGGCAGCCAATGCCAGGCAATGAGGTAATTTTGGGTCATTTAAGGTCATTTACCTGTTGATTTTTAGTTACTTCCTGTTGATTTTGGGGTACTTTATGGGTCACTTCCTGTTTATTTTGAGTTACAGAACAGGAAATGACCTGGGAATCACCCAAATAAATAGGCATTGACTCAAACTCAATGGGATATGACCTGTAAATGCCCCGAAAATCGGAGCGAATGACTGTGAATGCTTTGGCTTTGGATGAACGAATGTTCCCAGTCTAAATGGATTGGGCGTCGAGCACTGTCAATGGCAGCCTTAGAGTTAACTGAGACAATATTATGGTGGAAGATTTTGGTAGACACTTAATGGTTCTTTTTTTTTTGTGGGGGGGGGCATTGACACATTTTTTAAACGATATCTCAATTCTTGACAGAAGCATATCGATAACCTTTTGGGATACAAAGTATCACGATGTATCACCATTTCGATATTTTGTCACATCCCCAATCAGGATATTCAATTTTGTCAATTGTAGCTTACAGCTAACATTTAAAACCTCACATAAACAAAAGGACAACATTAGGTATGACTATGCCGTTTTATATGTCGAAAATTAATGGATGAATAAATGAATGTAAAATGAAATTAAATTTAAAATAGCAATTTACCAAACAAGACAACCAAGACATGGCACTGTTGATTACACCTCTTTCTATCATGAATGCGTTCAATGTTAAATTTTCATATCGTACTTGGCAGATACTCACCGTCTCATCATTGCAGATTGAGTGGATCTGCGTACCAAACATGACGGCAGTAAAAGTGAGGAAGAGAACGGCTTCCAGACACAGGAAGATCAGAAGTAACACAGAGACTCCTGGAGAGAATTCACTGCACTCTGTGAAAGATAAAGAAAAAACAAAAGTGTTTTAATGCTACCTACACTAAAAGCCAGTTTCTCAAAGCATTCCCCCCCTGCTCCATTTCATGATCATTGTAAACAATGTCAACAAGCAAAGACCAGATATAATACATCACATGGTTTCCCCCAGTTCTTTATAACCTTGGCGGGCAGCCCAGCCTTTCCTGCCCCCCTGCCAGGTCAAAACAGTGCTACAAAAGAAAATATAAAAAGTATACAGATTTCAACTGCATTTTTACCATCTCTGGTGATAGAGTAGAAAGCGTAATGACGAAACCTTATGGTAGATATGTGAACAAACCTGTCCCAGCTCTCTGCCATTGCATTGAATGGCAATGTATTTTTGTTTGCTTGTTAAAACTATTTCAAGACCGTCTTTTTGTAGGACTCTACATTAGGCCTGAACGATGTATTGTCTGAACATCATCACGATGTGCGAATGCGCAGTACTCGTATCGAAAGGACCTGTGATATATATATATATATTTTTTTGAACGCGCAACCTCATTTTTCTGCTTCACGCTTGTACCGCTCTATAAATTCGCTCACGCTTTGACACTCACACTGCCGAAAATAGCCTCTCACATAGACTTCATAATAAATTGACGGGTCACATCGGTCATGCACTGCGCCTCGCATTCAAGTAGGGGGCCGCCAACATCAAGAGGAGCTATTCACAAACGCACGCATGCATACAAAAGCTGTTCCGCTTACAAACAGGAAGGATTGTCTAAGGAGTGATTTGTCTGAGGATTTGAGGTAATTATTATATTTCTCATACCATGCATGCATTTTGAAACGTTGTTAAAAAAATCGATGGGAGAAATTAGCCGATACTGCATTGGCATCATAGTTTGCAATATTTATGTTAAATTAATGCTAACTGCACATTCTTTTTTTGCCTTTGACCAAGAATCAAGGCTGTTTTACGTCCATACCTATAAACAATCCGGGGATTTAAGCATTTATTCACAAGAATATTCACCGGAAATGCTCTGTTAACATTAGGCGGCCGCTAGCTACATTCACTAACAGACTAGCATTGTACTTCTACATATTTACATAAAATAAATGCTAACTGCACGTTATTTTGCTTTTAAGCAGGAATCGATACCGTTTTACGTCCATACCTATAAACAATCCGGGGATTTAAGCATTTATTCACAAGAATATTCACCGGAAATGCTCTGTTAACATTAGGCGGCCGCTAGCTACATTCACTAACAGACTAGCATTGTACTTCTACATATTTACATAAAATAAATGCTAACTGCACGTTATTTTGCTTTTAAGCAGGAATCGAGACCGTTTTACGTCCATACCTATAAACAATCCGGGGATTTAAGCATTTATTCACAAGAATATTCACCGGAAAAGCTTTGTTTACATCAGGCGGCCGCTAGCTACATTCCCTAACAGCCTAGCATGTACTTCGACATATCTACGTAAAATAAATGCTAACAGCACGTTTTTTTGTTTTCTTTTTTGCTTTTAAACAAGAATCGAGACTGTTTTACGCCATATCTATAAAGAATTCGGGGTTTAAACATTTATTCACAAGAATTTTCACCAGAAAAGCTGTTTACATCAGGTGGCCCCTAGCTACATTCACGAACAGACTAGCATTGTACTTCGACATATTTACGTAAAATAAATCCTAACTGCACGTTTTTTTTGCTTTTAACCAAGAATCAAGACTGTTTTACATCCATGTCTATAAAGAACTCAGGCATTTAACCATTTATTCACAAGAATTTTCAACAAAAACAGCTCTGTCTGTGATTCCACTCGGTCAGCTTTGACGGCCTCGCCAACAATGCAGGCCTCCTATTTATTGGCCCTGCGGCCCGTCAATACATTATGAAGTCTATGCCTCTCTCCCACACAATAAACCAAACACTAGCTGCAGTGGTAGCCAAGAAAAACAGTTTGATCACAGTGCTTAGCATGCGGGAGGTGTGAGGGGCTGAGTGGACTCACTCAATGATGCATTTAATAAAGACAACCATTTTTCGAAGTTATTCTTGTTTAAAAAAACAATCACATTATGAAGGCGTCACGGTGGCACAGTGGTTAGCATGTCTACCTCACAGTTCTGGGATTGTGGGTTCAATTTGGTTCTGGCCTTTCTGTTTGGAGTTTGCATGGTCTTCCCGTGCCTGCGTGGGTTTTCTCTGGATTCCTGCTGATTGAACGCTCCAAATTGTCCGTAGGTATGTATGAGTGTGTGCGTGAATGGTTGTTTGTCTATATATGCCCTGCGACTGGCTGGCACCCAGTTCAGGGTGTACCCCGCCTTCTGCGTGGCGTTTGCTGTAACAGGCTCCAACACCCCAGCAACACTCATGTGGATCAGCGGTTCAGAAGATGAATGAATAAATGAATTATATGAATGTTAAGGGGAGTGATGGCGAGAGTGTGGCGGTAAATGTGACGCAAAGAAAAATGTGGTTGTTCATACATTTTGTACTGGCACAACAGTGCAACCAAGGCAAAAAGTAGGTGTGGAGCATTGGCAATATAAATCGCAATGTTAATTTTCCCCAATATCTTTCAGGCCTATCCCAAACAGTGCTATTCAAGTTATTTGGTGAAAATTCTTCTCGTTTTAATATCGCAGTATAATATCAAAATGTACTGCGAACCCCAGAAAAAAATAGCAATTATAGTTTTTTCCAATATCGTTCAGGCGTACTCTACATTGAGTAATTATTGATAAGTGGCTTATAATTAGAGCTGAAACGAGTACTCGAGCAACTCGAGTTTAAAAACTGATCCGAGTAATTTTATTCACCTCGAGTAATCGTTTATTTTGACAGCTCTAAGCATCACGTTTTGCTTGGACTACTTTTAATGCGGAACAACGCGCTGTCACGTGCGGAGAGGAAGAAGGAAAAAAAAAAAACTTACTGCAGCCGACAGCCGCCACAAACGACGCCGACGTTGCTAAATACTAGCCAGCACGATGCTACGTTGGTACAGGTAGCGTCTGGTAAGTCTCATAGAGACAGGGGCGGACTGGGACTAAAAAGCAGCCCTGGAGTTTGACTCAGCCCAGCCCACAAGAATCGCTGTATACAGACCCTCTAGGGGGGTCCGGGGGCATGCCCCCCCCCGCCCGGGAGAATTAAAAAAAATATTTTATTGTAAAATGCATCAATTTCGTTCACTTTGAGAGAAAAATTAGGAAAATGTGTCTAGACCAGACATGTCCAAAGTCCGGCCCGGGGGCCAGATGTGGCCCATGGACAAATTTCATCCGGCCCCCCTGTCATAAAATCAATAACGTCTGGCTCACACACGGACTTAAAAAATTGGTCAGCAGCACTGCTACCAGCATATGAAGTAGCTTACACACTAAATGCTGCTCCTCATTTACCCGCTATAAGGCTGCGGCACTCCACACAACATTACCCTGTGTGACCCTTTACTCCCAATTTTCTAAAATGGCGACAATCAACAAAAAAAAAGAAAGTTGATTGCGATGGCCGACGCTTCAAGGATAGGTGGAAATTGGACCATTTCTTCTCTAAAATACGCAACAACTGTGTCTGCCTCATTTGCAAAGAGACCGTCGCTGCTTTTAAAGAATTCAATGTGAGGCAATATTACCAAACAAGATAGGCTGACATGTATGACAAGATTACAGGGAAGATACATAGCGATAAACTGGAGCAACTTGAAGCTAGTTTAATTTCACAGCAGCAGTATTTCGCAAGAGCCCGAGAGTCGAAAGAGTAAGCCACAAAGGCTGGTTGCGAGATTGTTGAAATGATTAATTTTAGAAAAATAATAAAGCAAATGTGACACACACAATGGCTTGCTAAAATTTGCTTAAATATATTGTTCTACTTAAAGGACGTCAGCCAAGGTCGGCCCCCCATATTTTTAACACACCAAATCTGACCCCCTTTGCAAAAAGTCTGGATACCCCAGGTCTAGACTGTGACTGTCTGACTTGGGGCGCTCAAAGTACTGCAGGGATGAACTGTAGTTGGATTCATCTTCTGCCCTAGCTCTATAATCAACCTGAATAAACAAATAAAAGAATTTATTTTTCAAAGCAAGTTTTATGTATCCAATTGATTATAATAACACCTATCCCGTGTCTATAAAATGACTTCATTGTTTATGCCATAATTAATCTTGCCACACAAATAATAAATTCCAATGAAAATACAATAAACATTTCAAGACAAATCCTGTAACCTTCATTGGAAAGTATTAACCAGAAAACAAAACGATGTATAAATGATTAAAAATATATATCAATTCAACTACCTAAACTTGAAAGTAAAACAATTCATTTTATTAATATTTTGTTATATTTCTTCTGAATTAATATTGCTGCTGCGTGTGCATACGTTGTTTTACAGCTAAAATGTTTGCCAATTGCTAATATACCTAGCAAGTAACCCTCTCCATCTCAACCCTTCGTGGGCCACAACAAGTCTTTAAGCCAGGTGCATTGCTGCCACCTGTCGGATTCGATGCGAACTGTAGATAATCACTGAGTAGAGAGAATAAAAACAGCGTAGTATGTATGGCGGCCGCCGGCCGTCCAGAGCACCGGCCGTTCTGTGATCCTCCAGAAGCTACAGATTACCAGTCCGCCCCTGCATAGAGATCACATGTATGTTGAACTAGATGCCCAATGACAGACTCGGCCGCGTCTGGGCAGCGTTAGTAAACAGCCGCCATCTTAAAGCAGTAGAGCGCTAAGCGCTAATAAAGAGCGCTAAGCGCTAATAAATAAGATTAACGTTACTGTCGCTACTAGCTCACGTAACGTTAGCCCTGCGGAGGGCTAGGTTTCAATTAATTATGACCACTGTCGATGCGTGGCTAACGTGTCTTACATACAGGCTTTAACATAACATAGCATTGTGGAGTGATGAGGGTGTAAAATAAAAACTTAATCATGCTAACTATCAATTTTAGCTCAGTAGTCATTGCTGGATAAAACACCAAGTAGCACTGGTCCCTAATGTGCGCCAATACAGCCTGTATCATACATTTATTTTGAACACTGCAAAAACTCAAAATCCTATCAGGACTTACAGTTTAGACTAACTTAAAACTTAACTAGAACTTAAAAATGGCTTGACACAAAGAGAAATTCAATTGAAACGCGTGGGAAAAAATCCTAACTTTTAAGTGATGTGTGTTATCAAGCGTAACGGCATTTTTAGTTAAGATATATTTTATATATATATATGTATATATATATATATATATATATATATATTTTTTTTTTTTTTTAAATCAAAGTTTTATATATATATATATATATTTTATATATATATATATATTTTTTTTTAAATCAAAGTTTTTTGAGTGAAAGCAGTGAATTAGTCTTTTTAATTCTAGTTACATCTGAGATGCAATTGTTGGCTGTTTTCAACAATATACTGGACTGTCTCAGGAAATTAGAATACACAATATTCTAATTTTCTGAGACAGTCCTGTATATTGTTCTATGTAAAGGACGTCAGCCAAGGTCGGCCCCCCACATTTTTACCACGCCAAATCTGGTCCCCTTTGCAAAAAGTTTGGACACCCCTGCTTTAAATGGTGGATTAACGTACAGGACTGTCTCAGAAAATTAGAATATTGTGTATTCTAATTTTCTGAGACAGTCCAGTACATCGAAAATAAAGACATTGATGGACTGAAAATGGTTCAAGATTAGATGAAATGTCTTGTTTTCTCATGTATATTTATAATTGCTCTTCACCTAAAAATATATTTGTTTTATCCGATTACTCGATTAATCGATAGAATTTTCAGTCGATTACTCGATTACTAAAATATTCGATAGCTGCAGCCCTACTTATAATAACACAGAAGTCATATATAACTAGAGCTGGGAATCTTTGGGCACCTAACGATTCGATTACGATTCAGAGGCTCCGATTCGATTATAAAACGATTATTGATGCACCCCCTCCTTTTTTTTTTTTTTTTTTTTTTTTATTACATTAGTTCCAAAATTGTTCAAAAATACACAGGCTAAACCAAACTACTATTTCAGTATCAAGTTAACATATAGCAGTAAACAAATATACAAAAATAACATTAAATAAAAAAACTCCAGTCCCCATTCTGTATCAGCAGCTTTAAACTACATTCAATTAATTTAATGTTGTGAATCAACCGTTAAAGTTGTTAAAATTGCTCCCGTTATTCCATAATTTCCCTAAAGTTTTAAAACTATTTTAAAGATAGATTCAAGTCAATATTTTACCGATTTAGGAGTATTTTAGATATAAAGTTAATTAGGTTTGCTCGGAAGGTTCGCTACAACAGCCTTGCAGGGAAGTGTACTGCTTTAAGATGGCGGCCGTTTACTAACGCCCGCATCTTGCTTTTTGTAGATGTGTTGTTAACACTACCGAATCTATAATGCATCTAGTCTTATATAAATGATATCTACCGTAACATTATGTGGCTGTACTTTGTAGCAGCTTTTCGGCAGCAGTCAGGTATGTTGTTGTGTTTTTTTATCTCGTGGCATAAGTTGAGCTAGAGCCATGAGTTGAGCATTGGCATTACCCGAGGGGCCGGGTAATGAGAAGCATGATGTTTAGCTACTCTCGCTCCGTTCCGTCCCGAAGACCGCGCGGCGCGCTGAGTGTGTTGTACTTCCGCTTTACTTGGCATATTTCAATAATCGGAATTTGGATGTTTGTGAATCGTTCTCGAATCTTCCACGGCCGAATCACGAATAATCTAAGAATCGGAAATTTTGCACACCTTTATATATAACATTCTTGTAAACTTAATATTTTCATTAAATTAAAAAAAAAACATGGTGGGTTGTGGGAGGACTTTGCAACTATTCTGGGGGAAACCTTGCATCATATAACATGCGTTTGTCTTGAGGACTATTTTTTTCCCCACAGACTTACCGTTCCACTGTACTTTAATACATGTGAAAAAGTGCATGCCACTGAGGCCAAGCGCATGAGCAGAAATCAATGCTATGTACATCTGAGGAAAAAGAAAACAAGAATTAATTGATCAAGAAAACATTTGAAATACTGCCCAGACCGAGTCAATGTACTTACAGTAAAAAGGACAAAGAATCTCTGATTCTTTTCACCCACACAGTTATTGACCCAGGGGCAATGGTGATCCATTTTGCGGATGCATCGTTTACAAATACTGCAAATAAGTGACAGAAAATATTCAAAAACGACGCACTTATGCTAATGTATATTTTTGTTGTAATACTAGACGCACCTGCAGTGGTGTGCTCTTTCAGGCTTGATGCTACAGCACTTTGGGCACTTGTAGATAACCTCACCAGGCTTAAGTTGCAAACTTTCCATGTACTCTTTGGTTGCGTTGCCTTTCGGAACTGCACCCTAAAGGAGTCAGTGAGCAGACAAATCAGATTATGGGAGAGCATGGGAGAGAGTGTCAAATTCATCTTTGATGGGAGAGACATAAAATTTTGGTTCCTTCAGAAGACAACTATGTCCGCCTTTTTCCTGAGCCTCTTCACTGAAAACATTCCCTTAATTTTGTTTTCTATTATTCACATGAGTTATTTTTAAAGTAAAATTTAAAGAAAAGGGGAAAAAAACAAAATAATCGTATTAAATCATTAAAAAAAAAATCAAAAATATTAATTGCAGATACTCCATTATGTCATTTTTATTTTTATGTGAATTTTTCAATATTCAATGGAAAAAAACAACAACTTTAAAAAAAAAAAAAAATTTTAATTAAAAAACAAAGGATTTTTTAAAAAAAATTTAAATGGAGCAAATATTCTTTTTAAATTTGATTTGTATTATTTTCCCATTAAGAACAAGAAAAAATGGAATATTTTATTTTTCAAATTTAAAAAAAAAATCCTTAATCTTCGGTAAAATTGTGTAAGCTACATTTGTAGCTTCTATTTGTTATTTTTAAGACCATTACAGTTAGTTTATTACTCAAATATTTTACACTACTTTTACTTAAGATGTTAGAACAGATCCTTTAAGTGGATACGATTGTGCAAAATCACTTCATCAGAGCTTAATAGTTTAATCAGGAAATTGCTAAATCTTTCATCACTTTTACACAGTCATCGCTTACTTACCGGATCAGACAACATAGTGCGCAGATGTGATGCCAGAGCAAGCAAGGCGAGAGCGTTGAAAGTGGCACCGTTGAGCAGAGAATACCAAAAGTTCTTGGCGGGAAGCAGCATGACAAAGTTGACGACAAATTCGGCGTACAGCACCAAGAACCAGGTCATGCTAGCGCACACCATTCCGCAGCTGTCCTGGATGAACCACAGCGTCCGATTCCCAACCGTGTGGTCCGCATGTGCATTGCCGACCATCACTCCGGCCGTCAGGCCTCCTGACTCGACGTCGCCACCCGCAGAAAGCAGCGGGTGGTGCTGCTCCATATCTCGCAGTCGGTGGTTTGAAGAGTGCATCCTGTCCTATGGTGGTAACAAAGCAAAGATGTTTCTTTTGAATAAAATTTCCAGTCTTTTCTGAGGGCCAACAACTTCCCGTACAGCTGATTTTTTTACTTATGTCCCGAAAATCATGCCAAGAGGTATAATAAAGTATGTGCTGGTCGCCCACTGCTAAAATGATACGCTCCTCCATGTTGACAAAGTGTAGTGTGTGGATGTCAATTACTGGGTTAGCCAGTGTCCTCACAGGTGATTGTTCGATCAATAAATAAGTTGTTCATTGGTTGTAGTGCCAGGTGACAGAAATAGAACAAAATTCCCATGTTGATATCAAAACTAGAGATGGAACGATTATCGGCGCTGATATTTGAAAATTTGGCGAATATTGTATCAGCCTTTTTTTTTTTTATCTGACCGGCTGATATGAAAAAAGTCCATTTAAAAGTGGGTTATTTCAGCTCAGATGCAGCCGCGCCCCTCTTTACTGCCTTCTGTCTCCTGCACTCATATTCAACTGTTACTCTGATTGGTTAAATGGTCATGGTAAATGGAGTTACACTTGTAGTGCGCCTCTCCACCTTTTTAAGGCCCTCGAAGAGCTTCACTATACATCCTCATCTATCTACTGGTGACGCAGCACCAGGAGCAATGTAGAGTTTAGTATCTTGCTCAAGGATACTTAGACGAGGTCATCAGGGATATCTTTTCCTGTGGAAAATTTTAAGAGTATTCATTTAACCTTTTATTCAACTTTATAAGAGATGTTTCTGAGTCTGGGGAATTTGGGCACTTCTGGAGCTATTAATTTCTATTTGTGTGATTCAATAAACATGCTTTAGGCATTTCAATGAAGTTCAGTGTTTGCATTATTCACTTCTTTATACAATTTTTACACTTTTACTGCAAATGAATATCGGCTCCAAAAATCGGTTATTGGCCCCTCAAGCGACTAATAATCGGTATCGGTCCTGAAAAACCCATACCAGTCAATTTCTAGTAAAAACTGATAGAATAAAATATAGATTCATAAGTTTGCAGTTTTATGCGTGTATTATGAAAGTATCAGTTTAAAAGTGAAAATTAGAGGAAAACCTTGCATGTCGATTTACAGTGTGCGCCCCTGAGTCTTATGCTTGCGCCACTCAAATTTGAAAGTTAGGGACCATTGTTCTCCTCGTAAAAAAATTATAAGTCTGGAGCCCCGCTATTCAGGTGCAATGATTAATGACAGACACACTTCAATACGCATACTGGGATTCATCACTCATGAATGGGCTTGCACAGATCTTGCTACAATGAGGATAAATGACCTCTTCATGCCACCTGCTGTAGGCTCATCTGTCACCATCTTATAGCCGATTCTTCAAAGCCACCCAGGGGGTTGTGGCCGTTTGCACAAGAGAACGACACAAAGGGTTTTCAATGTATAAATCATGTCAAGGTCGCAACAGAACATTCAGGTCTAACTTCACAAACTATGTTGGCAACATGAAGATAAATCAGTGTCCCACCTTCCTGATCCTGCAACAGAAGTGACCGGAGCTTTTATGATCCTAAATTTTGTCTGCTGTCTCATGGCAGCCACTAAGACTCACTGGCCAATAATCGTTCTTTAACACCACAATATGGAGAAGGCAAATGATTGCTCCGTTCAAAGAGGATATCCCGATAGCTGTAACCATGGCCAGACATCTGGGTTAAACAGGTGTGAGCATATTCTAGTTGTGTCAAGTGAGTGAATATTTTATTTTGTACAGTTGTGAAATTGCAATGCTTGCTGTCATTGAAGAGCCATTTTAGTCCACGTCTCTGTGAGCAGTAAAAATTAACACAATTTTGCAAATGCCCACGAGCTTATAACTGAAACACACACTTCCACCAACGGCCAATGAAGGTAAAGAGTTGAAGTTTGATAAGTGAATATACAAATTGGTTCCAGTCAGCTGCATATGAATGAAATTTGAGATTAAAGAGAAAGGAAAAGAAATGAACCAACTGAAATTTCTTGAAAAATAAGATTATCGTGCAAAACTCGCAAAATGGCATCAATGTTTGTTAAGGGATAAAAAAACTTGCCTCAAAACAGAATATTTATGTTCACCCAAATATTGACTGCATGCAAAATTAGCTACTGGCAAAGATGCTGGCATATCAAGAGCTTGGGTTGCAGTTCAACCAAGTAAAACACCTTAAGCAGTAAAGTCTATTATTCTTCCTTGTCTTGATTCCTGACAGTTGACTATTGTCAGAGATGTTTGCAATCTAATGTCATTTTTAAATCATCAAAGGCACAAAAACATGAAAATAAAGTCTGCTGAAGCCAGCAAAGGTAAATGACGATGTGTGTTTTACAGCTAAATATAAAAATAAATAAATAAATAAATAGTGCCAATAATTAATATATCACTAATTGGCAAACAATGACTGTACGTCTCGGGTCTCAAAACACTATGTAACACAGTGCTTTACTGTTGGAAAAACACACGATAGCATTGTTAAGGAGTGGCAGGATACACTCTACCATTTCATGGGGTATTGATTCTTCCTGTGGTCAATTAGAGGGGGGCATGCCATTAAAGCAACAGCAGCAGTCCACTGCTCCCAGTCAAGAGGGCACCACACAACACTCAAACTACAGAAATTAATTTGCATTAAAATGAGCTGACCCTGGAAGCTAACAAGATGACTGGGCTATTAATGTTTTTAATTTTCTTGTGACAGTAATGTGGACAGGTTTAAGAATCAATGAATGGATGTGCCAGAATTTTCTCCAGTTAAATGTAGAGAAGACAGAGGTGATCATTTTTGGGCCAAAAAAGGAAAGGTCAAAGATAAGCAGCCAACTTAGCACAATGTCACTAACAGCTACAAATCAAGTCAGAAACCTTGGCGTAATTATTGACTCAGACCTAAAATTTGATAGCCATCTAAAGTCCGTCACTAAATCCGCTTATTACCACCTAAAAAATATAACCAGAATTAAGGGGCTTCTGACTCAACAAGACATGGAAAAACTTATGCATGCATTCATTTTCAGCAGATTGGACTACTGCAACGGTATATTTACAGGTCTTGATAAAAAATCAGTCAGGAAGCTGCAGCTAGTACAGAATGCTGCAGCCAGAGTCCTCACAAATACAAGGAAGCTGGACCACATTACACCGGTTTTGAAATCGCTACACTGGCTTCCAGTGAGTCAAAGGATAGACTATAAAATACTACTGCTCGTCTACAAAACACTTAATGGCCTTGGACCAAAATACATGCTTGACTTGTTAGATTCCTATGAGACATCTAGACCCCTAAGGTCGTCTGGAACGGGTCTTCTGCATGTTCCAAGAACAAGAACCAAGAGGGGTGAGGCAGCATTTAGTTATTATGCTCCTCACCTCTGGAACAAGTTACCCGAACGTCTGAAGTATGCTCAAACTGTTAGCTCCTTTAAATCAGGGCTAAAAATGCTTTTGTTTGGCACTGCATATCCATAACTGTCTATATATTTCAACCTACCTGCCTTCTATTCCTATTGTGCTTATCTCCATTGCTGATTTCAATGATTATTAGTAGTAGTAGTTTTTGCTTTATTTTTATTTTTGTTTTATTTTTATCTATTTATTTTTATTCTGTGATTAGATGTGATCATTTGTCTTGGTTTTTACGTTGTGTTGATTTAAATGTGATTTTTATGGTCTTCATGTGATGTAAAGCACTTTGAATTGCCTTGTGTTGAATTGTGCTATATAAATAAATTTGCCTTGCCTTGCCTTGCCTAGGGAGTCCACAGTAACAAGAAATGGAATATATTGACGCCTTCTCATTTCCCCCCCCCAGATTTTTCCAGCCACCATTTTTGGATTTTTTTTTTTTATATTCACAAACAATTGAGTAATTTTGGTAAAATAAAAATGACTTGGGCAATTATTTTTAGAAGATGACAATATTATTGTGTAGGAATACCTGCACATGCTGGCTGCTCAGTACAGTATGGCTTTTTCTAACTAAAGTCAACAAAGTGGACTAGTGCTGCAACGATTAATCGATTAACTCGAGTATTCGATTAGAAAAAAAGATTAGAATTAAATTGGGCTGCTTCGAGTATTCGTTTAATTAAAGTGGCATTGTAATGGTTTGTTTTGAAAGTGTTTGCATTTAGTTTTATGTATTTGGGTGGATACTCGGCCCTCTAGTCTACCTCATTTCACAAGGCTGAATCCATCTGCTCCCTGTTAAGACCAACATTAGCCAAGTTTTTGTTTGAGCTTATGTTTTTTTAATGCATTCGTCATTTTGTTTATTGGTGTATTTAGCCATTTTTTGTGGGAATAAGTGTTAAGCGCACTGGAAAAAAACGTTAGCATTTTATAGCATTTAAGCTAGCGAACTTTTTTCCGTTCTTTTGTTGTAGATGGATCCTCATTTATTTTTATTTTTTTATACCCTTTGAGGCTCAGCTCAGGTAATTTTTTATGTTCCTTAACCGATTACTCAATTATTCGAACTAAAAAGTTAATCGATTAATCGACTACTAAAATAATCGATAGCTGCAGCCCTAAAGTGGACATCATCATATTTGCTGTTAGTCATTTGCCAATTAGCCTTGGTACACATTTGTTTTTAAAATCAATATCCAACTTTTTATATAAAAATCTGCTTCTTCTAACTTTTTATCCCCCTTTAATCAGTCCACTTGCCTAATAACAGTTCTGAGTAAACAAAAGTGGCACATTTGATGTATACGACAGAGTGGAACAGATTACACAACAAGCAAAAAGTTGACCTGAGATTTTCAGTCTGAAAGACAAGAAAATGTTGCAGCTGTAGTGGCAAGAGTTTTACGGGAAAGAGTTTAAGTAAAAGTTCTGCCATCATAAGTATGAGTCTCTGGCTCCTGCGTCTTGCCAACGACATACAAAAGTGAGGAATGCTACTCTTCAAGCTTTGAACTAGCAGATATACTGATAACGTAAGGACTAGAAATGACAAAAATGATGAGCAACTTACCTAGTAGGTTACCTCTTCACAATAGCATGCTTCGATGTCTGTCTTCAGGACCAGCATGAAGTTTTGGATGGGTATGGAGATTTGCATGGATGTAGAAAAGCAGACGCCTGAAAAATATACCCACAAAGAGGAGTTAAAAAATGAATAAAACAGCCATTAATAAATTTACTATGCTTGTCTTCAATTGGGCTGAGGGAGCACTGGAAGCATGTGCACGGTAGTGTGTGTGTGAGGGGGCTTAACTTCCCAACCCACATGAAAATTTTTAAAAATTAATGTTTTTTCATTGAAAACTAATTTAGACCTCCAATTAAAACCCATTCACTATCAAAGATGTACCATAGCTTTTGGTCTACAAGTTCCGTTTTTCTCCCCCTTATAGTTTGGCCTTAGGTGCGCCTTTTACATTGGAATGACTCCTTGGTCAAAATTATTAATGGGACGACTGGACCAACATGGCACTCATGAGACCGTCAGGGACAATTTACACTTCCATCTCATAAGCAGAAGAACCGACTTGCAGTGGTACCTCGACATACAATCGCATCGACATCCGATCCTTTCAACATCCGACCTAAAATGTGACTCGTCATTTGTCTCGCATATGACGACATGCTCGAAATACGACGATTCATGATAGCATTGTAATTTCGTTGTTGTCCCACAAGACGGTCACATGGCGGATTTTCTTGTGAGAGAAATCAACATGATTCCCAAGAAGGTTAGTGCAGGTGGTGAACTGTAAACTATGTCTACCATCTCGACGATCCTCCCCCGACCTCGTTTTGCCAGTCTTTATAAGGTGACAACATCAGCATGTTTATCATTTATTTCAGAACTTGTGCAACACAAAACGTCTCCTGTCCACCGCAGACGCCGACAACATGAAAAAAGTAAAAACTCTTCTGCACCTCTCTCACTGTGTCGTCAGTCACACGGTGTGTTCAGGAACAGCATGCAAAACACAACTGCCACATTAGAACCTGATTCGTTACATTATTATTATTATAAAATTTTTAGCCCGATTTTTATTTGTTTTCCATCCATCCACCCATCCCTTATTGTTTATTTGAGCTGTCATAAAAGAAAAAAATATTAATGTCAAAGTTATGCTTGAAATGTGTCTTTTCACACAGGGCCATTTTCTTTTAATTTCAGTTTTGAAATCAAGATTTTCCAAAACATTTAATCTTTTCTACAACTCATAACTTGACAATTAAAAAGTGAAATAAAAACCTTTTTATTTTTTTAAGAAAAATTCTTTCTTTCGGTAGGTTCTATGTTAATGTACCCATAGAATATGATATCGATAAAATGATCTATATTGGCTGGGAGTAAATGAGTTAACTGGTGTCATAATTTAATTCAAACACAAACCCTTTTCCCCAAAAAAAAAAAAAAAAAATCGAGTATCATGGTACAGTTTATTATTTTAATAATTAAAAAGATAACATCAGTAATTAACTTTTCCATCATCTTCTAATTTTCGGAAAAACTTTGAATAGGATCTAAATGTTGATACCATAAACGGCAGGGTTTCCCCAACATATTAAATATTGTGGCGCCACACCAAAATAAAAAGCCGCCATGCCATGCAGGGTTCAGTGGCAACCTATTCATTGTATATTGTAATGTCCATAACTATACGAGGTCCCCTTAAAAGACGATCTGTCGGGGAGCTGTGACGTAGAGGGATGCGAGAAGGAGGTAGCGGTCGCATGTCGTGGAAGCCCACTGTTATTTTGTTCTTCTTTTTCTTTATCATTGTTGCCACAATAAAGTGGCTAGGCCAATACAGACTCGTCTCCTTCTTCACCCCATGCGGGGCATTACTGTATTTTGGATCGGACTTTTCGGCGAAAGTTAGCAGTGGACGGCAGTCTTGGACGGAAAGGCAAGTTTGAATGAATTTGCGCCAAGCAGCGGGTCAGAGTGCCGCCGCGCTAATGTCAACAACACATTCAATAGCAGAAGGGCAGGGCATACGCAATCACGGCTGACGAAACCTTGATGAATGCGCTTTCCCCCCCCCAAGTTTCGCGAGCTCTGGGACACTCGAAAAATGTCTCTCATACCTCTCCTTGCTAAGCTAAATGGTACCTCGATGTGCGTGTGTGTTGAAATGTAGTTCACGAACAACAAAAAAAACCCAAACTATTCACCTTCTCACCGAAACTAGTAAAACTCTTTACAGGGCAATTAGAATTTCCCCCTACACCTTGAAATGGGTCCATTAGAAGGACGTAGGTTTGGTCTCAATATTGGTGGGGATGATATAGACCCTACCCACGTGACGTCACAACTCCGCTCTCCTGACTGGTGCCGCCCACTTGTCCGTCAACACATCGTGTTGACCTGTTACGGCTACGTACATTCCTCCTATTTACGGCGTGTTTTTCTCCTCGTTAACATTAATAATCAAAATGGTGAAGGCGTGTGTGGCGGTCGGTTGCAATAACAGAGAAGATAGACGGAGAGACTTGAAGTTCTACCGGATTCCGAGAGACACGGAGAGGAGAGAGCGAGATGGGCTGCTGCAATTCGACGAGAAAACTGGGCTCCAAACGATTACCACAGATTATGTAGTAGTCATTTTATATCTGGTAAGATGCATTTAATATATATTTAGAGGGTTTTGGGCTGACAACCACAATTAAGATCATTGCTAGGCTAATCGCCGACAACATACACGTATGTATGTAGTGAGAATTCTATCGCTAATCCATATAAACATTAAAAGCCCTAGCTCCATTGACAAATGACATGAAATACGTTAGACTTGACAGTGGATGTTAGCAAGAACAAAAGATTTTGAATTGAAAATTTCGTAACTCACCTTCCGAGCACAAGATTCCTGCCGAATTTTCGTGTACGAGGACCTGTTTCACCCAACCAGTAACGTAGCATTTATAAGCCTCCAAGCTCTTAAAGTTTTTCAAACTTTCGTGAGAATAGGCTGATTTTGTGTGGACAAGATAGTTGTAAATATCAGGGTCAGGCAGAGACGGCGAAGGCAGCCGGTCAAAAATCATCGATTTAGGCATCAAATATGGATCTGGCGACTGTATAGAACGAAGCTTTTCCACATAACGCCTTTTATGCAACACATCCAGTGAGTTTACGGCATCAGAAAGCACCGGGTCTTCCATGAAATGCATTTTAAATTCCTCGATCAATTGAAACCAATGCTAATACAGAGACAAAATGACAGACAAGTGGGTGGAACCATACAGCGAGCACGTGGTTTTGTGACGTCGGTGGGTAGGGTATATAACAGCATAACCTGCATGTACACTTTTTGCTGGGGACAGGACATTCATAAAACCAAACCGATTAGCTGAACGGGGGTCAGGGCAGGGACGGACTGGGACTAAAAAGCAGCCCTGGACTTTGACTCAGCCCAGTCCACAAGAATCGCTGTACAAAGGGAAACGCAGACCCTCTAGGGGAATGCGGGGGCATGCCCCCTTGAGGGTCTGTGTTTTTTGAGAGAAAAATGAAGCGGCTATGAAGAACTACGCATTGCATTATTATACATTTTAACTTGAATACTCACTGAGAAATTAACAGCTCAGTCCAGGTCTCAATGTAGAACCAGAAAAGGCAGGAGACTGCCTGAAGCACAAAGAAAACATGGTATGATTTATGATAAATCACAATGAAAAGAGGCTGTAATTATACATTTTAACTTGAATGCTACTACCTACTTACTTGCCCTGCGCTTGTCTGGGGAACTTCCACCAGCTCATCATTACCCTCTCCCTCGTCTGTTGTCTCTCCCTGCACTGGCTGCACGTGAGAGCGGCTACCGCTCCCACTCTCACCATCGCCGGGGGCTGGGCTGTTGCTAGCCAGCGTGGCCATTGCAGCCAGACTGCTGCTTGCGAACATATGTGTCAACTTGTGACATTTCGATGCTTCGCTCTCGAGTTTCTTCAGTTTTTTTTCTATCTATCCTTCTCTGCGCCGCCCTTCTCTTTTCTTTTTTTTGCCAACACCATCCATATTGTTTATCCATGCTCGTTGCTATTTTGCTTCCGCAAGGAGTAAGGTTTTACCAAAGTAGGCTACTCTGTGTTTTCTTGGTTCTTCTCCTATCAGATTGATGGGGGGATAAAAACAGTGATGTATGTACGGCGGCCGCCGGCCGTACAGAGCCATTCTGTGATCCTCCAGAAGCTACAGATTACCAGTCCGCCCCTGGGTCAGGGCGACATTTCTCACCAATATGAACCTAAATAATTCATAGGCTAAATGATCAATGCAAAAATAAATCTGTATTGACTTGTACTAACTTTCACACTGCAAATTATAACGTTTTAATTCGATGATTTTTCTTGAATCTATTCAAATAATTTTTTCCATCTTGTTTTGTGTTAAAGACTAGTTAACAGATTAATGGGTCAGATTATTCAATTTACTTTAGGTAAATATTACCATTTGTTCTTATTAAGCCCATGCATCTAAAGTTTGATCATTTTTCACCAAAACCAAGAGGGAAAATGATTTCAAATAATGTTTTGATATCACTTCTTGAAAGAAGAACATTTCTGATGAAAAAAAGCTTTTTTAAGATTAAATATACTCACTTTTTGCTTAAAATAAGAGTGTTAAGATTATTTTCAGATTGCTGATTTTTTTATTTCAAGACATCTGATTAAAATTTACTTAAAGCACTGGCAGTTAATTTCACTTATTTCTAGTAGATATACACTGAAAACAAGGGAATTTAACTAGTCATCAGCCAATCAAACGTTGTGTTTGAGGGGGAAAAAATAGTGTCATTGTAAGTATGAACATAATGAAAGTAATTCACTTAACAATGGTAGGGTCAATTCTATCCTTACAAAATATGTGAAGACAATTAAATTACCTCTATAACTGAAATCATTATATTATGCAAATAAGGTTGCCTAAAAGTTGGTGGGGACAATTTGAGCATCCTGAAAAGTTCCTGGTGTCGCGGGAAAAGTCTGAAAAAGGCGGACTCACAGAGACGAGAGTGTGACGCCATGGCAAACACGATGCTGCTATGCTAGGTGGCTCCAATAATACCTGACTGTAGCCGATAGCCTACAAACTACGCCCACATGATGCTTCAGTAGATATCACATATATACAGAACTAGATGCAAATGATGACAGATACGGCAGCATTAGCAACATGTATGATAAAGAACTAGATGCGTTAGTGAACAGCCGCCATCTTAAAGCAGTATAATTCTCAGGAAGGCTCTGTTGTAGAGAACCTTCCTAGCGAACCTAAGTAACTTTTTATCTAAAATGCTCCTGAATCGGCAAAACTTAACTTAAATCTATCTTTAAATGATGAAACAGTTTTAAAACTTACACATGTCGAATATAGACAGAAGGGAACTAATGCAATAACGGGATCAATTTTAACTTTAACGGTTGAGTCACAACATTAAATGACTTTCACACATAGCAAAGGTTACTATCTAGTTATCTCAATATCCGCAATACCCCTGTGTCTAGTTAAGTTTAGGGTAAAGAATTGGGCTAGGGCCAATTGTTCCAAAAACCCTTTAAATTTCACAATTGCCCCTTTCCCACTGAAACTAGTGGGTCAACGCGCGTTTTTTTCAAGCCGATGCAGCCCATTAGCAATTGGCATTTGAAATCTTTCCCACTGACAAAAGAAAAAAAAGCACTGTCTTTTTTTTCTACCCGTCTAACCACCCCCCCTCAGCCGTGCGGAAGGTTACGTGACGTCACCACGCTAAGATGGGCGTCCACAAGTGCGACCAAATTCATTCAGTTCAAGGAAGTAAACAATGCAGAGCAACATGGAAGCCTCCTTTCCGTTTGTGTTTTCTGTTTTCAAGCTTTTTACTGCCCTCAAAATGGTCGAAATGCAGCAAAGGATCAACACTCTGCTTGTGCTGAGGTAACGTAGGCGACGTGAATTTTGGTTTGAAATTGAAAGGAGTCGTGTAAGTCACAGAAGGAGAAGAAGAGCCTTTGTTTCATCAGTTATGGCTATTGTTATGACGCATCACGTAAGCGCCTACGTCACCACGTAGATTAGGGTGTTGACTGTTGACCCGGGGTTTTGCTTTCACACTACATGACGATCAGAGCCGAGGATATTTTAACGCGGGTCGCTTGGCGGGTTGATTGACACGGGTCGAGGCGGGTCACTGCACCTTTCCCACTGCCACCAAAAGCCGATTGTTAGTGGGTTGACATGGGTTTTTTGGCCAGTGGGAAAGGGGCTAATTGTGTGAACTGTTTTTTTTTTTTTTTTTTTTTTTTTTTTTTTTTTTTTTTTTTTTAGGGGAAAAAAAAAAAAACCATGAAAATTATCACCAGTTACTTTGCCAAGTAACTAATTACTTTTACATTCAGGTAACTGAGTTACTAACGCAATTACTTTTGGGAAAAATAATTTGTAACTGTAACTACTTTTTAAAAGTAAGATTTAACAACACTGGTTATCAGTCATTTTCCAGGGCACACATCCAGACACAAGTCGCACCAAAGGAAATGTTGGGATATAAACCCCAAAATCATGTTATTATATTATGAGAAAGCAGCCAAATGCAGACACAGAGCCTGATCTGAGATTCGAACCCCAGACCCTCTTGACCGTGAGGAACACATACTCACGCATCCTATTTCCAGGGTTAAAAAGAGGACATTAGCCACACAATTACAGTCAATGCTCACTTCACGTCAGATTACACTGGTGCCATTTCCTTACCATCAAACGTTTCAGCTTTAGAGAAGGAAATTAACTGTGTTTTTCCCGTTCCAATGATGACTTTAGACGACTATTTTTGGACACTGACTGACTTCCGCCTAAATGTTCTGGAAGACATCATACAATCACGCCGTACGACTACACAGCAAAGCAACACTGAGATTGAGATTTCAGCCCCTCCCCTCATCGACAAGCAAGTAAATCGACTTCTCATCATATTATTCATGTTTGAAGATGAATGGCCATGTCAAGGTACGACATAGTTCGCAGAGTTTCCCCAATTATCAAAATAACAAATGTACGGCCCAGGCATCAACAGGCATCCACCGCGGACATTATAGTATTCCGTATTCTACCGGGCAGGTGGCTACACTTCGCAAGCTAACAAGCGAGCTTGCTAGCTAGCTTTACGATCGCTCACGCGGGCGACGACTGCGAAAAACAGACATTTTGCCGGCCACGTACCTTAACATTCCCGACATTGTCGTTCGGGGACGTCTTCTAAATTCACATTCATCAATTCGCAAAGGACAGACGACAACCGGATCCGCGGAGGGAGCAGCGATACATCTTATCAACCATTGTCGGATTCGGAGTTTCCGGTTTTCGGTTCCTCTTCGTGAATGCTGAAGGGAGGGGAACAATGTTTAGGCCAACAGCGCTTCTCCAAGGAAATGTGGTACAATTGCAAGTCATTCGTTTCCACTAGGAAGCGCTATTAGTCAATTCAAGAGTTCGAGGCGTAAATAAACAAACATATAATAAATAAAATCAAAATTTGCTATTATAACTAATATATCATAAATATATCATATATCTAATATATCATAAAGCAACACCTATTAATTCATCTTCCGTTCCGCTAATCTTCGCGAAGGTCGCAGGGGAGTGGTTAAAAATGACTTTTCATTTCAAGGGAGTATGTTTGGCCCCGAACTATTTTTAATTTGTCCGTTTTATCCTGGAAACCCCCGTTTACAGACATCGCGCAACCGCTTTTGTTTAAACCTAGCCATGAAAAGAAAATAAGTAATCGTATTTATTATTCAAAATGTATGTCATTTTTAGCTTAGAATCATTAATTTATGTCCAGTATTTAGCTTAAAGAAACAACAACTTTAAAAAATTGTTCACTCACATATTTTAAACTTTTTAAAAAATTACGTCACAATGAAAATTTAGTCTGTAAATAAGTCACGGATATCTACCTCATAACTATCGCTTAATTGTATATATATATATTTTTTTTGCTGTCGCATTTTCCCCAATATTTTAGATCAGGGGTCGGCCCCCTGAACAATTTTTTTTTCCCAATAGAGTTATTTTTTTCCTGGCTTTTTTCTGTGAAGAACCCACAGAGGGTTATTTGGTTATTATCTATTTAATTAATAGTGTTATTATTATATGATATGATATGATATTATATTATGGGCTGTCAAACGATTAACATTTTTAATCGAGTTAATCACAGCTTAAAAATTAATTAATCGTAATTAATCGCAATTCAAACCATCTATAAAATATGCCATATTTTTTCTGTAAATTATTGTTGGAATGGAAAGATAAGACACAAGACGGATATATCCATTCAACATATGGTACATAAGTACTGTATTTCTTTATTACAACGATAAATCAACAAGATGGCATTACCATTATTAACATTCTGTTAAAGCGATCCATGGATAGAAAGACTTGTAGTTCTTAAAAGATAAATGTTAGTACAAGTTATAGAAATTTTATATTAAAACCCCTCTTAATGTTTTTGTTTTAATAAAATTTGTAAAATTTTCAAACAAAAAATAAACTAGTAGCTCGCCATTGTTGATGTCAATAATTACACAATGTTTATGGTGCTGAAACCCATAAAATCATTCGCACCCAAGCGCTAGCAGAGGGTGACAAAACACCAAGAAACACAAGTAACAAATGGACATGACACTGTGCTTTCATTTTAATCTGTTTGAGCAGGGCATGTGCGTTAAATGCGTCAAATATTTTAACGTGATTAATTTAAAAAATTAATAACCGCCCGTTAACGCGATAGTTTTGACAGCAGATTATATTATATTATTATTTTTATTTTATTTACTTTTGTTCCGTGAAGAATTCAGAAAGGGTTACTTGATTGTGGCTTTTTGAAAAACAATAAATTTTTACATTTAGGCACTCCTGCAATCGTCAGTTTTTCTGTTACAAACTGACCCGGCCCCTCACCAGAGAAGGAAAAGGTTATGTGGCCCTCACAGGAAAAAGTTTGGGGACCCCTATTTTAGATGATAAATAACCCATCCAAACACAGAAAAATTGAAAAAAAAGTTTAAGAGGGTAAATATATGAAAATGAAAATCTCATGTTCAACCCATAAAATACCCCAAAAATCCGGCTGTCGCCATTCACAGTGGGTCTTGACACTCGGTGATACATGCTACATTGAGGTTTTGGATCGAAAAGAGGTAAGTACGCGAAAATATGTCATTAAAATTATGGCGTCTTTAATTATGCTCTCGTGTGCTCTCACCTCCAGTTTAGGGTTTTGCTGTTATTTTGTTTTTTTTAAATGCCCTCCTGTTCAAAATGTTTATTCCCCCAGAAAACTGAGATTTTAAGCTTTCCAATGATGTATCACACATGCATATAGGACAATTTTGAAATTTTGCCAAATTAAGGGTCTCAGAGCAGAACTTCAAGGGCGTAGTTTGGTCTTAATATTAGTAGGGATGATATAACAGTATAACCTGCATGTACATTTTTTTGCTGGGGACGGGACGTTAATAAGACCAAACATATTTGGTGAATGGGGGTCAGGGCTACATTTCTCACCAATATGAACCTAATTGATTGACAGGCTAAATTATTAATGCAAAATAAATCTGTATTGACCTATACTAATTTTCACACTGCATATTTATAACGTTTTAATCTGATAATTTTTGTTAAATCTAGTCAAATAATTTTCTCCATCTTTTTTGGAGTGTTAAAGGCTAGTTAACAGATTAATGCGTTGGATTCTTCCACTTACTTTAAGTAAACATTATTGTTTGTTCATATTAAGCCCATATATCTAAAAGTTGGTCATTTCTCACCTAAATTAAAAAAAAATATATTTTAAATAATGTTTTGAACAATATTTTTGAATTAAGAACATTTCCGACGAAGAATTTGCTTAAAATAAGTCTGTTAAGCTTATTTTCTGCTAGTTGTTTTTCTTATTTCAAGAAATCTAAAATCAACTTGAAGCACTCTAACAGCAGCAAAATTAGTGGAGTGTCCCCCACCTCCACAACATTGACGTCTTTTTACATTACTTCTAGTGGCTGCTGCTGGCGGAAAAAAACTTCTAATATCCGTCGTCGTTGAAGGGGGTGGGGGAGGCGGCATCTGTCGGGCTGTGAATGCGTTTGTGTGTGTGTGTGTGGGGGGGGGTCAAGTCATCAGCCAATCAAACGTGCGTTTGAGGGGGAAAAAATGGACTGGCACATTCAGCGAGTGAAAAGGGGTCAGTGTAAGTCTGAACATAATGAAAGTACTGTAATTCACTTAATAACGGTAGGATCAATTCTATCCTTACAACATATATAGGTCATTTAGATTGTCTTCCTATAACTGAAATCATTAAATAATGCAAATAAGGCTGCTTAAAAGTTGGTGGGGATAATCTGATCATCCTGAAAAGTTGTTAGTGTTATGTCCTTACTGTCCCTATGCAAACCTACGCCCTTGTTTGATTTATTTATTCACTAACCCCAAACAAACTTGCAAAACCTAGTGGTACAGAAGCCCACTGGCAGTCTACCATGTGTTTTAATTAAAAAAAATAAATAAATAAAGAAATGTTAAAACTCTTAACAAACATAAATGCAATTAAAATTAGTAATATACACTGATCTCTCATTTTTCGCGGTTAATGGGGACCAGAAACCGCAGCGATAAGTGAAAAGCAGCTAAGTAGCACACCCGTAAAAAAATGTTTTTTTTTTGGGTTTTTTTGTGCGTGGTAAATGTATCTATTCAGATTTAGCATTGGAAAGAGATACGTACATATAAGGTATGTAGTTTTTTTCACTTTTTTTCCCCTAAAGTATAATGTAAAAAAAAAAGTTATGTATGTGTATGTATATATATATACACTATCAAATGGTATTTAATTATAATATGTTTTAAAAATGTGAAGGAATCTGACCTTTTAGCCAGATTGCCAGAATCAAGCCAGCCGAACCGCCGGGCCCGCGCTGGTGCAGAACCAACGACATGGGCCGGCGAGACAAAGACACAGACAAGGGGTTACGAGACAACGAGGAACAGGTGCGTGACACAGGAGGATGCAGGTTGGAGGATACACTAGAAGCAGGTACAACAGGTGAAATCAATGGGCAATCACAGGGACACACGAGGAGGGAACCAACACAAAACCTAACAGTCCCGCCATTTGTTCTGGACTGTCCGAGAGAACTGATTGCGAGAGTTGGTGGTGCAGACGTGGGCTTGTAGATGTCTTGGCTCATCAGTGCCAATCTTGCTCTGTCAGTTGTATGACGCACACGTTGTGCTTCCGTGATAAGAAGGCGTCATCTATCTCTTATGTCCTATATTATGCTTGTTTTCCTTAATTATGGTGTAAGTGCTATTTATTTTATATTCGGTGTGTTAAAGTAATACAAACAGTCAAACAGTAAATCTGAGAATTCCCTGATTGATTATATTAATTGTGTTAGAGCAATACAAACAGTCGATCGGTAAATACGAGAAAAGACACTATTCCCTTCACATGTTACTGTTCCACCGAATTATTTTTAAACAAGAATAAAAGTAGTAGGAAAATGCTTGGCTTTATTTAAATGCTTCATAGTGAGTGTACTCCAATCCATTCTTACACACAATGAATTGCCACAGCAACTGTTTCCAAGTGAAAAGATGATTGACATCCGTTTTGAGGTCTGTGACTCTACCAAGATCAAACACAAACATCTGTCAACATCGTTAACTTTAATAAGCAACTCCAGGGCCATGCCTGACGAACAAAGAGCAGGGAGAGGAAGGGAGTGAGCAAGAGTGAGACTAAGCGATCGGCTTGGGACAGCTCATCTGTATTCTTTATTTAAATTGAAAAAAAAATATCAGCGTTGGACTGGAGGCGCGAAGTTTGAAGCGCGTAGTAGCGAGGGATCACTGTCAACTGTTTTCACTTAAATCCAAGTGAATTTTAAAACAGTCCATTGCTGCTCACCTTTTAAATCAACACTAGATAACTTTTCAGTTTTGTTCGATTTTAGTGATGCTGGTGGGCAAAAGCTGTAGTGTTTTGCTTTAAGGACGACTGTGTTTCCCATGAGGACCAGCACACACCCGCACACTGTCGTAAAATTGTCATATTCCGGTTGCCTGCAGATGGATTAAATGACATTTCTGTTTCCATCGGCTGTGTGTAGGATAAATAGTAATAAGGTAATGAATGCACTTGTGGCTAAAAAATAGCATTTACCGGTTAGCAACCATGTGGCTAACCACCCCACCCGAACTCATCAGCGCCTGCTGAGTGTCGTAAAATCCTGATCTCTCGGTCGCCTGTAGATGGACTAAACGTCATTTCTGTTTTGTTTAGTAAAAAGGTAATGAATCCAGTTGTGGCCAAACAATAGCATATGATGGTTAGCAACCACGTGGCTTGGTGTGACTAATTGTGTGTTTTGTGTGGCAGGGTTCCTGCCATCCTCTTCAAAGTTAATTAGTGCCGGTGAAAGCAATACAGACCCCCTTAAGATATGAAAGAGATGCCATTCAACTAGTTGTACGTCAACATATCACAAATGTTATGAAAATATTTCATAAAGGTTGATAAGTTACCTAGTGTTGCTTTAAAGTAAAATAAATTACTTTCAGTGCACTTTAAGTGCAAAAATGTTCATATGTGAAAAAAATAGGGATCAGTTTGAACATGAAATATCTTGACTTTGTAGTGTATTCAATTAAATATAAATTGAACATGATTCGCAAATCCTTATGTTCTGTTTTATGTTGAACACAACATCCTAATTTCATTAGAATATTACTGTTACAATGTTTTTTAAAGGAAATTGGTCAGATCAAGTACATAATGCATCAATTTGACAATGTCAGCTGATCTTTCCGGACATTGTGTCAAAAAATTACTAAACAAAATTAGACCCTTTCACTTCACCTAAATGTAGGGGTAAGTGCAATAACTGTCACTGTGCCATCCTCCACTCAGCTCTGATAGGACTAGTATGTGATGCAACAATACTGATGTGGCCCAGACATTTAGCATGCATGGTCATGAGTTACCTCCCCAGTAGGGAGCAGCAGGACCTTCCTGGCAACAGCCTCCGCTATCATGTTTCCCAGGAGTGGATTATTATGAAGCCAAGACAAAGCGGCTTGTCCTCCTCTTCCAGGCCCGTCTGAAACCGCTTGGTGGCAACCCGCAGCTTCACTCCAGCTCTGCCCCAAAGCCAATATCAGCTGTCTAGTTTTAGAGAGAGGCGGAGACAAATACCCCAGCAATCCTTTAAAGAAGATTATGGGCTGAATCAGGAGACTGAAGCCCTTTCCATTTCCAGGACTGATACACACACACAAATGTGCACATACCTACGCACACTGTCACTCTCTCATATTTTCTTGCTTTCTCCACCCATAATTGCTAGATGTGCATTTGATTGGCAAGAAAAAGGACACGTGACAAGCTACTATAAGTCAACTTTCCAGAATCCTTCACACATCAGCGCTTATTTACTGAAACTACGGTTGTCCCGATCCGATATTTGGATCGGATCAAACGCTGATATGCGCAAAAAAATGGGCATCAGTATCAGATCGGCCGACACGGAAAAATTCCGATCCAGACTTCCCATCCAGTTTTTTTTTTAAAGTCCGGTCCGGGTTTTCCAGCGCACCAATTTACATAATCCATTCCAGTTTCTGCTTTGGTTTCCCTTAAATCCAATCCACATTTTATGGCACACCTTCAGCACAGTAGCATTACCGTCTCCCAATTTACCTACGTGGCATCCTACATTATGACTGCAATGTAAATTTAAAGTTTATCGGTAAAAATGTCAGCTGTGCGGGATCATTTTACCTTAAAGGACGACAAAGAAAGGCAGAGTGCAACATATGTTACAATAAAAGTCAAGCGTGGTGGTAAAGCTATAAGAAGTTTTAATACAACCAACCTAATCAAGCATTTAGCGAAATAACACCATAAACAATATAAAGAGTATGTTAAGAAAACTGAAGACAAAAAGAAAGGTCCTAAGCAACTAACACTGGCAGAAACTTTTGCTATGCGTGACAAACTGGCACTTGACAGTCCCAAAGCCCAGGGAATAACAAGAGTCACTGCCGAAGAAATCATTCTGGATGACGAGCCATTATCTCTTGTGAGTAAAGTGCGATTTAGACGCACCATCCAACACCTAGAACCACGATACAACATGCCCAACCGTCATTACATCCTTGAGTGAGCCTTGAGTGATCCGAGAAATATTCACAAACATCCAAATTCCAATTATTGAAATATGTCAAGTAAAGCGGAACTAAAACACAGGGCGGACTTCAGGATGCAATGAGGAACGGACCGCGTTGCGTCCCGAGAGTAAACATCATGGTTGTCATAGACCCGGGTAATGCCAATGCTCAACTCACGGCTTTGCCTCAACTCATGCCGCTAGATAAAAAACACTGCTGACAGCCGCTACAAACTACACCAACATCATGCTACTGTAGAAAATAGATATCATATGTCTATAGAACTAGATGCAAAATGACAGACTCGACGGCGTTAGCAGCACATGAATTGAAAACTAGATGCGAAATGACAGACTTGCCGGGGTTAGTAAACAGCCACTGTTAGGGTCCGCGAATAAGGAGAACAAGGCTGAACCCAAAAACAGACAACAGAGGGGAAGCGTTCGGGGATTTATTAATCACAAATAAAACAAAACACGCGAACGCGGTAAAAGGGGAATAACAAAAGGGGTCCGTGACAAATAGGTCGACGGAGATCAAAAACGTGAAAACCGAGCGGAGGGCAGAGAGCCAAAAAGACAAACAAAAAATACACACAATACCTGCACAAGGTAGAGGATCACAAAATTAAGACGTCTGATGAAGTAGATGGCAAATACAAAGCAACTCGAAAGCAGCTTGCGTGAATGGCATCTGTTATGTTATGTTAATGAAGCGTACCAACTCTCTCAATAACAGAGGGGTGCCCTAACAACTAACACAAACGAATGGCACCAATTCGGAACCATTTTGCAGTAAATGAGGGGCTTAGAGGGACGTCATCACTCGAAATTAATATCTCAAGCCCCCCAATTTACCGCAAAATGGACCCGAATTTTTTTGTGCTCTGTTCGTGCTAGTTGTTAGGACACCACTCTGTTATTGAGAGAGTTGGTACGCTCTATTAGCTGCGGGAGCTAAGCTATGAAACAGCTACGAGTGATGTCCCCACTCAAAATTAATATCTCAATAAAAGCATAATACTGTATCTACAAAACCGTTGCAGCACAAACGATTAACATCATTTTTATATAAATTTGCGTCTGATGGGGTCGGGGCAACTTTACGGAGGACCGTAGAGATGGTCACAAAGCACAAAGTGCTGTGTTTTTTATTATTTAATTTTTTAAACTTCTGGTTCATCGTTTTTGCAATTGTCTTGCGAGCCATTTGCGGTCGTGCTGCGAGCCATTTGGTGTCGTGTTGTGGCAATTGGCGTTCGTGCTTTTGCCAATTTGCAATCTTGCTTTAGGAATTGGGGATTGTGTTGTGGCAATTTGCATTCGTGCTGCGAGCCATTTGCTGTCGTGTTGTGGCAATTGGGGTTCGTGCTTTTGCCAATTTGAGATAGCGCTTTACGAATTGGGGATCGTGTTGTGGCAGGTTGCATTCGTGCTTTTTTTCTTTTGCAAAGCGTGTGCAATTGGGGTTCGTGCTTTTTCTATTTGCAAAGTGTTTGGACTTTGCATTTAGCCTGACACCTCTTGGGCACCGTACTGATGAGCAGGGATTAGCTGCAGGTGCGACGTCGGCACGCCCCCACAGCCGGCTCTGCAACAAAAACAAATTCTGACCAGCCGTAAAACACGACAGCCACCATCTTAATGCAGGCGACTTCCCTACAAGGCTGTTGTAGCGAACCTTCCAAGCGAACCTAATTAACTTTTTATCTAAAATGCTCCTAAATCGGCAAAATCTTGACTTGAATCTATCTTTAAAATAGTTTTAAAACTTTCACATGTCGAAAGTAGACAGAAGGGAAATGGAATAACGGCAGCAATTTTAACAATTTTAACAGTTGATTCGCAACATTAAATTAATTGAATGTAGTTTAAAGCTGCTGATACAGAATGGGGACTCGAGTATTTCATTTACTGTCTTAAACTGTTAACTTGAGATTGAAATAGTCGTTTATTTAGGCATGAGAGGCTTTTTGTACAATTTTTGTAACTAATGCACGAAACATTAAAAGCAGCTAATAGCTTGGGGGTGGGGGGGTTGTGGGATTTTCCACCGAGGATGTTTTTGTGTTTTGCTTCTTTAAGACAGTTTACAATATTATTTGCACGTTTTACTGACTATGCCATTTCTGTTTGTTATTTATAATGTTTTGTGTTTATCACTGAATAAACAGGTCAGTTTCCTGTTACCAACCATTGTGTGTTTTTCAAACTCACCTAATTCAGCTGTCTAGTTGTTATCAAGAGTACTAAAACCCTTTTCAACATGAGTCTGACAACTAAGTAAGGAGGCTAAATAACTTTAAATTGAACACATGCTCAGATAGGCCGATACGGTATCAGTATCGGCCAGTTTTGGTATCGCATCGGAAGTGCAAAACAATATCAGTATCGGATCGGAAGTGCAAAAACCTGGATCGGGACATCCCTAACTGAAACACCCTTTCATCCATCCATCATTCATTTTCTCCCGCTTATCCGAGGTCAGGTCACCGGGGCAGCAGCTTCAGCAGGGAAGCCCAGACTTCCCTCTTCCCAGCCACCTATCAAGCTCTTCTTGGAGGATCCTAAAGTGTTCCCAGGTCAGCCAGGAGACATAGCCTGGGTCGGCCCCGCGGCCTCCTCTCAGTGGGACATGCCCGAAACACCTTACCAGGGATGCGCCCCATAGGCATTCTAATCAGATGCCCAAGCCACCCCATCTGGCTCTTCTTGATGCGGAGGAGCAGCGGCTGCACTCAGACCCCTCCAGGATGACTGAGCTTCTCATCTTATCCCTAAGGGAGAGCCCGGACACCCAAAGGAAGAAACTCATTTCAGCTGCTTGTATATAGGATCTTGTTCTTTCGGTCAAGATCCACAGCTCGTGACCATTTGCAGCCAAAATCAAAACATTCAATCAAATGTACAAGGATGTACATGTATGTATGTCGTATATGATAATTAATACAGGTGTGCGAAATTTCCGATTCTTAGATTATTCGCGATTCGGCCGTGGAAGATTCGAGAACGATTCACAAACATCCAAATTCCGATTATTGAAATATGTCAAGTAAAGCGGAAGTAAAACACACTCAGCGCGCCGCGCGGTCTTCGGGACGCAATGAGGAACGGAGCGAGAGTAGCTAAACATCATGCTTGTCATTACCCAGCCCCTCGGGTAATGCCAATGCTCAACTCACGGCTCTAGCTAAACTCATGCCGCGAGATAAAAAAAAACAACAACATACCTGACTGCTGCCGACAGCTGCTACAAAGTACGTCCACATAATGTTACGGTAGATATCATATTTATTTAGGACTAGATGCAATATAGACTCGGTGGCGTTAGCAGCACATTTACAGAAAGCTAGATGCGGGCGTTAGTAAACGGCCGCCATCTTAAAGCAGTAGACTTCTCTGCAAAGCTGTTGTAGCGAACCTTCCAAGCAAACCTAATTAACTTTTTATCTAAAATACTCCTAAATCGGTAAAATATTGACTTGAATTTATCTTTAAAATAGTTTTAAAACTTTCACATGCCGAAAGAAGACAAAAGGGAAACTATGGAATAACGGGAGCAATTTTAACAACTTTAACGGTTGATTCACAACATTAAATTAATTGAATGTAGTTTAAAGCTGCTGATACAGCATGGGGATTTGAGTATTGTTTTTAACTGTTAACTTGATACTAAAATAGTCGTTTATTTAAGCCTTTTTTTTTTTTTTTTTAAACAGTTTATAACTAATGTACAAAACATTAAAAGCCACTAATAGCGGGGGGGGGCATCAATAATCGATTTATAATCGAATCGTAGCCTCTGTCGAATCGTTAGGTGCCCAAACATTCCCACCTCTAATAATTAAGTTGCTGTATTATTTGGCATTAAGAGAATTAACTTTCTGACTTTTCCTATTGAGATTTGAAAATTTTAATTCAATGGGTTTTTTTCTGATGAGGTTTCTTACTCTTACTATTTTCATTAAATTATTAAATATTTTTACTTTACAGTATTTGTCCTTAAAAATTCTGACTATATTCATGAAACTCTGACCTTATTTGCATAAAATCTCCATATTTCCCTCTCTAAATTGTGACTATAATATTGAATGATATGACTATTCAAATATAATTGAAATATAATTTAGCACTTTGTTCTCAGAGAAATCTGTGGTTTTCTCTACGTAACATTATGACATTTTTATATGCGTGTTACAATACAACATTGTCATCATACAAACAATTATGAGAACTCACACCCACACCTATGGACAGTTTTGAAGCCTTTAATAAAGGCATTATTTTAGGAATGTTCAATAGAGCTCTCACGATTTCACCATTATGAATCTAGTCTTTAAAATTAAAGTTGTGTAAATGCAATATAGAACAGTTTATTTATTTATTTATTTTTAAAAAAAATGAATTTACAGTGGCGTACAACTGCAGTGCATCGTTAAGAGCTGTCTCCACAATAAACATTATTATTTGCTGTAGTTTGTGTATTAACTAGCACTGGATGCAGCACATTTTAAAACAACATTTCAACTCAATCACAGACCTTGCATGTGATTAAATAATAAAGGCTAAGTGCTCGTGTAACAAATAAAATCACTCTCGCGGGACTCGCTGCATGTGCATTACAATTTCGCCGCAGTCTTTTGTTGACATTCTGGCTTTTGGAGTGTAATGAAGTGAAAGCAAAGTGGAAGCAGGGAGTGGAGAGATGTGACGTGCTCCCCTTGTCGGTGTTGCTACAATAACAATAATAAAAAAGGAACTAGGGTTACATCATCAGAAAGGGTGAGGAGCAAAAACAGATTTGGGGAATGAGAGAGAGTGGAGACAAACGATGTGTTGAATTTCATGTCATCATTATAATGGAACAGATTAAGAGTATTTCCATTCAGTTATCAATGGGGTAATATGTTTTGAGATGGGAGAGTGGTTATAAAGCCGTACTTGCATGTCAAGAAAACATAATGTCGGTTAGGAATAAACTACGGAGTGATTTACATACACATTTGAGTTATCGTATTTTGCTGCATTTACACAAGAACCCTCTCTATATCCAGTCTCAATGTCAGTATTTTTGGCAAAGTATCATGACCATTTCCCTCATTGAATCCATTGAATCAATAAATAAAATAAAGACACACTTGCATGGATTTGTAATTTGATAATTAGGCTGCAACAACTAATCGATTAATAAATTAGTTACCAACTAATTTGATAATCGATTTTTGCTGGCAGCTATGAACAGTCCCGTTTGGGTCCTTGTTTGCGTGTAATGCGAGGCTGCGCGCGCCAGTGATTAGAGCGAGTGAGAGAGAGAGAGAGAGAGAGAGAGAGAGAGAGAGAGAGAGAGAGAGAGAGAGAGAGAGAGAGAGAGAGAGAGTCCACTGCTACACTCAAGTTTAGTTGCTGAAACAGTAATATTTATGCAATAGATTGTCTTGAGTCGTGTATGTTGTTAAATCCAATGTGACTCTGTTAGAGGTGAGTAAATGAAGCCACTTGTATTGTTTGTATTCTTTGTTGATGAGATGTTACCAATTAGCACGGAGCGCTAAGCTAGTTAGCGATTATGCTAATCAGTGTCTTAAGTGTCCGTTTGTATTGTATTTTTAAAAAATTTTTTTATAAGAAAACCACACACATAAAGTCATTCATATAGCAGTTCTCCTTTCAACACATTCAAACTGTAAATTGTCATACAAGAGAGTGTACTTTGAAATTGGATTCTGATTGTATTTTTGAACAAATGTTTGATAAAGAAAACTGATTCATTACAGTCTGCCTCCTCCTTATTCGCTTTTGTGGTTTAGTTTGTTAAGAAAATAAATGAGTCACTGACAAAATTTATATTAACGCTATGCCCACAAGAAAGAAAATGTCGATCAGCAGCAGTTTTTTTATTTGAAATAACAGGACTTTTTTCTGATTTGTGCACTGAGAAATTCTTTTATGTTTCATACGCAGAACCTTCAAGTTTTATGTGGTTACTTAAAACAGTATAGTTGTAGACTACAGTTAAGTCAGGAAGCTGTCATAAAATATTATTTTTGAAGGAAATACTCATCCATTTTGTCTTCATTGTTACTTACAACATCCTAAAACAACTCCAAGTGAAATTGTGAAGGCCATTGAAAAAAGTGACATTTAGCAGATTAATGAATTGTTTAACCCTTTAACACCTAAGCCTATTTTGGCCGAATTTGCATGCATTTGATGTTGCCTTTATATTTCAAAGAAAAAATTGTTTACAATGGCCAAATTGGGTCCCTTTTTTCATTGAACTTCATGTCCAAACTGTTGTTTTCTTCACTGATCAATTTTAAACCACATTTTGGACTCCAAAAGACAAAAAAATCCCAAAATCTTTTTTCAAAATTTGTAATGTTGACGTCCCACTGACAACCAAACATGCTCGACCAACCGTTTTGAAGCTTGATAATATTTATTCAACTTGTTAGAATAAACATTCAATAGAAAAAAATAAGATTGAATAGTTTTATGTTTGACAATTCAACACAAACAGCAGGTATGGTCATAGGCGTTTTTGGCCTTTACACATACTATGGTCAAAACAGGTTTTATAGTGTGCAAAATAGTGATTTTTTTTTTTTAATATATATCATCTAACACAAAAAGGGTTTGGAAGATATCTCTTTGTGAAGTTAGGGGTTGTACCCATCACCTTATCAAAAGTATATACCTACATGCAATCAAGCTTCTCGAACACACATCTACATAAAAATTGAAAAGAGTATAGTGAAGAAAAAATATATAACATTGAAAAAAAGTATTTTAAAAAAATATTGACAAGTATGACAAGTAGTTCAATTCAAATTTTTCAGGCATGCGACCCAATAAAGTTTTTTTTTTTTTGTTTTTTTGTTTTTTGCGCACTCAATAAAGCTTCTTCTTGAACAGGTCACGGAGCTGCGTCACACACGTCACACAGCCTACTCTTTCGCCGTTTGCGCTCTACTGTCACTTCTACTCGCCGAGACATCGATTCATCAGAGGAAAACAACGACAAATATGACTCATCTTCTTCCTTAAGTTAATGAAATAATGCATTAGCTTGTGCTAAATGTAGTTTTAGATTCATTCTGCACGTTTCAAAGTCGCTCGTGCGGGGCGGCTATTTTTCGGCACAACACCGGCCGCTTCTTGCTTCGCATGCCTGCCTCTCAATAGTTGGCGCCTCGCTCGGAAATGTATTAAAAATGATCACATTCGGTTCGTCCTTCCTGACATCACAACGACTCTTGGGATAAGTAGTCTTTTGTGCTGCGTTCGGTTTTGAAAAAGGACAAGAAATGATGGAAATATGGAGATGGATACATGGTCCATGCAGCGTTTTAATGCATATTTATGAGTGCAATAAAACTATAAAACTCAAATGACATTATCTCCCGTTTTTCTTGGCCGATTGACTTCAAATAAAAACTGGTGTGGACATCAACTTCCGCACTTTCAAACGAGACCAACCAGCAGCACGTGGGTGATGTAATTACAGCGTGACGAAGCTTCAAAGACGATATGCGTAAACGCGTCGCTGCCGACACGTTCGGTGTTAAAGGGTTAATTAAGCAATTATAAAAATAATTGTTAGTTGCAGCCCTAAATGTGTTATATTTGGGAAGAAAGTACATTGCAATGTTATCAATTTGATGACATGGTTTTAGGCAAGGATTACCCGCCAAGTCCTGTTACAATTACAACAAGCGTGCGATTTGAAGGGGATCCCTGAGGTAAAAAACACAAGAAGCAGGGTTGTCTTCATTCATTTTTAAAGAGTCAGAGCTCCCAAAAACAGCAGCTGCCTTTAGATTTTAAGAAGTGGCATCATATCCGGTGCAGTAAAACGGAAAGGAAATATGGAGAAAAACTAGTTAGCCAGCTAGGTTATAGACTTAGCATGTAGGATTTATTAATATTATCATTATGTAATTATACATCTATTACAAATAAAACTCTCTTTTGCGAAAAACAACTAGAGATGTGAGCTTTTTATCAGACAGCAAACTCAGATTCAAATAATTGTAATATTCATATTGAGTATTCAGTAAATTACCAGGCAATTCAAGAGTAACATTCCCCAAGACATATAAGCATTACTCTTAATATTTCCATATAGTGTATTTATTAATATTTCCTCTCAGAAGCAAAGTTATAGGCTGGATGGCACATCCCCACACCACGATTGAGCAACCCTTGACTTATCGCAGGCTTATCTGTACTGCATCCACCCTTGCCTGGACTGCATAAATCCAAGCTAGAAGCCTTTTAGAAGGGATTTTCTGCCCCACTCAATCTCCTTGCTTTACTAAAAGTGTGGGACGCAAACAGAGCAAGGGCCAAAGACCTTTTAGCCCTCAGCACAATCATCTCTCACTGCATGTTTGGATGCAAAAACTCTTGGTGGAGGCACAATACGCTTAGAAGTATACATGCTGATAAAAGTCCAGTGCAGCTGCACTCTTATTAAGTATAGTGCAGCCACGCTATCAAAGTCTATGTGGGTTGACAGCCTGCTGAAGGACTTATATTCTGTTTCAATGCTTTCTTCTGTTTTTTTGTTTTATTTTTTATTATTATTCCCATAACTGCTTCAAGTGAGGGGACCAATTTAATCCAGTCCGCACTTCAGCTCTTAAAAAAAGGGAAAAAAAGAAATAAAAAATAAAACCTCAGAGAAATTGTCAGAAAAAACCTCAAGTACCTATCCCTTATACCGGTAATAGAATTTTAATAATTTAATTAAAAATGTTGTACTGCAGCACAGCAAGAGAACGGAGTAATACCAAAAATGATTTTTGAACATGTATTTACCTGTGACAGTCTACTGCTAGTCTGTACAGTGATAAAACTCAAAATTAAAAGGCAGAATCATTTATGATATTAAAAAAAACTATGTTCAAGTACATCTTATTGTGGTTGTATTGTCTACGGTTGTTCAGTTATTTCACCATTAGATCATTAACAGCAAAAGGTCTTAAATAATATCTATATATATTCATTGTTGTATGTATGGGAAAAGCATTTCATCATTTCATCGGTTCAGCATGAAATCACTGCAATTTTCAAATATTGTTGTGCTACACGCAAAAATGGACCAAGCCGATTAGAGTAGCATCAAAGAGGTTCGCAAGTACGACGACCTCTACAATGTCTCGTCAAGACATTATAAAGATTGCCAAATGGCAAGGAATTTGTGGAAGGAGATTGCTCAATATACGGAGCTGTAGGTCAGCGATTGCATTTAAAAAAAAAAAATGCAAGAACCTCTGAGAAAAGTATGTTTGTATTCGGAAGCGAATGGCCACACAAAGCTGTGACACAGTCAGCCAAAAACTGCCAGCTTTTTATCACTTTGTGTCGTATTTTTGGTTGGTGCACTTCATCATTTATTGTGTACATATGTTTGCTGTTGAGTCTGTGACTTATTTACATTTTACACTTCAAATATATGAAGAATAAAGCACAGGTTTTGTGTCAAAAGAGTTGTTTTGATGTTTAATTTTCAACAGTTGACGCACTTCATACATCATCACTGACTGATAGTGCCTCAGTGCTTTTGTGATAACGTGTTTGCCATCAAGGCTTCCAGCACAGTTTGGGAAGTTCCATAGCCGCCAGAAATCTGCTATGGCTTTCCACTGGCTGGTTGTAGGACACGGCAAAGAAATCGGACAAAACGCTGGACAACCCAGCTTGCTGGCTTCTACCCGGTGCTAGAATTCGTAAACTGCCAGTCTCTGTGCGGCATCAACAGTCGGACAGACCACCTGCGCAACAGTTTTCTGCGCCTCAACATTTGTATTGTAATAGCCCCGGATGAGGGAAGAAAGAGAGGAGTCGATGATGGCTCTCCCCACTTTATTGTGGCAATAAAATAAACAAATAACAAGGATGCCGCAACATGCAACCACAAATTTTCGCTTTCTCCCGTTCTTTCCACTTGTTTCCCGCTATGTCACTGCTCCCCAGTCTGATCGCCTCTTAAAGGACCCGCTTAGTTACGGACATTACAGTATGATCAACATTTGTTGTTCAATGCTGATGAGCTGAAGATCCACATCAAGCGTTCCACATCCGTTGGCATTCTTGTGTAACCGGGAGAAAACTAGAGGAAACTGACAAGAGTCCCCCAAAATCGTACAAACACAACGCCACATCTCTCTAGTGGCTTGGTGGTGAATTACAGAGCAACGCGTTCCCTCGCCGCAGAACAATCGAATGCTCATTGACGCCGTAGGGTCTACATTAGACATGTCCAAAGTCCGGCACGGGGTCCAAATGCAGCACGTGGTCTAATTTCATCTGGCACCCAGCCTCTCATAAAATCAATAACGTCTGGCCTGCACACAGACTTAATAAATTGGTCAGCATAACTGCTACCAGCATATGAAGTAGCTTACACACTAAATTTACCCACTAAAAGGCAGTAGCACTCTAAGCAACATTACCCCGTTCGACCTTTTACTTCCAATTTTCTTAAAATGGCTGTGAGCGAAGGGGGTTGCACCGGTGAAAATGGCTGGGAGTGAATGAGTTAGAGTTAAATGTGAGGCGATATTACCAAACAAGACACGCTGACATGTACGACAAGATTACAGGGAAGATACGCAGAGAGAAATTGAAGCAACTTGAGGCTAGTTTAATTTCAAAGCAGCAGTATTTCGCAAGAGCCCGAGAGTAGAAAGAGAACGCCACAAAGGATAGTTGCGAGATTGTTGAAATTAATAATTTAAAAAAAAGAATAAAGCAAATGTGACACACAGAATGGCTTGCTAAAATTTGCTTAAATATATTGTTCTACGTAAAGGACGTCAGCCAAGGTCGGCCCCCCACATTTTTACCGCACCAAATCTGGCCCCCTTTTCAAAAAGTTTGGACACCCCTGGTCTACATCGTCGATACACCGTCACCGCAACACAGAAGCATAACTCAGGCTTCAGGCAGTTTGTTACCGAATTTTTCGGACTACAAGTCGCACCTGAGTATAAATCGCACCAGCCCAAAAATGCCCAACGAAGAGAAAAAAACATATATAAGTCACACCGGAGTACAAGTCGCATTTTTGGGGGAAATTTACTTGATAAAATCCAACACATGGAACAGATCTGTCATCTTGAAAGGCAATATTAATATAAAAATACAATAGAGAACAACATGCTGAATAAGTGTACAGTGCATGAACAACGAAATGCGAATATACTGTCCTCACCAGGACGCTACGGCTCGGTCCTGGCTATTCAGCGGGCTAAACTCCCAAATGACGATGCTGGACGTCCGTATAATTTGCTGAATCAATTTCGTCCTCGATACCAAACAGGTTCGCATCAACGTAAATAAATTATAATTAGGTGCTTTTACAGCAATGACAAAAACGTTTAGCATGCCTTCGCTAGCACATCGTTCAAACAACCACACAACTGGCTCTAACTGTCCGATCGCGGGTGGAAAACACACAACAACAACAGAAAAGATGATACATACAGGCGTTGCCTCTGTAGATATATTTTACAAGCATAAACAATGAACGTAGGTTCCCAGCCGTGTTTTTCTCTCTCGCTAACTCGCCCACTCACTAAGAGCTACGTAGCTGTTGGTCTTCTTCTGGCGTGTGAGCGCCAGTTCTTCACGTAAACAAGTGCGAGTGCGCCCCCACGTGGGCGTGAAAGCCCCACAAACTAAAAACATGCATTTCAATATAAAAAAGTCAATAATACAATTGAACACACATTGCCAAAGGTAGAACGCTAACATGGCCATAACTATTAAGAGTTATTCAGATAACTATAGCATAAAGAACATGCTAAGAAGTTTACCAAACCATCAGTGTTACTACAAAAAAACAAAATAACATGTGAAATGATATCATAATGTGTTAATAATTTCACACATAAGTCGCACCCCCAGCCAAACTATGAAAAAAACTGCAACTTATAGTCCGAAAAATAGGGTAACTGTCTGCAATCACCATTGCAAGTCGAACCTGTCTGCAAATGAGCAGATTTGAAACTGGCAACAGTGTGATGTCACATCGTTACCTTAATTTGTAAGTCCCTGTCCACTTTGTGCTTGCAGCATTTGAAGTCATTTCAGGAGAGCTGACTAATTGACAGCGTGACTAACCGCTCTCAGATGAGAAAATAAATGGCTGCAATATATTTTAGGGCCCATTTTGTAAACATTGACATGATGAAGATTGATGTTATAAACAATAGCTTTTACATGGCTTTGGTGTGCTTTTCCTTGTTTGACAGCTGGACAGCTAAGCTATCATGAAATACAGTATGTAAATGCATACATTTGTTGTGGTTTACTATGATGTTTAATTGTGATTAAATGGTAGAGCTTGCAGTCACTGACGGCAAAATGTGCAATGTGTGATGGGCAACACCAGCCGGTCAAGTGTCAAGTGATTGAAATGAGGTGCTTATAATGTCCTCGCCATGTCCCTTCTGTTTTATGAGTCAAAACAAAGAAAGTGAATTAATTACCATTCCCTAATGCCTTCTTTAATTTTATGAAGTAGAAAGTGATGTTGTATCTGAATTTGCACAGCCATACATTATTTTTGCGTTGATGTCTATGTATTTATAGTTGGACTACCTTAGTGTAAAGTTCACACGTCAGAAAATGATTCCAAGAATAGTGTACTCCTCCATCACTTTCCACTGTCTGCAAACCTCCCTTAGCTTTTCCAAAGTTTACCTTGTGGTGATGGGATTAATGCTAAGCTTCGACCAAGCAGATGTCACAGATCCTCCTGGCTCACCTCACCTCACTGCAGCATAGAAACGATTCCGGGAAAACGTTTTGCACATTGAACATTATATTTGGTGATAGATTGGAATCAATTTGTGACATTTTTTGACTCTTTTAAACACTGTGAAATAAATAATATTAAATAAATAAATAAATAACATCTTTAGTGTTAACGTGGGCCATCACCAGAGGTTCTGTTATTATTCTTTTTAATTTTATTATTTTGCTTTTTAAACAACATTCTCTTGATTTAAAATTGTATGTACAGTATTCATACAATAATGATTAAGAGGCTTGTGTCCACATGTGTGGAGATCAAATTTTGGGAAAGCAAAATCTTGCCTAAGCAGCCACATTCAAAGCATTGCCATAATTGGTAGGGTGGCAACTAAGGGTGTGACAAAATATCGAAATGCTGATATATCGTGATACTTTGTATCCCAAAAGGTTATTGATATGCTCCTGCCAAGAATCGAGATATCATTTTAAAAAGGTGCCAATGTCTAAAAAGGAACAAGTTGCTCCCAAAATTTTCCACCATAGTAGTGTCTCAGTTAACTCTAAGGCTGCATTGACGGTGCTCGATGCCGAATCCATTTAGACTGGGAACGTTCGTTCATTCGAAACCAGCGCATTCACAGTCATTCTGTCCGATTTTCAGGGCATTTACACGTCACTTGCTGTTCATTTTAGGGCATTTACAGGTCATTTCCTGTTGAGTTTGAGTCACTGCCTATTCATTTGGGTGATTCCCAGGTCACTTCTTGTTTTGTCACTCAAAATAAACAGGAAGTGGCCCATAAAATACCACAAAATCAACAGGAAGTAACTGAAAATCAACAGGTAAATTACCCTAAATGGCCCAAAATTACCTAATTGCCTGGCATTGGCTGCCACTGACGGCCGTAGATGTTCAATCCGTTTGAAGTGGGAGGGATATTAGCGAATGAACGAATGTTCATTCGCTGCCACCCTCCCAGTTCAAACGGATTGGACGTCTACTAGTGATAAACTCATTCCAATTCACAGCAGAAGCTTGTTTTTCTGTTTATTAGCTGTTTGTAGAATATCCTAGAATGATTTCCTGACCAATGTATCGATAATTGTTGTATCGCCATATCGTCAGATCATCGTTATCATGAGCTTTGTATCGCAAATCGTATTGTGTCGTGAGGTACCAAGAGGTTCACACTCCTAATGGCAACTCCCTTTAACTTTGAAAAAAAAAAATCACTCAGCGTACAGACATTTTTTTAGATACATTATCAAAACATAAATTACATTATTATTGTAAAAAATTAATCATGTATATGGGTCATAATGACTTTTGACCTTATGCTGCTGAACAGTCACGTTCATTTATGACATCTTTTACCTTTGCCCTCATGCACCAAAATGTCACTACTCTTTCTCTTTTCATCATATCGCCTACCCTGCAAATTTCAGCCGAATAGGCTCATCCATTATTAAGTTATAGCAAAATTAATTTTCTGACCTCTCAGACTTTTGACCTCATTATCTTAAAATTTAATCACCTCTTGCATTTCATATTACAAACATATTTAGCAAGTTTGATAATAATCCCTTTATTCGTGCTTGAGCTATCTTGAAAACAAACATACAGATAAGCAGACAGGCAAACAGACATTCATCATTCATTCATCTTCCCTTCTGCTTATCCTCATGAAGGTCACGGGGACAAACAGACACACTGAAAAAAAAAAAACGTGAAGTTTTAGGTAATAACCTATGACAAGGATTTAATGTTTTAGTGGTTTTATTTGTAAATTATTTGTAAGGTTATTCCCCCAACGGCATTAAATGGCAGGCCAGTTCAAATGCTCTTGCCACTTATGGGTTCTTGGAATGGCGGAATAAATCAATTCAACAGATTGAAACTCGATTTTTCTCCACTTCCTGTCCCAATACTTAATCCACAGTTAGCAGCATGAGTTCTGCCCATGCAGAGTGCCGAAATCAATATGACGTTATAACAGCGTACGAGGGCTTTTAGGGTTAGGATTGCTTGTGCTTTGGAGCTCAGGGATAAGACATGAAAGCGTGTGTGTGCAAGTTTGTTTGTGTGAGAGTGTGCCAACAAGCAGGAGAACTCCTTCTCAGAGTTGTGGCGTAGCTCACAGTTCAAGTCGCTATTTCTTGCTGCGCCATGTAAGAGACCACACAGAGGAAGTGCTCCCTCCATCAATAATTCACCATAGACAGACTTGCTCTTTCCCCATAACCGCTGCACCGCCCACCTTGAATCTTCCTCACATTACCACAAATAGCCTCCATCTGAGGTCCTCAGATGTCTGTCTATTTAACCAAAGAGCTCCAAAACCACATAAACAACCTGGATCCTAATCTGCTAAATCCCACTTTGTTTTGACTATTTTGGTTATACAACATTAATCGCCTCAAACACAGAGAAGCTTCAATGTAAAATACGCCTTGTTGTTTTCTTGTGAAGCCCAAAAGACTACAAAACTATGTTTCCAGGGCAAATAGCAAGTCATCAATAATATGAGTGACTCTTAAAGACTTAAAAGCAACGTACAACTTTTGAAAATAAAGGAATGAGAAGGGCGCAGATGAGTGTAACTGATTTTGTCAAAAGACTGCGGTAATATCAAACAGCTATTATGCAAAGTGCCTTTGGTATCCTCATCAGAAAAAGTCATCATTAAATTTTGAGGTCTTATCATAAGTCACAAGACATTTACTCACATATCTCTACAAAGGCACCAGCATAACAAAATATTTTTTTAATGATTTCATTCTCTGATCAAGCGATTTTATGACTATAGTGGTACCTCAAGGTATGAAATTAATTTGTTCCGGAGAGGCTTTCGTGTCATGGTTCTTTCGTGTAATGGATCGCGTTTTACATGTAAATCGCCTATTTCGATCCAACCTGTACTAAAAACTAGGGTTGTCAAACGATTAAAATTTTTAATTGAGTTAATCATAGCTTAAAAATTAATTAATCGTAATTAATCGCAATTCAAACCATCTATAAAATGTGCCATATTTTTCTGTAAATTATTGTTGGAATGGAAAGATAAGAAACAAGACGGATGGTATATACATTCAACATAGTGTACGTAAGTACTGCATTTGTTTTTTATAACAATAAATCAACAAGATGGCATTAACATTATTAACATTCTGTTAAAGCGATCCAAGGATAGAAAGACTTGTAGTTCTTAAAAGATAAATGTTAGTACAAGTCATAGAAATTTTATATTAAAACCCCTCTTAATGTTTTCGTTTTAATATAGTTTTTTATTAGTTTTTTTTAAAATTTAATAATAGTTTTAAAACGTTTTTTTTATATAAAATTTTCAATCAAAAAATAAACTAGTAGCTCGCCATTGTTGATGTCAATAATAATTATGGTGCTGAAACCCATAAAATCAATTGCACCCAAGCGCCAGCAAGGGCGGCAAAACACCAAAAAACACAAGTAACAAGTGGAAATGACACTTTGCTGTCATTTTAATCTGTTTGAGCAGGGCATGTGCGTTAAAAGCGTCAAATATTTTAACGTGATTCATTACAAAAATTAACGCCCGTTAACGCGTTAATTTTGACAGCCCTTGTAAAAACACCACAATAAATTTGCCGTCGTCCTCTGATTGCCTGTCTTTATTTGTAATGCTTTGTCGCCTCTAGTGGCTCTTTAGTATAACTAGTTTGTTAGGTTCCAGCTGATTTTCCAGATGTTATCGCATGACTACCCGAGCTCATAGCAAAAACGTAGTGCTAAAAAATGCTAACTTTGGTGGCCATTGCTTGCTAATTCATCTTTCTGTTTGTGCCTTGATAACCCATCACTTGTAAATTATATTCTTTTGTTTCATGTGCATTGTGTATAGGCTTGCCAACAAGGAGGGACAACTTAGAATTAAGGCAGTTTGGATTGGTATCGATGTCGGCGGAACTAATCTTAACTTCCTGAATTCCAGGATGTCCCGTGCAATCCAGGACTGTCGGCAACCCTAATTGTGTAGCACAATTTGGTGTGGTCTGTTTACATCTATAGTAGGGGTGTCAAACAATTAAAAATTTTAATCAAGTTAATTACAGCTTAAAAATTAATTAATCGTAATTAATCGCAATTAATCGCAATTCAAACCATTTATAAAATATGCCATATTTTTCTGTAAATTATTGTTGGAATGGAAAGATAAGACACAAGATGGATATATCCATTCAACATATGGTACATAAGTACTGTATTTCTTTATTACAACAATAAATCAACAAGATGGCATTACCATTATTAACATTCTGTTAAAGCGATCCATGGATAGAAAGACTTGTAGTTCTTAAAATATAAATATTAGTACAAGTAATAGAAATTTTATATTAAAACCCCTCTTCATGTTTTCGTTTTAATAACATTTGTAAAATTTTCAATCAAAAAAAAAACTAGTAGCCCGCCACTGTTGATGTCAATAATTACTTACACAATGTTCATGGGTGCTGAAGCCTATAAAATCAGTCGCACCCAAGCGCCAGCAGAGGGCGCCAAAACTCTGAAAAACACAAGTACACATTCATTGTGCTGTCATTTTAATCTGTTTGAGTGGGGCATTTGTGCATTAATTGCGTCAAATATTTTAACGTGATAAAAAAAATTAATTACCGCCCGTTAACGCGATAATTTTGACAGCCCTAATTTATAATCAAACGTAGTTGTAGTGTTTGGAGTTAGAACTGCATTACCCAGTGTGCAATGGGATTACCCATGTGGTCATGGGACGTTACATACAAGGAAGTGTACTTTGCACTGCACGACTGGCAGAGTGAAACTGAAACTGTTCAATAAACGTTTGAGCACGATTTTCACGCCTCGTCTACTTATCAGAATAATGAAACAGACAACACAGCATTTACATCATTGCATTGCTAAGAACAGGAATTATCTATTATAGTAGGTATTATCTTTCGTATGATGAATATTGTTTTTCGTAATATGAGGCGAAATAGCTTCGAAAACCTTCGTAAAATAAATATTTCGAGTACCGAAGCTTTCGTATCTTGAGGTACCACTGTATCTATTTTTTAAACATATTCTATGTTCATAGAGATTTCAAACATTACACATGTATTCTTGAAATGGCTGTCCACCATCATTATGGGGTAACTGCTCCTTGAAGAAACTCTCAGATGTTCTAATGGAAATTACATTTAGCAACCTGCCTTTCGTCAAGGCTAGAATAAATATAGTTGCAGAATAAATATTAACACATTAGTTTTGTACTTTTCATTATGTTCATTGTATTTTGTTGGATGTTGTCCATCTTAATATGTACAGCCTGCCATAATGTAATGTCAATTAATTAGGGCTGTCAAACGATTAAAAATTTTAATCGAGTTAATCACAGCTTTAAAATTAACCGTAATTAATCGCAATTCAAACCATCTCTAAAATATGCCATATTTTTCTGTAAATCATTGTTGGAATGGAAAGATAAGACACAAGATGGACATAAACATTCAACATACTGTACATAATTACTGTATTTGTTTATTATAACAATAAATCCACAAGTTGGCATTAACATTATTAACATTCCTTCTGTTAAAGGGATCCACGGATAGAAAGACTTGTAGTTCTTAAAAGATAAATTTGAGTACAAGTTATAGTAATTTTATATTAAAACCCCTCTTAATGTTTTTGTTTTAACAAAATTTGTAAAATTTTCAATCAAAAAATAAACGAATATAAAAAATAAACCATATGATACTGTGGCGACTTAACAGAAAAAGAACGTCTCCTGCTCCGCCCAAATGCATGATGGGAAGTTGGGCAACAATGAATGTCAGTGGTGGCTGCAAATGGTATACAGTATGTTCTCCGTTGTGTTCAATTAGGCGTGTTAAGACAAAGAAGGTCTCCTGCTCCACCCAAATGCATGATGGGAAGTTGGGCAGGCATGACTGTCAGTGGTGGCTGCAAATGGGATACAATATGTTCTGCGTTGTGTTCAACTAAGCATGTTAAGAAAAAGAAAGTCTCCTGCTCTGCCCAAGTGCATGATGGGAAGTTGGACAACCATGACTGTCGTGATGGGGAGTTGGGGAGCCAGGACTGTCAGTGGTGGTTGCAAATTGTATACAGTATGTTCTGCATTGTTTTCAATTAGGCGTGTTAAGAAAAAGATCGTCTCCTGCTCCACCCAAATGCATGATGGGAAGTTGGCCAACAATGACTGTCAGTGGTGGCTGCAAATGGTATCCAGTATGTTTTGCATTGTGTTCAATTAGGCGTGTTAAGAAAAAGAAGGCCTCCTGCACTGCCCAAATGCATGATGGTGACAAAACGGCGTCATTATAAACTGTTTGAGGCAACGCATGAACGGATCATTCCGTGCATGCGTTAATTGTGTCAAATATTTTAACTTGATTAATTTAAAAAATGATCGCCCGTTAACGCGATAAATTTGACAGCCCTACAATTAATACTAAAAAAAAAAAAAAATCAGAAATCTGAGTTTGAATGAGAATTTTTTACAACAGTACACCAATCATGTTACTAAGAGAAGGTCTACTATGTACTATGTATTCAGTAAAGAACCAACAATGCCCATACTGTCAAAGTCCATCCTATCGGAGAGGTCATGTATTTTCCTATTTTCATGTCTGCTTGCCGTTCATTTATTTTACAGCAACTTGACCGATTTCATTTCTAAAAGGAATTCATGCATATTTTCATTTGAATACTTTTTGGGTGAAGTGGGGAACTCTTAAAGACACTTTTAAGGTCATATTGACTCTGACATTGTTCCCTCTATGAGGCGTTTGTGTAGCGCAGCCAACTATCACATTTTGAAATGTAGCACAGGAACATGAGCAGTTGCCAAATGGCCTTTTGTCTGTTGTGGCTGCCGCTGTCTCGATTTATTCGAGGTGTTATTTGGAAAAACGCTTTGAAAACTACTAGTCGGGCAAATTGAGGCCAATCTTTGTGATGTCCTGGACTGCCCTTTTTTGACCAGCACTTTTAACACAATGATGAGTAAGTGGTGACCAACATTTCCCGCTAATACCTCCAATTCCATATGATAAGCATGTAAGGCGTTGGTGTCCATCAAAAGATGCATTAGTGAGCATTATATTGCTAATCCGAGGATCTTTACCCACTTCTTAATCTGGATTACACAGGGGTGATCATTAAACAGCTTCAATATGTAAAAGTTTATTTTATACCCTTGGGTTTTTGTGGTTTTGGTCAGTATTTGTGTTATTCCTGTACTAATTTCAACTATATACAGTACATCAAATAAAGCTGCTTAGGGATGGATTTCTAAATGCTGTCACCATAAGGCCATTAGTATTAAAAAGTGAAATAAAAACATGACACAGCAGGTAGTGGAGATAATTTGCAGGCAGGTGACTTGGAAAGCAAACAAAAAATAGGGCACTGACTTCTTAATCAGCTTTCAGATGCAACGCTTGGGAGTTTATATTTTTTTATGTGCTTAAACAAATCTGGTGCCATTTTAAAAGGTCGTACACAAGATGGGATGCTTTAAAAGTGTGTGGTAGGCAGATGTCATGCCGAAAATACAAATATTAAGGTCATCACCACTGAAAGTGCTGTGTGAATATGTGAAACTCGACTCGCATTAACAAGATTTGGAGATGTGCACGCACTTGGTTGGTGAAACTTTCCTTACTAAAGCATGTACAGCCATACAAAGCTGCTGCTGCTTTTTGTGACATTTTGTGTTGTACACGCAGCAATCCAGTGGATCTTTCTCGTTTTAGTTCATTCTTTTGTGCTTACAATTCTGACTTTGTATTTGGATTGTGCAGGAACAGTTAAAAGAGTAAACACTGTATCTATGCAATAACTTCCCAGGTGCATTTTCATGATGGTTGTGTAATTCCTCTCGACAAACAATCCATGATAAATGTGCTTTACTCCATGTGTGTCTCATGAGGAGCTACTGTGAAGGGGACAATGTGATCACTAGGGGTTCCTACATGAGTGATCATTCTGGTGTCCCCAGTGGACAGGTTGTATCCGCACACTGACATATGCAGATGACCTTATAATCACGGTCCTCCTGATGGGAAACATGTCTTTAGTGACATTGCAGATCAGGGATGTATCTTTGTCGCGCAAAACTGTGAATATTCTGTTTATTTATTCATTTTGACTTTAGATGTTAAAAAATCAAATTTAGTGAAAAAAAAACAAAAACAAAACCAGCAAATATTCTCTTTATACGGATTTTTAAAAAAATCTTTTTTTAAAGGAAGAGAAACAATTAAAAAAATTCTCTGATTTCTCTCGTCCTCGATCTTTCATCAGGGACTACTGAAATTGGATCAGAGTTTCATTTTACCAAAAAAACATGAAGTTGACGCAAGTGATTTACTTTCAATCCTCCAGGCCATGAGTTTGACATTAGTGCTGCAGGAGGACATGAAATCTAACCTCACTTATCACGTCAAATAATTAACTCTTGGTGTTTTACCAATACTTGCTCCCAAAGTCAGTTAGAATCATACTTTAACTATTTATTGAGCAGTTAATAAATGTACGGTTATGAGTCATGGGTATAAATATGCAATGATCCTATTATACTCGAAGCTTGTGTGTCTATTTTTGGGCACAACAACAACAGACAATGTAGCCTAGAGTCACCTTAATCTGCCCCCAAGACACCTGGAAAACTGGCAGGATCCTCAGACAGTCAGACCATAGGCATTTGACCTCTTGCATTACAATTGCCTTGCAGTCCAGCAATTCCTGTCTGAGTAAGAGCAAGCCGTAAGGAGCCTACGTGCAGGAAATCACACTGATGCGATCAGTCTGAGAGCAATCGACCATAGCGTTTCTGACTCATCCCCCATACACTTCAATCTGAAACGGCGTCTCATCTTATCAACACTAACAATTGCCTTCACTCAGCAGGGCCAGGTGAGACTGGGAATTGGAAGCTGAAACACAAACTTGTGTATAATTCAATTTGAAGGTGACCTGCTACTGTGTATCGATGCACTATTCAATGTAACATTACCGCGTCGACACGTGTTGATTACCTTTAGAAAAATAACCGAAGCGGTCCCAGCAAGAGGTTACAGGTTGCCATGGAGACACATTCAAAGGACTGCAGTTGGAACGATCCCAAGAGAAAAAAAAATACAACAAAAATCGGACGCAGGTATTTATTATGAGTCAGAAGCAAAAACATCTTGACGCAGTCAGAGTTACACTCATCTGCGACTTTATTAAGCCGTACACAAGCAGTATCAAAATATTTCTAATGTACCGTAATACACAAGGATTGCCCGGTTGAGGTACTCATCATTTTTTAGTTCACAATGATGTGGTTTTACAGACGTAATTGGACAAACCTAAACACGAGGAAAAGATGTTGGACACTTCTGTTAAATTCAAAAAGTTAATTTCATATAATAGCACCAAAGCCGGTACTATGCTATTCGAGCTATGAGACAGATTGTCAATTGTGTTCTATGTGTTACGGACCAAATTTTGACTTCTGAGTAAGGTTATGATGCTTAGTAAATGATGTGAAGCAATTTTTTTTTTTTTTTTTTAATTCTAAATGCTTTCAAATGTGGGCAAGAAAAACCACAGTTTATGCACTTTCAAATGTTCATTGATCTAATATAAAACACATCTCAACATTTTTTGTGCCACCCCTGTGGAACTTTCTGGCACAATTCATATTTCATGATGTGACAAACTTTTAAATATATAATTTTAATGATCTTTTTTAAACTACTGAATAAAATTCAACATCTGATGATTTGAGCCAACCATTGTGGTAATAAATAAGAAATGATAAACAATGAAATAAACCCTTTATAGGGCAAGTGACTATTTTAGGTCACCAAACATTTTGGGTAATAAAGACCACAATACAATATTGACATAATGTTCACAAGTAGTACATACATGACTCAAAATGTGATGTCTACATAGTGTATGTGGATGCCAGTTCTCAAATATTATTTTATTTATTTATTTACTTATTCATTTTTACATATTCTTTACGAATAAATATTAATATAAAAAAAAATTAATGACATAAAAACAAAAAAAAATGTAAAAACTTAAAGTATGGTTATGGCTTCCAATAACACTCAAAAACTGTTTAAAAAAAAAAAACAATCACAGCCGTTAATTCATTGCCAGCCATTGACAACAATAAATGTCAAATTCACTTGAACTAGGAGGACTGGCCGTGAATGATCATCATTCAGTGCCATTGATGGCACTGCCTGACCCTCCCAGTCAAAATGGATTGGATGGCTAGTGCAGTCAATGGCAGCCAATGAGTTAAATTAGTGCCCTATAAAGGGTTAAATTGGAATCAGCCTTCTGAAAACTATATTTTGATTTGTTTTAGTATTCTTTAAAATTATTCACTTTTTGAATTCGATTTCTGAAATGAATGAACTTTTCAAGAATGTTCAAATTTATTGAAATACACCAGCATAAATAATATAATTTGTCTCTGACAGTGTTAGTCAGAAATGAGCATTGTAACTTGGGTAAATGGTGTTATACTTGTATAGCGCTTTTCCACCTATCAAAGCGCTTTACACTACATTACCATCTACCTACTGGTGACGCAGCACCAGGAGCAACGTGGGGTTCAGTATCTTGCTCAAGGATACTTAGGCGAGTTCATCAAGGCAGAGAATCGAACCCACAACCTCTGGGTTGGGGGGACAACTACTCTACCACTGAGCCACGCCATCCCCAGTGGTATGAAAAAGTATCTGAACCTTTTGGAATTTATCACATTTCTGCATTAAATCACCATCAAATGTGATCTGATCTTTGTCAAAATCACACAGATGTAAAAACGGTGTCTGCTTTAACTAAAACCACCCAAACATTTATAGGTTTTCATATTTTTATGAGGAAAACATGCAAACAATGACGGATGGGGGAAAATAAGTAAGTGAACCCTCTGCCTAAGGAGACTTGAAGAGCAATTGAAACCAATTTTTACCAAACAAAAAGCTGCCTTGCCCACTATAATACACACACCTGGTAAGAATTGTCTTTATAAGAAGTATTGTCTGATGTGCATCATGGCTTGGTCAAAAGAGCTGTCTAAAAACCTGCAATCAAGGATTGTTGATTTGTACAAAGCTGGGAAAGGAGACAAAACCATCTCCAAAAGTCTGGATGTTCATCAATCGACAGTCTTAGAAGTTGTCCAAAAAGTTTGGCACTTTTGCTTCTCTCCCAAGGAGTGGCCGTCCACCAAAGATGACGCCAAGAGTTCAGCGCAGAGTACTCAAAAAGGTAAAAAAGAACCCTAGAGTGTCTGCTAAAGACAGAAATCACTGGCACAATCCAATATCTCTGTGCGCACATCAACTATATGTTAACTGTGGCCAAGAATGGTGTTCATGGGATGACTCCACAGAGGAAGACACTGCTTTCTAATAAAAAAAATAAATAAATAAAAATAAAAAAATTCAAAACATTGTTGCTCGTTTAATGCTTGCAAAAACGCACTTGGACACTCTGCAGAAGTTTTGGCAAAATATTTTGGGGACATTTGAAACCAAAGTTGAATTGTTTGGGAGTAACACACAATTTCATGTGTGGAGGAAAAATGGAACAGCTCACCAGTATCAACACCTCATCCCCACCGTGAAGCATGGTGGAGGGAGCATCATGATTTGGGGCAGTTTTGCTACCTAAAGGCCTGGACAACTTGAAATCATTAATCGAAGAATGAATTCAAAAGTTTATCAGAATGTTTTGCAGGAAAACTTGAGGCCGTCTGTCAGACAGTTGAAGCTAAAAAGAGGATGGATGCTGCAACAAGACAATGATCCAAAACACAGAAATAAATCAACTTCAGAATGGTTTCAGAAAAACAAAATACACATTCTGGAGTGGCCAAATCAAAGTCCAGACTTAAACCCCATTGAGATGCTGTGGCATGACCTAAAGACAGCAATTCATGCCAGACATGCCTAGATTACAGCAGTTTTGTTGAAAAGAATGGGCCAAGATTAGTCCTGATCGATGTGCCACTCTTCTGCAGCTACAGAAAGCGTCTGGTTGAAGTTATTGCTGCCAAAAAAAAAAAAAGGGAGGGGGGGCGCACAAAATATTAAATGTGATGGTTTACTTACTTATTTTTTCCCCTTTCTGTCATTGTTTGCACACTATTATCATTAAAATATGAAAACCTATAAGTGTTTGGATGGTTTTAGTTAAAGCAGACACTGTTTTTTCATCTGAGTGATTTTGGCAAAGATCAAATTGATCACATTTGATAAAGATTTAATGCAGAAATGTGAGAAATTCCAAGAGGTTCAGATACTTTTTCATACCACTGTATCTATGAAAAGTCAGATTTTGACATAGCTCTTGTAATGGATCTCATTAGATTATGCGCAATGTAACGCAAGAATCAATCCAAAGCAAACCCATTCATTGTTAACAAGCCAACAATATGCAGTGACAGTGACAACAGCCTACCTTCATTTACCCTCAGTGTGTGAAAGTGTGTGCTTAGGTCCATTAGTGCTACGCTCTTGTCACTAGATCATTAGGCCTCATCAGCTTCAATAATGCAAAAAGAGCAAAGGAGGCAAATGAGGCAGACACAGCCTCTGCCACCTCTCAACACAGCGGGGTTCGCGAAGGTAAACAACACATTATCCAAGCTGTGTACTGGCAAAACCAAATACAAACTATTCCCATCCACTCGCGACTGTGTGGGCATGCATCTTACTGGAGGACTTGCTTTCATACTTTGTGAGCAAAATCGCAAATAAACGGCAAGATTGGAATCATAGGATTGGAGTAACACATATGAGACTGCGTGGGTTTTCTCTTGGTACTATGGCTACAGAAAACATGTATGTTGGATTGAATTAAAGAGTTTCAATTAGCCAGAGGTGTGAATGTTGGGTGTGAATGGTAGTTTAATACCCCTTTCCCACTGAAACTAGTGGGTCAACGCGCGTTTTTCCAAGCCGATGCAACCCACTAGCAATTGGCATTTGGCACCTTTCCCATTGACGAAATATGGCGTGTCTTTTTTTTTTTTTTCCACCCGTCTAACCCCCCACCCCTCCTCAGCCGTGCGTAAGGTTCGTGACGTCACCACGCTCAGATGCGCTTCGACAAGTGCGACCGAATTCATTCAGTTCAAGGAAGTTAACTGCAAAGCAACATGGAAGCCTCCTTTCCGTTGTGTTCTCTGTTTTCATGCTTTTTACTGCCCGCAAAATGGTCGAAATGCAGCAAAGGATCAACACTGTGCTTGTGCTGAGGCAACGTAGGCGACGTGAATCTTGGTTTGAAATTGAAAGGAGTCGTGTACATCACAGAAGGAGGAGAAGAGCCTTTGTTTCATCTGTTATGGCTATTGCTAACACTGCTACACCGACTGTTCGCCGTATGTGGATCGGGGCTGGAGCACATGGTTTTTGTTTTTTGTTATGACGCATCACGTACTAGCCTACGTCACCACGTAGATTAGGGTGTTGACTGTTGACCCGGGGTTTTGCTTTCACACTGCATGACGATCAGAGTCGAGGTGATTTTAACGCGGGTCGCTTGGCGGGTTGACTGACACGGGTCGAGGCGGGTCGCTGCACCTTTCCCACTGCCACCAAAAGCCGATTGTTAGTGGGTTGACACGGGTTTTTTGGCCAGTGGGAAAGGGGTATATTTGTGCTCCAATTAGATGGCAACCATCTGAGAATAGGCTAGGATAGTTTAAAGCGAAGCATGATTCAGAGTAACGAATCATGCTTTACTGAGTACAAATCCATGTTGTTATGAAAAGGTGAGTAAAATGGTTACTCTATTTGATAATTGGTTAAAAAATATTAGTACAAGATGTATCTGCATTAAAGGCACGTTTCAGTGGGTTGAAGGTGATACATAGGCAGAATACTCTGGCAACGGCAACCTGGACTGGACTGCTTGGTATGTCAAATTTCAATCCCTCATGAATTTGACCCAAACTAATTCCAGGTATGGTTAGATGCGTATGTCAATCAATCTCCCACGAAAGTAGCTTCAGAAAGCGAGCCATTTTGAAAGGGCTCGGAAAACAAAGCCACAAAGGTGTGTCTATTTTACATCCATGTGCAGATTAGATCATAAAATAAACATTTTGACTAAGAAATCTATTATATGGGCTATAAAATTGAGCAATTGATGCCAGAAAAGTCATGGACTTGACAGCAAAAACAATGTATTTTTTTCTTGGACCCAATTACGATCATTTCATTACTGATATTTCGCCATACGCAATCCCCCCAACCCCTGTGGCCGAAAAGTGTCATTGCATGTAATTGACTTCTATGATTTTAAAATGAAAACTTTTCCGATAAAATATTGTCAATAAAAGTTGTAAAGCAAAAAACAAACAACAAAAATGAAGGAAATGGACAAAAAAAAAGATATTTTGGGTCAAAATTATTTTTTGAACAGATCATGTGACTAGCACCTAAGACGGTCATTTGCTTTGCTTAGCCAAAACCACTCGAGAACCAGAGGCAAGATGGATATACGTAATTTTTTCAACCCTAAGCTTTCAAAAGCGACAAGAACTACTGAGCAAGAACCAAGGATTGAAAATGTGGACAATGAAACGCCAGAGAGCACTGCCAAAATGGAAAGCGGAATTTCAATTTGGTCCACTAAAGATGCTAATTGTACTATAAAGCCACCACTGGTGTCTTGCCAATCTAGTTACCCCCGTCAAAAATTGTATCCCCTAGCCGCGGGAGCGCGCACACACACATTAGTTTTGAGTTATGTCGACTTAAACAGTTAATTGAAGCCAAAAAAGAACCCCAGTTATATATTTTGGACATCGACGTTAATTATACTGGAGAAACTCCATACAGGGCTCGAATTACAGTAATAACAGTTATAGGTCATCCTAAGAGTAAAACAGTAAAATATTGCCTTTTTTACTTTCAGTGCGTATGTTACGTTATACGACAGAAAAACAAGGTTGTTGTTTTTTTTTTTTTTTGACGGATGGGCCATGTTTTAAAACCTCATAGATACAGTGGGGAGAACAAGTATTTGATACACAGTCAATGGGAAAACCCATTGGCAGTGTATCAAATACTTGTTCTCCCCACTGTAACTACATCACCAAAACAGGGAAGTCAAGCAAATCTGTGCAGCGCAGTGGCTCCGCCCAGGGGATACAATATTTGACGGGGGTAACTACAGTGGCACGGCACATGTACCATATTATTGGATGACCATCTTGGCGAAAAGTATAGCTGTCCTATAAGCAGCCTGATTTAGAATTCCCCTCAAGAATGATGGGAAACAAAAAAACGCTCATTTTCAACAAAATATTCTTGTAAGTTCATTTTATTGCTGACACTACGTTTCGGGGTCATAAACATGTTGTGCCCCCCCTCCCCAAAAGTCAAACTCCTCCTATGGCCATACGCATATGCGGAATTTGAATTTGGGGGGGGTCACTCGGAGCAGAACATATTCATGACTCTGAAACGCAATGTCAGCAATAAAATTAACTTACAAGATACAGTGGGGCAAATAAGTATTTAGTCAACCACTAATTGTGCAAGTTCTCCATCTTGAAAATATTAGAAAAGCCTGTAATTGTCAACATTGGTAAACCTCAACCATGAGAAACAGAATGTGGAAAACCCCCCAGAAAATCACATTGTTATATTTTTAAAGAATCTATTTGCAAATCATGGTGGAAAATAAGTATTTGGTCAATAACAAAACTTCATCTCCATACTTTGTTAGGTACCCTTTGTTGGCAATAATGGAGGCAAAACGTTTTCTGTAACTCTTCACAAGCTTTTCACACACTGTTGCTGGTATTTTGGCCCATTCCGCCATGCAGATCTCCTCTAGAGCAGTGATGTTTTGGGGCTGTCGTTGGGCAACATGGACTTTCAAATCCCTCCACAGATTTTATCTGGGGTTGAGATCTGGAGACTGGCTAGGCCACTCCAGGACCTTGAAATGCTTCTTACGAAGCCTCTCCTTTGTTGCCCTGGGTGTGTGTTTGGGATCATTGTCCTGCTGAAAGACCCAGCCACGTCTCATCTTCAGTGCCCTTGCTGATGGAAAGAGATTTTCACTCAAAATCTCTCGATAAATGGCCCCATTCATTCTGTCCTTTACACAGATCAGTCGTCCTGCTCCCTTTGCAGAAAAACAGCCCCAAAGCATGATGTTTCCACCCCCTTGCTTCACAGTGGGTATGATGTTCTTTGGATTTAATTCAGTATTCTTTCTCCTCCAAACACGAGAACCTGTGTTTCTACCTAAAAGTTCTATTTTGGTTTCATCTGACCATAACACATTCTCCCAGTCCTCTTCTGGATCATCCAAATGCTCTCTAGCGAACCGCAGAGGGGCCTGGACGTGTACTTTATTCAGCAGGGGGACATGTCTGGCAGTGCAGGATTTGAGTCCCTGGCAGCGCATTGTGTTACTGATACTAGCCTTTGTTACTGTGGTCCCAGCACTCTGTAGGTCATTCAACAAGTCCCCACGTTTGATTCTGGGTTTTTGCTCATCGTTGTTATCATTTTGACGACACGCGGTGAGACCTTGCATGGAGGCCCAGATCGAGGGAGATTATCAGTGGTCTTGTATGTCTTCCATTTTCTAATAATTGCTCCCACAGTTGATTTCTTTACACCAAGCGTTTTACCTATTGCAGATTCAGTCTTCTCAGCCTGGTGCAGGTCTACAATTTTGTTTCTGGTGTCCTTCGACAGCTCTTTGGTCTTGGCCATAATGGAGTTTGGAGTGTGACTGACTGAGGTTGTGGACAGTTGTCTTTTATACCAATAAAGAGTTAAAACAGGTGCCATTAATACAGGTAACGAGTGGAGCCTCGTTAGACCTCGTGAGAAGAAGTTAGACCTCTTTGACAGCCAGAAATCTTGTTTGTAGGTGACCAAATACTTATTTTCCACTCTAATTTGGAAATTCTTTAAAAATCAAACAATGTGATTTTCTGGGTTTTTTTTTTCTCCACATTCTGTCTCTCATGGTTGAGGTTTACCCATGTTGACAATTACAGGCCTCTCTAATCTTTTCAAGTAGGAGAACTTGCACAATTGGTGGTTGACTAAATACTTATTTGCCCCACTGTATATGCTCGGATAGTAGAGTTAGGGTCTCCAAGGTGCCAGTCACATGATCGGTTCAAAAAATAAATTTGACCCATTATGAAATTCTTTGTATGATTCTTGTCCATTTCATTCATTTTTGTTGTTTTATTGCTTTACAACTTCTATATACAACATTTAACTTTATTTTACACCCTTATATAGGAAAGTCAGTTACATGCAATGACATTTTTCGGCTACTGGGGGGGCAGCGCCCCACCTTCCCCCCCTAAATCTTTACGTATGGCCCCATGTAACTGGCGGTCAAGTTAAGAGCCAGTGTGACAAGCAACCCATGTGACAATGAACCACAGTTTCCCTTACATGTTTTTATTTTATTTTTTTTTAACATCAAAAACTGCCAAGAGTCTTTGTAGTGGACACAATTAATCATTTTAAAGGCAATGCATTGGGAAAATCTTTATTGTAAACTTTGTTTCTCTTTCTCCCAAATTTCAGTATTTTTGTTTTGTTTTGGTAATCCATGAAAAACCCTTGTGCGGAAAACAAGATTATGGGTACTTTCGCCACCTCTGCTTGCTATGGTGACTAAAAACAGCCTGAGTGAGCTCCAGCAACCGGCCATTCAACCCGTGGAAGGTGACAGCCATTTGTGACGTCGTGATCTGCTGTAGTGCACTGGCCTAACCCAATGAAGCCTACGTGCGTCCCCCACGTGACGAGCAGCCTCGCAAGCCAATCAACGAGCTCGTAGCCTCCCCGAGGCTACCAACAGCCCTCCCTCCCTGCAGCCTGTCACGGTGGACGTCGCTTTTTGCGCTCACACGTGACCACAGAAGGCGCTTAGTGGCATTTAAACATCATCCATTGCGCTTTCCGCCACCAAAATAGACGCACGAAGCCAAACGGAACCAAAGGGCGAACGCCTCCATTCCGAGAGGGACGCAGTTTTCTCCTTTGACGCCGAATGACGCCCGCCGACGTTATCTTTCAATTTACGGACTTGTTTTTTCCTAATATCTTTGCCACCTGTAGCTAAAAGTGGATATTTTTAAGAAACACATTGCGGGATTATTGCGCATCCGTGCGTTAAGGAGCGGAAAAAGGCTAAATCCCATTTAAAGGCGGGTAAGCCTCCCGGAGAGCAAGCGGCATGCAGGATAGAAAGGAATGTGCACTCACATAGGAGAGAGGTGATCCACGCAGATCGCCATTTCTCTCTTGTTTGTCAGATTTGTGTGGAGGAGGAGGTGGAAGAAGAGGAGAAGGTGAGCGTCGGTGAGCAGACATGGGCAAAGAGGAGTGTAAAACTATGCTGGACGCCTTGAATAAAGTGACGGCGTGCTACCGGCACCTTGTCGTAGCTCTGGGCAGCACGTCGGACTCGCAGAACTTGCGCGAGGAGCTGAAGAGAACTCGCAAAAAGGCGCAGGAGCTGGCAGTGGCCAACCGGACTAAGCTGACCTCTTTGCTCAAAGACAAGAGCATTAGCAAGGAGGACCGCGCAGAGTACGAGCGGCTATGGGTGCTCTTCTCAAGCAGCATGGATCTCCTGGAGGTGGACATGAAGCGCTCCCTGGAGATAGGCCAGGATTTCCCGCTCAAGGTGCCCACCAGGCACCTGATCCAGACGGGCATGACGGGCAGCACAAGCACGGTGGCGGCGCGAGCCATGAGCGTGCAGAACATGAAGTACGAGGCGGACAGCAACATCGACACGGCCGACCTGCGGGACCTGCAGGCTGAGATCGGCCAGGTGAGCCAGATGATGGAGGAGATGGAGATGAAGGTGCAGGTGGCGCCGTGGGCCGTGGAAGCCAAGCAGGAGGCGGGGGCCGAGCTCAAGTCCAACATGAGCGTGGGAAATTCCTCCGTGGGCGTCATCTCCATCTGCGATGAGGAACCCAAGGACGAGGAGGGGGGAGGCGGCGGGGACAAGGGCTTCGCCTCCATCTGCGCAGTCTTGGTCTTCTTTGTCATCGTGACTGTGGCGGGTGTGCTGGGATATCTGGTCATCAACATGTCCTGAATAACGGCTTGCATGGGGCTTTGGAGTGCACCATAACCAGCTCTTATCAGTTCAGGAACTCTCTACTGTCATTATGTGTTCAAAAGTAAATTAGTTACTTCCAAATCGCTGACAAAAATAATATTTGTGATTAGGTAATAGAGGGCCAAAATGAAAATAATGAAATTTGTATTGTACGAGAAAAAACTTTTGTGAGATTGGCTGCCATTGACGGTGGCAGACGTCCAATCCATTTGCACTGGGAGGGTGGCAGCCATTAAACCCTCCCATCTCAAATGGATTGGATGTCTACTTGTGATAAACTAACTAAAATTCACAGCGTAATGATGATTTCTACATGCTTGGATGTCAATGACCGTCAATTTTACAGGATTGAATTTGAATTAAAGCATTACGAAAATAGTTTAAAGAGAAAAGGTGAGGATGTTACAAGAATAATAACGTGTTATTATGGGGGGGGGGGGGGGGATCACAAATATAACTTGGATGTTAAGAGAATAACGCATAATCAATAGAAAAACTGTAAAATCACGAGAAGTATCATTACAAAAATGTTGCGGTATTTATGAAATTGAAGTTGAAACATTACGAGAACTCGTATTATGAAATATGAGAGGTCGTAATGCCAAAAAAATTACAACAGTCAAGATGTATAATTGTTCAAAAGTCATTTTACACAAATACGACTGACAGATTACCACAGGTATGTATATCTTGTAACATTACATAAAACTTTTTTCAAATGACATCCTCAAAATGTCATTTTTAATCTCCTAACTACAACACAATCATAACTACTATAATTTTGCTTTTTTATTGTGGCCCTAATAGGCCTTTGCCAATAGAAAGCTACTTGCTGCTAAGCCAAATTCATGAAAATTTTCATCAAGTGTGGAAAAAATACGCTCATATGGCAAACAGACACACACAACAGAAATTATGCCAAAAAACAGCAGACTAAGGTTGATTGTTTATCTATATCACCGAACCTTTACTGTTTTAAATATACAGTAGGCCATCTACTGGCTAGAGTAGGGAATTGCGTTTTCTGCCTGGTATCACTGTGGACATGAGAGGGCATCCAAAGTTTAATTTTTTTTTTTTTTTGGTGGTCCATCCATCCATCATCTGCTGCTTAATCCGGGGTCAGGTCGCAGGGGCAGCAGCTTTAGCAGGGAAGCCCAGACTTCCCTCTCCCCAGCCACTTCAACCAGCTCCTCCAGCGGGATCCAAAGGCATTCCCAGGCCAGCCGAGAGACCGTCTCTCCAGCGTGTCCTGGGTCGTCCCTGGGGCCTCCCGCCGGTGGGACATGCCCGTAACACCTCTCCATGGAGGCATCCGAACCAGATGCCCGAGCCACCTCAATTGGCTCTTCTCAACGCAGAGGCGTATCGGCTCGACACAGAGTCCCTTCCGGATGACCGAGCCTCTCACCCTATCTCTAAGAGAGAGATGGACACCCTGCAGAGGAAACTCATTTTGGCCGCTTGTATCCGGGATCTTGTCCTTTCGGTCATTACCCACAGCTTGTGACCATAGGTGAGGGTAGGAACGTAGATCGACTGCTAAATCGAAAGCTTCGCCTTTCGGCTTAGGACCGGTGCAGAGTCTGTTTTTTGTGGTCTTGCTGGGAAAACTGATCTCGCAACAGTAAGCAAAATCAATTGCGAATGTATGAGTACTAGATTGAAAACAGAAGATAGTAGAGCTCTTAGGTGGCAGGATGGTCGCTAGGCTCAGTTTGAGGTTAGGTAGGCCTGTTTTTAAGGTCCAGGAGATCTTCTGCTTTTGGGGAAGGAGGGAAGGGCAGAAAGGAAATGCATACCTAAAAATATGAGTAGTAAATTTAATTTTCTTCCCTTGAGAAAATAGGACCGATGACACAAAATTATAGTCAATACGTCAGACAGTGCCAGGACTGATATGGTGATGTACTGTATCTTATTTCAAATGGTTTAAGGCTTTTATGAAATGTGGTGGGCAAAAGTAAAGTATGACAGTTGATTAAAATAAGATACCAGCGAGTGTGTATAGTTACACACAGTAAAGCATTATTTGCCTTTCATGCCAGTCTGTGTTTAGAAATGTGTTCAATGTTTAGTAACGTAAAGCAGTGTCTGGCCATCAGGATGCCAACAACACATAATCCAAGTGGATTAGCGAGAAAGCTCATGCAGGAATGTAGCTTGACGACTAAGTATTTCTGTTTACGCTAAATGACGCTTTACGATTTGACATTCTAAAAGCAAACGCATAGAGATAGAAAGGCAAAACTTAGCTCTTCACAGGTCGGATGTGATTTTAATCGCCACTATTACACAATCTTCTTAGCGCAGGTTGACCACATTATCATATAATCCATGAAGCCAGATTGTTGTGCATCACATCACAATGCTATGCTAACGGTAAGAGTATTTTGGCACCTTTATACATCATCAGTCTTGAAATAATACTGTACACCAGTTCACTGTTAAGCCTGTGCTCCTTTTCAGGGTTGAATGTATATACTGCAACGTGTATATGTGTGAGTGTATATATATATGGATAGGGATTTTCTATGTGTGAGATAATGTACATACAATCAAGTATATTTATTGTAATAAAATATTTGTTAAAAAATGTTGCATGTATGCATAATTTGTTCCCGTGTTGCATCTTTTGAGATGATTACCAGAGTTGTAAAAGTGACAAATTTCAACCCTTCAGGCTGTTAACACTGCCGAGCTAAAGGGATTTTAAGCAGGGGATTATTACTTTGGACATAACCACCTTAAGGTTAACTGGTGTTCAATTTTCCAATGGAGATGCTTGAACTGCCTGGCTAATGGTTTTACTTCTAAGAGTATTTGTTTATTCTTGGAATAGCGCAGCAGATGTTAAGGCTCTGAGCCTTGAAAAGGGGTTTGGGAAAACTAGTGCACTGGGACAACAATGAATTAACATACAACAGCTCATAATAAGTAGGAGGTTTAGCAAGATCTATCATTTTAAGCAAAAATTGAATTTGAACAAAACTTAATAATCATAATACGAATGGTACTGTATTCCTTTTTGGAAGAGAGTTTGACTCCCAGTCAAAATGGATTGGACTACTATCGCTGTCAATGGCAGTAAATGAATTTAGCGTGTTATAAAGCAACTGAGATAAAATGAAGTGCATTTTTACGTCTAATTTTTGATCTTGAGAAGAAAAAAAAATAATCTAATTGCTACATTTTGAACTTACTAATTTTTTGTTGTACTTTTTTTAAATACTGTTTTAAAAAAATCTGTTTTAGCAAGACATATATTTTTTTGTCCAACTTTTTGTTTTTCTCCTGAGCTGCTGTGCCTCAATATCAAGTTTTTCTGATGCAGATTGACCACAGATAGGAAGAGCATGATCCACCCTTGCTTAAAACGTTCATCGGGCAAGTGGCTATTTTTGTTCATTAAAAACAACAACAACAAACAAACAAACAAACTTTAAATCCATTAAGACGTGGCGTCCAAATATATGGATATCGCATTTTGGGTCACGCAGGCCACAATTTTAACGTTTGATATATAAATAAGGTTTAAATGACCTAAAATGTGATGCCCACATATGAATGTGGATGACAGGTCTCAATTCTAATTATGTGTGTGTATGTATACAGTATATACAGTGCCTTGCAAAGGTATTCGGCCCCCTTGAATCTTGCAGCCTTTCGCCACATTTCAGGCTTCAAACATAAAGCTATGAAATTAAATTTTTTTGTCGACAATCAACAACAAGTGGGACACAATCGTGAAGTGGAACAACATTTATTGGATAATTTAAACTTTTTTAACAAATAAAAAACTGAAAAGTGGGGCGTGCAATATTATTCGGCCCCTTTACGTTCAGTGCAGCAAACTCACTCCAGAAGTTCAGTGAGGATCTCTGAATGATCCAATGTTGTCCTAAATGACCGATGATGATAAATAGAATCCACCTATGTGTAATGAAGTCTCCGTATAAATGCACCTGCTCTGTGATAGTCTCAGGGTTCTGTTTAAAGTGCAGAGAGCATTATGAAAACCAAGGAACACACCAGGCAGGTCCAAGATACTGTTGTGGAGAAGTTTAAAGCCGGATTTGGATACACAAAGATTTCCCAAGCTTTAAACATCTCAAGGAGCACTGTGCAAGCCATCATATTGAAATGGAAGGAGCATCAGACCACTGCAAATCTACCAAGACCTGGCCGTCCTTCCAAACTTTCTTCTCAAACAAGGAGAAAACTGATCAGAGATGCAGCCAAGAGGCCCATGATCACTCTGGATGAACTGCAGAGATCTACAGCTGAGGTGGGAGAGTCTGTCCATAGGACAACAATCAGTCGTACACTGCACAAATCTGGCCTTTATGGAAGAGTGGCAAGAAGAAAGCCATTTCTCAAAGATATCCATAAAAAGTCTCGTTTAAAGTTTGCCACAAGCCGCCTGGGAGACACACCAAACAAGTGGAAGAAGGTGCTCTGGTCAGATGAAACCAAAATTGAACTTTTTGGCCACAATGCAAAACGATATGTTTGGCGTAAAAGCAACACAGCTCATCACCCTGAACACACCATCCCAACTGTCAAACATGGTGGTGGCAGCATCATGGTTTGGGCCTGCTTTTCTTCAGCAGGGACAGGGAAGATGGTTAAAATTGACGGGAAGATGGATGCAGCCAAATACAGGAACATTCTGGAAGAAAACCTGTTGGTATCTGCACAAGACCTGAGACTGGGACGGAGATTTATCTTCCAACAGGACAATGATCCAAAACATAAAGCCAAATCTACAATGGAATGGTTAAAAAATAAACGTATCCAGGTGTTAGAATGGCCAAGTCAAAGTCCAGACCTGAATCCAATCGAGAATCTGTGGAAAGAGCTGAAGACTGCTGTTCACAAACACTCTCCATCCAACCTCACTGAGCTCGAGCTGTTTTGCAAGGAAGAATGGGCAAGAATGTCAGTCTCTCGATGTGCAAAACTGATAGAAACGTACCCCAAGCAACTTGCAGCTGTAATTGGAGCAAAAGGTGGCGCTACAAAGTATTAACGCAAGGGGGCCGAATAATATTGCACGCCCCACTTTTCAGTTTTTTATTTGTTAAAAAAGTTTAAATTATCCAATAAATTTTGTTCCACTTCACGATTGTGTCCCACTTGTTGTTGATTCTTGACAAAAAATTTAAATTTTATATCTTTATGTTTGAAGCCTGAAATGTGGCGAAAGGTTGCAAGGTTCAAGGGGGCCGAATACTTTTGCAAGGCACTGTATATATCGGAAAACACAGACAAGACAAAAAAAGCAGTTTCTGCTCTTGCAACCCTCTAAAAAACAAACTGCTTTATTTTAAGCCAAAAGAACTGTTGTGTTTGATAGAACAATATGTCTATATGCTGCCAGAGCAGAATCATGGCCCATTAACCCCCCAAACTATTTTTAATTTGTCCCTTTCACCCTGGAAACCCCCGTTTACAGACGTCGCGCAACTGCTTTTGTTTCAACCCAGGCATAAAAAGAATTATATTTATTATTCAAAACGTCATTTTTAGCTTAGAATTATTATTCGATGTCCAATATTTCGTTTAAAATATATATATATATATATATTTTTTAAAAACGACAAAAAAATTATTCACTCGCATATTTTAATCTTTTAAACAAATTACGGCAGAATGAAAAAATTGGTGTCTGTAAAAAAAAGTCACGCATATCTGCCTCATAACTATCGCTTAATTGTATTTTTTTTTGTTACTTTCGCATTTTACTGATATTTTAGATGATAAATAATCGATCCAAACAAAGAAAAATTGAAAAAAAAAAATAATAATTTAAAAGGGTAAATATATGAAAAAGAACATCTCAACCACTCCTTGATGTCTGCGATTTCTACATCGCGACCCTCGTTATATTACCATGTTTTACCCATAAAATCCCCCAAAAATCCAGCTGTGGCCATTCACAGATGCGTCTTGACACTCGGTGATATATGGAGTTTTTGGATCGGCACAAGGCAAGTACGCGATAATATCTCGTCAAAGTCATGGCGTCTGTAATTCTGCTCTCATGTGCTCTCGCCTCCAGATAGGGATTTGCTGTTAATTTTTTTTTTTTTTTTCAAAGTGCCCTCCAGTTCAAAATTTTTCTTCCCCCAGAAAAATGTGATTTTAAGCTTTACAATGATGTATTACACATGCATATCGGTCAATTTTGAAAGTTGGCCAAATTGGGGGTCTCAGAGTGGAACTTCAAGTTACCTGAGTGTTTTCCGCCATATAAATATATATATATATATATATATATATGTATTTATATAATCAAAATGAACAAAAACAGAAGTTCAATATGTTTATGGCCTTCCAGTTTCTTCTTATTTTTTAAATTTCATAGTTTTTAATCATTACTTGCCATTGACAATGATAGACATCCAATACATTTAAACTTTGAGGACTGGCCATAAATATTCATCTTTCAGTGCCATTTACAGCGCTAGACGTCCAATCCATATTGACTGGGAGGGCTGGCAGCGACCATTTGCAAGAGTTAAATGAGTGCCCTATTAAGGGTTAAATGAAAAGCCACAAAACTGCCTGAAGATCATTTTATCTTAGTTACTTTGCTCAACTTTAAGTGAGGTTCCGAAAGTTCCCAAAATATGAAGGCAATTAATTAAACATAGCAAAGAAAGGACAAGGCCAAAAATGTTTGAATTTCTGAAGCGTAAGGGATTCTGAGAGCAGGAGACCCAGACAGCATGGGAAACATCTAAATATATTTTTTGCAAGCTTTCAAATTCTAGAACTTCCTCTAAAAAGCTGCATTAAACTTTAATCACATTAGAGTCATTTAAAGGTGAGTGAACCTTCGTCCAAACATGCACTCGACAGAGGCACAAGCTACATCCAAGAACCACATCATCACCTGATCATCGCGGACAACGTTAGTGGGTTTCTAAGGCTATGGAGTTGCCATGGTAACCCTCAATTGACTCTCCAAAGCAAACAGCATGAAGGTTGAGTGTTATTTCAACTTAATCCATCATACATACGCACACGCATAGAAGTATAACACCAACCAACCAACCAACAACGTTACGGTATTGTTGCATTTTCACCCACATGAATGCATTAAGACTTTTGCTAAATCAATTATTTTACAAATAAGACTTTGCTAAATCAATTATTTTATAAATACCTTTATTTGTTGATTTATTGTCTAAAATAACTTAAATATGCTATCTTTTTAAGTTAAAATAACAATTTCATAATAAAAACAAAACGGGAGTACATGATAGCAAGTTAATACGAATAGCCCCAATACAGGACACGTTATAAGGCTGAATTAGATGCTATACAACACAATTTTGCTGGTGCCGCTGATACCGGCCACTCATACTAAATACAAAAAGATGTTTAATATTGAATACAAAAAGATACTGTGACAGTTTGATACGTTGGGAAATCAATAAAAAAAATAGAAAAAATAGAAACGTCTTCATTCAAAATTGTGATTATGTTAATTTAAATTTTAAATATCAAAAGCACTAGTGGTAATGGTATCAGTGAGTACTCAATGAGAAAATGAATGAATACTAATACTGGTGTTGTTTGAAAAGAAAAAAAAAAAAGAAAAAAAAAACGCTTTAAGTTGTAACGAATGACTAGAATAATATATAAAACACCTCCACACACCTAATTTTTAATTCCCTTCAAAACAATTAATTCAAACAAAACCTAACTATTTTTTGGGGGGGTCAGTGGGAGAATAACCCATTGAAGACAAACATAGTCATTTAATGATTCTCAAATCAATGCCACAAATGTATTACTGTCAAAACATTGCTGAAACAAAAAAAAACCTGACATAAAAAAAAAAAAAATTTTTTTTATTATTAGGTATTTTTCATTTTAAAAATATTCTTTATCAGTCCTAGAATCGGTCTTTATTGTCACTGTCAACAACGGAGCAGGAATGCCCCTGCGTCTACTTGCGCAATTAGATTACTTCAACTCACTTGCTGCTATTGACTGCGATAGATGTCCAATCCATTTGAATGGGGAGAGATCGGCAGGACGAATAGATTGGGCGTCTATCGTTGTCAATGGCAGTGAATGAGTTAAGCATAGGCATTGGTGGGCCACTTCCAGTTTATGGAAAATTTATTTTCCTTGGAAGTATGCTAGTCTCCATTTCTGCTTCTCCACAGTGGTGGGTTCACTGAACTGCAATGTGATCGTGCCAGTTCTAAATGATAACAGACACCTTGCTCAAAAGAAATAAACTACTTGACACAATCTGCATGAGATAAATGCCTTGTGCAAGTATGACCTAGACATGATGGTTTGTTTTCCCCCTGAGTGCTTTTGTGTGTGATTTGTTGCTACATGGTTCACACAGGGGTTGTGGAGTCCAAGGGTCCAGTGAGGGGCAGCATGTGGTTGTACTTGGGTGCGATGTTGACCTCCAGGCATGGACTGTAGGGGTCTGAGATCAGGAAACGGTGCAGTGCTGACTCAGAACCTTCACCATGCTCTGCCTTTGTGTCCACCTCAATCTTGTCTGAATTGTTCGATGGGTACAGTTGGTCTCCTGCAGAGAAGGGCAGGAATATTTGAACACTGCAATAATCAGGCAGATGGGGAAAATAAAAACACCAGATGAGTCAAGCACCTGGCAGCACTGATATGTAGCTGTCTTCCTGTAAGAAGATGACAGGCAGCCAATGTTCGCAGCCGTCTGTGCTGCGCTGCCTGGCGAATGCGTGGAGGTTGCTCAGCGAGGCGAAACGGCACAAGCGTCTCAGCTCATAGAATTGCGGGGGAGCGATCCACAAGTCACGAGCCTGAAAGCTTCGCAGGACGTCTGCTGGTGCTGACCACTGAGAAGAAGCAGAAGAGGTGAGCTACAGTGGATATACAAATTCTACATACTTCTATTCAAATGCCGACGTATAGTTAACCCAGCGAATGATCACTGCCATCCTTCCCTGTCAAAATGGTTTGAACATCTAGCATCCTCAATGGCACTGAAACATGAGCATTCATAGTCAGTTTAAACCATTTCTCCCAGTTTAAATCAACTGGATAGCTATCATTAGGGGGGGGTCAACTTTAGTGTTATTGGGGGACATAACCATAATGTGTTTGTTTCAATTACCGTATTGGCCCGAATATAAGAGTGGGGGGAAGTCTTATATTCGCGGTCTAGACGTTATACCCATTGACGACGCTAGATGGCGCCAGATATCATTAAAGCGATGTTCTGTCATGACAGATCTCAGCTACTCTCAAGTTTAACCAGTCTACATTATTTTATTGCAATGTTTTTCCTTATTCAGATTTGTTTCAAGACTACAGACAGACATCACTTTGATGGTTAATGCAGTTATTGCAATTTTGTTGTTTTATTACAATGGATTGGTTTATTTACATTTCAAAAACCAGAAGCCATTCATTTACGAATGTAATTGCACTTTAGTTTACATATTTAAATGTTCAGATATTAAGATTTGAATGAGGCAAAATAACATGCTTTTTCTCTCAAATAAATTGTTATAATCATTTGTTTCAGATGTACTGTAATTATTTTCTTTATAAAAATTAATTTGGCGTTCAAAAAGTCTTTTTCAAACTTGAGTCTTGAAAAAGAGGGGGTCGTCTTATAATAAGGGCCGTCTTATATTCGGGCCAAAACGGTTATTCTAATTGTATTACTATTATTGTAATTATTATTTAAACATTTAATTAATTTACGATTTCATTTATTCATAAAAAATACAACACAAAAAAAACAATAATTAATTAATAATGAAATGTGGACATCACATTTTAGATCATGTAGAATACACTTGTAAGTACAAAATGTTAATATTGTGAGCGAAAATTGGATATCCACCAACAGGTCTTAAATTATGAAATAGTCACTTGCCCTTTAAGGGTAAAATAGAGAAATGAGATAAAGCATTTTGATTAGGGCTGTCAAACGATTAAAATTTTTAATCGAGTTAATTACAGCTTAAAAATTAATTAATCGTAATTAATCGCAATTAATCGCAATTCAAACCATCTATAAAATATGCCATATTTTTCTGTAAATTATATATATATTCTGTAAAATAAATTGTTGGAATGGAAAGATAAGACACAAGATGGATATATACATTCAACATACGGTACATAAGGACTGTAGTGGGCATTTCACTCTACTGTCATTTAAATCTGTCTATGCTGTCCACACTCCGAAGCGTCTACTTTTTCCAAAGCTAGACAGCTAGTGAACGACGCCATAATAATCAGACTTCTTTCTTTTTCATCTGATTTATTAATAAAATGGCCTCAAACCATTGTCCTCTTTAGACCATCGTACAACTACAAAAAAAAGTACACAAGCATTGCATTAGCAACAACGTTAGCTTAGCACGCTATACAGGTTCACTAAACATAAACAAAAAGCGTCTCATACAAAAAATATAACATTTCGCTTACTAACATAATATGTACATTATTTACAACAACCATAGCGGACATGTGCGTTAATTGCATCAAATATTTTAACGTGATTAATTAAAAAAAATAATTACCGCGCCTTAACGCGATAATTTTGACAGCCCTAATTTTGATCAATTTTTTAATTGAAATCATTTCTAGAGGGGAATTAAAAATAAACCAGAATGTGGTTGTACATATATGACCAGCCTATAATGTTTGTTGGTGTGGCCGTGTTCAAAAGGACCCAATTACATTCAAACTTATATGAAATGGTAGGCTGACTTTATATATGTTTGGTTTCTCGCATACAGGTTTAGGTTACAATGTTTATATCAAAAAGCCATTGTTAACCTAGTACCCACTCCAAAGTTGACCATCCAACAATTATTCCCGGGCCCCTCCACACTTTCGCAGGCACCTCAAGACAATTGTCCAAGTGTCTGGAAGAGATCATTTAACACTTAAAACACTATGGGGTCGTTTACATGGTGACGCTGCGACACCAAGTCTCAACAATAGTGTTGAGGAATGGCCTCGCCTTTACGGAAGGAGTCGATTTTGAAGCTTCCTTTGCAACCATATTAATGGAACACTCGCGGTCTGACGACATCAGCACTCGCCCACGTCACTTTGGACAAGTGCAGTCGCTGCTTCTTAACATTCAAAACAGCAAACATGGCAGAACGTTGGGTATAATTTACTGTTTCTATAATAATAATAATAATATATAATAAGTATATTTATTTTAAATATATTGAATGTTCGCATTTTTGGGCCAATTAAAAAAAAAAAAAAAAAAACGACAGGTACGCTATTGATTTGAGTGGGCGGGTATGTTGTCTTCCAGGGTGAGGAGGTTGTTGTCAAGAGGGGCATCATTAGCTGCCACTTTGTAAAACTGCCCTGCCCCCTAGGGCCTGGCATGAATACTACATCATTTTCACGTGGAATTGTGACATTGTTCGAATGGAGATGCAACCAAGACGGAACCATGTAAATGACAACCTGAAATGTGTCGTATTCTCGGACCATCACCAAGTAAACGGCCCCTGTATTACAGCTCCACGCATTATCATACCTTTCTGTCCCTTCACCCAAACACACCCACTTTTCAGCCGCAAACAGGGCTTGCGGTCACTCCCCCAGCAGCACCCACTTAAGTTCTGGCCCTTGTCATGAATGTTACATATGGCACAGTTTGTAACATAAATCCTTTGTTTCCGCATAATTAGACATTTTGCTTCCAAATACAAATAATTCGAGGTTCTGGAAATTGTGTCCGATAAATGAATTACAGCTGCGACACTGAAAATTGCTGGTATAATGAGAAAAGTCAATCGAATTGAATTGACCACTAGTTTTTCACATACTATACAGTGGTACCTAGACATACAATTGCTTCGACATACTATCTTTTCGACATCCAACATAGAATTTGACTCGCCATTTGTTTCTACATCTGACGACATGCTCGAAATGCGATTTATGACTGCGCTACAGTTTCTTTGTTTTCCCGCAAGACAGGGTCACGGCGGATTTTCTTGTGGGAAAAATCGACATGGATTCCAAAAATGTTAGTGCAGGTGGTGAAAAAGAAAAAACGTGAGGCTTGTCATTGAAATGAAGATGGAAATCATAGAAAAATATGAGCGTGGTGTATGCGTCTGTGAACTGGCTCGACAATACGACCGTAGAATGTCTACGATCTCGACGGTCCTCCTCAGACCCCCGTTCGCCAGTTTTTATAAGGTGCCAATTATTATAATTGTAACATGGCCCAAAAAAATCGCCAGCTTCGTCAGGTTTTTAATCATTTATTTCAGAGCTGGTTCAACACAACATGCCTACTGTCTGCCACAGCTGAAAATGAAAAGTGAAGGCTCTCTCACTGTCACGTCAGCCACGCGGTGCGTTCAGGTACACCATGCAAAACACATTCGTCAGATTTGAACTCAATTCGTTACATTATTACAGGCATTATTATATTATGAAACCCTATTACTGTATTGGCCCGAATATAAGACGGTGTTTTTTGCGAATGCTGAACTTGAGGAGTAATGTTCTGTCATGAGAGATCTCAGTTACTCTCAAGTTTAACCAGTTTGCATTGTTTTATTGCAGTGTTTTTCCCTATTCAGAGTTGTTTCAAGACTACAGTTACAGTTAGACCTCACTTTGATGGTTAATGCAGTTATTGCAATTTAGTTGTTTTATCACAATAGATTGGTTTATTTACATTTCAAAAACCAGAAGCCATTTATTTACGAATGTGATTGCACTTTAGTTTACTTATTTAATAGGGCTGCCAAAATTATCGCGTTAACGGGCGGTAATTAATTTTCTTAATTAATCACATTAAAATATTTGACGCAATTGACGCACATGCCCCGCTCAAACAGATTAAAATGACCGCACAGTCATGTCCACTTGTTGTGTTTTTTTAATGTTTTGTCACCCTCTGCTGGCGCTTGGGTGTGATTGATTTTATGGGTTTAAGCACCATGAGCATTGTGTAATTACTGACATCAACAATGGCGAGCTACTAGTTTATTTTTTGATTGAAAATTTTACAAATTTTATTAAAACAAAACAGTAAGAGGGGTTTTAATATAAAATTTCTATAACTTGTACTAACATTTATCTTTTAAGAACTACAAGTCTTTCTATCCATGGATTGCTTTATCAGAATGTTAATGTCAATGCCATCTTGTTGATTTATTGTTATAATAAACAAATACAGTACTTATGTACAATATGTTGAATGTATATATCCGTCTTGTGTCTTATCTTTCCATTCCAACAATAATTTACAGAAAAATATGGCATATTTTATAGATGGTTTGAATTGTGATTAATTACGATTAATTAATTTTTAGGCTGCGATTACTCGATTAAAAATTTTAATCGTTTGACAGCCCTAATACTTAAATGTTCAGATATTAAGATTTGAATGAGGCAATATAACATGCTTTTTCTCTCAAATACATTGTTATAATCATTTGTTTCAGATGTACTGTAATTCAAACTTGAGTCTTGAAAAAGAGGGGGTTGTCTTATAATCAGGGCCGTCTTATATTCGGGCCAATACGGTATTTTATTCATAATTTATTTGTTTTACTCTGTGCAATTGCTATTTGCAATAGTACCAGCAGTATTTCGCGTACGCTTTCGGGCTATGGAACGGATTAATGAAATTATAATGTAGTCTTATGGGACAATCCTGCTCGACATATGTCTTGGAACGAATTAACTTCGTATGTAGAGGTACCACTTGAAGTTTTTTCCCCTTAAAACTGCATTCGAAAACTCAGTAATGGTAACGTACCCAGTTAACACTCATAAAGATGAAAGATGAGATATAGCCCTGAATTTACAATATGTGTTATGTGTAGAGGTGTGCGAAATTTCCGATTCTTAGATTATTCGCGATTTGGCCGTGCAAGATTCGAGAACGATTCACAAACATCTCAATTCCGATTAATGAAATATGTCAAGTAAAGCGGAACTAAAACACAGTCAGCGCGATCTTCGGGACGCAATGAGGAACGGACTGCATTGCGTCCCGAGAGTAAACATCTTGTCATTACCCGGCTAATGACAATGCTCAACTCACGGCTCTGGCTCAACTCATGCCGCTAGATAAAAAAAACAATAATACCTGACTGTTGCCGACAGCCGTTACAAACTACGTCCATATCATGTTACGGTAGGTAATAGATATCATATGTATACAGAACTAGATACAAAATGACAGACTCAATGGCATTAGCAGCACATTTATTGCAAACTAGATGCGGCGTTGGTAAACAGCCGCCATCTTAAAGCAGGAGACTTCTCTAGAAGGCTCTGTTGTAGCGAATTTAATTAACTTTTCATCTAAAATACTCCTAAATTGGCAAAATCTTAACTTGAAACTATCTTTAAAACAGTTTTAAAACTTTCACATGTCTAAAGTAGACAGAAGGGAAATTATTAGGGCTGCAGCTATCGAATATTTTAGTAGTCGATTAATCGATGGTCTACTTAGTTCGAATAATCGAGTAATCGGCTAAGGAACATGAAAAATTAAAAATACCTGAGCAGAGCCTCAAACGTTTTTTTTTTTTTTAATGAGGATCTATGTACAACAAAAGAAAAACTTGTTAACTTACATAGAAAAAGTCCGCTAGCTTAAATGCTAAAGTTTTTTATTTTTACAATGCTCTTAACAAATGGTTCAGACACATATTCCCACAAAAAAAAGGCTAAATATACATATAAACTAAATTAAGAATGCATTAAAAAACATTAGCTCAAACAAAAACTTAGCTTACGTTAGTCTTAACAGGGAGCAGTTGGATTCAGCCATGTGAAAAACGGCAGACCAGAGGGCAGTGTATCCACCCTCATCAATAGAACTAATTGCAAACACTTTCAAAATAAACCATTAAAACACCACTTTAATTAAACGAATACTCGAAGCAACAAAATTTAATTCGAATATTTTTTTGTAATCGAATACTTGAGTTAATCAATTAATCGTTGCAGCACTAGAAATTATGTAATAAAGGGAGCAATTTTAACAAGTTTAACGGTTGATTCACAACATTAATTAAATGTCGTTTAAAGCTGCTGATACAGAATGGGGACTTGAATATTTTATTTACTGTTTTGAACTTCTAACTTGATACTGAAATAGTCGTTTATTTAAGCCTGAGAGACTTTTTGTACAATTTTTGTAACTAATGTACGAAACATTGAAAGCAGCTAATAACTTGGGGGGTTTGTGGGTGTCATCAATAATCGATTTATAATCGAATCGTTGCCTCTGAATCGTAATCGAATCGTTAGGTGCCCAAAGATTCCCAACTCTACCTGAAAGTGTTCAATTTCTTTCTGGTCTTGGAGGGCGTGTGGTCTGTCCTCCAGACAGCATATGAAGAAAGCCGTATCGAACCTCTTCACGCCATATCCTCTCTCAGGGGTCAGCCAGTTGGACCACTCGTGGAGTGCCCAGATGTTAGGCAGCACCTCCAGCTCCCTGCACATTCTGACGAAATTGGACGGGTTCTGGTTCACCAGAGTCCTCCACCTGTTCAATTCACTGCTGCACAGCTGATTTACTTTGTAGTGCTTGATTTCATCAGTAGCGCTTCTGTCGTTGATGCTCTTTAACAAGCCCAACTGGTCTTCTTTGGAAACGAAAAGCAGAACGCCAGATTCCTCGAATGTCTCCCTCAAGGCGCAGATACGGAAGGCGACTTCGCCTGGGATTGGTGAGCCCAGTTTAAGCCTGTCGGTAGCAAAAATCGGCGGTCTGGTATCAGGGGGTTGCGTGACCCTCCTTAAACCAAAGTTCGGAGAGTTTGTAAAAGCTTTGAAGATGTCCAACCACTCACTAGAAAAGTCGGAAGAGTCCACCAAACCTCCGGGAAACACATAGGCGTTAGGCATGAATCCACTTTTACTGCTTCGTTTAAGGAGCAAAACATTGTAGTCAAAGACTTGAGGGGCCCGAGGTCGTCCTTCGGTGTTGCCCGGCTGAGAACACGCAACTGTCCGTGTGGATAAAGTGTCCCCGCCGAGCCTGTGACCCGTGGCTAAAATGAGAGTGGCCGCCTCCTTCCAGTGTTTCAGTCCAGTGTTCATCTTAATACGTCAAATCTGTTTTTTCCCCCCCAAATTCACCTGAAAGTCATAACACATATGCGAAAACTTGCTATGATGGGGACACCCGGAAGAGCGGGTGCTTTTTCTTTTTTTAACTATTTCCGGCCACATAGATGCTGGATGATTCAGTGCTGCCATCTACGGGTTCGATCATCCAACAACAGCTGCTGCCACCTACAGGATGGATAACTATAATCAGGGGTGCACATATTTCATTTGCCCAGGTTCTCAGAGGAGGACCTGGAGATGTGACTTGGTCCTCATTGAGCTTGAGAGCCGACCCGCCTGATGCGATAAAATTATGACAAGCTTTACTTAGAGCCAATTACCTTTAATTAATTATATTAACAATTAATGCTCGATTAACATCAACTGGCACAACAAAATTGCCATTACTTTGAAGGGAAATGTAAAGAAATAAACATAAAAGAACCAATTCAAAATAAAGGGCATTATGCGGCTCCCACATTAACTCCAAGCCTTTGTAAAAGTGGGATGTCCTCCTCATAAGACCTCATTGAACGTGCATGTTTAGCTTTGTAAAATGCGGGCAAAAACACGTTTGTCAGTGCATGGCGCTGTTCTTCATTACCTTTATTCCGCCACTTGTCCATAGGGCGAGTGGGGTCCTGTCTGACATCGATAGTTTGCTTAATTGCCACATGCTCTCTGTTTTTTTCGTGCTTTTCAAAGTTTGAATGGCTGAAATTCTTTGACCCTACATAAAATGCGCTGCTCTTATCAGCGACATTGGGATTCTTACGGCACATTTTGTCCCGCATTTCCATGCGAGCACCATTTGCTTCTAGCCATGGTACCTCCTGCAGCCACTTTTCAGCAAAAGTCCTTTTTTTCGGTAGCTCCGGTGACGTCTCTGTTGTCTGTCTCTTTTGACGGGGGTGGGGGAGTCAGTGGGGCCTGCCTTTTCGACATTTTGAGAAGTTATTTTCTCGTGTCCGCCGCAAATACAGTGGTCAGCCATCGGTACGCAAAAGCGTATGGAAGCCATTGAGGGCCAGCGCGTTTGTCTACGTCCAGTACGCATGCGCGCATGCAGACCACTTATGTGCACCCCTGACTATAATGTTCCCTCGTTATAAAAAGTACCATGATGCACACCTTGGTATTATGCAAATCTGTCATCTGAATCAAGGGCGTAGGTTTGGTCTCAAAATTGGTGGGGACGCCAGCATAACCTGCATGTACACTTATTGCTGGGGACAGGACATTAATAAGACCAAACAGATTGGCTACATTTCTCAAAAATAACTGGTTCCTACATGAAAAAAGTTACAGTAAAATTATTTTCATGGGAGTAGGTCATTTTTCAAAGTGCTTGCTTCATATAAAGCAGGGGTGTCCAAACTTTTTGCAAAGGGGGCCAGATTTGGTGTGGTAAAAATGTGGGAGGCCGACCTTGGCTGACGTGCTTTACGTAGAACAATATATTTAAGCAAATTTTAGCAAGCCATTCTGTGTGTCACATTTGCTTTATTATTTCTTTTAATTAATAATTTTAACAATCTCACAACTAGCCTTTGTTGTGTTCTCTTTCGACTCTCGGGCTCTTGCGAAATACTGCTGCTGTGAAATTAAACTAGCTTCAAGTTGCTTCAATTTCTCGCTATGTATCTTCCCTGTAATCTTGTCGTACATGTCAGTGTGTCTTATTTGGTAATATCGCCTCACAGTGAACTCTTTAAAAACAGCGACACTCTCTTTGCAAATGAGGCAGACAGTTGTTGTGTATTTTAGTGAAGAAATAGTCCGATTTCCACCTATCCTTGAAGCGTCGGCCGTCGCAGTCAACTTTTTTTTTTGTTGTCGCCAGTTTAGAAAATTGGGAGTAAGGGGTCACACGGGGTAATGTTGCTTAGAGTGCTGCTGCCTTTTAGTGGGTAAATGAGGAGCAGCATTTAGTGTGTAAGATACTTCATATGCTGGTAGCAGTACTGCTGACCAATTTATTAAGTCTGTGTGTGGGCCAGACTTTATTGATTTTATGACAGAGGCTGGGGGCCGGATGAAATTTGACCACGGGTCGCATTTGGCCCCCGGGCCGGACTTTGGACATATCTGATATAAAGGAAATTTACAGTGGTTGTGTTTTTTTTTTTTTTTTTTGGGGGGGGGGGGGGGTAAAAATGTGCATAGGCTGCAAAAAAAAAAAAAAAAAAATCTTTTAATGATGTAGAAAATACATACAATTTAATTAGGGAATAAATGCACAAAATGCAATGTTCAATTAATGTTAACAGTAGAAAAAGTACAGGAAGACACGTCTCTAAGCAGCTTTCTACTCGAGTTTTACAGGTTAACAAGTTCACACAGTTTAATTAAATTAGTGGCGTGTTCTCCACCTTCACAACATTGACTTCTTTTTACATTACTTACAGTGGCTGCTGCTGCTGCCGCTGCTGCTGCTGCTGCTGCTGCTGCTGCTGGCCGAAAAAAAAACTGTCGACATGTATTTCTGTCGGGATTGTGTGAATGTGGGGGTTCTAGTCATCAGCCAATCAAATGTGCCTTTGAGGGGGAAAAAATGGACCAGCACATTCAGCAAGTGAAAAGGATAAATAAAAGTCTGAACTTAATGTAGGGTCAATTCTATCCTTGCAACTTATGGGAAGACAATCTAAATTACCTATATAACTGAACTCGTTATATAATCCAAATAGGGTTGCTAAAAAGTTGGTGGGGACAATTTCAGCATCCTTAAAAGTTGGTGGTGTTATGTCCCTACCGTCCCTATACAAACCTATGCCCTTGATCTGAATCGTCCTTTTCTTTTTAAAACATAAAATAAATTATAAAAGATAAAACATGACATGATAAATCATGTTTCATATATGGCGGAAAACAATCAGGTGACTTCAATGGCGTAGGTTTGCATAGGGACAGTAGGGACATAACACTACCAACTTTTTAGGATGCTCAAATTATCCCCACCAACTTTTAAGCAACCTTATTTGCATTATATAATGACTTCAGTTATATAGGTCATTTAGATTGTCTTCCTATATGTTGTAAGGATAGAATAGATCCTACCATTATTAAATCAGTTACAGTACTTTCATTATGTTCACTTACACTGACCCCTTTTCACTTGTTGAATGTGCCAGTCCATTTTTCCCCTGAAACGCACGTTTGATTGGCTGATGACTTGAACCTCCCCACCCCCCCACACACACTCCCATTCACAGCTCGACAGAAATACAACATGCCGCCTCAGATTAAGACGTTATAATTTTGAAGTGTAAAAGTTAGTATAGGTCAATACAGATTTATTTTGCATTAATCATTTAGCCTATCAATTAATTAGGTTAATATTGGTGAGAAATGTAGCCCTGACCCCCATTCACCAAATATGTTTGGTTTTATTAATGTCCCATCCCCAGTAAAAAAGTGTACATGCAGGTTATGCTGGTATATTGTCCCTACTAAAATTAAGACCAAACCTACGCTCTTGGGTGACTTGAAGTTCCGCTCTGAGACCCTCAATTTGGCAAAATTTCAAAATTTTCCTATTTGCATGTGTGATACATCATTGGAAAGCTTATAATCTTAATTTTCTGGGGGACGAAACATTTTGAACAGGAGGGCATTTAAAAAAAATAAATAAATAAACGGCAAAACCCTAACTGGAGGTGAGAGCTCGGGAGAGCCTAATTAAAGACGTCATGATTTTAACGAGATATTATCGCGTACTTACCTCTTTTCGATCCAAAGACTCCATGTAGCATGTATCACCGAGTGTCAAGACACAACTGTGAATGGCAACAGCCGGATTTTTTGGGGTATTTTATGGGTGAAACATGGTAATGTAACAAGGGTCGCGATACAGAAATCGCAGACATCAAGGAGTGGTCAAGATTTTCATTTTAATATATTTACTGTCTTAAACTTTTTTTCAATTTTTCTTTGTTTGGATGGATTATTTATAATCTAAAATTTTGGGGAAAATGCAACAGTAACTAAAAAAAAATACATTTTAGCGATAGTTATGAGGTAGATATCTGTGACTTTTTTTACAGACACTAATTTTTTCATTGTGACATAATTTGTTTAAAAATTTAAAATATGTGAGTGAATAATTTTTTTTAAGTTGTTGTGTTTTAAGCTAAATACTAGACATCAATTAATGATTCTAAACTAAAAATGACAGACATTTTGAATAATAAATACGATTACTTACCTTCTTTTCATGGCTGGGTTGAAACAAAAGCGGTTGCGCGATGTCTGTAAACGGGGGTTTCCAGGGTAAAACGGACAAATTAAAAATAGTTCGGGGGCTTAATGCGCCATGAATCTGCTATGGCAGCATATAGACATATTGTTCTATCAAACATAACAGTTCTTTTGGCTTAAAATACAGCAGTTTATTTTGGTATCAGTTTATTTTTGACAATAAACTAAGATTCGACCCCCACGTCAACCATATCACCAGAACTGCCTTCTTCCACCTCAAGAACATAGCCCGTCTTCGCCCCTCCCTCACCTTCTCTACTGCTGAAACCCTCATCCATGCCTTCATAACCTCCAGACTTGACTACTGCAACAGCATTCTCTTCGGTTCTCCATCCAAACTCATCAATAAACTACAATATATCCAAAACTCCGCTGCACGCCTTCTCACCTGGACCCCCTACAGGAACCACATTACCCCCGTCCTCCACAAACTGCACTGGCTTCGTATCTCATACAGAATTCAGTTCAAAATCATCCTTCTCACTTACAAAGCACTTAATAACTTGGCCCCGCCCTACCTCACAGACCTTCTCTGTCCCCACACCCTTTCCCGTCACCTCCGCTCTTCTAATGGAAACATCCTCGCACCGCCCAAACAAAGAACACACCGAACTAGGGGGGACAGAGCCTTCTCCGCTGCTGCCCCCTCCCTTTGGAACTCACTCCCAAAACCCATCCGTACCTGTTCAGACCTTCCCACATTCAAAAAACTGTTAAAAACTCACCTTTTTAAACTAGCTTTTAACTTATAATTATTTACTTTGTTTTGTTCTGTTCACGTTGTTTCCTGTTTTTGTTCCTACTGTAAAGCGTCTTTGAGCATTGGTAAAAGCGCTCTACAAATAAAATGTATTATTATTATTATTATTATTTTAAAGAGGGGTGCAAGAGCAGAAAATGCTTTTTCAGCCTTGTCTGTGTTTTCCGCCGTATATAATTTCAAAACTTTGAAGATCGTGGCAAAATCATCATTGTAGTAGTTAAATTCAAAAGGGAAAATTTCACTGTTGATATACTACACAAAGATTAATATACTGTACTGAATTTGAAGATTTGTATCTTCCGATTTCATTGCACATAACCCCCTTTTACTTTACCTAAATTCTGGTGTTGCTTCTAGATTGACCTTATGTTAAGAGTTAAGACTAAGCATAAATGTCTCCCATTCATGTTTTGAGAACAGTAAGAACAGTATGATCCCTTGATTACACTTGTGTTGGTCCCAGAGGCATTCTTTCAGACATAATATTGACAATTTGGACTGATATTAACAAAGCCTGGACTGAAGAAGTTTCTGTTTGGTTGGGATTTTAAACTTTTACGTTCATGCTTGCATGATTGTCAACAGTCTGCTAATCCCTGAAAAAAAATCCATAAACTTCAATTATCTACTGTATAATACATTTCTGAGTCTCTCTGAGTCTTGAGAAACCTATCTACAATATCTTTCATATATAAATGCAATGTCAACAAACTTAGGTGTTATCATATTTCATCAAACACTGCAGTTATACACATAATTCTGATTCTGTACATGCTGTAATTTCTAATTGTCTTGCAAATATATTTCTTTATTTTAAACATGATACACATTTCACACATTTCATTGTTTGAAAAATACATACATGGTTCTAACCAGGGCAACTCACTGGAACTAGTGATCTGCCTCATAGTTGAGAGCTGGATTCGGTACTCAGCTCTGTTCCTACTGTGTTCAGTATGCATGTCCCCATCATGCCTGGCACCATTAATCATGTTATTATTATTATTATTATTTTTTTTTATGTGCCATGCAATAGGTGAGCATTGGGCCAGCCTCTTCTTGCTTATCTGAAACATGAGGACAAGCGCAATTAAAAAAAAAAAAAAAAAAAAAAAACAGGGAACAAAGTGTCATCTAAACAGTATTAAAGTAAACACTTTGCGTTTCAGAAAACTTTAAATTAATTGGCCTATTTTAGTTAGTTCCTGCTTTGAAATCTGGAATAATATAACATGTATGACTTTTTTTTAAATCAATATACTTTAACCGAAGTTGAATTTAACATTTATTTTGAGCTTTTTATGAGTGGCTTTTACACACACCTTTTACATTGACTGATTTCCACTCCTTCAGGGTCACCGTGTGTTTCTATCCTTTCAGATTAGAAGAAAATCTCCCATCACAGAGTTTTTGGTCTCACTCGGATTTATTGGAGCTCGCTTTGAACACATTTACGGTCATGGATTAACTATTTCTTTCATCCTGACAGAAGGTTGAAGATGGACACAGGTTACTACATCAACTTTATAACACCAACTTCACACTAAACAGTATAATTTCAATACAGAGATATGTATTTATGTATCCTGAAGTTAACCTGTAACTTTATTGTGGCTTTAAACTGCGTCCTTTGTGTAACTTTCATGCACCAAGGGAGCAAAATGGAAGAACGCAGGACAAACAAGAGGAAGAAATCTAAGAACGGATCTGCCAAACTTGACGGGGACTCCACAGTGATGGACAAAGATTCAGCAAAGGCCACAGTTCTTCAAAAGGAGGTGAGACTGTCTTTAGTATGAATTGTTTAAATCTTGAGAAGTATATTTACAAAGTGTGCTATAAGAGTGGAGGTGCCTGGGCCCGAGTAGCATGCAATGCCACAGCAGCAGTCTTCCCAAACTGATATCACAATCACTACTGCATTGTTAATGTTTGAGCCCCATGAATCTCTTTAAGCCGATTTGGGCCAATTTAATCCGGGTGTGGGAAAAGTGACCATTAAAACTTGGCATGCACCTAGCGATTTTCTGACATCACATTCTTGTCCATTTCAAATCTGCTCATTTGCAGGAAGTTTGACATGCAAAGGCAAATGCAATTAAAAGACATACTTTATTGGTATTTCTAAAGGGACAAACAACACCTTTACTTGCAGAAAGAATCATGTGGGGTGGAAACTTTTAAATTCATACCCATTATACATACTAAAATCATGATAATCATGTTGATCAAAATGTGTGGAATATATCTGTTTAGCTGAACACTAAAGTATCATTCCGTTGTATGAATTTCAACAGATGACGTGCTATTCCTAACTTTTGCCATCTTGTTAGTAGAGCACGTGATTACTACTTAATACATAGCCTATCTCTTATTTACACAACACACATAATTTGTAGTGAATGACTGATATTTTTCCAACCAATTAAACTGTAATTTCGAAACATTGGTTGAGAATGAATACATGTCTTTGTGTGTTAACACAGGTGGGCCTGCTAAGCGGCGTCTGTCTAATAGTGGGCACCATGATCGGTTCAGGCATCTTCATCTCCCCAAAAGCGGTCCTGCTCAACACAGGAGATGTGGGTCCCTGCCTCCTCATATGGGCTGCTTGTGGCGTATTAACCATACTGGGTGAGTTGACTCCACAGTCTATTACGCTAAAAGACCACTGTGTATGTATGTATATATATATATATGTATATGTGTGTGTATGTATATATATATATATATATATATATATGTATATATATATATATATATATATATATATATATATATATATATATATATATATATATATATATACATATATATAAAAATCGTCTCGCCCACCCGGGCGGTATGGTCTCTCCTTTCTAGCTCGGGTCCTCTACCAGAGGCCTGGGAGTTTGAGGGCTCTGCGCATGATCTTAGCTGTTCCTAGGATTGCGCTCTTCTGAACGGAGATGTCGGGCGTTGTTCCTGGTATCTGTTGGAGCCATGCACCCAGCTTGGGGGTTACTGCCCCTAGTGTCCCGATCACTACTGGCGCCACTGTTGCCTTCACTCCCCACATTTTCTCCAACTCTTCCTTCAACCCTTGATATTTCTGCAGTTGCATGCACAGATGTTCGGTATTTGAGGAGAAATTCGTGTACTCTCTGATGGAGTGTACTTTGCCCTTGTAATGCTTTGAGAGCATGTTTGAGGGTCTGCACAAACCTCTCTGCCAAGCCCTTGGTTGCCGGGTGATAGGGAGCTGACTTGATGTGTTGAACCCCATTGGCTTGCAGGAGTTCAAGCATTTCTTTTGACATAAATTGGGGCCCGTTGTCTGACACGAGTTGTGCAGGGACTCTGAAACGACTAAACATCTCTCCTAACTTCTCAATTGTGTTTTCCGATGTAGTTGATTTCATGATAGCTACCTACGGCCACTTACTATGCATGATAGCAACCAGAAAGGTCCCGCAAAGTCAATATGAATGCAGTGCCAAGGGTCCTGAGAAAAATCCCAAGAAAGAAGTGGGGCTGCAGGTGGATTGTTGCAAATCTTTTGGCAAGATGAACATTTTTTTACCGTCTCTTCGATCTGTTTATCTAATCCTGGCCACCAAAAATAACTTCTCACTATTTCTTTCATTTTAACAATACCACTGTGACCTGCATGCAGTTGCGCAAGTATATTAGCACGCAGTGACTGTGGCACAATCACCCTCCTCCCCAACAGCAAATAACCCGATAGAACAGAAAGTTCCCAACTCCTATCAAAAAAGGATTGAGAATGGTGTTCTCATAATTGGTTTGTCCTTTAATTACCATGTCCATGACGACTGACAGTTCGGGGTCGTTCCGAGTTGCACGGTTCACTTGCGAAGCTGAAATTGGTGCATGTTCAACATTTGGGAAATAGAATATGTCCACTGAGGTAGGTTCATGTTTTGTGACAGGAAGCGGCAACCTCGAAAATCCTTCAGCATTGCAATGCAAATCAGATTTATGATACTTGATGTTGTATGAGTGAGCTGATAACAACAAAGCCCACCTCTGAAGATGTGCAGCAGCCAGCGAAGGGATTCCTGCATGAGGTCCCAAAATCGTTGTCAGTGTCTGTGATCCGTTGACAGAGTAAACTTCCTTCCATACAAATATTGGTGGAACTTCCTCACACCAAAAATAATGCTCAATGCTTCTCGTTCGAATTGAGCATAGTTTGACTCTCTGCTTTGTTAAGTGTTCGCGATGCGAAAACAATTGGTCTTTCATCTCTGTTCGGGAACACATGGGAGTTGACAGCACCCACACCATAGGGCGAAGCATCGCATGCCAGCTGTATTGGATATGAAGGGTTGAAATGAGTGAGAACCTCTGATGTAATCAGGGCGTTTTTCTTCGCATTTCGAAAAGCTTTGTTATATCATTCAGTCATTCATCCATTTCCATTTTATGTCTTTGCCTGTGCTTGTTTTATTCCGACAGGCATGCTCAACATGACCCTCCTTCCCACAATTATGACAGTTCATTTCTTTGCACCAGCAGGTGGAGGAAAGGTGCCCTGTTTTACCGCTCCTAAAACAGAGACCAGCAACATTGCTTTGGGTACTTGCCACTTGGTGTATTCTGCTCATCATGTTCAGCTGTTGAGCCTCCTTTGAAGCCATTTCCATAGCCACACTTACATCAAAGGCTTTCTTTAATGTCAGTCCACTTTCTGAGAGTAACTTCTTTTGCGTTGCTTCATTTCTCAGTCCACATACCAATCTGTCTCTTATAGGGCTGTCAAAATTATCGCGTTAACGGGCATTAATTAATTTTTTAAATTAATCACGTTAAAATATTTGACGCAATTAACGCACTAGGCCCGCTCAGACAGATTTAAATGTCAGTACAGTGAAAGGCCAACTTGTTAATTGTGTTTTATGGAGTTTTTCCGCCCTCTGCTGGCGCTTGGGTGTGACTTGCATATGTTATGTGGCGTAATGTTGCCCTCTGCTGGCGTTTCAGTGCAGCTGATTATTTGGGTTTCGGCACGCTTTTCTGATGTGATTATATGTCGACGCGAACTCACACTAATAGACAGTGCTATTCAGACCAGCTAACGTCCGCATCCAGTATTCAGTGGCAGTTCTCATAGCCCCATCACTCTGTTTGTGTCTAATACATGCATCGCTTGTGAGTTATATTCCTCCTTTGTTTATATTCATGAGCATTAGATAGTTATTGATGATGTGTATTTGAATTTGTTCACATATATGGTGAAATGCAGTTACATTGTTAGATGCTTGTGAGCTAATTGGCTAGTGCTACTGCTCAAATGGACACGTGTGTGTACATTTTATGTTATTTTGTGATTTATGCAAGTTATTGACACATTGCCTTGTTATCTTCAGTTTTACAAAAATACAAGAAACGTGCTCCTGTCAAAAAGAGATGACTTCAGTAAAGCCCATGCAACTTTGCCACACCGTCTGATTTGTTTTTGGAACTTATGTTCGCTATCTGTCAATTTGTGTACTCACACACATTGAGGACAGAGTAGGGCTACTAGTTTATTTTTTTGATTGAAAATTTTACAAATTTTATTAAAACGAAAACATTAAGAGGCGTTTTAATATAACATTTCTATAACTTGTACTAATATTCATCTTTTAAGAACTACAAGTCTTTCTATCCATGGATCACTTTAACAGAATGTTAATAATGTTAATGCCATCTTGTTGATTTATTGTTATAATAAACAAATACAGTCCTTATGTACCGTATGTTGAATGTATATATCCATCTTGTCTTATCTTTCCATTCCAACAATAATTTACAGAAAAATATGGCATATTTTATAGATGGTTTGAATTGCGATTAATTGCGATTAATTACGATTAATTAGTTTTTAAGCTGTAATTAACTCGATTAAAAATTTTAATCGTTTGACAGTCCTAGTCTCTTAATGTGTCTTTTAAAACATCACCAAACACAATATTCAGCCAGCTTCTGCAGCGCCGCTACAAACATAGTGACAGATTCTCCCTCCTCCTGATTTCTCCTGTGAAATCGGAACCTCTCCGCAATTACAAGGGGCTTGGGTGCAAAATGTCCATTAAGAGTTTCCACAATTTCCCTGTATGTTTTACTGCCAGGTTTATCAGGCTGAAGTAAGTTTCTCAGTAAATTGAAAGTCTTTGGCCCAATAACGCTCAAAAACGTGGGCACCACTTTCTCTTCTGCTATTTCGTTAGCTTCCACGAAATAGCCAAACCGCTTCGTGCACGAGCTCCACTGTTCTACCAGCTCATCAAAGGGACCAACAGAGCCGATAGCTCCCGCCATAGCGCCTGGTTATACAGCACCTTCACGCTCCCTTTGAAATTTCCGCTCGTCCTCCTCCCCACGAAGTCACGACGTGGAAAATGAGGTCGGCGCCGTCTGTCCCCTGGAGCACTGCGACCCGCAGCGAACTCCAAAAACAGCATGTCCGAGCTGATGTAGGTCCAGACGTCCTCGTGGCCACCTTTTGTTATGTACTTCCTTAAAGGGCAACTGAAGACCTTTCCGGATTTTGGTGTAATTTTACGAATATAAACTTTGGACAAGTTCGTCAAAACAAGCATGACATTATCAACATGTAATTGTAAGGGTAATTTGCGTTTTTTTTAGTTTTTTTGCACTCCATTAATGGTCCCTTCGCAAACCCGGAAGTCTGACGTAGATTCCCCGACGCAACAGAGAAGACTATCCACAGCTAGCATAGCAGCAACAACGATGACAGTGATATTTCCACCAAAGGTAACCATTCAGGATCGCTCTTTCGTGACGCTACCGATGGCAAAGGCTCCCAGGAAAGATGAACTACAATTAATCCCTACATGTTTGAACCTGAGGCGTCAGATGACGGCGATTTATTTGACACAGCAGATGGCGTCATGACGCCATTTGACAGCTCGACACTTCACGAACGGGAGAGTGAGTGGTAAGCCTAAATCCAGCATTGTGATTTTTTTGTTAGAGAGAATGCGATTACATGGTTGTATATTTTTCCATGCTCTCCACATAGCTAAAACTGGATATTAGGTAATGGGACAGCTCCTACCGATCTAAATATGGTAAAGCTAGCCCAAATGTGGCTAAATGAATGATATGTTATTGATTTTTCAAAATAAATGACAAAACGATTTTATTTTCCAGGTGTTGCTGTAAACCGTCAAGTAATTACCCTTCCAACATTATGCCTGTGTCGTCAGGAGATCCCAGACGTGAGAGCCAAACTTGAGGAGGCTGAAGCACTGACAGGGGCATGAATTACATTTAAAAAATAAAACCATAAATTGTAAACAACATTGACACATTTTGTTGACTGTTTAATGTATTCTATTGGTATATAATATATTGTAACTATATTACATTCTGAAAAAATATTCAATAGGCCACAATAATAAATGATACCAGATTTATGTTGAATCAGCATCAGCTTTCACTGTCAGATTGTGACACAATATATGAGTTATACCAAGCATACAATGGCACACATCAAAGAACATAAATTTAGTAAGCAAAACAAAGTTAGGATTGCAACGGACTAGCGCAAAATTGAAAAATGATAATGGCAGTGGGAAATATGTATTTGTATGATAAATGTGTATTATATATGAAGGTAACTAGATTTTTCTTTTAAAAAATGTGTACTGTATATATGACTAGTTTATGATTTCATGTCATCAAAATTTGCTACATTTATTTCTCCTAAGTCATCGTCATCTGATGTCGCAGACGGAAGAAATTCGGCATCTGGCAGGCCTCATAGGATCTCTTCAGTCGTCATCGCTGGACACCGCATCACTTGGGTCATCATATGACTCGACCCACTCTCTCTTGATTTTGGGAAACTGGGTGGCGACTGACTTGCAACGCTTTTTTCATCGTGTTGAGGGTTTCCGCCACTTAATTTTTTATGTTTGGCTTCCTGGAGAAAAAAAAAAAAAAATCACAGCAGCATGAAAATATTGGATGAATCCTAATTTTAATTTAATAATAATTTCTTGGTGATCAAATAATAATGCCCCGGTCAAAGCAGCATCTATTTGATGCCATTGTTCCCTCTTCAAATAGGCAGACCTTGATGTTGAAGTATAACAAGTTATTGTTTTATTGACATGTATTTGATACATTAGGGCCTGACAGGTGGATTGTTTTGTTGTTATGGGCTTTATATCTACCCTGTGACAGGCCAAAAAACAACGAGCCAAGGACCTATTTGGTGCTGGGGACATTTGAATTTACATAATACCTATTGATATAGTAATAAAATCACATGAGTAGATGACATGTCAGCCTACCTATCTACTTATGACAGGCCAACAGCAACAAAAAAAATTTCGCACTTCAACAAACAGGCAAGAGGAGTCCCCCTCGTTTATCAAAAAAAGCCAGTAATGTTCTACTTACGCTTTGTAAAACCAAGGTTGCATTGTTGTAGGTTTTCAAAGCTGTCGTGGCTGAAATGATGAAAACAATGAGCCGATTGGGGACCTGTATGCATGCTAATAAAAACGGCCCAAACCTTTGCAGGAGTTTTTTTTTTTTTGACCACTCCTAGAGTCTCGAGTCTTCCTGTGAGCAATTCATCGCTACACATCGAGATGGCATAACGAATCCCGCGAGTAAAACCCAGAAAATGTTTGCAATATATGGCGAGGATAGCGTGGTGCTATATTTCCGTGTTCAGAGTGGTGGCGAGGCTTCCTGGAAGTTACGTCATGAGGTAGCGGTCGGCAGGACGGTGCGTCCCTCGTTGCTATGGTGTTGCTATGGCCATAACTCAAAAACTACGCGGTCAATTGTAATTATTTTTTTTAATGTGACTTATTGAGACAGCGAATGATGCATTTAATACAATTCAACTGAGTAAAACACTTAAGAGCGAAATCCGAAAAGCTCTTCAGTTGCCCTTTAAGCTAAGTACATGTAAGGCTGAGACTTGAATGGAACAACACTTCTTTATTCAGTGTGCTTCTCAGCATATGTGCCATCGACACATCACAGAGATTCCTTTTATACTGTAATACCACACCCACAGGAAGTGCACACTATGGCAACAGCAGTGTGACATAAATATGTTACAGAGTCCATACTACATGTTATTCTTAGAGGATAATTTGAAAGGCCCTTGAAGTCACAGAAGCCTATTGCTTTATGGTGTGTTATAGTTTGCTGACACAGTGAAAAAAAGTAGGTCATATATACAACACTTTTATTTAAAACCACCCCACCCTGCACACATTATGGCACCAAAAGTGCATACTGTCACATGTAGACAACTAAATGATTTACAAAGACGGAATAATGTAGCTGCAGCTTCTGGTTTATTCAGTGTTTTTATGTATGACAGTCATAATGTTGCAGGTTAAAAAAAGAAAGACCCCATGACTTTTAAACTATGAGGGTGTAGTGTTCTTAATATTTTCCACACCTGTGTAGATAAACTAAAAACAAGAAATTAATATTGCTCTCTGTGAATAGTTCCACACAACAGCAATTAAAATAGGAATCAGAATAAACACATTCTTTTACAGTGTAATAAAAATCTGAGAATTATTACGTTTCGTAAAAGCATAATCACTTGTAGCCTATTTCGTGTCTTAAAATTGTGTCGGTGTATCTAATCACGCCTCACTGTTCGAATTTTATATTAATTAAAAAAAAAAAAAAATCTAATTACCCAAGTACGGTATTGTTGTGGAAAGATAATGTGGTTCAACCCTATACTCTTGGGTCATCTTCTCAAGCATTGTCAAAGTCAAAAGAAAGTTTTACATGGGTAAATCTTGCCACACAGACTCACTCCTGTACATTAGAATCTCAGAGATAACATACAGTAAATTGGTTGATTGACATTTTTTTAAATACAGAATTACACAATAAACTGAAAAAAGTCACTTCAAAAGAAAGTCTTGTGTGATGTCATGAACATTTAACGGGGACAAAAACATTTAGTTTAGTAGTATAAGCACCAATAATATCATAACTAATCATTTTTATGTGGGCATGAGGGTTAGTCAGCATAAAAGGAAGAAAGTATACAAGAGGGAGATTTTTTTTTTAAAAAGCATGATCAAAAACGCTATTTTCCACATCATACTGTTCTCCAATAGAAGGAGAATTTAGTGAATATCTTGGAACCTTTTAAGTGGAATATACAATTTTGCCTTTTTTTGCATTCGCTTCTCTCAGTATTTCAAAAACAATAATACAGACATTTATTTATATTGTTCAAAAGTTAGTATGAAAGGCCCTGCCACGATTGGCAACGAGTTTGAAACGGATCTAACTAACCAGAGGCAAGAATTTGCGATTTCCTTATACCTGCTATCAGAACAGAAAAGCATCTCCCTTATTTGTCTCATCTGCTGAGGTGTTCTTCACAGGAGCACTGTGCTATGCAGAGCTGGGCACGATGATCCCAAAATCCGGAGGGGAATATTCCTATCTGCTGGAGGCTTTTGGCTCCCCGGTGGCCTACCTTTACTCGTGGACCACCGTGATGGTGGTCAAGCCCTCTGCCTTTGCCATCATCACACTGAGCTTCGCAGAATATGCCTCAGCTCCTTTTTATCCTGAATGCAGCCCTCCTATGGTTGTTACCAAGTGTTTGGCAGCTGCAGCCATAGGTAATATCAACTACAAACGCACATGACTTTCAAAATTTTCCTTTTGAATTATAAGAGAAATAAATATTGGTGAACTGTGAAAGCGCTCTGGCGTTCAGGTTGGTCACGCTTGCTTCTCCTTTTTCTGGTAGTATTAATTAAGGTTGGATAATCTAATATTTAAGAACTGATCTGTTGTCTTTTCTTTTTTTTCGCCCTTTAGTCTTCATTGTGACCATCAACTGCTTCAGTGTCAAACTAGCGAGTTATGTACAAAACATCTTCACTGGAGCCAAACTTATAATTATGGTCATCATAGTGGGAGCTGGAATTGTTTTATTGGCGCAAGGTGACACTTCATTGGCTTTGTCACTGTAACACACTTTAATGGGATCAGCTAATGCAATGTTGATATTTATATCTTTGTGTCCAGGAAATACAAAAAACCTGTCAAATGCCTTTGATAGCCAGTCATTATCTGCTGGAGGAATTGGACTTGCATTTTATAATGGACTCTGGGCATATGATGGATGGTAAACATCCAATATTCCACGAACTCCAAAATGACGCAATGAGTCATCTCATGTCTTGAAATATGACAGCATACTTCTTTTATAAAGTAGGCCTATGCTGATATCATTAACTTGAATTTAATCCACTTCACAGGAGCCAACTGAATTTCATCACAGAAGAGCTGAAAAACCCTTATAGGTAGGAAATGTGCACATTCTGCCTTCAATCAAAAAGACAAACTACAGTACATATACTGTATTCTAATATATACAGATACATACCCAGATAGCAGACCGACATTGAATAAACATTGATTTTCCATCAAAATCATCAGTTTGGTTGACATAGAAATTTTCGACAATAAACAGTGTTCAATTGATGTTGCAAATACCAACGGCACATGACAGTGACGTTGAAACAACATTGTTCTATGGTATGTCAGCCGATGGCTGGGTTAACATTTTTTTAATGATGAACTAATGTTGACAAATAGTTGATATATGATTGACCGGGAAATATGATTGAAAAGTCATCGAATTATGGATGAGCGGGAGTTTTGGTTGAAAAATACCTGACAGACAGCGAATCTCCTTGAATGAACTTCACTGGAAATGCCTCATTTAAGGAAGCCATATTTAAAGGTAAGCCTGCTGCGCTTCGTCAGAGCCTTTAACAGCAATTATGTCTTACAGTAGAAAGAACAGCGTTTGCCATTATTACTTGTATATAAAACCCTTTCCCTGACACAATGAGACAAAGTTCCCAAAATTGTAAGAAACGGTGCATTTGCTGTGATTGGCATTCAAGTGAAAACCTGCTTAGCTCGGATGTTAGCTAACTAGAAGTTCAGGCAAATAAAATTCTTTTTCCAATTGAAGTGCTAAAATCGCTAAATATTACACAATAGATCCTAGTCTAAATTAATTTATTGAACACCAAGACAGCGCGGCCAGTTTTCCATTGTAGCTAGCTCCGTTCCCACATGTACAGTAGCCCTTATTTGGTTTGAGATTTGGTTGAGAAACTCACTTCACAACAAAATACTGAAGTATGTTAAACTAACCTATGATATCTGCTTGAATTCCATGATATGAATAAACTGTAAATGCCATTTTGTCTGTATTATTCAGATTCACTGAAGAGGCAGATGGGGATGGACAGACTGAAGAGGAGGCTTAAGTTTGAAATATGTTTACTGAGCGTTATTAAAAATAATTTCAAATCTAGCCAAGTTTTTATTTTTATTATTTATTCATTTACTATAGTATCATATTACCTAATAATATTTTATTAGTCAGGCTAGCTGTTTTTTTCTTTCTGTAAATAAAGCAGGGCCTCTAAATATAGGCATATTTGAAAGCAATAATAGCGTCATGGTTGAAAATGAAGGAAAACATAACATTGATTCAGCTTTGTTCCATTATTATTAATAATCGTAATGACGTTTAGGTTTTGTAAGGATTTCAGCGTTGGAACAACATTAACTGAGGGTGCAAAAGTGATGACAAATCAACGTCGGGTGTCAACGTTGATTCAACGATATAAGATCAACAGCGGAATGTTGATTCAACATCTTTTCAATGTCGGTCTGCTATCTGCGTAGGTTACTAATAGATACGCTAATCTCACACTTAATTGAGTACATCTATAAAATATTGCCCTTTGGTACTACTTAAACGTTTAGCTTAAAAATGTTTCTTTATATGATGGTTCCATTTTTATTATCATTGCGAATATTTGATACGCTTAGGCTATATATCGCATTAGAGTATCCTTAGTACAAAAACAGTACAGCTACTGGACGAAAGATTTATCTTGTTGCCCAGTACAGTTGTTCTGCTAATTTATAGAGCATATACTGTAGTACAAGAGTTTGCTTTTTTCCCCTCCTGTGGTTGCTTAGGCTACTATTCCCTATGTTACCAATGTATACAATGCTAACTTGCTAACAGATATAACACAAATACAGCACCATATTTTTGACCACTGACCTAATGTGTGAAGAAACAAATTTTAATTCCCTTATGTAAATAACTCCTTGAAAAATGTTCTCCACATTTTAACATTTCATTTTACTACAGGAACCTGCCATTAGCCATCCTCATTGCGATCCCTTTAGTGTCCGTTTGCTATGTGATGGTCAACATAGCTTATTTTACCGTCATGACACCAACTGAACTTCTGTCATCCCCCGCTGTAGCTGTGGTAAGAGGGGAAACTGAGTGAAGTTCAAGAGGGTCAAAGATCATTAGTAAAATGGCTTGAAACATTAACCAATCCCATCTGATTTGGGTGATATCATAACATTAGTACTTATGTTAAATTACAGCAAGAATTAACCATTTTCCTTGTCTTTCTAATTTTGTGTGTGCACTCATAAAGACATTTGGAAACAAAGTCCTTCATCCAATGTCTTGGATCGTTCCACTTTTTGTCGTCTTTTCCACATTTGGCTCGGCCAATGGAAGCTGTTTCACTGCCGGCAGGTAAAAAATGCAAAAAGTGATTGGGCACTGGCGTCGTGTTGGCAAGGGAAAAGGAATGCCAAATGATTTATTTAATATGAATGTTGTGTTTTGCTCAGGTTGGCCTATGTTAGTGGCCGAGAAGGTCACATGGTAAAAATTTTATCATTCATTAGTCTGAGGCGCTTAACCCCAGCCCCAGCTCTCATGTTAAATGTAAGCGCTAAATTTTAATGTTATTTTAGTATCTCATTGAAGTTGTGATTCTTTAGAAAAACTATCAAACAGAATTTCATTTCTTTTGCAGGGTTTTCTGGCAATGTTATACATAATTCCAGCAGACATCAACACCCTCATCAACTACTTTAGCTTTGCCCAGTGGGTTTTCAATGGCTTGACTCTGTCGTCCCTTATCGTCATGCGTTTCACCAGGAAGGAGTTAAAAAGACCAGTCAAGGTGCAGAATAATAAACATGGGTTGTTGTTGTACTTTATAGCTGCAATAAAACCTTGGTTATTTGTGTTTTTTCAAGGTTCCTATTATAATAGCTTTCCTAATGGTGCTCATCTCTTGCTACCTGGTGCTAGCCCCGATCATTGACAATCCTGAAGTAGAATACCTCTACAGTTCTTTGTTTATCTTCAGTGGGCTCCTCCTGTACTACCCTTTTGTCCACCTGAAAGTCAAGTGGGCACGTAATCTCATGAGTAAGTACATTTACTTTTTTTTATTTAATAAAAGATACTGCAGCCGTTGAACAATTCAGAAACTGTGACAATGATGCTCACACTGCAAAAATTACAGAAACTAGTGTGAATACTTAATTTGATTCAATGTACTCTAGTGATGTAGAAAACAGGTAGCGTGCTGGCATTATTTCATAAACCATATTCTGTGATTTATAGTTTAGTGATAGAACTTTAAAGTGTATTCTATAGATGTCTAAGAGACAGTGTAAAGATTTCAGAGTGGAGAGGAGTTTTTCCTTTGCAGGGATTTTTGACTGCTTTGCTTGACATTAAATTTATTCCTTATTGTTTTTGTCTTTCACCCCCTCATAGGGCCGATCACTGTGCATCTGCAGCTCTTGATGGAGGTTGTTCCTCCTGATAAATGTGAATTATGAAGTAACAATCAGACCAATTTCCTCTGAACCTCTGACTCAACAAAAGTTCCAAAGTCAATTTGGGAGATTCTGGAAATCCTGAACAGGTTAATGATACTGTTCAATTCGATTGATATTGTTATTGTTTTTCAACTTTATCATTTTTTTTCAGTGATTTTAATTTTTTGCTACCTACATTAAAACAATTTCTTTTTAACTATTAGTAGTAAAAATTGTTCATATTTCATGTTTTTATTTCACAACTGCAATATGCTGTATATGATCTGTTTTATCTGCCTTTTTGCTTACATTATGATCCAACTAAAATAAACATCTAATGCAACACCGCTAGATGTCAGTGGATCATTGTTTTTTCTGAGGCTTTTTATTTATTTATTTTTTTTTTTAAACTCCTATTTCTTTTACTTCTATTTCTCTATTTCAAAAGTTAAATTCACTGAATGTCATAGTTCAGTCGACTGACTGTCAGAGTAAATACTTGATGCGTTTTGACCCCACCCTGAAGTAGTTTGCATTATTGGTGACAGTGTGTGGATAGTACAGATTGAAAGGCTTGACTTGACTGCAAACATTTTGCGCCTTCTTTGAACCCTTCATATGGCACTCATTTCACTCATTAGCTGTCATTGACGGTGCTGGATGTCCAATTCATTATGAATGGGAGAAGCGAGCACTGAATGATCGCTGTCAGCCCTCCCAGTCAAAATGAATTAGACATCTTACGACATCAATGGAACTGAAAGATAAGCATTCACAGTCGGCCCTCCCAGTTTAAATGAATAGCATGTCGATCCTTGGCAAAGGAATGCAATGAGTTGGTTGAAAAAAAGACAACAACTTTCAAGTGTTTGATTAATTTATTTTTTATCAAACCTATATTAATTTATAATTGTACTTATTTATAAAAAATGAACATTTTCAAAATACAAAAGGATGATAAATAATAATTAAAAAAAAAAACATAATTCTAATTGAGAGCTGGAGTCACATTCATAGACATCACACATTTTGTGTCATGTAAGTCACACTTCTTTACCTAATGTTTATATTGTGGCCTACTTAACCCAAAATATGATGTTCTTGTATGTGGACGCCAGATATTTATGGGGTTAAATTTTTTGTTTTTAAATGATCAAAAATAGCCTTTATCAAGGGTCAAATTTAAATAAGCATTTCGGAGGTGTAGAAAAAGTACTGCTTATAGTATTGACTTTTGGGGCAGGTGGGGCACAACATGTTGATGACCCCGAAATGCAGTGACAACAATAAAATTAACTTACAAGAATACTTATAATAATAAGTTGAAAGTGAACATTTTTTGTTTCCCATCATTCGAAATCCCATCACAATTCGAAATCAGGCTGCTTGGGACTTCCTTCTTCCTCAGCTTTGTGAAACTATGTTTCATCCACAAAATTGACAAAGATTAGGACCCTTTGTGCTGCTTTCCTCAGAAGTCTGACTTCCTTTACATCTGAAAAATATAGTTTCCATTGTTAAACTTGACAGGCTTCAACCCAATTTGACTACAGTATTCTCTTTCGACATGAGTTTCTTTTATTAACAACTTTTATCACTGGCTGAGTTCCACTCTTTCAGAGTAAAGGGGTGCTACCATGCATTCAGTTTTGACTCGAGTCACTATTCTTCATTTGGACTGCATCTTTGCTCTCATATGGACAGAACTGCAGCACTTCCCACCTTACCTCAACCTTGTGCTATATTATCAGCATCTTGAAATAAACACTGTTTTGGGCAAATTCATGAAAAATATCTCCATGCGCATGAGGAAATAGTCTTCATTTGGACTGAATTCATGCTCCCATTTGGATTTATTGATGCTGGCTTTGAACACATACATTGTCAATAATTAACTATCCGCGGTATATTTTGGTACCTAGAAGAAGGTTGTATAACGGACATTTGGTTTGCTTGTGGAATTTATCTTAACCGACTTTACACTACCCAATAAATTTTCAATGCAATTATATACCTGTATCTTAAGTTAACCTATAACTTTTTTTGTAGCTGAGTTTGCATTTGAGTTTTTTCCCATACCTCAGACCACATGGGAGGGCAAAAGCAAGAGCAGTTTCTGGACAAGTCTAGAAGCGTTGACAGTGGTTCTAAAAGGATGGACCAACATCCAGTGAAGGCCATTGTACTTCAAAAGGAGGTGAGCGTGCCATTTTCTGAAATCATGCATTTAATTTCTGACAAGTCTGTCGCAAATTATAATTAGAATGGAGATGTCAGGCAAAGCTATGGCCGCTGTCTCCAACAATGCATTTCAAAATTACCGCACTGCTACTGTTTGGGTCCCACAAACATTTTCATTGGTCAGTTTAACCATTGCTTGTTAAATGCTATCAGTAAAGTGGTAAAGTAATTAACACAAGTGATGGCATACAATGCATGATTTTTAAACTAAATCAGTTTTCAAAATATGAGGACCCAATATGTGATGAAAAAAATTTTGGCAAGTGTTTAGTTACTATTCTTTAAATTACCAGGTAAGGTCCCAAAAGCAAACCCTGATTGCCATTATTTTGGTATTTTGCCATTAAGTTTTCCAAACCTGCAGAATACAGTACTGTATTGTTTAAACACCCACTCTAACAAATGAAACAGATTTCTACTTCTGCTAGAAAAAAGCAGTAATGTAGGGTAAGTTTACAAAATGCTGCTGATTTGCCCAGAAACCTTTGATTGTATACTATTAAACTGTGTTGACCCAAACCATAAAATGGGATGTCACTGCCCTCTGTTAGTGTTTGTGCATCAATGAAATTGGTCCAAACTCATAATTGCTGCCAGTTGGAAAGGCTTTTTATTTATTCACTTTAATTCATTCATTCACAATCGTTTTTAACTGACAGTCAAAACGTGTATTACAGTTAATGATAGCGAATGAGTTGATTAAGGACCATTTCCTTATTTTGCTGGTTGTTAGTCACTGGCAAAGATAAAGGACTGTGGTAAAATATAAATCCATCCATTTTCAACATTCTTAATTGAAATTGGATAACCACTCTTCAGGAGCTAAGTATCGATCGAGATCATTCGTGTTTGTACTGTAAGTGTTTTGTGTATGTTTATGTATTCAGGTGGGCCTGCTGAGTGCCATCTGTCTGATCGTGGGCAATATGATTGGCTCAGGCATCTTCATCGCCCCTAAAGCGGTTCTGCTCTACTCTGGAGCTGTTGGGCCCTGCCTTCTCATATGGACTGCCTGTGGAGTGTTAGCCATGATGGGCAAGGGTTATTTAATTCATATCATGATCGTATACTCAGGGGCGGGTCCACCAGGGTGGCATAGGATGGCAACAGCCACCATAAAAAGAAAGGATTGCCACCCCAGTTGGCACCAATGGGAAAAGATAAAGTTCCAGTCAATTTTACATTTACTGCCATCGATTAAGTAATGGTGTCAGTGAGGATCCTCCATATCAGTTTGTAAATATCAATTGGGCTTTATTGTTGTGTCTACATATGACACTAGGGGTGTAGCAATTAATCGATGTGGATCAATATATTGATTAAAAAATTCATATATTAAATGTATGTTATATATTATATATGTATATATACAGTGCTGGCCAAACGTATTGGCACCCCTGCAATTCTGTCAGATAATGTTCAATTTCTCCCAGGAAATGATTGCTATTACAAATGCTTTGGTAGTAATATCTTCATTTATTTTGCTTGCAATGAAAAAACACAAAAGAGAATGAAAAAAATAAAATAAAATCATTTTATACAAAACTCCAAAAAAAGGCCGGACAAAAGTATTGGCACCCTCAGCCTGATACTTGGTAGCACAACCTTTAGACGAAATAACGGCGAACAACCGCTTCCAGTATCCATCAATGAGTTTCTTACAATGCTCTGCTGGAATTTTAGACCATTCTTCTTTAACCAACTGCTCAAGGTCTCTAAGATTTGAAGGGTGCCTTCTCCAAACTGCCATTTTCAGATGGCTCCACAGGTGTTCTATTGGATTCAGGTCTGGACATATTGCTGGCCACTTTAGAAGTCTCCAGTGCTTTCTCTCAAACCATTTTCTAGTGCTTTTTGAAGTGTGTTTTGGGTCATTGGAAGACCCATGACCTCTCAGGTAGACCCAACTTTCTCACACATGCAGGACAGAGGTTGAGTCAACAACTAATCCATTATAACTGGCTGCAAGTGTGATTTAGTTATTGTTACCTCCTGTTGTGTGCCATAGGTAAGTAACAGGTGCTGTTAATTACACAAATTAGAGAAGCATCACATGATTTTTCAAAGGGTGCCAATACTTTTGTCCGGCCCATTTTTGAAGTTTTGTGTAAAATGTTAATGATTTAATTTTTCCCCCATTCTCTTTTGTGTTTTTTCATTGATAGCAAATAAATGAAGATATTACTATCAAAGCATTTTTAATTGCAATCATTTTCTGGGAGAAATTGAGCATTATCTGACAAAATTGCAGGGGTGCCAATACCGTTGGCCAGCACTCTATATATACACAATTGAATGCAATTTGACCAAAACGTAAAATGATTATAATTTTGATATGACATTTTTATCAAAAAAAAAAAAAAAAAAAAAAAAACAACAACAAAAAAAAACAACATTTTTCATAAAAAACGTTTCATCAACAAAATTTTCATACACATAATAACTGATTGAAATTCATATTGCCTTAGGTAAATTGATTGTATTAAATGTCTTCGTAATTTCTTATGAAATTATCAAAGGCCTTTGAATCGAATCACGATGTATTATACCATCATGAAGTATTTGCCTCCCTTAAAAAAGTTCCTGCTCCACTCTCGCCACCCCATAAATATTTTTCTAGATCCGCCCCTGCGTATACTGACAACACATCTTAAAATTACATCATCAGAATGTCATGATTCATTGTCTGAAGGATGTTTCAGAATATTTTTACTTTGGAAAAACCACTGTCCTCCATAGTTACATATGATTGGATTGTGTTCTCTGTTGACTTGCCTTGCAGTCAAGTGTGGCAAAGTTCACTCGTATGCTGCAACTGAAGAGGAGTGTTCAGACTTTTTTCCACAAAGGAACACATGCAGAAGAGTCAAAAGATGGAATGGCCATTTTGAAATTCTAAAGCTTTCACATTTTAAATGTTTTACAACCAAATTTTCAAGTAATTTGATCTCTCAATACAATAAATGTTCCTGTAATGGTATTTTATAGGGCAGTTACAGCAAAGCTTTCTGTACAGGTGATAAGGTAAATAGTTTAGGGTTCTTATTTAATTTTTTTCAGAATTTTTTCTGCGGTCCACTGCAACCGTATCCCCCTGAATAAATCCATCCTTGCCCATCTTCACATTCGAAACCGAAACAAAAGAAAAAACTCTTTAAAGTTTGAAGATCATTAACTTGATATGTTCACAAATTGGACCTTGGCACTGAGCAGAAAGTGGAGAAAACAAATTTGCTCCGGCATCTTTGTTCACCAGGGCAAAGTCATTTCATTTGTGGAATGTCTCTGCAAATCTAGAAAAGCTCTGTATCAAACAAATTTATAATTAATATTACCGTGGTACCTGTACTTCCGAAGATTCAGAATTTTTAAGTTACAACATTCCTCAATGGGGAAAATTTGCCTCTTGTTATGAAAGAAATTTCAGGATACAAAAGGCAAAATATAGCTATTTGCAGCTCCCAGAGTTTACTGAACGTAACATATTTATAGCTGCTCTGTCCCTAGCTTTTGCCTAGCACTTTCCTGGCATCCAATTGGCTAAGACGAACCTGTACTGTATGTGTATGTGTGTATCCCAGCGTCCTCTTCATTCGCTCCTCAGGCCATAAGGTGTTCTTTGTTTTTTTACATTATGCACAACTCTCAATTTGTCTTTATTGTGCAATAATTTAACTGTAACATATTTGTTGCATGTTTTGATGCATTTTATCCTTTATAAATTTATAAAATATAAAATAATTAAAGATTTATGTCTGAATTTTGGAGGGGCTTGGAATGAATTAGGGCATTTACATGGAAAACGCGTCTCTACTAACAGAATTTGTAGTTCATGAAACTTTTTCCAGAACCAATTATTTTCGTACGTAGAGGTACCACTGTATTTATGCTTGTGTTGATAACTAATTTCGTTGTACGATATATTTTTTGACGAAGTTAACTTATAAGTACGGTTGTTCCGATCATGTTTTTTTTGCTTCCGATCCGATCCCGATCGTTTTAGTTTGAGTATCTGCCGATCCCGATATTTCCCGATCCGATTGCTTTTTTTTTTGCTCCCGATTCAATTCCAATCATTCACGATAATTTTTCCCGAACATATACATTTTGGCAATGCATTAAGAAAAAAATGAATAAAACTTGGACGAATATATACATTGAACATACAGTACAAAAGTACTGTATTTGTTTATTATGACAATAAATCCTCAAGATGGCATTTACATTATTAACATTCTTTCTGTGAGAGGGATCCACGGATAGAAAGACTTGTAATTGTTAAAGGATAAATGTGACTTTGTATATTGTGACTAAATATTGCCATCTAGTGTATTCGTTGAGCTTTCAGTAAATGATACTGTAGCCATTTAACTGTTATGCCCAAATGCATGATGGGAAGTGCAACCATGACTGTGCGTAGTGACACCAATTGATATATATTCTCTGCGTTGAGAAATAACATATGGTGCTAAGAAAAAGATCAACTAATACCTTTCTTCCCCACATTGCTTCCCACGATATTTTTAATTGTTGAGAGGGGGATTTTAAGGCTTTAGCCAATTAAATAAAGGCTCCTAAGACTGCCTAAATTCACTCTACTCATTTTACACTGCCTTTTAGCTCTATATATAGGTAAAACGCTGCCTTTATAGATTGAACGCGACAATGCGTGAGTGGGTCGTGCAGCGCATGCGTTAATTGCATTAAATATTTTAACGTGATTAATTTAAAAAAAATTAATTACCGCCGTTAACGCGATAAATTTGACAGTCCTACTTTAAGCCAAAACTAAAGACTCTGGATGAGTGTAAGACTTTTTGTCTGTAACGTGAAATACAATTAGAAAACGATTTAATTAAAAAAATATATATATATATTAAAAAAAGGCATGTCCGATATTTTTTTGCCGATTCCGATACTTTGAAAATGACGTGATCGGACCCGATCGATCGGGATTACTTATAATGTAATAATATTGAGTAAATATTAAATGTTAGTTATAATAATATTGAGTAAATATTAAATGTTTGTACTAAAAGTTAAATGTGAACTGCCTACCGTCCTCGTTTTTGCATGAGGATGCTCAACATTTGCCATAGAATAGAACAGGAAGCCTTTATTGTCATTGTACAGAGTAAGAGATTTCAAGCTTCGCTGTAACCAGAAGTGGGCAGAGAGGTTACTTCAAAAATATTACTCAAGTAAAAGTAAAACTAGTCGTCCAAAAAATGTACTCAAGTACAAGTAAAAAAGTATTTGGTGAAAAGAATACTCAAGTAATGAGTAACCTTGTGAGTAACTGCTTATATTTTTGTTGGATTTTTTTTGGGGGGGGCGGGGGGATTTTTTTTTTCTGAGCACAAAGTTATCTATATGGACTGTTGTTAAAATGATACTGTACAATAACCTATTACATAATCAGATTAAGCCAGAGAAACACGCACACGCACACACCCACCCAAAAAAAAAAAAAAAAATCTGTGAATTCCGACGAAAGAAAAAAAATTTACATAAATGAAGCATTATTTGTCCAAAGAACAAGACTGCCCTCTAGTGGAGAAAATAGTTCCTAGTTGGGAAAGTGAAAGGTTCCTTCAGAATTACGATTTTGAAATTAAAAGGATCATATCTCGGGTTTTCAGGGATCAATCGGTGCCAAATAAAAACTAGGAGAGAGGTTAAAATCCGCGCTCTCAAGTCATGTTGAGGGCAGCGCTCTATATCAAATACTTCAAGATTGAACAGGCTGACGTGAAGATAGAACGGCAAGCTTGCGTCTGATTGGTATAATGGAGTCATGTGGTCCGGTAATACACCAGGCACGTCTGGCATTGCTGGCGAAAAAGAAAAAAAAAGTAATCTAATACGTAGAACGAAGAGGAAAAATATAAATACTCTTGTGTAGCCCAAAGTAGCGAAGTAAGAGTAACGTTTTTTCTTCACAAATCTACTCAATTAAAAGTAAAAAGTATAGCTTAGTAAAACTACTTTTAGAAGTGCACTTTTTTCAAAAAGTTACTCAAGTAAATGTAATGGAGTACATGTAATGCGTTACTACCCACCGCCTGCTATAATGTGCACCACATAGAACAAAAGAATAACAAGGCTAATAATAAAAAAATGCACACAAATTACAGTGTACAAAGATTGCGAATAAGTCAATAGCAGCAAGATGAAGTCAGGAGATGGGGTTGGGTGGTACGCATCATTTCTTTCCTTTTATGTCCGCAGTATGCAGACATATTGCTTGCAACATGCTGCATTCTAATGTATGAAGATGACTTTGTTATGGAAAGCTCTAGGAAAGGAAATATTTCAGTGAGAAATTCAACATACTATTTAAAGCAGTGGTTCTTAACCTTGCTAAAGGTACCGGACCCCACAAGTTTCACATGTGGATTTACCGTACCCTTCGTAATTAGATAATATAGTAATCTTTTTTCAAATTCAAAACTGTTATATTTAAGCTAGCATGCTAACAATTTAGCAAATTCCCATTGAAAGTTTTGTTTTATAATTTTGGCAGCATATTTTATAAACAGGTCATAATTTGAGACCATGATGCCCATTGGTCTGTTGCATTTCCTCATACCAAGTGTGAGCCAACCTTCAACTGAGCAAACCAGTTAAATCTCCCATCAGATCGAGGACTAGCAGTTAAAAGAAATGGATTAAGCCTGTAAATTGGGAGCAAACCAGTTCAAAACCTGGTCTGAAAAGCCACTTTGCCTAGATTTAATCAGCGTACAAAAATAAGGCTCTGCGTTTCTTTACCTTCATCAAACCCCTTAGGCTTACTCACCGAACCCCTGAGGTTCGATCGAACCCAGGTTAAGAACCACTAATTTAGAGGTTATTTTAACATCTTCAAGAACCCGTCTCACCCCTCTTCCCTCATAAAAAGACTCCTCTCTCTCCTTACTGATGTCGCTGCCGACATGTTGACTGCCCACCAATTGTCAACTACTCGATTCAATAGACCAACCAGTAGTGATGTACAAAAAAAAAAAAAAAAAAAAAATCAACCTTATCCATCTACTCTTTGTTCTTGAATAAATTGTGTCGCTTTTGGATTAAGAAAAAAGACCAAGTTTTACAAAGAATTTTCTTTGCCTAGCCATCTGATATTGCTGTGAAGTAGCAGGTAATCTGCATTTTCCCCATCTTCACTCAGAAACTCTCAGCAGGAAATGCTGATGGGAAGATGATGCCCTGAGGTTATGAGTTTCATCACCACATTCATAGCTTTAGAAAACCATTTGAAGATACCCACCATTTAACTGTGCATAGGTGCTAATGTTATCTTAAATTATAATTTGTTTATACATACCTGTCAAGTTGTACGGTTTCGGCGTAATTTGTACTAGTGAGCACTGACTATTAAATGTATACGCCGTACGTTTAAAATGTGTACGTTTTTCGTGCATTATGTTTTTTTTTCCTCCGTTCGGATTCTGTCACCGTTTCGGCAACGAGACAATGTGTGTTACAATGCGTTACTACGTTGGTTGAATGACGTGAGAAAAGTCAGAGACACTGAGATAGAAGAGTGTTGTGACGCCGTAGCAGACGCGATGCTAGGCTAGGTGGCTCCAATATTTCCTGACTGTAGCCGACAGCCTACAATCTATGCCTAGATATCACATGCTTATAGAACTACATGCGAAATGCCAGACGGCGGCATTAATAAACAGCCGCCATTTTGAAGCAGTAGACTTCACAGAAAGGCTCTGTTGTAGTCAACCTTCCTATTGAACCTAAGTAACTTTTTATGTAAAATACTCCTAAATCGGAAAAATCTTGACTTGAGTATATCTTTAAATGATGAAAGTTTTAAAACTTTAACATGTCAAAAGTAGACAGAAGGGAACTAATGCAAAACGGGAGCAATTTTAACAACTCTAACAGTTGATTCACAATATTAAACGATTTCCAAACATAGCAAAAATTACTATGTTTTTTGTTTTATTTTTTTAAATGGAAAAAAAAAGTGAAAGGTAACACTTTGCCAAGTAACTAATTTCTCTTACCTCCTGGTAACATAGTTACTAACTCAATTACTTTTTGGGAGAAGTAATTTGTAACTACAGTATTGGCCTGAATATAAGACGGTGTTTTTTGCATTGAAATAAGATTGAAAAAGAGGGGGTCGTTTTATATCCGCGGTCTAGACATTATTCCCATTCACGACGCTAGATGACGCCAGATAACATTGACGCGATGTTTTGTTATGACAGATCTCAGCTACTCTCCCCATACACGACGCTAGATGGCGCCAGATATCATTGAAGCGATGTTCTGTCATGACAGATCTCAGCTACTAGTTTAACCAGTTTGCATTATTTTATTGCAATATTTTTCCTTATTCATATTTGTTTCAAGACTACAGTTACAGTTAATGCAGGTATTGCAATTTTGTTGTTTTATCACAATAGATTGGTTTATTTACATTTCGAAAACCAGAAGCCATTCATTTAGGAATGTGATTGCACTTTAGTTTACATATTTAAATTTTCAGATATTAAGATTTGAATGAGGCAAAATAACATGCTTTTTCTATCAAATATATTGTTATAATCATTTGTGTCAGATGTATTATAATTATTTTCTGTATAAAAATGAATTTGGTCTTCAAAAAGTCTATTTTCAAACTTGAGTCTTGAAAAAGAGGGGTCGTTTTATAATCAGGGCCGTCTTATATTCGGGCCAATACGGTAATTAATCACTTTTTAAAAGTAAGATTAACAACACTTGTCATAAAGATGAAGTCTGCAGAATGAAAAGTCACGAAGCGGAGATTTCATTCTGCCAATTTGTTGCCGAACACAATTTGCCTGCAACTATTGCTGATCACTTCTCAGAATTAGCAAAAGAAATGTTCCCTGACTCAAAGATTGCATCGGTAAGTTAATTTTATCAATTGACCTTTTTAATTTATATTGGACACACTGACGAACTACCTTCAAGTCAAACTGAATTGCGAGCTGAAGTGCCATGAAGTGCAGCCATCAAGACATGATAGAAATTGCCAAAAGTGCTACATACAATGATAACAAAAGTTACTGTTAAATTTTAGTAATCTTGATGTAGCTGAATATATTTATTGTTCTTTGATTGCACCAGGTTATGTTACAATATTACCAATAAATTCATATCATTTTAAAAATTGAGTTTTATTTTTGTTTCATATTGCACGCTATATACAACATTGTAAAATTAGTCACCAATTTGTAAGGGCATACGTCACTATTTGTAAGATTGCCAATGGCCTTGGATTGACAGGTATGTATAATTTATATGAAGTCAGAAATTGACTAACTACAATTTCAAGGTGTACCCTTGTACTCATACAAATGTCAGTGTGGATACTCCAGCTCCCCTTCGACCGAGTTATTTCCTTGAAGTTTGGAGGAACACGAAAAAACATAAAGCCTCCCACTAATTTGTCTTATTTGTTGTGTTGCTTTTGCAGGGGCGCTGTGCTATGTGGAGCTTGGCACCATGATCCCAAAATCCGGAGGGGAGTATTCCTATCTGCTGGAGGCTTTTGGCTCCCCGGTTGCTTACCTGTACTCCTGGACCACTGTGATGGTGACCAAGCCCTCAGCCTTTTCCATCATCACACTGAGCTTAGCAGAATACGTTTTGGCTCCTTTCTATCCTAAATGCAGCCCTCCTGTCATCGTCACCAAGTGTCTGGCAGCTGCAGCTATAGGTAACATTGGCTACTTCAGGACTACTGTACATGTAACAATTACAGAGTTGGCTTCTTTAAAGTGTATTTTTTGTTATTCTATTACATATAACTGATTTATGACCGCCCTCTCCAGCTTTCATTGTGACCATCAACTGCTTGAGTGTCAAATTAGCGAGTTATGTTCAAAACAGCTTTACTGCAGCTCAACTTTTCATCATCACCGTCATAGTGGGAGCTGGAATGGTTCTCTTGGCGCAAGGTGACACTTCATAGACATTGTCCCCACTGTTGTGTCAGTTCATTTAATTTTGTGATTTATATATTTGTGTCCAGGAAACACAGAGAACTTCTCAAATGCTTTTGATGGCAAATCACTGTCTGTTGGAGGAATTGGACTTGCCTTTTATAGTGGACTCTGGGCCTATGATGGATGGTAAACTTTCAGTATTTCTAAAGTGATGGAATGAGACATTTGATTTAGCTTTTATAAAATAAGATAGTGTTCTTGTTTGTCAACTTTCAAGGTATATTATTTGTTAGCAATTCATTTCTTTTTCAGGAATCAAGTAAATTCCATCACAGAAGAGTTGAAAAACCCTGTTAGGTAGGAAATAAATTTCAGTCCAAAATTCACATTATTCAGTTTTGTGTAAATTGCTTGTTATATAAAGGAACAGAGAAGACCTAGTACAAATGACCTTCATGTGAAAGACAGTAATGCAAATTGCCAATTTCTTAGACCTCTAATGACGAGGAACGTAATGTTTAACCACAAAAAATGATAATGCTTATGAGTGCAACCATTATGTCATGTCAGTAATATACACATACACACACCTAGTACACACTTGATAGACTCGAACACAGGTGTATGTGATAATGAGTATTACCTTCCATTGACAGCAATAGACGTCCAATCCATTTGAACTAGTTCAGTTTAGATGGAATGATGAACTAGTGTTAGACTAACTGCAATTCTGTGCCTGTGTGTGTGTTTTAAGTTATTGTACAAGATTTTTAATGCTTGAATGCACATCATAAATGTGCTGTTTGTCAACAATTTTAAGGTTGAACAACATTTACTGACCGTATACTTAATTTTGTCATGCTTGTTTGCTGACACGATTTGCAAGAACTTCCTTTTTTCTGTCTTTCCGGCTGATTTAGATAGTATTTAGATTGTATTTTAGTTTGTGTGTGTGTACTGTATAAAGTATGTAAAGAGTACAACAAGTATGTAATTATGTGCTCTACTTATTTCTTTGCCCCTTTTCGCCACAGGAATCTGCCATTAGCCATCCTCATTGGCATCCCATTGGTGGCCGTGTGCTACGTGCTGATCAACATTGCTTATTTCACCGCACTGACCTCCAATGAGCTACTGTTGTCCCCAGCTGTGGCTGTGGTAAGAGTCAAAATGAAAAGGGTCAATTATTTTCGGTCATCCAAAGTAAAGCAGAAAGACTCCATGTGTACATATAGGCAAGGCAAGGCAAATTTATTTATATAGCACAATTTAACACAAGGCAATTCAAATTGCTTTACATCACATGAAGATCATAAAAATCACATTAAATCAATAGAATGTAAAAACAAAGACAATTGAAAAAGGAAATTAAATTATACATAAAAATCACACTTAATCAGGAATAGAAAAAAAAAATAATAAAAAATATTACTACTAATAATAATAATAATTAGGGATGTCAAACGATTAAAATTTTTAATCGAGTTAATCACAGCTTAAAAATTAATTAATCGCAATTAATCCCATTTCAAACCATCTATAAAATATGCCATTTTTTCTGTAAATTATTGTTGGAATGGAAAGATAAGACAAGACGAATATATATATTCAACATGCTGTACATAAGTACTGTATTTTTTCATTATAACAATAAATCAACAAGATGGCATTAACATTAACATTTTGTTAAAGCGATCCATGGATAGAAAGACTTGTAGTTCTTAAAAGATAAATGTTAGTACAAGTAATAGAAATTTTATATTAAAACCCCTCTTAATGTTTTCGTTTTAATAAAATTTGTAAAATTTTCAATCAAAAAATAAACTAGTAGCTCGCCGTTGTTGATGTCAATAATTACACAATGCTCATGGTGCTTAAACCCATAAAATCAGTCGCACCCAAGCGCCAGCAGAGGGCGACAAAACACCAAAAAACACAAGTAACAAGTGGACATGACACTGTGCTGTCATTTTAATCTGTTTGAGCGGGGCATGTGCGTTAATTGCGTCAAATATTTTAACGTGATAAACTCATTCACTCCCAGCCATTTTCACCAGAGCAAGGCCCTTCGCTCCCGGCCGTTTTTTCCGGATTTTGACTGATTTTGCAAGGCCCACAGAAAATTCTGTTCCATTGCTATATAAACATGGAACCCACCAAAAGAAAGATTTGACTCTCTTCTTTCAGCAGAAAAAAAAGTAAGTTCATATCTTTTTCCATTCTGTAGAAATCAGCATTAGAAAATAGCTTCATTTGAGCAGTTTTCCAATTTCTGATGAAAAAACGGAGAAAATGAGCTTTTTGTAAACGCATACATTTCAAACATAAGTTTGACTTTAACACGGCTATTTTTTGCTTCAGTGACATCCCAAACATCTGAATAATGTTTTCCTTTTACAAAATAACATGAACAACCAGCCAAATAGAGCTTTTGATAGCAAAGTAGCAATTTATTCACACATGACTACTGAGAGATGACGGTTTGTCGCCAAGATGACGCCGTTGTCGCTACGTTAGCCGTGTAAACTTTCCCCTCATCGTTGTCTGTCTCACAAAGATGGATTATTTTTACGTTTCTGCGGGGTCTGCTTGGCGAGCCGCTTTACTGAGGGTCTCACTCGTTTTGCGCAGTCGTCCAACGCCTGGCCTTCCAGGCGTCCTCTATATGGATATAACCCCATAGTCCTCTTGTTGTTTTGTTCGGTCGGAGCGCCGCCTGGCATCGTGCCGCCAGCGCTCCGACCATGCTGCCCGGCCGTTCGCTGCTGTTGAATCGGGTTGCCTGGTCTTGCAAAATGCGCTACTGCCCTCCAGTGGCCAGTTTTATTGCTTTAAAATGGGTTTGGGGTGTTGTTCTTTGTTTCTCAGAGACAGTGGAAGGTATATATGCTTCTTATTAAAAAAAAAACGCAAAAGACGTATAAATACGTTTTGGGGACAGTGAAGCATTTAAAAATAGAATGTATTTGTACGTTTCCGGGAGCAAATTAGTTAATTAAAAAAATTAATTAACGCCCGTTAACGCGATAATTTTGACAGCCCTACTACTACTAATAATAATCGAAATCAGCAATGGAGATAAAGCACAAGAGGAATAGAAAGTAAATAGCTTGAAATATATAGACAGTTATGAATATGCTGTGCTAAATAAAAGCATTTTTAGCCCTGATTTAAAGGAGCTAACAGTTTGAGTATACTTCAGACCTTCAGGTAACTTGTTCCAGAAGTGAGGAGCATAATAACTAAATGCTGCCTCACCGTGCTTGATTCTTGTTCTTGGAACATACAGGAGACCGGTTCCAGACGACCTTAGGGGTCTAGATGTTTCATAGGAATCCAACAAATCAAGCATTTATTTTGGTCCAAGGCCATTAGGTGTTTTGTAAACGAGCAGTAGTATTTTATAGTCTATCCTTTGACTCACTGGAAGCCAGCGTAATGATTTAAAAACCGGTGTAATGTGGTCTAGTTTCCTTGTATTTATGAGGACTCTGGCTGCAGCATTCTATAATAGCTGCAGCTTCCTGACTGATTTTTTTTTTGAAGACCTGTAAATATACCGTTGCAATCATCCAATCTACTGAAAATGAATGCATGCACAAGGTTTTTAATGTCTTGTTGAGTCAGAACCCCCTTAATTCTGGCTATATTTTTTAGGTGGTAATAAGCAGATTTAGTGACGGACTTTAGATGGCTATCAAATTTTAGGTCTGAGTCAATAATTACGCCAAGATTTACTGTATATATACACAGTTACTTAACTTCATAGGTTATGATAGACCTAAATATTCAAAATCAAATATTTAGGAAGGACAACTTTAAATATGTCAACCAGGTAAAGATTTCGCTAAACATTTCGATAAAGAAATTTCGCCAAAGATAATCCACAACTAAACACATAAAGTTTGATGAGGGATTGCCAGAGTTGTAATGTATGTATATTTTTGTGCCTATTTTAGACTTTCGGAGACAAAGTCTTTCGCCCTATGTCTTGGATTGTTCCGCTTTTTGTCGTCTTTTCCACATTTGGCTCAGCTAACGCAAGCTGCTTCACCGCAGGCAGGTAAAGAAGATGACAGAATATGTGGACTGTGAAAGAAAAACAATGTGATTCTGTCACTTGTAATGTGAAAAAATAATTCCTTCAGACAACTGTTAAGTATTTCAAATGTTGTGTTTTGATCCACAGACTTGCCTATGTATGTGGCAGAGAAGGACATATGGTGGGAATTTTATCTTTCATTAGTCTAAGGCACTTAACCCCGTCTCCAGCTCTCATATTCAATGTAAGTGCAGCACATTGTCATTTTTTTCTGTTTGCGAGCATTATCATTTGTCAAACCCTTAAAAAAAATATACAGTATATAAACAATATGTATATACACCGTAATTATCTGACTATTTTTTCCCCTCATTTTGAATCCTGCGGCTTATAGTCCAGTGCGGCTTATTTGTTGATTTATTTGGGTTAATAGGCAACACTTTATTTGACAGCAGCATCATAACACTGCCATAAGACTGTAATAATTATGGCATGACACTTTCATGGGCATTAGAGAATGCTTATGACAGGTGTCACTAAGTGTCATTCGGCAAATTATGTCACTAACTCCATTTATGTCCAGCTCGGATCTTTTACATCCATTCAAAAGTGAGATCATTTGCCGGATGACACAAAATGACATCTGTCATAAGCATTTATTAATGCTCATGGCAGTGTCATGTCATAATTATAATGGTACCATAGCTAGCAATTAATGAAACAACTGGAACAATTACTGTTGAAATAATTAGCTCAGAACATGAGCTTTGATTGTTATTTACATCCGTAGTGCTGCAATGCATGCTAGGAGGCCTGTTGGACGACAACATTGGTGACAGCAGGTGGAAGCAGAGGTTGACTGTCTCCACTAAGGGAGCAGTGATGGCCAAATGAAGCTTCTTGAAGCAATGAATGGTGCTTTATATGGTCTTATGACAGTCTTACAATACCGCTGTCATATAAAGTGTTATGGGTTAATATCTTTTGGTGTAAATATCCCATAATACTGTGAGGCCAGCTGCGGCTTATAGTCCATTGTGGCTTATCTATGAACAAATGCTGTTTTCACATCAAAATTTGGTGGGTGGTGGCTTATTGTCAGGTTCGCCTTATAGTCCGAAAATTACGGTATATACAGTATATTTGATTATATTTATATATTTAAATTTACATACACATTTTACTTATTTAATTTTACGTACAGCATTAGGAAACGTGGGCTTTAAACAGTAAAGGGTTTCTCTCGCAGGGTTTTCTGGCTATTTTATACGTAATCCCAGCAGACATCAACACCCTCATCAACTACTTCAGCTTTGCCCAGTGGTTATTCTATGGGCTGACAATGTTTTCTCTCATTGTCATGCGTTTCACTAGGAAGGAGCTGAAAAGACCAGTCAAGGTGCGTCTTTTTTTTAACATGTCTTTTTTTTTAAAGCCACATTCATAACTTGTGTTTGCATTCATCCAAAGGTTCCCATTATAATCGCAATCCTAATGGTGCTCATCTCTTGCTACCTGGTGCTGGCCCCAATCATTGACAATCCAGAAATAGAATACCTCTACAGTTCTCTATTCATCCTCAGTGGGCTCCTTCTGTACTACCCCTTTGTCCACCTGAAGGTCAAGTGGGCACGCAGATTCATGAGTATGTACATTTGCAGTCTAGTTTTTAAGAAGGAGAAAAGGAGACAAAGAAAGAGAAGGAAAAGAAAATACTAAAATAATGCATTCATTGCGTGATAAAAGAAGTGTGAAAGCTTTTGATTAGATACCACATAGTTACTGCTTGTAAAATGGATGTCGTAAAAGTTGTAAAATCGAATCAATTGTAAAAATATTGTGATGCCTTATCATTTTATTTGTAGATTAAGAGGCGCAAAAAGTTTCTTTTTCTTTTTTCTTTTTTTTGTAAAATTCTGAGCTATGATAAGTCTAGGTGTAATTTCAAATTTCTGCATAAATGTTTTGTATAATATCAAAACAAACAATCTCAAGTTGTTTTGCAAAATATAACCTTTAACTTTCACATCCTCATAGGGCCTATCACCATCCTTCTGCAAATCCTCTTGGAAGTTGTTCCGCCTGACAAATGTGATTGAGGAGATAACAACTTGGTCAATTTCCATTTGGCTCCAGTAGGAAGCAATGGCGCCAGACTCATTGTTGGACATTTTGGTATACTTGACTGGGTTTGAGCCAGTCACTTTTGTTAAATATTTGCAAAGTTGTGACATTGCCACACTGGTCTAAAAGTGTAAAAATGAGGATTTTTGTTCTGCTGTATGGCATTACAGCCATAACATTAGATACGTACATACGCACAATGTGTATAAAAGGAATTCAGCCTTTATACTGTAGATAAACGATGTTCAAGTTAGGATATATTAATTTAGATATATTACACAATTTTAAACATAATTTATTTAATTTTTAAAATGTATTCTCAGTTGTGTTCTTTAAATTAGATCGACAAAACGATGCATATCATTACAATTTTCATTATGCAATTTGTTCATAGCTTTATATTTTATCTAATAACATAGTACCTTGATATATGTGCTGCTTGTTTTCAATAAAAAATTACAATGATGAATGCTTTTTTCATGATTTTGAGATTGAATGAGAAATGATACTTCAAATAGCACAAGATATCAGTAAGCGATTTATGCAGGAAAAAGTTGTGCAACTGTTCCCTCCTGTCAATATTTTAGTTCTACTACTCCACTATTAAAAACTGGTATTGACGTTTTATCAAGTCACTCAACTAATATATAAATTATAATGTTTGTATAATTCTCTTAGCGAACAGAAAATGATGACACACAATCCAGGAACAAAAAGAAAGTACAGTGATCCCTCGTTTTATCGCTGTTAATGGGGACCAGAACCTGCCGATTTAGCATTGAAAAGAGATACATATAAGACATGTTTTTTTTAACATTTTTTTCCCAAAGTATAATAATAATAAAAAATATGTATATTACCGTTTATATTAGTCTTTTTCTCAAACGGTAGCCTAGCGCCAACCCCTTAGATCAGGTAAAAATGTGGGGAGCCGACCTTGGCTGCCGTCCTTGATGTAGAAAAATATATTTAAGCAAATTTTAGCAAGGCATTCTGTGTGTCACATTTGCTTTATTATTTTTTTAAATCAATAATTTCAACAATCTCTCAACGAGCCTTTGTGGCGTTCTCTTTCTACTCTCTGGCTCTTGCGAAATACTGCTGCTGTGAAATTAAACTAGCTTCAAGTTGCTTCAATTTCTTGCTGCGTATCTTCCCTGTAATCTTGTCGTACATGTCAGCGTGTCTTGTTTGGTAATATCGCCTCACATTTAACTCTTTAACTCATTCACTCCCAGCCATTTTCACCGGTGCAAACCCCTTAGCTCACAGCCGTTTTACTGGATTTTGACTGATTTTGCAAGGCACACAAAAAATTTTTTTCTGTTGATATATAAACATGGAACCCACCAAAAGAAAGATTAGACTCTCTTCTTTCAGCAGGACAAAAAAGGTTAGTTCATATCTTTTTCCATTCTTTATAAATCAGTATTAGAAAAAAAGCTTAGTTTGAGCAATTTTCCAATTTCTGATGACAAAAGAGAGAAATTGAGCTTTTTGTAAACGCATACATTTCAAACATAACTTTGACTTTAACACAGCTATTTTTTGCTTTAGTTATATACCAAACATCTGAATAATGTTTTCCTTTTACAAAAAAGGATAAACAACAAGACAAATAGAGCTTTTGATAGCAAAGTAACAATTTATTTACACATAACTAACTGAGAGATGACGCTGTTGTGGCTGCGACACCCGGGGTAAACTTTTCCCTCATTGCCGCCTGTCTCATAAAGGTGGGATTTTTTTTAGTCTTTCTTTTGTGGTAAACACTGCCTCGTGGCAGAGTTCGCCTGGGGAACTTGTGTTCCTGGGGGAGAACTGGTTTGGGCGTGCGCGTTTCCGTGCGGGACACTGGAGGGTGCAGGGAACGCGAGCGGCCGAGCATGGCGGCGCGGGCTCTGCTCGGCGGGCAGCACCGACTCAATGGCATCATCCATTGCACTGGTGGTCCCGGTCGTTCTGCTCGGTCATCTAGCGCCTGGAATCCCGGACATCCTCCCGGTTGTTCTGCTCGGTCGTCCGCCGCCTGGCATCCTGGACGTCCATTCGGTTATCCTCCACCGGCGCCCTGGCAGTGCGGCCCGGCCGTTCATTCCGTTGAATCAGGTTGGCGGTATACCAAATGCGCGACTGCCCTCCAGTGGCCAGTTTTATTGCTTTAAAATGCATTTTCAGCATTGTGCTTTGGAGCTAGGTTGAATCAGACCCTAGAGATGTCTCGTGTGAAAAAAGACAAATAAATACGTCTTTGGGACACTGAAACAATTAAAAATAGAACGTTTTTGGGAGCAAATGAGTTAAAAACAGCGACTGTCTCTGCACATGAGGCAGACACAGTAGTTGCATATTTTAGTGAAGAAATAGTCCAATTTCCACCTATCATTGAAGCGTCGGCCGTCGCTGTCAACTTTCTTTTTTGTTGTTGATTGTCGCCATTTTAGAAAATTGGAAGTAAAAGGTCAAACGGGGTAATGTTGCTTAGAGTGCTGCTGCCTTTTAGTGGGTAAATTTAGTGTGTAAGCTACTTCATAAGCTGGTAGCAGTTATGCTGACCAATTTATTAAGTCTGTGTGCGGGCCAGACGTTATTGATTTTATGACAGAGGCTGGGGGCCGGATGAAATTTGACCACGGGCTGCATTTGGCCCCCGTTCCGGACTTTGGACATGTATGCCTTAGATAAAAAACAGTGGAAAGCATTATCAGACTAAACTAGAGTCCTTGTCCTGTTACCAGACATTCAGATAAACACAATTATGAGAACAAAGAATGATTATGTGCAATGTTGTGAAACTAACTGATCTATGTTCAAGTGTAAAAAAATGGAAATTTATACTGTATCTACAACTGTAAATATGTTTGTATATGAGCTCAGATTGGCCTGCTAAATGCTGTCTGTTTGCTCCTGGGTGAGAGTATGTTACATAATTCCTTTTTACAGTGCCAGCTCAAAATTGACAGAATTTGGATGCAAATCGGTTTTAAATTTCCAAAATTGCTTTCCTATTCAGTATAATTAACCATAATACAGTTGTACCGCAACTCTACATTGGTGAATATGAGTATGTATTGTTGTTTGTCCGTATTTGCCCTATGAAGTGACTAACAACAAGTCCATGGCCAAATTGAATAGGCTCCAACACACTTATAACACTAATGACTTGTTTCCTTGAACTTGAACCTTCTAACAGGAAAGAAAGGCATCCCACTAATTTGTCTTATCTGTTAGCTGATTTTCGCAGGAACACTGTGCTGTGTCGAGCTGGGCAACATGAACCCAAAATCCGGAAGGGAGTATTCCTATCTGCTGGAGGCTTTTGGCTCCCCGGTGGCATACCTTTACTTGTCCACCTACATGATATGTCCAAACCCTTGAGCTTTTCCATCCTCACGCTGAGCTTTGCAGAGTATGCCTCAACGCCTTTCAATGAATGTCGTTATCTCCAAGTGTATCGCGACTACAGCCCTAGGTGAGCTTTTAACACTATAAATGCTGATGTCCAAACAAATATTTGATGGAAATCTATAGTAATGTTTCGTTCAAACACTCTTTAAAGCCAATTAATGATTTATTTCTTAATACATGAAATACTTTTGAAGAGAAGTGCAAAAATGTGCAAGGCCTGAGAACAATTAATCGCTGAATTGCTGAAATACAACAACAAATTCCATTTCATTAGCATAACAATTTTTTAGGGTGAGGCTAAAAGGGGGGAAATAGGCCCTCCCCCTCGATGCAGTGGCTTGGCGCAATTGTCACCTTCCTCATTCACAAAAACTTGGTTCATTTCCACCACTACAGTGTGCAGTTAACCATCAAATTTACTCCTAAACTACATCTTTCTTCAGGTGTATGGGTGTTTTATGTTCATTGTGCTGTGTGTAATAATATGTGGCTAAACAGAGGCCAGCCAGGCTGTAAATGTGGTTGCGAGGTTTAACTACCGAAAAATAAAAAGCAAATTCCGCTGTTAGTGCAAGTATCACAAGTGAATTAGATTTTGGTTCCTCTAGACTGAAAATGTAGTAATACAATTGAAATGTTAAACTTGTCTTTTATTATTTAAAAACAAAAACACTGTACCTATTGATATTATATCGCCAAGTTCTAGTATTCTGTTACATATGACAAATATCAGTATATTCATGACATTGCACGACACTTTTCAAACGCTCAACTTCTTTAGAGCTCAAAAACCTAATGAAGCGAGTATGTGTTGCAAGTTTTTAGAGAAACAAAAAATATATTCCTTGTGTGCTGCTCTTACCCATACGCCCTGATAAAGTCTATGACAATGTACCAGCATTTTCTTACGGAAGTTGGTCCTCCCGACAAATGTGAGAGAGGAGGTGACAACCGGGTCGACTTCCATTTGGCTCCAGTAGTAGGGACAGTGCCAAACTCATTTTTGGAAAACTTGGAATAACTGGATGGAGCTAAGCCAGATCTACAGGGTCACCTTTGTTAAATGGCTGCAAACTATTTGACGTCTGTTCAAATGTTCATAAATGCAGACACCAGTTTCAGTTTCTGGAATGGCCATCTGCACTATTTGATGAGATGGCTACAATTTCAACCTTAATAATAATAATAATAATAATAAAATCATAATTTAATTTTGATTGTCATAGGGGTATTGTTTGAAATTTTTTAAAAAAAATTGTAATAAAAAAATTACAGCATGTTCTTCAAAGGGGAATAAAATGATAAACCTCATTTTTGTTACCTGTTTATTCATTGAATTATATTTTATAAAATGGGACCATTCAAACGATAAACGGTTTCATTTATTCAATGGGGTTCAAATACAAACAAAATTACCACAAGATGTCAGTAGAGTATTGTTGTGTGCATTCGTGAAATTTCAGTCCTTCAATGAGAAATGCTTAAACATTGTTAAGTGGTATTTAAGATGCACATAATTCTCAAGTTGAAGCAGCTGGTGGTCAAAATAAAAACTGAACATAGCAAATTTTTAAAATATAATTCTCTCAAAGACTGGATATGATAATTCATGAAACACTTCTCCAACATTAAATGGAAATTTTAAAAATGTCATGTGTAAATTATACTTTTACTTTAATTATAAATAAAAAAAAAACAAATAAAAGTTTAAAAACATTGTGTCTCGACAAGCTCAGATGCAAATGTTTAAGGAGTCCCAAGTGGTTCACCTCAACTCCTAATGGCCGAGATATAGTTGTCCTTAGAAAAAGTTATTGTACTATAATCATTAGATTTGATGATGCAGCACAGTTGCTGCATTTAATTTGTAGTTTTTGCATCATTGTAATAAACAATACAATGAAATACTATTACATTTTCTCTTGTTCTAAGTTTGTAGTTTGATTAGTTAGGTGTAACCACCGTGAAAACCAGAGAGGTGGATTAATGACTACGCACATGCATATCAGCCTGTCTGCTTAATTGTTTTGAGGGTAAAAATAGTATTATAGTGAATAATTCTTCCATCCTTTGTGGAGTTTGTACATCTTCCCCATGGATCTGATGTTACATATGGATACAGCCAACAGACACTAAGTGACAGGAGGGCTAAATTCAGGATAGAAAGGAGCTGGTGCGTAGAGTGCAAAGCTCAGCGTGATGAAGGAAAGGCCGAGGGCTTGGATACAAGCATGGTGGTCCACAAGTAAAGGTATTCTACCGGGCGATCTGAAAGCCTCTATCAGATAGGAATACTCCCCTTCGGATTTTGGGATCATGGTGCCCAGCTCGCCACAACACAGTCCTCCTGCTTATGTGAGGCAAATAGATAAGATATATTGGTGGGAGGCTTTTTTTTTCTTTCCTGATAGCAGTCTCAGGAATTTTTAGCTCATTAGCAATGAAGGACAGTTTGATCCTATCCAAATTGACTTTAGAGTCATGTAAAACATTATTATGTAATATTTGTTATATGTGCCCTTCAATATTTAAAGCACGGTAAATACTATAGTTACTGTAGACATTGTATAATTTCTAAAAGTCTTTTGTTATTGCATTATTTCTTCCATTGCTGAAAAACAAGGACACATTTTGATTTATCAGCTTTGTAAATCCACATAACAGTGCACCCTGAGATGGCGCCCTTCAAGATTCTGTCAAATTAAAGTGTTGAGTTTGGCTGCAAACCTTATTGTCAAACTGCAATGGTTCTGCACTTCACAATCAAACTTGTAAGCCAACATGAAGACCTTGTAAATGTGCACAATAGTGAAGAGTTTTGTTGGTTTAAAGACACGGGGAACTTCATGGATCAAAAAAAAAAAAAAAAAAAAAAAAAAACAACTCGATGCTTTTGCTTGCCCCATTTTGGGGCATACAATACAATAGCTATCTAGCTAGTTATCTAAAATTATTGAAAAATTGCCAAAATCATAAGATCTGTAATTGCAACAGTACCCAAACAGAAGCATTGAATATTATCCTTAAGATCTTTAAAGTCCTGCATAAAAGACAAAGTGTGTTTCAACAAACCAGTCATGACGCCTAACCTAGGTTGAAGACTGCCTGCAGGTTTGCACTGATTCCTAATAATAATAGAAAAAAAACACTGCTATATTCACTGTGAACCTAGTGAGGTAATCAAGTATAGTTGTTCTTTTTCAGCCATTGATTTACAGAATTCTAATCAATCTAGACTGATTGAGAGGAAATATGCTAAACACGCTGATGAAACCATTGAGCACTCCAACACGCACACAGAAAAAAAACCTCAAGGATGGACTCATTAAAGGATACAATGGAAAATTCTGATTAGAACTTAACCGCATATCTTTATCATCACATTAATGGGAATTTTGTTCTCAATCAGATGCTGATCTACCATTTGCATTAAATCCTTGCAATCAGTTCTGCGACCTTTCATTGTTTTTTCTTTGTCTTTTTTCAACAGAATAAAGCAAATACTACAGATAAAATATTTATCTTACTCATGGATGAAATGTTGAAAAAGATTATTTCAAATCAGAATTACATACAGTGGGGCAAATAAGTATTTAGTTAACCACTAATTGTGCAAGTTCTCCTACTTGAAAATATTAGAGGCCTGTAATTGTCAACATGGGTAAACCTCAACCCTGAGAGACAGAATGTGGGAAAAAAAACCCAGAAAATCACATTGTTTGATTTTTAAAGAATTTATTTGCAAATCATTGTGGAAAATGAGTATTTGGTCAATACCAAAAGTTCATCTCAATACTTTGTTATGGACCCTTTGTTGGCAATAACGGAGGCCAAACGTTTTCTGTAACTCTTCACAAGCTTTTCACAACTGGTATTTTGGCTCATTCCTCCATGCAGATCTCCTCTAGAGCAGTAATGTTTTGGGGCTGCCGTTGGGCAACACGGACTTTCAACTCCCCCCACAGATTTCTATGGGATTGAGATCTGGACACTGGCTAGGCCACTCCAGGACCTTGAAATGCTTCTTACGAAGCCACTCCTTTGTTGCCCTGGCTGTGAGTTTGGGATCATTGTCATGCTGAAAGACCCAGCCACGTCTCATCTTCAATTGCCTTGCTGATGGAAGGAGATTTTCACTCAACATCTCTCGATACATGGCCCCATTCATTCTTTCGTTTACACAGATCAGTCGTCCTGGTCCCTTTGCAGAAAAACAGCCCCAAAGCATGATGTTTCCACCCCCATGCTTCACAGTGGGTATGGTGTTCTTCGGATGCAATTCAGTATTCTTTCTCCTCCAAACACGAGAAACTGTGTTTCTACCAAAAACTTCTATTTTGGTTTCATCTGACCATAACACATTCTCCCAGTCCTCTTCTGGATCATCCAAATGCTCTCTAGCGAACCGCAGACGGGCCTGGACGTGTACTGGCTTCAGCAGGGGGACACGTCTGGCAGTGCAGGATTTGAGTCCCTGGCGGCGCATTGTGTTACTGATAGTAGCCTTTGTTACTGTGGTCCTAGCTCTCTGTAGGTCATTCACTATGTCCCCCCGTGTGGTTCTAGGATTTTTGCTCACCGTTCTTGTTATCATTTTGACACCACGGGGTGAGATCTTGCTTGGAGCCCCAGATCGAGGAGATTATCAGTGGTCTTGTTATCGTATGTCTTCCGTTTTCTAATAATTGCGCCCACAGTTGATTTCTTTACACCAAGCATTTTACCAATTGCAGATTCAGTCTTCCCAGCCTGGTGCAGGTCTACAATTTTGTCTCTGGTGTCCTTCGACAGCTCTTTGGTCTTGGCCATAATGGAGTTTGGAGTGTGACTGACTGAGGTAGTGGACAGGTGTCTTTTATACCGATAATAAGTTAAAACAGGTGCCATTAATACAGGTAACGAGTGGAGCCTCGTTAGACGTCGTTAGAAGAAGTTAGACCTCTTTGACAGCCAGAAATCTTGCTTGTTTGTAGGTGACCAAATACTTATTTTCCACTCTAATTTGGAAATAAATTCTTTAAAAATCAAACAATGTGATTTTCTGTTTTTTTTCCACATTCTGTCGCTCATGGTTGAGGTTTACCCATGTTGACAATTACAGGCCTCTCTAATCATTTCAAGTAGGAGAGCTTGCACAACTGGTGATTGACTAAATACTTATTTGCCTCACTGTACATTTTTGGAAAATGGCTGTGCTCTCAAACCTGTTTTGGACAGATTTTGTGTGCTTGTTTGTATTTGCAAACAGACTGCAGCTTGATTATTGAGCACAGGGTCATTGAGCACTGTGTTACACAAGCTGATATATCTATGTTTAAAAAAAATACGTATTCAATGTAACATCCACATGTGCCACATTCAGAAACCGGATTCCTTTCTTCATTTACTCGTCAATTAGTGGTTACTTTTTGTTTTTTTCTGGAATATCCTGATGTTGCTAGTGCTAGTTTTAAAAATGTAAACTACTGCATGTTGTTTTAGACTTCTTTCTCAGTTCCATTGAGAACACAATGGAGAGAGCTGATATTCAGTCACTCAAAAGAAGGCTGTTTAAAACTGTCTGGCAATGCTTCTGTTTTCTTTTCTGTTATGTTCACTAGTCTGTCGCTCTCTCTTACACACACACACATGCGCGGCCTCCACACTAATCTTAAAAATGCAGCATAGCTTGCTGCAGGTATGGATAAACAGGATAAGCACAAGCTGGCAGGTGTTGTTGCTGTTGAAAGTGCAATAGAAGACAATAACAATAGCTGATAAATTGCTAATCATATTCCACAAATCAGTTTATTTTTTTGTTACTGTACTATTTTCAGATGCTCAATGTAAGTATATGACACCAGAAAGCATGTTTATTTTATTTTATTTATTTTATGCTCCTGAATGAAATGGACCGGTTGGATGTGAGTGGAAGCGATTCTTATATACGATATACGGCTGAAAACACAGACAACACTGAAAAAGCAGTTTCTGCTCTTGCACTCCTCTTTAAAAGAAACTGCTGTATTTTAAGCCATAACAATTGTTGTGTTTGATAGAACAATATATCTATATGCTGCCATAGCAGATTCATGGCACATTAAGCTCCTGAACTATTTTTAATTAGTCCGTTTTACCCTGAAAACCCCCGTTTACAGACGTCACGCAACCGCTTTTGTTTCAACCCAGCTATAAAATGAAGGTAATTAATTATATTTATTATTCAAAATGTCTCTTGTTTTTAGCTTAGAATCATTCATTGATGTCTCATATTGCGTTTAAAAAAAAAAAAAAGGACTTTAAAAAAATTATTCGCTCACATATTTTAAACTTTTAAACAAATTATGTCAAAATGAAAAAAATGGCGTCTGTAAAAAAGTCACGGATATCTACCTCATAACTATCGCTTAATTGTATTTTTTTTGTTACTGTCGCATTTTCTCCAATATGTTAGATGATAAATAATCAATCCAAACAAACAAAAAAACGTTTAAAAGGTTAAAAATATGAAAAAGAAGATCTCTACTACTCCTTGATGTCTGCGATTTCTGCATAGTGACCCTTGTTATATTACCATGTTTCACCCATAAAATCCCCCCAAAAATCCAGCCATGGCCATTCACAGCTGTGTCTTGACACTCAGTGATACATGCTAAATGGAGTTTTTGTATCAAAACAAGGTATGTACGTGATAATATCTCGTTAAAGTCATGGCGTCTTTAGTTCTGCTTTCACGTGCTCTCACCTCCAGATAGGGTTTTGCTATTTACAAAACTTTTTTTTTGTTGAAAATGCCCTCCTGTTCAAAAATTTTCTTCCCCCAGAAAATTGGGATTTTAAGCTTTCCAATGATGTATCACACATGCATATCGGACAATTTTGAAAGTTGGCCAAATTGGGGGTCTCAGAGCAGAACTTCAAGTCACCTGAGTGTGTTCCACCATATTCATTTTTTTAAATCCTGCGCCATGAAAATGAGTATCTTCCGGCCAGACGCTAGGATTGGGGAAGAAGGCAGATGTCACTTCAGGGGATTAGATCATCTTCACTATACAGCCATACTATTGTATGCGGAAGGACTGCAGATTCAGCTGATTTTGTGGATTGATTCGCTTATTTTTCGTGTCACACCTGCTCATTCTGCTGCAGGCTTTTGTTGCTACACTAGGGAGAGTGCTGTGAGCCTTTTTGGGTTTCCAAAAGATCCTATTCACTGCGAAGAACGGGCAAAACAAGACCGACAATCGAGGGACCATTGGACAGAAGAGGAAGTGAGTAAGCTACGTGTTTTATATTATGTCAAATACTGGGATCATGGCACACGCTTTAATAAGGAGGTGGCTTGCATTTTGTGGGTGACAATGCTCACTGTTGTCTGTTGAAGGCGGGAGCGCCCGTCCTCATCGACCGGCGACCACGGCGTGTGACAAGTCGCCAGTTTGTCCATCGAAAGGCAGGAGTGCCGACGACCGGCGGCTTGTCGCATACCATGGTCGCTAGCCGATGAAGGCGGGAGCGCATGTGCTCGGGCAGCCACGCGCTCTTTTCTCCAGTTCTCAATTGTGTCGAGACTTCCGACCCGTCGGCCCTGCTCCCATGCCCGGCTAAAGAGCACTATTCTCGGTTTGGGCTCGGGGAGCCCCTGCGCTCATTTCCGGTCCTCGATTGTGTCAAGACTTCCACCCGCCCTCACCCCTACTCGCGTGCCCGCCTACAGAGCGCTATACTCAGCTTGGGCTCAGGCAGCCACACGCTCCGATGTCAGCTGCTTTGTCCATCGAGAATGCGCCATTTTCGGTGTTCGTTCCCCTGCTGTGTCCCCGTCAAGGTGCACTCCCGCAGACATCGCCCTGGGTCTAGCGAAACTGCCAGCAGGTGAGCGACGAGCTGTAACTTGCTCACCACCGGGGCCTGGCCAATTGGTGAGGGCAATCACGGACAAGACAAGAGTTGGGGCAATTTTGTGTGATTTTTCGTGTTTCAAAGGTGAGGAAGAGAATTGGAAAAGCGACTCGATTCGGGTTAGCATGTAGCCTAGCTCTCACGCATCCTCTTTGGTTTACGCACTTTAATCCGTCTCCGAAGACGCCGCAGGAAAAATACAAGAGCTGTAGTCGCTGAAACTCCAGTGGCATGAAATACTGTTTGGGAGGTGCAAGAAGTCGGTTTGACCATTATGCTGTAATTTAGACCTGTCATACTGAATGAATGTAATTTTGATATTTCTTATTCCATTTAAGACTGTTATTTGTCATGACAAAACAATTTATATGCAGTCCGGGAATTAATACTTATCCAAAGAATATCCTGTAATAATGCTAGAGTAGAGATATTAAAACAATGATGACATTTTGGGTTGCCCATGCAGTCTGCTCTAGTCATCAGCAGACACGGCGCTCCGCGTACGCATAACACGCACTGCGCGTACGGCACCAACTCTGCCTGAAGGGGCACAAAAAAAAAATCAAGTTTGTAAAAAATCCTAAAAAATAGTAATTGTAATAATAACAACAATATATAGTATTTAAAATAAAACTTATAACTGATAAATGCAAGTAATACAAATATAAGTAATATAGGCTCATTATTTACACACAAAAAGAATCTCCTGTGCGGCCCTCTTTGCCTGGTACACCAGACTCACCGCTGTTCCAGCTATTGAGTCTGGCCACCATTCAGCGGATACAATTTCCAGGGAAGCAAAGCCACAGAAAACAGACAGCGAAGTGGACCAATCAGCGACGGGCAGACGTGACGTTAGTAAAACGACGAGGGCAGGACGAGGGACTTGCGCGCGAAAGGAAACATACGAGGAGAGCGGAGTTTATTCAACATGGCTAGCGCGAGACAGACTGTTGTCAATGACTCGTGTCTCAGTGTTTGAAAAATACAGGGAGAACAGTCTGGCCGTGCCAGGCAAAGGCCCTCTCATCAGTCTATCTTTGGTGCCCCCCCAATTCCCTAGTGGTATGCTCCATTATGCTTCAGTCGCAAATTTGGCAGAAGTTTATTCTTGAAAGGAAATGTCATCGAAAAGACAACAAGAGTCGGAGGCGGAAAAAAGGAAGAGGAAAAAGGAGCGAGATGATGCCCGCGCATCACTTGCAGGTAAGAATGTTGTTGTTGTTGTTGTTTTTTTTTTAAACAATTGTTTATTTATTATCAGCTACGTTTACATGACTACAATAATCTGATAACTGGGAATAACCAGGTAATGACAATAATGAGATTTGACGCATTTACGTGCACTTCAGTGATGTGAAAATCAGGAAAAACCTGGTTTACATGATAAGTCAATAGTTCGATTTCTTTCCAAGTACATGACGTAAAACTCTTGGTCTTCCTCCATGTCTACCAGAAACCCATGCTTGCTTGAAGTTGTCCCACTGAACCTCTTCAAATGCGAGTGTGGCGATTGCGTTACACAAGCTCGCTAACTGCAGAGTAGGCCCATAGGCTGAAAGCGAATCAGTTTGGCGTCCCTAAGGCCTCTCTAGCGACATCCGTTTTTCCATTTGTACACATGCTCAGAGATGTAAAATAGCGGTGTTTATCAGATAAAGCAGGAGTGGGCAAACCGGTCCTCGAGGGCCGCAGTGGGTCCTGGTCTTTGTTCCAACTGACCCAGCAAAGATAGTATAACCAATGAGGTTTCAGCAGAAATGAGAAGCACCTGACTGCAATCGACTGATTGCACTTGTAAAACAGCAGATTGGTGATAATGTGTCCTCTTAATGGGTTGCAACAAAAACCCGCACCCACTGCGGCCCTTTGTGGAATAGTTTGCCCACCCCTGAGATAAAGGATAGCGGATCATGCTCTTTACATGACCACTTGAATTATCTGGTAACTCGAGAAATCGGGTTATGATCGGTTTATTAGTGTGCACAACCAAAAAAAAAAACAAAAAAACACTCCAAAACACTGTGGTGGAAATGATGTGACTTGCAAATTCATTGCACAATGAAAATTAAATGGAATGTTACGAGACATACCGGTAGTGGTTTTATGCAACGACTATGTTGATACCGAAAATTTTCCATTAGTAAGAAGCCGCAGTCATTTTCGAGAGGTTCAGAGGCCAAGAGCGACATCTACTGGTGAAACTAATTTAAAAAAAAAAAAAAAAACAATCTTAAAGCTATGTAGATTTCCACTTTCATATTCATTGTTTCATTGTTTCCACATTACGTCCACCACAAAGCATTTATGCCTAGGGCACCAAAATAGGTAGCGCCGGCCCTGGTCATCAGCCTCGTGTTTGTTGTCTCTGTCGCCTTTTTCTCGTTCTGAATCTTCCTCAAACCCATATGGCTTGAAAGCATAGGCGGAGTTTGACTTTTGGGGGCACAACATGTTGATGACCCCGAAATGCAGTGTCAGCAATAAAACTTACAAGAATATTTTTAATAATAAGTTGACAATGAGCGTTTTTTGTTTCCCATTATTCTACTGGGGAATTCTAAATCAGGCTGTTTAGGCAATACTTTTCGCCAAGATCGTCATCGTACCATATTCACTGGATGCAATGAATATGGTACGCCCGCCGGTGTTGTGCCAATGTAGTTACCCCAGTCAAAAATTGTATCCCCTGGGTGGAACCATATGGAGGTAGATTTGTGTCTTTATTATTCAATCAAAAAAAATTTGCTTCATTCAAAATATATATTCCCCCCCCCAAAAAAAGTAGCTTCAATTAAAAAAAAAAAAAAAAAAAAAACGTGTTTGAATGCAAAAATATATTTGAAAATCAAAAAATGCATGTGAAAGCTATTTTTCTTTTGATTAATTTTTTTTTTAGATTGGAGTCAAGTTTTTTTTTTTTGATTGAAGCAACTTTTTTAATTGAAGTAATGTTGGTTTGTGTTTGGGCCACATTTTGGCTAGGACGTTGTTGTCTTTATTATTCAATCAAAAAATAAGTTGCTTCAAAAAATATATATTTTCAAAAAGAAAAATCTCTTCAATCAAAAAAAAGAAAACTTTCAATCAGAGAAAACATTTTTGAATGTGAAAAAAATATTTGAGATTGAAAAATTTGCATTTGAACACTTAATTTTTCATTGAAAAAGTTTTCTTTGATTGAAGGAATCCTTTTTGTGTTTGGGCCATACTGTATTATGGGTAGGACATTTGTGTCTAAATCATTCAGGCCCCAAAAAAGTTGCTTCAATCAAAAAAAAAAAAAAAAAAAAATTTTCAATCAAAGAAAAAAAAAATCATTTGAATAAAATAAAATAAAATTGCCCTCCCCTAATTTTTGTGTGTGTGTGTTTTTTTTTTTTTTTTAAATTACATGCAAAGCAAATGACCGTCTAAGGCAGACATGTCCGAAGTCCGGCCCAGGGGCCAAATGCGGCCCGTGGTCAAATTTCATCCGGCCCCCAGCCTCTGTCATAAAATCAATAACGTCTGGCCCGCACACAGACTTAATAAATTGGTCAGCAGTACTGCTACAAGCATATGAAGTGGCTTACACACTAAATGCTGCTCCTCATTTACCAACTAAAAGGCAGCAGCACTCGAAGCAACATTACCACATGCGACCCGTTACTCCCAATTTTCTAAAATGGCAACAATCAACAAAAAAAAGTTGACTGCAACGGCTGGCACTTCAAGGGTAGGTGGAAACTGGACTATTTCTTCACTAAAATATGCAACAGCTGTGTCTGCCTCATTTGCAAAGAGACAGTCGCTGTTTTTAAAGAGTTCAATATGAGGCGATATTACCAAACAAGACACGCTGACATGTACGACAAGATTACAGGGTAGATACGTAGCAAGAAATTGAAGCAACTTGAAGCTCGTTTAATTTCACAGCAGCAGTATTTCGCAAGAGCCCGAGAGTCGAAAGAGAACACCACAAAGGCTAGTTGCAAAATTGTTGAAATTATTCATTTAAAAAAAAGCAAATGTGACACACAGAATGGCTTGCTAAAATTTACTTAAATATACTTTCTACGTAAAGGACGTCAGCCAAGGTCGGCCCCCCACATTTTTACCTCACCAAATCTGGCCCCCTTTGCAAAAAGTTTGGACACCCCTGGTCTAAGGTGATAGTCACATGATCTGTTCGAAAAATAATTTTGACCCATTATCAATTATTTTTTTTTGGTTCATTTAATTTTTTGTTGTTGCAGTTTTATTGCTTTTCAACTTTTATATACTAGTATGGTATATAGGAAAGTCAATTTCATGCAATTACACTTTTCGGCCACCGGGGGGGGGGCTGGCCCCCCCTTAAAATCCGCTTATGCTTGAAAGATCCACACTTTAACCAGAATCGCTTAAAAACACGTCGTCCTCCATTGGGCTCAATGCTAAATCCACTGAAATCGCTCATCATGTGACATCATCACCAAGATAGAGGCGCCAGAGCGCTATAACGATAGGAGGAGCTACACGGCAGATTCCTTCAAGAGGCATTTCTCAATTGTTCTCAATTGCCCAATTGTTGGATATAGTCCAATCGTCTTAATATGATTTTAATTCCAATAATATTGCTATTTAAGATTTCATTTGTCATGTCATATGCACTTTAACGCTGTATACACGTACCTTGAATGAGTACTTTGCAAAAATATGTACGCCCAAAAGATATGGCGCTATATGTATGTTGCAATTCCGAGGCATGGCTAAGTTTCGCCTACTAATCGAGCTGTAGCGCTCGCTCGTCTCATGGTTTGCTCTGTTCTTGGTGCATGTTTAGCTTCTCTTTGATCAGACGGTAGTTAAATGGTGGGAAGACTGGAGGGAGATGATGCTTGATGCATGGATGCTTTTCTCTACACATGGTGCACACAGCAGGTGTGCGGGCGTGAGGGCATGAACAAAGAGTGTGTGTTAAAAAGTGAGAAAAGTAAAAAGTAAATCATTGGGAAAAGTAGGCCTATGCCTAAAAAAGACATTGAGGGAAAATAAAGAGCAAAAAAGGAATGATGATGTTTTGGGGGGGCATTTTGTCTCGAATGGAGGAGTGCAAACAGCTTTTAGTGAGTGTCTGGCAGCATCCTCTCTGATGTTTATCCCATCTGTGCGCACTTCTAAACACCGCCTAGAGCCTCCAGTGCTTCACAGACTAGTTATGATCTCGCAGCTCATTGTCAGACATTCCTCTTCATCTGTCAAGTGAGATTTGTAGGGCAGTAAAACCTCCATATTGGAGTCTTTATCACATCATTTCACCACGTACAATCAGCACACACTAAAACCAGAACATGTAATCCACCTTTAACAACTAAGGAAAATACGTTTTACTTGACTTATGAGTTTATTTATTTATTTTTTTTACTGATGAAGCTCTTAACTTGTATACAAATCCATTTCCCCCCGGTTGTAATACATGAAAAAAAAAAAAAAAAAACACTAATGCTTTTAAACACTCCAAAACAACATTTTGCTTTTTCAAAAAAAGCAATGTATTGTAAAATATAAACATAAAATATTATATTAGAATGTACTGTATTTTTTGGACTATAAGTCGCACCAGCCATAAAATGCCCAACGAAGAGGAAAAAAACATATATAAGTCGCACCAGAGTATAAGTCGCATTTTGGGGGGAAATTTACTTGATAAAATCCAACACATAGAACAGATATGTCATCTTGAAAGACAATTTAATATAAGAATACAATAGAGAACAACAAGCTGAATAGGTGTACAGTATGATGTTACATGATGCATGAACAACAAAATGCGAATATACTGTCCTCACCAAGACGCTACGGCTCGGTCCAGGCTATACAGCGAGCTAAACTCCCAAATGACGATGCTGGACTTCCGTATAATTGGCTGAATCAATTTCATCCTCGATACCAAACAGGTTCGCAGCAACGTAAATAAATGATAATTAGGTGCTATTACAGCATTGACACAAACGGTTAGCATGCGTTCACTAGCATTAGCACATCATTCAAACAACCACACAAATGGCTCTAAGTGTCCGATCGCGGGTGGAAAACACACAACAACAACAGAAAAGATGATACACACAGGCATTGCCTCTGTAGAGATATTTTACAAGCATAAACAATGAACGTAGGTTCGCAGCCGTGTCTCTCTCTCTCGCCCACTCGCTCAGAGACGCTGCGTAGCTGTCCGTCTTCTTCTGGCGTGTGAGCGCTCTTCTTCGCGTAAACAAGTGCGAGTGCGTCCCCACGTGGGCGTGAAAGCGCCACAAACTAAAAGCATGCATTTCAATATAAAAAAGTCAATAATACAATTGAACACACATTGCCAAAGGCAGAACGCCAACGTGACCATCGCTATTAAGAGTTATTCAGATAACTTTAGCATTAAGAACATGCTAACAAGTTTACCAAACCGTCAGTGTCACTCCAAAACACCAAAATAACATGTAAAATGATATCATAATGTGTTAATAATTTCACACATAAGTCGCTCCTGAGTATAAGTCGCACCCCCAGCCAAACGATGAAAAAAACTGCGACTTATAGTCCGAAAAATATGGTAAATAAAAGCTTCACGACACGGCTATCACGACACTCAACATGACACAATGCTGATTGAATACCTCTAATTGACCGAATGTTATTCTTTTCTTTTTTAAGGCCTGCAAATCAATGAATCTTTACTCCATGGTAATGTCTGCCATCCGTAGTGTGCTTGTTTTAACCCTCGCTTGAATTTCAGTTATCAGACATCAAGGTAATCCCATTTTTCTGATAAACGCCCTCAGTGTGAATCCTTGTGCAGTGACATGCGGCTTGTCCTACAGTCAATAACAACCAGGGCCGCCTATCTACAGATGGCATTAAAAGATAGGACAGACTCATTTATGGACATATGTGCTGACATAGATTTCCCATACAATCCATTTGGTGCATGTTTCTGAGTGGCTCCTTCTCACATTAGCGGTCCGAAATCGACGCTATCTATTGGCATGTTGACTAACGCACGTGTTGCTGGTTAATCAGTATTTATTCCACAGGCAGAAACATTGCACACTGCTTATTTTACAAACAAACACCTTGGATAATGCCTGGATTGACCCCTCCTTTTTTCCCTTAACGTGTAACAAAGACCTTTTTGCGATAACTCCCTTGATCGGGACTTTGATAGGAGCCAAGGGAAATAAACACAAAGGCCTTTGCTGCTGTCCTAGTGAGGAAAAAAAATGGGCTTGCTGTGTCAGGTTAAAAAAAACACACAAATCTTAGCAGTTTTGTCCTTATACAGCCCCAATTAATTGACCCTTGGATGTATAGGATATATTACGGCATATGGAAGAACAATTACAGTTACCCTTCAAGATTTTGAAGTGTGTTACAATTTGTGACGTGAATTTGAGGTCAAAAGTTTTTTTGTTTTTTTTAACTAAGCATTGATTTCGGCATGGTGCTATGCTATAGTCATGTTTGAATAGATTGAATAAGATTGGAACCATAGGAGTTGGATTGCGAATCATATACAAATTGTCAGTCGCAGTTTATCCGACACAAATGTTGTAGTATGTATCCCCATGAATTGGCCATATGCACTTCCTAAAAAGTGGAAGGCTCCAAATGACATACCAATTGGTTTTCTTGTTTCTCTGAAATCTGGACCAAGAACATTTCGGATCCAGGCAAATTAATTTATATAGCACAATATCATCCATTATTTGACGCATCCATCCATCCGTCCGTCCGTCCATTTTCTTTCGCTTGGTCCGGGGTCGGGTCGCGGGGGCAGCAGCTTTAGCAGGGAAGCCCAGACATTCCTCTTCCCAGCCACTTGAGCCAGCTCCTCCGGCGGGATTCCAAGGCGTTCCCAGGCCAGCCGAGCGACATAGTCTCTCCAGCGTGTCCTGGGTCGACCCCGGGGCCTCCCGCCGGTGGGACATGCCCAGAACACCTCTCCAGGGAGGCGTCCAGGAGGCATCCGAACCAGATGCCCAAGCCACCTCAACTGGCTCCTCTCAACGCGGAGGAGTAGCGGCTCGACACCAAGCCCCTCCCGGATGACTGAGCTTCTCACCCTATCTCTAAGGGAGAGCCCCGACACCCTGCGGAGGAAACTCATTTCGGCCGCTTGTATCCGGGATCTTGTTCTTTCGGTCACGACCCACAGCTCGTGACAATAGGTGAGGGTAGGAACGTAGATCGACCGGTAAATCGAGAGCTTCACCTTTTGGCTCAGCTCCTTCTTCACCACAACGCATCACTGCAGACGGTGCACCGAACTGCCTGTCAATCTTCCACTCCCTCCTACCCTCACTCGTGAACAAGACCCCAAGATACTTCAACTTCTCCACTTGGGGCAGGATCTCATCCCCGACCCGGAGAGGGCATGCCACCCTTTTCCGGCTGAGGACCATGGTCTCGGATTTGGAGGTGCTGATCTTCATCCCAACCGCTTCACACTCGGCTGCGAACCGCCCCAGTGAGAGTTGGAGGTCACGGCTCGATGAAGCCAACAGCACCACATCATCTGCAAAAAGCAGAGATGCAATGCTTAGGCCACCAAACCGGACACCCTCAACGCTTCGGCTGCGCCTAGAAATTCTGTCCATAAAAATTATGAACAGAATCGGTGACAAAGGGCAGCCTTGGCGGAGTCCAATCCTCACTGGGAATGAATTCGACTTACTGCCGGCAATGCGGACCAGACTGACACCAGTTGTACAGGGACCGAACAGCCGTACTCCCGGAGCACCCTCCACAGGACTCCCCTAGGCACACGGTTGAACGCCTTCTCCAAATCCACAAAACACATATAGACTGGTTGGGCAAACTCCCAAGCACCCTCGAGGACCCTGCCGAGGGTGTAGAGCTGGTCCACTGTTCCACGGCCGGGACGAAAACCACACTGCTCCTCCTGAATCCGAGATTCGACTTCCCGACGGTTGACGCATCTAACTCAACTTTAACCCAGTAGATATCAAGGCGATGGCTGTGATGAGGAAGTTGGAAAATGTCCAGTTCTTTACAAAAATAATCAACACTAACCAGAACAGTCAAGAAATTTGGTTCACCATTAATTTATGAAATAACATTAAAATCGTTACAACAGTAGGAAGGATGTTGGTCTGCTTTCTTAATATAAGTGTTATAAGTAATAATGCACCAAAGTTGCTGTGTGGTCAATGTAAAAAAAGTTCACTTTCATAGCAACTATGGTTCATCTATCACTGTCAATAGCAGTTATTGACTTAATTTATCAATTCCTTTGTTTTTCAGAAATAATGCGTTACATTTACTCCGTTAAATTTACTTGAGTAACTTTTTGACAAAAATGTACTTCGTAATAGTTTTACCACGCAATACTTTTTACTTTTACATAAGTAGATTTTTGAAGAAGAAACATTACTCTCACTCCGCTACTTTGGGCTACTGTACATTAAAGTCGTTATATTTTTCCTCTTTATTCTACATTTTGACTTTCGCCAGAGATGCTGACAGTGGCTGTCTCAGTTCCACCAATGAGATGTCTCAACAATAACCACATGACTCCATTATAGGCCTGCACAATATATGGCCATCGCAATGTGCGCATGCGCAATAGTCCTATCGCAGGACAAGTGATTTTTTTTTTTCTATGTAAACCTTTGTTTTTCTTCATAAAAGCAGCAATTGTGCAGAGACATGGCTCTTCTGAAACCCTTTGATATACACACCAATCTTCATCATATACAGATAAACCCCCTTAGCCTGCATTAAACAGTATTTTATGAATACTAGGGATGTCCCAATCGCATATTTTTGCACGCGAGTCCGAGTCCAAGTTGGCTGATTTGAGAATCTGCCGATACCAAGTCCCGATCCGATACCGAAAAAGAAAAAAGTTTGTTTTTTTCTTTGTCGTTCATGCTGCCGAAAACAGCGTCTCACTTACACAATGAATGAGTTGCCACAGTAGACGTCAGAATTTTTACCATGTTTAACAATGATTAACACATTTGTGCCTTTGATCGGAGAGCTACCAAGGGGTCTCTGACCAGATCAAAGCTATGAACCTGTCAATCACAGTTAACCTTAAGCTATGAACCTGTCAATCACAGTTAACTTTAAGTACCAAACGGCAGCTGCACTAGTGACCAAGAAAATCAGTTTGGTCGCATCGCTTTTCAGGAAGGAGCGTGAGAGGCTGTACGAGCATGAAGCAGAAAAACAAAAATATTTTTAAAATTAAAAACCTGATCCTTTTCACCCGATTCCGATCCTCTGAAAAATGGCGCAATTTCCGATCATGTGTTTGGATCGGGACATCTCTAGTGAATACAATGTTGTCATAGTGAGTCAACCAAAGTCTTCCCAAATAGAGCTATTCAAGTCTGGTGAAAATACTGCTAGTTTTAATATCGCAATATATCGCCCCCCCCCCCCGACCCCAAAAAAAATAAAAAAATCGCAATGTCAGTTTTTTTCCCAATATTGTCCAGCCCTACTCCTTTATACCAATTAGAGGTAACAATGTTTTTTCCACTAGAAGGCGCTTATGCTCTTTGAACGGGTGATGTTTCAAGTGTTGTCCTAATCTGAATTTGATGATTTTTGTTGTTTTGATCTTTTTGGCCTAATATGGTCATGTAATAGGTTATATTACAGTATTAGAATAACAGTTCATGTAGATGAAGTTGTGCTGACAGAAAAAAAAACTATTTAAAAAGAAATCTGACATTGTAAGCACTTACTTACATGGCAAGGCAAGGCAAATTTATTCGTATAGCACTATTCAACACAAGGCAATTCAGAGTGCTTTACATCACATGAAGGTCATAAAAATCACATGAAATCAAAAGAACGTTAAAACAAAGGCAATCGAAACAGGATAGGAAATTATACATGAAAATCGCTTTAAATTGAAATCAGAAAGGGAATAAAGCAGCAAAGGAATAAAAACCAAATAGCTCGAAGTTTGAAATATGTAGACAGTTATGGATATGCTGTGGTAAACAAAAGTGTTTTTTTAGCCCTGATTTAAAGGCGCTAACAGTTTTAGCACACTTCAGACCTTTAGGTAATTTGTTCCAGAGGTGAGGAGCATAATAACTAAATGCTGCCTCACCTGCTTGGTTCTTGTTGTTGGAACATATAGGAGACCGGTTCCAGACGACCGTAGGGGTCTAGATGTTTCATGGAGATCCAACAAATCAAGCATGTATTTTGTTCCAAGGCCATTAATTGTTTTGTAGACGAGCAATGGTATTTATAGTCTATCCTTTGACTCACTGGAAACCAGTGTAACAATTCCAAAACCGGCGTAATATGGTCCAATTTCCTTGTATTTGTGAGGACTTTGGTAGCATTATTCTGTACTAGCTGCAGCTTCCTGAATGATTTTTTATCAAGAATGTAAATACTGTATACCGTTGCAATAGTCTAATCTACTGTAAATGAATACATTAATAAGTTTTTCCATATCATGTTGAGTAATCCCCTTAATTCTGGCTATATTTTAGGTGGTAATAAGCAGATTTAGTGACAGACTTTAGATGGCTATCAAATTTTAGGTCCGAGTCAATAATTACGAGAGATTTACTGTATATATACACAATTACTTGAATTCATACGTTATGATAGACCTAAATATTCCAAATCAAATATTTAGGAAGGACAACTTTAAATATGTCAACCAGGTAAAGATTTCGCTAAACATTTCGCTAAAGAAATTTTCGATTTCGGATTTGATTTGTAGCTCTAAGTGACATTGTGCTAAAGTGCGTGCTTATCTTTGACCTTTCCTTTTTTGGCCCAAAAATGATCACGTCTGTCTTCTCCACATTTAGCTGGAGAAAATTCTGGCACATCCATTCATTGATTTGATGAATGCATTTACTCAAGAGACTAAGGGACTATAATCATGTGGGGACACAGAGTTGTGTGTCTTCTGCATAGGTGTGATAGGAGATGTCATACTGTTCCATGATCTGAGCTAGGGGAAGCATATAGACGTTAAAAGAGAGTGGTCCAAGAATGGACCCGTGAGGGACTCCACATGTGAATTTGGTTCGTTCTGACTGATGGTTTCTGATTGACACAAAGAAATCCCTATCATGTGTCAGAACAGTGTCAGTGAGCCCTACCCACTGTTCCAATCAGCTGAGTAGTATGTTGTGATCAACCATGTCGAATGCAGCACTGAGATCCAATAGTAGCAGAACAGTTGATTTGCCTGCTTCAGTATTTTGCCGAATATTATTTAGGACATTGATAAGCACGGTCTAAGGGCTGTGTTGTGGCCGAAACCCTCACTAAAATGAGTTTAAAAGAGTGTTTTGCATCATAAAAACCTAGATCTGTTCGAACATAACCTTTTTGATAATTTTCCCCAGGAATGTCAGATTTGATATTGGCCTATAATTACTAACGGTTGAGGCATCGAGATTAGTTTGTGTTTTTTTAGAAGAGGTTTTATTACTGCAGCTTTTAAAGCCTGTGGGAACTCTCCTGTTTGGAGAGAGGTATTTATAATCTGAAGTATTTCTGGGGCTAAGAAACAACAGTTTTGAAAAACTTTGAAGGAAGGATGACAATTTCTGTTAAAGTGGCATAGTCCAAGAGGGTAAACTGTCTAAGACTGACGTGGGGGACAGTTTGGGAGGCATTTAGTGTAACAATTGTTAATCTGGAGTTGCACACAGTCTGCCCAATATTTAGTACTTTGTGTATAAAGAATGCTGCAAAATAATTACAGGACAACTCAGATACCAATTCCTGAGGTACTAATGCTTGTGGGTTTGTCAGTTTTTCAATGACAGATAATAGTATGCGGGTATTATTATTGTTTCTAGTAATGATCTCTGAAAAATATGACTCTTGCATTTTTCAGGTCCTGGTTGTATTGTATGTATCTGGTTGCGAAGACTGTCTTTGTAAATATCATAAAAAACCTGGAGTTTGTTTTTTCGCCACCTGCTTTCTGCTTGTCTGCAATCTTGCTTTTGTTTTAGAGCTATTGTGGCATTTCTCCAGGGTGACCTCTTCTTTCTTGACAAAGTTTTTTTCTTAATTGGGGCAGTAGTGTCAATAACAGTCATTCATGCTGGAACTGAAACTATTCACAAGTTTGTCAACCGGAGCTGTTGTAATATTACTAATTACTTGAGTATTGTTTTCAACGAACACATTTTTTACTTGTACTTGTACTTGTACTAAATTTTTGGATGACTACTTTTACTTTTACTTCAGTAATAATATTTAGAAGTAACGCTACTCTTACTTGAGTATTTTTTTGGCTACTCTACCACCTCTGCTGCCGACACACTACAACTAAGAGAAAAGGGCTCGTATTACAGTTTTTGTTCTAATTCACTCCAAAAGTGTTTGGGCTCTAAACTTCTCTCTCACTAAACTCCTCTAAGCCAATCACGAAGGACCTTGCTTTAAAACACAAACTTTTCAGGGTATCTTAAGGGTGCAAGATGTCCAACCTTGTGTTTCATCCAGCAATTAATTAATTCTCAAAGTTGTAGTGTTTATTGCTGTGATGGAAGAGGGGGTGAGAGGGTACAGTATGTAAGTAGTGGGTATCTGGCTTTGAAGTTATGTTGCGGAGGTCTCTGGAGAACCACTGAGCCCGAGGCTGGACTCCGGCTATAAGGATAAAAATGCAGTAAAGCACGTTTCCATAGAGAGGCCCAAAATGAGGCTTATAATAACTAACTGTACGTCCCTGTGTGCCACACTGGCTAACCATTACCATTTGTTTATTCAAACTGCAGAAAAAAACAGGTAAGCAGAAAAGTATTCAGGGAGTTTAAAAGTTCAGAATCTGAGAGGAAAACGGGACTGTTGCAAGTATTGTTGGGACCTGTTCTGAATTATGTAGCAAAACAAAAAATGTGATCGTGAAATCCACAGGTATCATCTTCTATCAATGAACATGCAGGTACCCCCCTTCAAGTGAATCCACTGCTCACATTCTTCCCTGGAGAAAGAAAGAATTTCCAGACCCATCTTGTTGGATGAAAGTAAACGGGCTCCAAAGGGTGTTTTGGTCCAAGCTAAGGCTAAACAATAAATGAAAACATCAGATTTGTAGACAGGAAGATAACTACGGGAGCTGAAACATATTTCATCAGAGTATACTGATATTACAGTGATCAACATTTTGTTTATTAGTTTAAAGTTACAGATTGTTGATTTGTATAAAGCTGGGAAAGGATACAAAATCATCTTTAAAAGTCTGGATGTTCATTAATCGACAGTCAGAGAAGTTTTCTAAAAACGGACAGAGTTTGGCACTGTTGCTTCTCTTCCCTGGAGTGGCCGTCCACCAAAGATGATGCCAAGAGTTCAGCGCAGAATACTCAGAGAGGTCAAAAAGAATCCTAGAGTGTCTTCTAAAGAATTACAGAAATCACTGGGACAGTCCAATATCTCTGCGCACACACCAACTATATGTAAAACTATGGCCAAGAATGGTGTTCATGGGAGGACTCCACCAAGGAAGCCACTGCTGTCTAAAAAAACAATTGTCGCTCGTTTAATGTTCGCAAAAAGGCACTTGAACACTCCACAGAAGTTTTGGCAAAATATTTTGTGGACTGATGAAACCAAAGTTCAATTGTTTGGGAGTAACACGCAACATCATGTGTGGAGGAAAAATGGAACAGCTCACCAACATCAACACCTCATCCCCACTGTGAAGCATGGTGGAGGGAGCATCATAATTTGGGGCTGTTTTGCTTCCTCAGGGCCTGAACAACTTGCAATCATGAATGGAAGAACGGATTCAAAAGTTTATCAGGATTTTTTGCTGGAAAACCTGAGGTCGTCAGTCAGACAGTTGAAGCTAAAAAGAGGTTGGATGCTGCAACAAGGCAATGAACCAAAACACAGAAATAAATCAACTTAAAAATAGTTTCAGAAGAACAAAATACACATTCCGGAGTGGCCAAGTCAAAGTCTAGACTTGAACCTCATTGAGATGCTGTGGCATGACCTAAAGGCAGTGATTCATGCCAGACATCTCAGGAATCTGACTGAACTACAGCAGTTTTCTAGAAAAGAATGAGCCAAGATTAGTCCTGATCAATGTGCCAGACTGATATGCAGCTACAGGAAGCGTCTGGTTGAAGTTATTGCTGCCAAAGGGGGGGGGGGGGGGGGTGTATGTTTCCCCCTTCTGTCATTGTTTGCAGACGGTACTATCCTCATTACAATATGAAAACTTATAAAAGTTTGGGTGGTTTTAGTTAAAGAAGACACTGCTTTTATATATGTGTGATTTTGACAAGGATCAGTTCACATTTGATGGTGATTTTATGCAGAAATGTGAGAAATTCCAAAAAGTTCAGATACATTTTCATACCACTGTATGAACTAACGAATCATTCGCCTTTTACCTTGATCAGTTCCCAAACTCACTAGTTTTGGCAAGCGCATGTATCCTGATAAAAAAATATATTCTTGGGACACCAGTTTCACTGAATTAATTGGAATTTGGTTGACATCCACGACAATAGGATGTTTAAAGAAATATGGAAGTGGCACAAACATGCATTAGTAAAGAACTCCTTAATTTGAGGGAATTTTATTGTGGAAATTTGTAAATGCTGCTTTCTGAAGTGTGGAATATCGGAAATTGGGAAATTATTTGAAATTGAAAAACAGATGTTCTGAATGACGTGAACAGTTTGAAGTTTGAATGAGAGGGATATGCTGTTTTTTAAAAAAAAAAATGTAATTTATTTTTTAAACTGAAATGTGTAATTCTGGGCGAAGTGGAAATTTGGGGAATGTGGCAATGTGTGTGTGCGCACAGTAGAAAAAAAAAAGTAATTCAAAATGTCAATTTGCCTTCTGCTCGAAAATACTGTACTTTTGGCTGTAAGCTTCCTAGTTATGAGATGTTCATGGAACCTACCATGTTGTCTCAAGCAAATGAGCTCCATCAAAGAACTATTTATCATTCGGCATTTGAAACTACATCGTGTCAACGCAATCTAATAATTGGGTAATTTTTACAGTTTTACTATACGAAACTTTGCCACTGGTAGAATATTTGTCAACTTGGTTGAGCTCAACCTCCCTTTGAACCAAATGGTTTGGTCCTCTCTCCAGCTGATCGGCCTAGGAATCCCCGGTGGTTCCGTCCGTCATCGGCTTTGACGGCTCCCATGTTTCACTCTCGTTTAAGGCTGTTTTAATCCACCGGACTTTGTGGCCGCTCGTGTCGGCAAACTGCTCCACGGCCGTCGATATTCCAGAAAAAGGGACAATCTGGTCGGACCAAGGCGTTTTGTACGCATCCAGACGCGCTGATCAAGAAACGCTTTTAAAGGCCCTCGCTCCATCCCCGGATTCACCTGCTACACGGAGAGCCTCAACACGGAAGCCTGACATGGGGGACACCGGGAGTGAGGGCAGTAAGCCCCCGAGTAACGTCAATGTCGTACCACCACGCTGTCCCTGCGGCTTTTGGGGGTAAGAGCAGTAATCTCTCTAAACTTGTTGTTTGTGGCTCTTTAGCGTCACTGTCGACAGTTAGCTTAGCCGTTTAGCCATTAGCGCTAGCAGCTCAAGGGGGATGAGCTTGTTATGAGCCCCCCTCCTTCTTCTCCCATCCCGGCCCCATTGTTTTGTAGCGTTAGCTGAAAGCTAACTCCAGCCGGCCTCGTTCACTTCACCAGGCTGGATAATCCAGCTCATGTCACAGGTGAGCAAAGGCTACTAACGCGGTTGGGGAAGGCTCTAAATTAAGCCCAAAAACTTTGTCGAGGGTATGTTTCCCTTAGCATGTCATTAGTATTGTACCCCTCTGGTTTTTGTTTTGGCTACTCGGTTTACGAAGTCGCAACATTCTGAAATGTGTAAATGGAAGCACCATGTAAACTTGGAGACAGCACTTATGGTACAGTTCTGTACTTGTGCTTTGGAATGTCCCAAAATAGATGTCATGTCGTCCTGTGCGATATGGAAAAAAACTTATCACGTTATAGGCCTTTATATCACGATGATATGCCTAAATTGCGTACATTTGTAATAATTTGATTTTATAAAAGTTTTTAAAAAAGGAACATTATTAACCATTTAACACCTGGGCCTATTTTGTCCAAATTTGCATGCCTTTGATGTTGCCTTTATGTTTCAAAGTAAAAATTGTTCGCCTGGTTGGGTCCCTTGACTCCCTTCTTTTCAGGACGCTATAGCCTTTATGTCCAAACTGTTGGTTTTTTTCGCTAACCAATTACAATCAAAATTTTGGACCCAAAAAGAGAGAGAGAGAAAAAAAAGAAAAAAATCCCATTTTTTTGTTCAACATTTTTAACCCTTGTGGGAAAAACGTCCGATTTTGGGACTTTTGTGTTTTAGCAAGATTTACATCAAAGACCGACCATATGAAAAAGCCATTGAGAATCGCTGTAATGGTATCCAATTGTCGAAAAAATGTTAAAGTTCTCTTTCAAGAATGTCAAAATGTCAAAATTATTGTCATAATTATTTGTGGGAATACATTTTATCATCACTCACAGGAAAAATAGTGCCTTTTTTGGACATCCATTATAAATGCTAATTTTCCATGTATTTTAGATGCACTGTACCCCTGATGTGTTACAGTGCATTTTTCTCAATTACCCAATGTATCCCGTCACAGGCGGTTGAACTACATGTGAAAACTTAATTTTTTTGACTTGAGAGTCATAAACGGCATAATACACCAGATGCCGCTAGAGAGCTATAATTTTTGGTGAAGCTGACGTATGAGCTTCATCTGTCTCCACTCTGATACCAAAGCAATAAAGCATGCTTAGGATCGAAAGCTCAGGCCTGCAGGCATGTGTGAACGCAATACCAGTAACGTGCACGTGAGTATGAGTATGTGATGGGTGTGCGCGCGCGCATGTATGCAAGAAAGAGAAGATTTGACAATAGGTGTTTTACTAAGATAGCAGTACTTACTATGTGTTTGTGTGTGGGTATGAACATATTCAGGGTGTCCGAGCGTGCATGTGTGTCTGCCCGAGTGTGCACGTGCACACGCACGCGTATCTCTTTGAATAATCAATCATGAATCTTTGAGTGTAGGCGCAACTTCAAAAAGCATATCAAAGCAGCGGTTTGGAAGATATCATGAGTATGGCTTTCGGAACTCGTTTTGAGGATTCCGCACAAAACCAATGTCCCAGAGCCAAATTTCCAAATGTAATTACTAGAATATGACACAGTTCAACATTGAATGAAGTCTGGTTCACTTCTGCGCAGTGGTTTTGGAGATTTCATCAATATTACATTGATCTTCCATATCGCACTTATTTCCGCCTAAGGAGGTCAATATGGATTTCAAAATTCATTTTGAAGATTGCGCACAAACCAAATGTCCTAGAACCAAATTTCCAAATGTAATTACTAGAATATAACACAATTCAACATTTGGTGAACTTTAGTTCACTTCTGCGCAGCGGTTTGGGAGATACTGTATCATCAAAATTAAATTTCTCTTCCAAAGTGCACTGATCTCGCGCTAAAGAGGTGAGTATGGCTTTTGGAACTCATTTTGAGAATTGCGCTCATACCAAAAGTCACACAGCCAAATTTCCAAATGTAATTATTAGAATATGACACAATTCAATATTTGGTGAGCTTTGGTTCAATTCTGCGCAGCGGTTTGGGAGATGTCATTTTTTTCCCCCTAAGTGTCCCAAAGAATTTGAAAATGCCATTGTCAAAAAAATGTTGTGTTCCCCCCAAAAATTTAAGTTATGATTTTTTAACATATTGACGGCTCTAACTTGTCCATATTGAATAATCCAATTTGAATGTTTTTTTTTTTTTATGTATATCCAGATGATAGTTACTTTTACCCATAGCACAATACTGCTATTTACTCCTTTTATTGTCCATAGAGGGCATCGGAAGTAAATAAATAAAAACTATATATGTATGGATAGGTCTGATGCCACTGAACATTTTGAGTGGTCGCATGTAAAAAAATATTCAGAAATTACTTAGGTAATACACTTCAAAGCAACGTCCCATTTTGGAACCTTTTTTCCTACTTGTCGCAAATAATTTGATAATGCCATTGTAAAAAAATGTTGTTCCCCAAAAATTTTTATGTTATGATTTATTAACATATTGAAGGCTCTAAATTGTCCATATTGAATATTCCAATTTGAATGTGTTTTTTATATATATGCAGATGACAATTACTTTTGCTCTTAGCACAATATTGCTTTTATTGTCTATAGAGGGCATCAACAATAAATAAATAAATATACATGTGGATCGGTCTGATGCCACTGAACATATTGAGTAGTCGCAAGTAAAAACATATTCAGAAATGACTTTGATATTACACTTCAAAGCATTTTGGAACGTTTTTTCCTATGTGTCGCAAAAAACTTAAAAATGTTGCGTTCCAAAAAAAATTAAATGTTTTGATTTATTAACATATCGAAGGCTCTAATTTGTCCATATTGAATATTCCAATTTGAATGGGTTTTTTATATATATGCAGATGACATTACTTTTGCTCTTAGCACAATATTGCTTTTATTGTCCATAGAGGGCATCAAAAATAAATAAATAAAAACTATATATGTATGGATAGGTCTGATGCCACTGAACATTTTGAGTGGTCGCAAGTAAAAAAATATTCAGAAATGACTTTGATATTACACTTCAAAGCAACGTTCCAAAATGGAACGTTTTTTTCCTATGTGTCGCAAAAAAAAAAAATCAGCACACAAGGGTTAATATTGATGTCCCATTGACAATCAAACATGCTCAATGAAACGTTTTGATGCGTGATATTTTTTCAACTTGTCAGGATAAACGTTCAACAGAAAAAAAGTAGACTGAATAGTTTTGTATTTCATAATAATTCAACAGAACCAGCAGGTATGGTCATAGGCCTTTCTGTCCTTTCTACATACTATGGTCAAAACGGGTTATAACGTAAACCAACAGTGCAAAATAATGAACATGTATATATGTACAGTGGTACCTCTACAGACGAAGTTAATTCGTTCCAGGGCCTTGTTTGTAAGTCGAAATGGTCGTATGTCATGCAGGATTTTCCTATAAGAATACATTATAATTCCATTAATTCGTTCCACAGTCCAAAAACCTATACTAAATCCTTAATAAATACTCCTGTTACTATTGCAAATAGCAATTACAAAGAGCAAAACAAATAAATTAAATATTAAATTAATTAATTAATTAATTAAAAATTAAATTAATTAAATAAAAATCATAATAATAATATAAAAATAGTTATAATAATAATAATAATACCTGTAATAACGTAAAGAATCGGGTTCTAATCTGGCGGACTGTACCTGAACCCACCGTGGGGCTGAGCAAGAGAGCGCGGTTCTATTTTACTTCCTGTTCTGATGCTTGTGTCAGTGTTGCACAAGTTGATGGAATAAATGAGAAGAAACCTGACGAAGCTGGCGATGTTTCCACAACAAGAATTGTCACCTTAACTTATAAAGACTGACGAACGGAGTAGGACCGCCGGCCGAGATCGACATTCTACGGCCCTATTGTCGACCCAGTTCATGGATGCACACACCATGCTTATATTTTGCTATCATTTACATCTTCATTTCAATGGTAAGCGTCACCTTTTCTTTTTTTCTCCACCTGCACTAACCTTTTTGGATCCAGTGTTGATTTCTCTCAAGAAAATCAGCCGTGCGTCTGTCTTCCGGCAAAACAAACTTCGGCGCTGTCAAAAATCGTCGTATTTTGAGCGTGTCGTTGGATGTAAAAACAAATGGCGAGTCGAGTTTTACGTCGGCTGTTGAAAAGATCGCGTGTCGAAGTGATCGTATGTCGAGGTACCACTGTATATGTGTATGCCATCAAAAAGGGTTTGGAGGACATCTTTTTGTGAGGGTAGGTATTGCACTCATCACTTTATCAAAGCATCATACTGTACATACAGCCAAGCTTCTGGAGCACAAACATCTATATGAAATTTAAAAAGATTAATTGTAAAAGAGTAGAAAAAAAAATATTTACACTAAACTGGTTCAGTTCAGTTTCTTCAGGCATGCCACTCAGTTTCATCGTCAATTAAGACACGGGGGCTACGTGACACAGCTCACACTTCTAGGGGGGTGTCAGTTCTTCTTCCGCCCTTCTTGTTCGGCTGTCACTATTTTCACTTGTCGACTCATCTGAAGAAAAAAGACAAATCTGGCCCATCGTCTTCCTCCAGTTAATGAAATAATGCATTTGTTTGCGCTAAATTTAGTTTTTGATTATTTCTGCACATTAATCAAAGTCGCTTGCTCAATCCAACCGGCCGTTGCTCGCTACCTCGCCCCCTTCCCTTTAGATCAGGGGTGTCCAAACTTTTTGCAAAGGGGGCCAGATTTGGTGTGGTAAAAATGTAGGGGGCCGACCTTGGCTAATGTCCTTTACGTATAACAATATATTTAAACAAATTTTAGCAAGCCATTCAGTGTGTCACATTGGCTTAATTATTTTTTTCTCTTTCGACTCTCTGGCTCTTGCGAAAAACTGCTGCTGTGACATTAAACTAGCTTCAAGTTGCTTCAATTTCTCGCTGCGTATCTTCCCGTTCCGTTGTCGTACATGTCAGCGTGTGTTGTTTGGTAATATCACCTCAAACTGAAATCTTTAAAAACAGCGACGTCTCTTTGCAAATGAGGCAGACACAGTTTTTGCGTAATTTAGTGAAGAAATAGTCTTAATTTCTACCTATCCTTGAAGCGTCGGCCGTCACAGTCAACTTTCTTTTTTTTGTTGATTGTCACCATTTTAGAAAATGGAAGTAATGGGTCACACGGAATAATGTTGCTTAGCCCTTAAATACATCCAACATGACACATTTATCAGAGAATCCCTAAATTTGAAAAATAAGGTCCTAATGAAACCTTTTTTTCAAATTTGTAAAAAAAGTCAAAGTGAATATGTGTAATAAGCGCTCTATATCTATAACCCATGCTAAATCATGATTTTTTTTTTCTCATGGAACCTGCAGATGCATGTGTTGACTTGCATCCATCACTTTTTTTCTCAAAAAGAAATGTCACAATTCTAAATTAGTTTGAAAATCATGAAATTTTAGTTGTATCAAATGTGATACATTTGGCAATAAAGGGTTAAAGTGCTGCTGCCTTTTAGTGGGTAAATGAGGGGACGCATTTTGTGTGTAAGCTACTTCATATGCTGGTTGCAGTACTGCTGACCAATTCATTAAGTCTGTGTTCGGGCCAGACGTTATTGATTTTATGACAGAGGCTGGGGGCCGGATGAAATTTGACCACGGGCTGCATATGGCCCGGGCCGGACTTTGGACACGTCTGCTTTAGATGGTGCCTCGCTCGGCAGTACATTTAAAGTTTTCGAATGACGTCCTTCCATTATCTCCCGTTTTACTTGGTCGATTGGCTTTAAGTAAAAACGAGCGTGGATCTCAACTTACGCACTTTCATTTAAGTAAAAACGAGCGTGGATCTCAACTTACGCACTTTCAAACGAGAGCAACCAGTAGACGAGAGTGACGAGGGTTCAAAGATGATATGCGTAAACGTGTCTCCGCCGACACAAAGGGTTTTAATAATTGTCAATTTAGTAATAGTAGCTTTGTGTGTTCTTTCATTTACTTATTCTCTGCCATTGTTGGCAATAGATAGAGGGTGTCCAAATGGAATCGACAAATATCCCTGAGAATGGCAGACATGAGGTAAATTTGGCAAAATGTTACCGCAATTTTTTAATATTATTAAAGTCATGTTTTTTTGCTTCATGCTCGTACACCCTCTCACTCTTGCTGCTTTTCTTTGTCAGCGGTGCCTTGGAGTTAGCCATTTAAAGTTAACGATGATTGACGGAGTGATTGCTTTGATCTTGCCAGAGTAGATTGGTAGCTCTACCCTCAAAGGGGCCCAATGTGTCAGTCATCGTTTAGCTTATTAAACATTAGCAGTAGTGTGCTGTGGCAACTAATTGTGTAATAAAAGAGGCCCAAAGCCAAAGCCTCGATCTTAACTGTGGCAATATGTAACTGTGGCAAATAGACAAGAATGTGTAACATTTTACTGAAACATTTTTCTAACAGAAATAAAAAAGCTTCCTTTTTAAAAGGACATATGAGCTGATAGCACCCAAAAATAATAATAATAAAAGATGAATAATGTCAAATACAATAGAACAATGCGTAGTGCAAATGTGCAAAATTAACAATTCTTTTGCAGAAAAATAAGTATGTCTGCTTTTTCAGGTAGGATACGTGATCTTTCTGGACTTATGGTGTCTCCAGCAGTGGAGAACACCCTCTCAGATGGGGTGGAGAAAGCTGCACACACAGAAAGTGTTCAGCTAGTCCAGACAGCAGGGGCAGTGTATTCTCCCAAATATTAACAAGTTTATAATTAGGTTGGTGTAATTACATAAGGACGGTTGGTTCCCATACGATATAAGAGGAATTTTAGCACAATCCTCCGTTAACTTGGATTTGTTAACTTCCTAGACATAGTTGGGGTACTGTATGGAAAGGCCTTTTGATATTGAGTAGAATAAAATTGGTTTGGGACCAATGGTACCATCCTATCTCGAATTACGGGCGAAAATACGCTGATTGGCTGTAGTCGTCATGTGCGTTATGGAAAACAATTTGGAACATCCACTTCCGTTAGTCGTAGCAACACAAAAATACTACCATCCGGTGCGGTGGTATATACTTTTGTGCGAAATCAGTAGTCAGATTGGCCCTCCGACCCACCAAATTCAAATTATTCCGAAAAAAAACACAGATTGGTGGACTAACGACCGAAATTTGGATTAAAATTGATAATAAAATTGTTTAGGATTATTTTAGATGCATATATATGTTATATTTTTCTTATAGAGTATTCGGCGAGGAATACAATAGACCCATTCATAGACTTTTTTTGAAAAAAAAATCATTTTTTTAAGAAGTCTCATGAAACCTGTGAAAATCAATGCACAATTACTCGGCGACGATTTACCGGATTATACTTGGTGAATGGTCCCTCTTTGAATAATTACATAGTCTTATTTGCTGAGTCGAGTGTGCGTAACATGCGTATATTACGTGACGTAATTTGTGCTGGTTGTAATTTATTAGAGAATCATTAGATAAACTGCCAGATGGTTCCGTGGAATTAAAAGGCACGGAACCGATTCTCTATAGGAACTGGTTCTCGACTCCCATCCTTAAACATGAATAGCCTTTTTTTCTTTTTTTTTATGCGGTACATTTAATGAAAAGTGCAGCAAAATGGAGCAAAAACATGAATCTTGTGCTAATAATCCTATTCCAATTCCATAATCATATATTTTGTACAAACATGAGGAGTAGAATAACTCAATTGGCCAGTGGAGAGCCATTGTTAGTCACATGACCAGGGAGTTGTTTCGCTAAAATGATTTTGATTATTTTTCTTTAATGTTAAATAAGCGGACATGCAGTGGAAGCCATATTTTGGCCCTTGTTATCTAAAGTAATCTTTTGTTGTTTTTCATAATATTTTAACCCTAGTGTGACAATAACTGCTTTAGACCCCAATCACGTGACGTCACAGCTCCGCCCCCCCTGACTGGTGCCGCCATATTGTCCGTCAGCTCATCGTGTTAACATATTACCGCTACGTACATTCCTCCTATTACTGCGTGTTTTTCTGCTTGTCTAAGGAATCACCGCCGAGTAAACGAACCCAAAAACCTTCCTGACAATCGTTAACATCGATTAATCAAAATGGTGAAGGCATGTGTGGCGGTTGGTTGCAGTAACAGAGAAGATAAATGGTCATTTTAGTAGTTGCTGTGTGCCCATTGTTAAAAGGGCAGATCTCGAAAGACGCACGGTTTGTTTATCTCGGTCCATGATGCGTTTGTGTCGGCAGCTGTTAGACAGCGGCGAAAACATCAATATGATGCCAAAACGATCGCAGACATCATCAGACGGAGACTACGAAGCTCGTCGCCACGGTCGCGCAGCAAGAAGGTGAGCGCAACAACATGTGTTGTGCCGAAAAATAGCCGCCCTGCGTGAAATGTCCCCCCTGACGGGAGCGCCCACACGGAAATGACTTTCTTGTACCGTGAATATGTATTATTTTACTCTGCTTGAACTAATAAATGTCATACCTGTGTGATTGTCATTGGGATATGGTCGTGAAAACCTGTGGACTAATACATTTCTGTTCAAAGATGGTTATGTGGCCCAGTCCACGATTTGTTACTAAAATACAGTACTAATATTTTGTGTAATTTAATTATTTAAAACTGATCTTACAGTCGTAAATCCATTACTGTAATACGTCCATGATGTTTTTACGTCAATAAAGCGTTATAAATAAGCGCTCCCGTCAGGAGGGACATTTCACGTGGGGCAGCTATTTTTCAGCACACACCGGCCCGTTTCGATCAAGTTTCATTTTACTATCGTGACAGTGGTGACGTTCAGCTGACCAAATGTCGGTTTATATTCGGGCCGGAGCCGATTTTGCGTACCCGACTCCTCATCGTGACATAAATTGGAGTGTGATTGGAAATTTTGTGGTCTCAGGACAAGCTCTGACACACGGGACGGGAGGAAACATCGGTTTGGGCATCAAATATGGATCTGGCGACTGGATCGACCGAAGCTTTTCCAAATAACGGCTCTTATGCAACTTATCCAATGAGTTTACAGCGTCTGAAAGCACCGGGGCTTCCATAATTTGCAAGTGAATCCACCTTTAGAAACTACTATCAATGACAATACGGACACACAATGACGGACAATATGGCGGCACAATACAGCAATCACGTGATTGTGTGATGTTGGTGATTGGGGTCTATAAAGTTCGCTGTGTATGTTCATTACACCAGATATTGTTTTGTGTTTATCACCAGCAAAGGTTGTTTCAGCTTGTTTGTTTTTCAAGTACTACGAGCAATGGTTAACTTGAGTTTAAACTTGAATAACTGTTACCGAGGTACACACATGCTGATTATCGGTACGTTATCAGCCTTTGATCAAAGTTCTAGAGATGGCTCTACTTCTAGAACTCATTGGCATTCATCGGGTCTCTGATCTGTGCTGCTGATAACTTGTGATTTCTGAAGCTGGTGACATGAATGAACTTACGCAGAGGTGGTCGATTCGATTCCTCCACCTTGGTGACCATTTCGAAGTGTCCTTAATCAAGATATTGAACCCCATATTGCTCCTGATGCTGTGTCATCAGTAGGTGAATAAGGAAATGAGAAAATTGTGTTAAGCGCCTTTTAGCCTTTATTAGTGAAATCGGCCTCAAAATTTGTAGTTAACAATTTCAAAATTGTCCAGACCTATTGTTTGGTTCTTTCTGCAGTTTTTTTCTTGTCTTTTTATTAATTTTGAAGCGAAACCCAGTTCTTGTTGATTACTGATATGCCATAATTTTTCATATTTGATGACTGTCTTTACTGTGTTTGATGGTAAATTTCATTCTTTGTAAATTTTGTTACCAATATAATATAAATCTGCGGAAACTCAGCTGACCGTAGCTCATGCATACCTAAAGTTACTATCCTTGTAGTAATTTTGCATTTCAGAAAGAAGTCCGAATTTCTCTGTACTCATTTGAGTTGGTGAATTTAACAGCCCATTTTGGTAACATCTATTAAATGCAGCTTCACTTGAACAAATGTCACCCATCCAAAGCTTTGTGCTCTGTTGGGGTGTCACTCAGACAGAATCAGTTAGGTGGCAGAGCTTGTTTTCTGTTCCAATCATGCTCATTAATAGCAGCAGTGGACCACCTATGAGACTGATTGGGTGTGCTATGTGCCAACTTCCTTTTCCTTAACAAGCATGTTGTCATTCTCTTCCTGCTTATGTTTCCTCCCCTGCCACTGTAATATAACTCATTTGATTACCTCTGCCAATGAAGAGGTTTTTCGTTTGTTAGACAATGTAGGTATTTCGCAAGGACAAAAACGTCAATAAAAATCTTGTACCCATACTTAAATAACAAGTTTGTGATGCTGAAGTTTTACTTTTGACAGTGAATCCTATTGATTTGGTAATTCCATCCATATTTTTCTTTGACAGGGGCTGAAGCTCTGTGATTTTGTAACTTTATGGGCAGGCTTGAAAATATTTTGAATTTCCAAACACACTTAGCTTCTGTGTCATACAAATCAGAACAGTGACAGCCAGACCTAGAGTTTGACGCAACTGACCTCACATTCAAAAACTGGAATAAAGGTGTGTCTCGAATAAACATCGTGTGTGACCGTCACACTCGGTGCATCAGCTGTAAGGAAAACTAAAAAACAGAATTCCTTGAATCACCAAATCTTATTTTTTTCCCATGATAGTCTGATCATGTTGAATTAAGATATTTCCAAAGAAAAACCAGGGTAAATCAGCATCAACTAAAGGCATCGTAATGATTGGATCATCTGCGCCGGGTCCTAAATGAGTCATTCTTAGCATGGGATCATAGTTGAAAACGTGTCGAAAAACCTTCCCCTTGATGCCAACCAGCATTGATCAGATTAACATCTCTATTATAAAACTTGTGTGGCATTTTAGCAAATAACATTTTTTTCTACTTTTTTATTTTTACAGGTCCAGCAAAACAATGAACCTCTGCTCCAAATGTTTTGCAGGTTGGTTTTTGCTCTTCTGCATCACTGACATTGTATCTTTATTTAATTCTTCACTGCTGTGGGAGTTTTTTTTAATTTTTTTTTTTTTAACTGTTATCTCAAGCTGTGTTTACTGTTAAGTCAGTCAGGCTATGGTTTATAGGAAAGTAGCTGAGTGTGCGTTTTGGAGAGAAATGTTTGGCATATTAGCTGTCTCACCACATTTTGGCATTGTTACTTAGCCTGTCACCTGCTGCAGAGGTTATACTTTTGCTTCTCTGCACTTCCGTTATGGCAACTGGTCCTAAATCAGTACATTAAGAAAAACTAAAATAATTGAACTCTGGAAAACCAGCTTTTTATTTTGACCATTTGAAAATAAAATGCAACTGCACATCCACTACAGTAGATGGCAGTGGGGCATTATTCTAACACGCTCACATTGTTAGAGAGTGCTCAGTCGTATTATTGGTATATGTATGCACTGAGCCTGCGCACAAGTAAACAGATCGGGAGATAAGGAGTGCAGTGATTTAATAGGAATGAAAAAAGAAAGGCAAAGAGATAGATGCAGAGACAAGGAGACCACTTAAGAAAGTCTCCTCAAGGCTAACACCAGGAAATATGACAAAGCGCATATAGTGCTTGGCTTGAAAGTGACTATGGTGGGAGACGAGGCAAGATTGGTCTTTAGTTTGTCGAAAAATTATTGGCAGTTGATTGCGTTGAGTGTGTGTATTTTTCTCTTGGGCAGGGTGGTAACAGAAACTAATCGAGAAGCTCTACATTTACAACATAAAGAAAACCAAACAATACTACACGGAAATTATGTGTGTTTATACTCCTCATGTAATCGGAGAAAGAATGACTCAAATTAGTCAGGGGACCATTTGTAATAAGATCTTGTGTCTGTACAATCTGCAGTGTTTATTTAATCAAAAAACAGCTAATAACTGTATCTTAAGTGTACAGTAATTCTGATTTCTATTTGAACCCAAATGAAACAAAATAGAGCATCTCCTCACATTCCGCCTTCTGCTCTACCAGAAAATATTCCAATTAGTCAGCAGAAGTATATTTGAAAAAAGAAACTAAGCAGTGTCCCCAGCAGACTTTCAATTTGGCATCTGTAAAAAATGAAGTTTATGGCACCATTTAACATAATGATAGCCGTTGACAATGATAGACGAAGCAGAGTTGCTAAAAAAAAAAAAAAAAAAAAGAGACATTTACATTGACGACACGGTGACCTTTGCATATCATCACATATCAGTGTTGTTAATCTTACTTTATAAAAGTAATTATTTACAGTTACAAATTACTTCTCCCAAAAAGTAATTGAGTTAGTAACTCCTGACCCAAATGTAAGAGTAATTAGTTACTTGTTTCTGGTTCTGGTGTTACCTTTCATGTGTTTTTTTTTTTTCGTTCCAAAAAAAAAACCCATAGTAACCTTTGCTATGTTTGAAAGTCATTTAATGTTGCATTAGTTCCTTTCTGTTCACTTTCGACATGTGAAAGGTTTAAAACTGTTTCATCATTTAAAGATAAATTCAATTCAAGGTTATGCCGATTTAGGAGTATTTTAGATAAAAAGTTACTTAGGTTTGCTAGGAAGTCTCTCTACAACAGAGCCTACCTGAGAAGTCTACTGCTTTAAGATGGTGGCTGTTCACTAACGCCGGCGAGTATATCATTTCTATACATATGCTAACGCTGCCGTGTCTGTCATTTCGCATCTAGTTCTATAGACATGTGGTATCTACCGTAGCATCATGTGGGTGTAGTTTGTAGGCTATCGGTTACAGTCAGGTATTATTGGAGCCACCTATCATCGCGTTTGCAACGGCGTCACAACTCACTTCCCACCTCCCCACTCCCGCTCTGCTCTCTCGTCTCTGTGAGTACGTATCTCGCAGACTCTTCTCGCGTCATTTAACCAACATAGTAACGCATAGTAACTAGGGCTGTCAAATTTATCGCGTTAACGGGCGGTAATTAATTTTTTTAGATTAATCACGTTAGAATATTTGACGCAATTAACGCATACATGGAATGACCCGCTCACGCATTGCCTCAAACAGATTACAATGACGTCGTTTATGCACATTGAGAGTGAAGAGAATGCCATCGGCTGCTTGGGGGCAGCGCCGTTCCATACCAATGTTATTCCTCCTAATAGTGGGAGAATTAGTAGTTGTGAGACGTTTATGCTGTTGCATTGTGCTATTTGTGCGCCACACATATTTCTGTAAGTTTTCTTTGTTTTAGTGGCAATTACGTGTCTCTTGTTGTATTTTGGGGAAGATATGTACAGAGATATATATGTTATAAAGGCGAGTGGACACAGGGGTTCATTGGACCGCGGCGTTTATTGGCATAAGCTTAGGCAACTCCTTCACAACAAACATAATTATCATTTAGTGAAAGCACAACAAAAATGATATTCCTATCTCTCAAAAAAAACAATGTTCACAAAAATAAAAGCACTTCAATCTGTATTAATGAGCAGTTATTTATTTCATAAAGTAACTCATTTGCTATCACTGACAGCGATAGACGTCAGCTCCAAATGGACAAGGAATGCTGGCAGCGATCAATGTCTTTGCTGCCAATGGCACTCTTGAGTTCAAGATAAACCAGATTTCTTGACGGTTCTGGTCAGGATTGTTTGTTTTTAGTCCAGAACTGGGCATTTCCATCTTCTTCATCACCACTTGCCTTAAAGTCTATCGTTGTTGATAGCAGTGAAAGAGTTAAAGATGTTATATGAAAAGGCACAGCATTCCAGTATGAGGAGCTATTATAAACAACAGTGTAATGTGTTTTGAAGAGCACTTTCAAAAAGAGAACAAATGTGCTCAGACATTAACGCATTAAGTATAAGACACTTAGTTCCTTATTTTTATATTGACCAATTGTCTCTGATGAGGACAGAAAATGCATTTAAAGATATTGACGGGTATAAAATATTTTCTTTCCCTAAGACATCCAGAAGAAACAACCAGATGGTGCCTCAAAAGCCTCTTCAAGCTCCAGCAGTAGCACTCAAGCAGACGTCTTTTGCAACGAAACAAACAAAAGCATCACTCAGTCCTTCATAGCCATGTCAGACACCTCAGAAGATCCTTTGCCAGGAGATGCAGCAGCAACCCCTCTACCTGCTCAGGAAGGTAAGTTTGGAGGTACTGGACAATATTTTTAGGAGGTGAATAAGTCGGAGCTAGGTGTTCTGGTGACGGGACAGGTGGTACATAAAAGCGATGTATAACAAGGGTAAATCTACAAAATGACCACATGTATATTATATCTTTTTTCCAAGTCATCTTTTTTTATAGTTGCTAACTAAATAAAGCTGCAGATGTCCATTTTAATTTGTCCTCCATAGCACAGAACAGTGTGGATAAAAATATAGGGTTATCGATTCTGTGCAAGGTGTTCAAGAGGGCACCTGCAATTGCATGGGCATCCGTCACCTCTGTATTGGGGCAAGGTCATCTGCAGGGGCTTGTCAAGGAAAAAACACATCTTTACACTCCCTACACTCTACCCAACCCGAGCTGAAAATTACTTGTGGACATTTACTTAACCATGTCCTTTATAAAAAGTAATAATTTTCCAGAAAATGTTGCAAATTGTACGACTAAAAGGGGCATTTAACGATAAAAATGTAGCACTTTTTTCGCTGTGACTAGTTTTTGATCTTTTCGCATAAGACTGATGCTAAAGTAACCCAACACAAGACGAGGTATACTCTCAGTTAGTCTATCCCAGGGTTCCCAATCTTTTTTGCACCACGGACTGGTGTGATTTGGGTCTTTTTTTTTTCACGGACCGGTGTTCTGTCAAATTTTGCACCCTTATAAAATTTTGCTCCCAAAAAAAAGCCCTTTTATATTCAGTTGGACTCTCAATGTTATCCAACGGTGCTAAAAAAACGTATTTACATCAATGGCAATTACAGTCAAATGGCATAAATTAATGCTTAACGACACGACGAAGTCGTTAAGTGAGAGATCTGCGTGCAGTTGTTGTGTGCAGCTAACATGGCAAACTTAAGTTAATATTCCTTTCTTTAAAGAAGGTTTGTAGCGTTTACTTTGGAATCTCTGCATTCGTGGCCATTTTTAACGTTACGCGCATGCAAAATTTGTCAGAACACCGACAATGTGCGACAGAAAAATACAGCAAATATAAAATTACTTTTGGTTTTAGCGCCGTTTTGTTAAGTGCAGGGAAAATATAACTCACCTGCTGAATCAGTGGGAGGCCTGAGGTAGTTTCGTTGAGACGAGATCGTCCCATCAAAGTGTGATGGGAGAGTGAGAGGACCCCGCTTCACAAAGATACGATGTTGGAAAATGTAGCCCGGTTTTCAATAGGAATGGAAACCTCTTGGTACTTCTTGCGATTCAAAGCTCACGATAATGATGATCTCACAATATGGCGATACAACGATTATCGATTCATTTGTAGAATATCCTAGAATGATTTTCTGACCAACAACTAATAAACTGAAAAACAAGCTTCTGTGAATCACGAGTAAACGTCCAATCCATTTGAAATGGGAGGGTGGCAGCCAATGAACATTCGTTCATTGGCTGCCATCCCTCCCACTTCAAACGGATTGAATGTCTATGGCCGTCAGTGGCAGCCAATGCCAGGCAATGAGGTAATTTTGGGCCATTTAAGGTCATTTACCTGTTGATGTTCAGTTACTTCCTGTTGATTTTGGGGTACTTTATGGGTCACTTCCTATTGATTTTGAGTTACAGAACTGGAAGTGTCCTGACAATCACCCAAATGAATAGGCAGTGACTCATACTCAACAGGACATTACCGATAAATGGCCTAAAACGAACCGCAAGTGACCTGTAAATGCCCTGAAAACCCACAGTCTAAATGGATTGGGCGTTGTGCACCGTCATTGCAGCCTTAGAGTTAACTGAGACACTATTATGGTGGAAGATTTTGGTAGCAGCTTGTTGGTTCCTTTTTATTTTATTTTGTTAGACATTGACACTTTTTTAAAATGATATCTCGATTCTTGGCGGGAGAATATCGATAACCTTTTGGGATACAAAGTATCACAATATATCACCTTTTCGATATTTTGTCACACCCCTAGTTTTCAATGCTCTCCTAGCGATGTCAGGATATTCCGGAATGACTTTAATCCAGAACCTCGGTAGAGTTGTTGTCTCAAATGTACGTTTAAGGTCGCCGTCATTTGTGATCCCTATGAATTGAGCGTCCTGTTGCACAGACATGCTCGAATCACTCGGTTTATTCACAAATGGGTCAGGAATCCACTCCTTCGAAATTTGTGGGTCTTTAGTGATTGGGAAGTAGCGTAGATATTGTTTTCTTCGAGGTTGTAGGCTCATCCTCTGGCTCGTTAGGTGCCCTTTTCCCCGTAAAACATCTGTCCAAAGACGTCGGTTTTTCAGTCATTCTAGTGGGGGGGCTAATTATTTCCGGGAACAAATGTGATTCGCCTGCCCCTACGTCCGACATTATTATCGAGGATAAGCGCACATAGATATGGCGGAAAACACAGACAAGACTGAAGAAGCAGTTTCTGCCCTTGCACTACTCTTTAAAAGAAACTGCTGTATTTTAGGCCAAAACAACTGTTGTGTTTGATAGAACAATATGTCTATATGCTGCCATAGCAGATTCATGGCGCATTACGCCCCCGAACTATTTTTAATTTGTCCGTTTTACCCTGAAAACCCCCGTTTACAGACGTCGTGCAACCGCTTTTGTTTCAACCCAGCCATAAAACGAAGGTAATTAATGATAATTATTAGTCAAAATGTCTGTCGTTTTTAGCTTACAATCATTCATTGATGTCTCATATTTCGTAGCTTACAATCATTCATTGACGTCTCATATTTCGTTTAAAAAAAAAAACGACTTTAAAAAATTATTCACTCAAATATTTAACAGGTTTATATAACTTTTAAACAAATTATGTCACAATGAAAAAAATGGCGTCTGTAAAAAAGTCACAGATATCTACGTCATAACTATCGCTTAATTGTATTTTTTTTTGTTACTTTCACGTTTTACTGATATGTTAGATGATAAATAATCGATCCAAAAAAAGAAAAATTGAAAGAAAAAAAAAAAAACATTTAAAAGGGTAAATATATGAAAAAGAACATCTCGACCACTCCTTGATATCTGCGATTTCTGCATTGCGACCCTTGTTATATTACCATGTTTTACCCCTAAAATCCCCCCAAAATTCAGCTGTGGCCATTCACAGCTGTGTCTTGACACTCAGTGATACATGCTACATTGAGTTGTTGAATCGAAACAAGGTAAGTATGCGACAATATCTCATTAAAGTCATGGCGTCTGTAAGTCTACTCTTGCGTGCTCTTACCTCCAGATAGGGTTTTGCTGTTTAAAAAACATAACTTCAAGTCACCTAAGTGTTTTCCGCCATATACAAAACAAGATGTACTGCTAGCAGTCCAATCGATGGATTTCTATGACGACATTCCATCCTGTAGTATTATATCTAGAGTAGACAGAGATACTGGTGTGTTAAGGGACACTGTCCAAAGTTAATTTGGCCATTATGAAGTCGTTAATAAATTAGTATTTCTTTTGTGGCCCGGTACCATATGCGCCGGCCCGGCAGTTGGGGACCCCTAGTCTATCCCATTGTCAGTATTATGCATTTTATATTTTTGTGTGTCTGTGTGGCCAGTTCCTACTCTCCTCTATATTTATAGTATTTATTGTTGAATTATTTATGATTCTGCCTTGTACAAGAAAATTCAATACACTATTAAAGTCTGTCGGTAAGAATGAACCTTATGCGGCAGTAAACAGCGTTTTGTCACCGTCTCGCATCTCTTCCCTTCTTATTGAACTGCATCTCTGTTGCAGAAGTATGCAGCATAGACACAGCCTTCGGCTCACTCTCCACTCCTACAAAACGCTCCTTTGAATCAGGTATGTTTATGCGAGACTGCCAAACTTTTCACCTCACTGCATTTCAAAATGTGCATTTATTTGAATTTCAAAAGCCTTAGATAATCAACCTTCACGGATAAACACCAATTAGGTTATTGGTGATTGAGAGAATTTCTATAATATGCTAGTTTTGTGTTTTGAGAATGCCAGTAGGATACTGTATATGTATAACCTTTTAGATGTATTACCCTTTTAAACGTGATTGAGGCAACAAGCTTTGCATTTCATTAAAGTGATTACTTCTACCTCCAAATATCGGCTCAAATACATTGAGACAGTATGCCGAGTTTTAAAAAGTTGAATAGTGCATATCAACTTTTTAAATAATGTGAGTTTTGTCTACTGTAGGGGGAGCCCAGGCGGTTTACAGTCATTGTGGTTAATGTACTCAAATGTCATTCTACTGTATATACTTAACTTTAAACTTCTTTCAACATTTAAAGTAAAACACAATATTCAAAACATTCGTTCTACCAAGTATTTTTTACCATTTGTCCTACTCCAGGTAAGTTTGAGTTGCTTTCAATTTGCTGCAGAGTTTTGCCAGGATAGATGAAAGCCAGAGAGGAGAACGGTCACGCGCTAAGTACATGCACACGCATACACTCACCGGTGCACCCACATGTGCTCACGCAGTCATATTGATGGTGCCGAGCGGCAGAATCTGGCAGCTCAGCTTGGCCTAGTTCCCAGAGATTTATTGAACGCTGATCTGCATTCGGCCCGGCCGGAGGAAAAGTCTGCAGGATTGATGAGAAAAGTCTAGCTGACCGGTTAAAGCGGCTGCAGGTACATGCTTCTCCTGTGTCCTGTCAAGATCTTTTGGCTAGAACAGGATTCGGACAAGAGAAGGTTGTTGTAGGGCATTGTGTTCAGTATACTGCTCTATATTTTACGGTTTACATAGCATATTTAACCCTTTTTAGGGCAAGTGACTATCTTTGGCAACTTAAAAGACCTGGCATCACCTTTTGGGTCATGTAGACCACAATATTAACATTTGGTAGAAAAGTGTGGCCCGGTGTGACGTAGCCCAAAACGTGATGCGCCAGTTCTCAATTATAATGGTATTATTATTGATTATCCTTTTTAAATATATTTTTGTATGAATATATTAAAATAAATGTTACTTAAAAGAAGGAAGTAAAATTAAAATCAATTAAAAAAAATACACTCTGGTTATGGGCATAAATAAGTTTTTTTTGGGGGGGGGCGGTTAATTTCATAGTATTTAACTAATTTCCTGGGGTTGCCAATTGCAGATTCATTCAAATTAATTAAAACTCTGAGAACTCAGTAGGGCTACATTTGTGTTGAAAATTATTCAATCCCCACAATGGATAACTGTTTTAGCAAGTTTTACATTCATTTTTCATCTTGTTTGTAATCACATCAAATACTGACATGTCAAATAGACAAATACAACTGAACTAACAAAAATATTTTGAGGAATATTCCAATTAATCGCCTTTCTGTGATTACCTTATTGAGAAAATTATTCAACCCCCCCAAGTCCACCACTTTTAAGAACAAAGGTTTCTATCAGGTGTTGTCAAAGATGCTGATGAAAACATCTATAGATGTGAATGGAACCCTAACAAGCAGTAATTAAGCAGATTTAAAAGGACAGTGACACGTGGCTCATCTTGGCAGTTAATGACATCTATACAACATGGTGAAGTCCAAGGAATGGCAAAAAAAAAAGCTCAGAGAGCAGGTCATTTCACGCCATAAGCAAGGATATGGATATAAAAAGATAGCAAAAGGACTAAAAATTTCAAGAGACACAATTGGGAGCATAGTCCGCAAGTTTAAAGCTACAGTGCCTTGCAAAAGTATTCGGCCCCCTTGAACCTTGCAACCTTTCGCCACATTTCAGGCTTCAAACATAAAGATATAAAATTTTAATTTTTTGTCAAGAATCAACGACAAGTGGGACACAATCGTGAAGTGGAACAAAATTTATTGGATAGTTTAAACTTTTTTAACAAATAAAAAACTGAAAAGTGGGGCGTGCAATATTATTCGGCCCCCTTGCGTTAATACTTTGTAGCGCCACCTTTTGCTCCAATTACAGCTGCAAGTCGCTTGGGGTATGTTTCTATCAGTTTTGCACATCGAGAGACTGACATTCTTGCCCATTCTTCCTTGCAAAACAGCTCGAGCTCAGTGAGGTTGGATGGAGAGTGTTTGTGAACAGCAGTCTTCAGCTCTTTCCACAGATTCTCGATTGGATTCAGGTCTGGACTTTGACTTGGCCATTCTTGTGCAGTGTACGACTGATTGTTGTCCTATGGACAGACCCTCCCAACTTAGCTGTAGATCTCTGCAGTTCATCCAGAGTGATCATGGGCCTCTTGGCTGCATCTCTGATCAGTTTTCTCCTTGTTTGAGAAGAAAGTTTGGAAGGACGGCCGGGTCTTGGTAGATTTGCAGTGGTCTGATGCTCCTTCCATTTCAATATGATGGCTTGCACAGTGCTACTTGAAATGTTTAAAGCTTGGGAAATCTTTTTATATCCAAATCCAGCTTTAAACTTCTCCACAACAGTATCTCGGACCTGCCTGGTGTGTTCCTTGGTTTTCATAATGCTCTCTGCACTTTAAACAGAACCCTGAGACTATCACAGAGCAGGTGCATTTATACGGAGACTTGATTACACACAGTTGGATTCTATTTATCATCATCGGTCATTTAGGACAACATTGGATCATTCAGAGATCCTCACTGAACTTCTGGAGTGAGTTTGCTGCACTGAAAGTAAAGGGGCCGAATAATATTGCACGCCCCACTTTTCAGTTTTTTATTTGTTAAAAAAGTTTAAATTATCCAATAAATGTTGTTCCACTTCACGATTGTGTCCCACTTGTTGTTGATTCTTGACAAAAAAATTAAATTTCATATCTTTATGTTTGAAGCCTGAAATGTGGCGAAAGGTTGCAAGATTCAAGGGGGCCGAATACTTTTGCAAGGCACTGTAAAGGCGCAGTGGAAACGCTACCTGGGTGTGGTAGAAACGGGTTATCTGCAACTGCTGAAAGCGAAAGGTTGAGAAAAATCCCCGAGTGACAGCTGAAGAACTATGACAGGACATTTCATAGGAAGGTATTCAGGTTTCATCTTAGACAGTAAGACACACACTGCGAAGTGATGGCTTCTATGCAAGAAATCCCAGGTGCACCCCCCTGCTGACTCCAAAACACAAGACGTATGCCAAAAACCATGACGACAAACCACAAAGGTTTTGGGATACCGCTCTCTGGAGTGATGAGACCAAACTGGGACATTTTGGGCCAATGGATCAACGGTGCGTGTGGAGGAGAAAGAATGACGTCTATAAAGAAAAGAACACCATATCTACTGTGAAGCACAGTGGGGGATCAGTCATGCTCTGGTGTTGTTGTTATGAAAGGCCATAAATTGGAATATTCCAAAAAATATTTTTGTTATTTCAGTTGTATCTGTCTATTTGACATATCATTATTTAATGTAATTATAAACAAGATGAAAAATAAATGTCAAACTTGCAAAGACATATATCTACTGTGGGGGTTGAATAATTTTGATTGGGAGGGATTCGCCCTCCAGTGTCTTTGACTGCATTAGATGTCCAATCCATTGTAAATGATGGCTGCCAGCCTCTTCCAGTCAAAATGGACTGGATGTCTAGGGATGAGATTTTTTGGTAACTCATTTATTTCCACATATTTGTTTGTCCTACATGGGGTAAATCCCCCTCTAAAGCTGTTCACTTTCTCGCTAACATTCTTTTTTCATCCTCCGTTAAGATACTCTCAGAATGTAATTCTTTTTGGATCAATGTTGAAACGTTAAGCAGCTTTTGCTCTAGAATACATTGTGCTGAATGCATTTTCTCTCAGAATTTGTCTGCTCAGCAGAGAATGTGTTTTGTTAATGCACGTCATTTTGCTGTGTTTTTTTAAGTGGGCGGCACAGCAGGTAGTAAATTGTGGTAGTGTGTCTAATAGACTGGAGAGTACTATTAGAGAGATAATGAGTGCCGATTATTTTTTGTTTTTCAGCTTGTATTCCAACACACGTTTATTACAAAATGTGACAAATTAAGCTGAATCAACATGAAAATATGCCTTGAGACATGTTGATTTTTGTCATCACGTATCACTGATGACGAGACAAAAATTTATTTAATGAGTAAATGTAACGTATGGGAAGCGCACTTGTTTTACTCTAGGTTTCGTACCTGTTTCAGTCAATTGTTTATTTGTCTTTGTTTATGTGTTTGCAGCCTCTGAGTCAGAAAGTGACTGCTCTCCTGAGAAGCGAGTGAGAGTAGGTGAAGTGCCGGCGGCTGAGGAGTCATCATCGTTGTCGTCATCATCTTGTTCTGCGTCATCATCATCATCATCATCGGCGTCGTCTCGTGGCAGCTCCAAACAGCGGAGCCGCAAACGTTGCCACCGCTGTCAAACCAAACTGGAGCTGGTGCAGCAAGAGCTGGGCTCCTGTCGCTGTGGTATGACCACATTATCATATAAGCACACATTTAGATTGCTCATTTTATCTTCTCAGCTGACGAGTGATAGTTTGATGTACAAGCAGCAGCTGTAGTTTTTTTAGGATTTTCATTTAACTCATCTTTGGGCTGGCAGCGAATGATCGCTGACAGCCCTCCTAGTCAAAACGGATTGGAAGTCTAGGGCCCTCAGTGGCACTGAAACTCGATCATTTAATGCCAGCCATCAGAGTTCAAACGGATTTGAAATCTATCACAGTCACTGGCGGTGAATGGGTTAATGACTAGCTGAATTTCTTGAGGGTTCTGTTCAGGATTCTTTATTTTTAGTCCAGAACTGGATCTTCCAAATGAAGTCCTGGCTTAACGTCTATTGCTGTCAGTGGCAGGGTATGAGTTAAAGATTAGGTGAATAATGTATGAGGAGTCTACTCAATATGTAACGTGCTGTTATGAGCATTCACAGTCAGTCATACCAGTTTAAATGAATTGGGCGTCGATCGTTGCCAATGCTTCGAGGGGGAAAAATTGATCAACTTCAATGTTGTTGGGGGTCATAACCAGAGTGAATTGTGAGTTTTTAATTTGATTGATTTTTTAAAATTATTATTTAAAATAATAAATATTAAAATAACTAAAGATGTGATGTCCAATACGTTACGTTTTTTTAACTAGTTAAAGAGTTGAAATACAAATCTTCCTCATTTTTCAACACCCTTTTTGGCAGAAAGAGTAGCAGTAAACTTAGGGCAGAATTGAATTGGCCACATATCCCTAAAACATTATCTGGATTATTAAGCCATTATCCATAACGCTTTTCCCAACAATGTTATTTGAGTCGTTGCAAGCAATATATCATTGTTGTTAAACTAATTAAAACAAAAAATACAAATAACCATGATGCTGAAAATACGGACCCACAACATTGTGGACCTTCGGTATAATGAAGCAATAAGCATAAGAATATCTGTCATTCAATAACATGTGGTCAGTAGTATGTATGAACTGTGGTCCAGTCACGCTTTTATTTTAGAAAGGTGTTTAACCGTCTCAAGATGCTAATAAATTGATTGAAAGGGAATGCTGAGTGTTTTAAATATTCCCCCAAACTTTGAACTTATACTTGTGCAACTGTTGCCGTATTTACAAGTGCTGGAGAGTCATGTATTGATTGTAGATTAAAAATGTCAGTAACCTTGTGGTGGGGAGGCTAGGCAGCAGTGGGGGTGCTGTAGATTGCCTTAATGCTTTACTTTGAACATTAAACATAAGCCAATTACCAGGAATACTAATGCAGTTTAAACCAATAACCATGGTTGCTGATCAACTGGTTTGCATACAAATGAATGTATTTAAAAAAAAATACTGCTTTAAAGACCATCTGTTTTAACCCCCGGAGTCATATTTAAATAGGAAATTGACTCCTCTCCCTTTTTTTTTGTTCTTGCAACGAACATTCATCACTAATTGTCTCTTGTTTGCTTTGAAAAATGCAATTAGAGTGATTTCTGACCATCGAGGTAATTACTTTGATGTTTGTGCTGAATCCTTTACATTGAAAAAGGGGATGTAAAAAAAACCTTCCAGTGCACTTCTTTATTATATATTATAATGTTGTGATGCTGAGTAATATACACTGCATACATAATTAAAAAAAAAAGTATATTGGCCAAGGAAAGTATTTAACAACCATTCCTTTTGAAAAGGCCTTCATATTACATAACGTTATCCCCTTCCACTCCTATGCAGTGCTGTGTAATCAGTGTTTTTAATTGCATATCAAGAAACTGTCAAACTGGGCTTTTTAATCACTTCTCATTGAATGCTAGCAGTGTATTAATGATCGGATTTAAGATCATGACAACAAATGAGATTCGTTATGCGTGGCAATGCTCTTAACAGTGGCTGTGAGTGCTGCAATCTATGTTTGTATACAGTTGCAATCAAGAAAAATATGAAATGCACTGGGTATGTCCAAACAATCATTAAATATTTTATAGAGCTATCATTAAATGCAAAAGGAAAAAAAGTAGAGGCCATAACAAGGGTGTATTCCTTTTTATAAATCATTTTTTAAATTTTGTCAATATTTTATTCAAAAGTAATAATACTATAATTGAAACCTGGCATCCACATATGTGGACATCACATTTTGCGCCATGTAGGCTACATATGTATACCACAATGTTAATATTGTGGTATACAGGACCCTAAATTGTATGTCCACATATATTATACAAATAATTAATGTTTAGGAGTGCAGTGGACAGAATATTACATGAAGTGGAAGATGAATGAGCCTCGTTTAGTGGAGTATTTCATCTCTGCCCAAATGAAATCTTTTTGTTGCATAAATGAAAAAGCATTTATTTGTTTTATATGACACCTAAAAATAGATATAACTATTTAATAGATGCTAGTACTCAACGGGCTGTCAGTTTTTACGTACGAAGGTTAGTTACTCGCCGAGCGTGCTATGTCGTACCTCCGCCCCAGGGTGCAATGGATCCAAAATTGCACAGTAAATTCAGTCAGATATCATATAAACACGCATAACAAGTCCCTCAATGTTTTTAAAAACTCAAACTTTAGCTGACCTCTTTTGTTATCAATCTACAAAAGCAGTAAAACACTAATTTACCACTCTCTTAAAATGAATGGGAGAATGTGATTGGACATACTGTTTGTGTTGCAAATGCAACTCACATACAGTGGGGCAAAAAAGTATTTAGTCAGCCTGCAATTGTGCAAGTTCTCCCACTTGAAAAGATGAGAGAGGCCTGTAATTATCATCATAGGTATACCTCAACCATGAGAGACTTAATGAGAAAAAAAAAAACAAGAAAATCACTGTCTGATTTTTAAAGAATTTATTTGCAAATTATGATGGAAAATAAATATTTGGTCACTTACAAACAAGCAAGATTTCTGGCTCTCACAGAGCTGTAGCTTCTCTAAGAGGCTCCTCTGTCCTCCACTCGTTACCTGTATGTATGGCACGTGTTTGAACTCAGCATAAAAGACACCTGTCCACAACCTCAAAAAGTCACACTTCAAAGTCAACTATAGCCAAGACCAAAGAGCTGTGAAAGGACACACCAGAAACAAAATTTTAGACCAGAACCTTGCTGGGAAGACTAAATCTGCAATCGGTAACAGTTTGGTGTGAAGAAATCAACTGTGGGAGCAATTATTAGAAAATGAAAAACTTAAGAGACCACTGAAAATCTCCCTCGATCTGGGGCTTCACACAATCAAAATGATCACAAGAACAGTGAGCAAAAATCCCAGAATCATACGTGGGGAACCTTGTGAATGACCTGGGGGGAGCTGGGACCAAAGTAAAAAAGGCAACTATCAAGAACACACTGCGCCACCAAGGACTCAAATCCTGCAGTGCCAGACGTGCCCCCCTGCTTAAGCCAATGCATGTCCAGGCCCGTCTGAAGTTTGCTGGAGAGTATTTGGATGATCGAGAAGAGACCGGGAAAATGTCTTATAGTCAGATGAAACAAAAAATAGAACCCTTTGGTAAAAACGCAACTTCTCGTGTTTGAAGGAGAAAGAATGCTGAATTATATCCAAAGAACACCATACGTACTGTGAAGCCTGGGGGTGGAAACATCATGCTTTACGGCATTTTTTCTGCAAAGGGACTAGGGCTGCAGCTATCGATTATTTTAGTAGTCGATTAATCGATGAAGTAGTTAGTTCGAATAATCGAGTAATCGGATAAGGAACATAGAAAATTAAAACACCTAAGCTAAGCCTCAAACTGTATGAAAAATAAATAAATAAATGAGGATAACAGTACAACAAAAGAACAATTGGCTAACTTACATAGCAGAAGTACTCTAGCTTAAATGCCAGTTTTTTTTTGTTTTTTTTTTTACAATGCTCCTAACCCACAAAAAACTTGAACTACAACTGCATTAAAAAAAACATAGCGCAAAAAAAAAAAACTTAGCTTATGTTGGTCTTAACAGGGAGCAGCTGGATACAGCCATGTGAAATGAGGCAGACTAGAGGGCAGTGTATCCACCCAAATCAATAAAACCAAATGCAAACACTTCCAAAACAAACCATTACAACGCCACTTTGATTAAACGAATACTCGAAGCAAAAAAATTTAATTCGAACATTTTTTTTTTTCTAATCAAATACTCGAGTTAATCAAATAATCGTTTGAGCACTAAAAGGGACCAGGACACCTGATTCGTGTAAAGGAAGGAATGAATGGGGCCATGTATCATGAGATTTTGAGTGAAAACCACCTTCCATCAGCAAGGGCATTGAAGATGAAACGTGGCTGGGTCTTTCAGCATGACAACGATCACAAACACATTGCCCGGGAAAACAGAAGTGACTTTGTAAGAAGCATTTTAACTCATTTGCTCCCAACAACGTATGAATACGTTCTATTTTTGTTTCAGTGTTCCAAAAACGTATTTATACGTCTTTTATGTTTTTTTTTTACAAGAGGCATCTCTAGGTTCTGATGCAACTTCGCTGCAATGCACAATGCTCAAAACCAATTTTAAAGCAATAATAGCAATAATAATAGCACTGGAGGGCAGTAGCGCATTTGGTAAGAACTCACCTATGACCAAGAAAGGAAGTGAAGAGAGTCAGGAATCGGAAGTTGGAGGGACCTTGTGAAAAAGGAAGCGTGAGAAAAATGTGGAGAATGATGGAAAACAAAAGGCAAACGACACTGGAGGAGTGTTTTGGAAAGAAAACGACACAATCGTCAAAGATAAAAAAAAAATCTATCTTGATGAGACAGACGGTGATGAGGGTAAAGTTTACCCCGTCTGCCAAGACAGCTGCGGCCACAACAGCTCATCTCTCAGTTCAGTAGTTTAGTTATGTGTAAATAAATTGTTACTTTGCTATCAAAAGCTCTATTTGTCTTGTTGTTTGTTATTTTGTAGAAAGAAACATTATTCAGATGTTTGGGATGTCACAAAAGCAAAAAATAGCTGTGTTAAAAGTCAAAGTTATGTTTGAAATGTATGCTTTTACACAAAGCTCAATTTTTTTTTTCATCAGAAATTGGAAAATTGCTCAAACTAAGCTATTTTCTAATGCTGATTTCTAAAGAATGAAAAAAGTTATGAACTAATTTTTTTCCCTTCTGAAAGAAAAGAGTATAATCTTTCTTTTGGTGGGTTCCATGTTTATATAGCAATCGAACAGAATTTTCAGTGGGCCTTGCAAAATCAGTCAAAATCCAGTAAAACGGCCTGGAGCGAAGGGGGTTGCTCCGGTGAAAATGGCTGGGAGTGAATGAGTTAAGGTCCTGGAGTGGCCTAGCAGGTCTCCAGATCTCAAGTTGAAAGTCCTTGTTGCCCAACGACAGCTCCAAAATAACACTGCTCTCGAGGAGATCTGCATGGAGGAATAGACCAAAATGCCTGCAACAGCGTGAAAACCTTTGAAGACTTACAGAAAACCTTTTGACCTCTGTCATTGCCAACAAAGGGAATATAACAGAGTATTGAGATGTATACATATGATGAAAATTACAGGCCTCTATCATCTTTTTAAGCGGGTGACCTTGCACAATTGGTGGCTGACTAAATACTTTTTTGCCCCACTGCAAACTACTTTATACTTTATAAAGAAATTGGAAAACTGGACTTCTGAGTAAAATTCCCAGATGAACTGTGAAAAAGCACAATCTAACTCTATCATTAAAAATTGTATAATTTTTGTACAATTTATTGGCAAAGTTCACAACAGGTTTTGATCCGGGAATCTGTTAGTACCAGCACTCAAGCAAATCATCTAATTATTCCCCTTTCCTTGCCTAGGTTATGTCTTTTGCATGCTCCATCGACTCCCAGAGCAACACGACTGTCTGTATGATCACCTGGGCAGCGGGCGCCAGGAGGCCGTCCTCAAAATGGTCAAGTTGGACCGCAAGGTGGGCCGCTCTTGCCAGCGCATTGGAGAGGAGTGCTCCTGAACTCCAACCAAGAGAGAATCTCTACACATAAGCCCTAGCAGGAATTTCTCCTTTTTTTTTTTTTTTTTTTGTACAGCCTATTCATTTAAAAAGATGCTCACTCTCTAAATCTCATTTATCCTCACTCATCCCAGACTTTTTGTGCTTCTGTCAGCTTGATTGTATCCCTGCTGCTAAACACAACCCAAGTTCATAACAAAGATCCAGAGAGAGCAAAAAGGACTTTGGGATTTTTCATTTCCTTTTCCCCACTTGACTTCAAGAGCGTGAGTGAACTAACAAACGAGCAGACGGATTAAGAGGACAAGCACACGTCGTACGAATGTTTGTCCGGGAAGCAAGTTGAAGATGATACCTCAAAGAAATAAAAATAAGATGAAGAGGACAATGAGAGTTTTTAGCCTTGTTACCTCAACAAGAAATCATCCACAACTGCTTCTTATACCGAAGCAAGACGTACAACCATGGGACTCGGTGTTTTAGTTATCTCTAATAATCTTGACGGACCTGCTCATATTCTATCAGGATATGAAAGGGTCCCCCCCCCCCCCCCCCCCCACTCCATTTTTTTGGTCCTTCGACGATATCCAATCTGCATCTCTTGACATATTAGTTGATCTAAATGCCATCAGGCTGTGTTCAGAGGGTAAAACCAAACAAGCTTGTGCTTATTTTTTTTTTGACTGATCACGTCTCATCACGTCTAATCAAAATTGTGCATAATTTTTTGTGAGGAGGGAAGAACAAATACCCTTCAAAATATTTGAAGATTGATGCATTTCAGTTGACAGCAATGGTTACTTTGCCCTTCAGCCCCCACCACTCCCTCCTTTTTTTTTTTTTCTTACTCATCACGTTTATGCAATTGGGTTTTATGTTTTTGTGTTTCATGATAGTCTGCGTTGTACATTCTCAGCCGACGTTTTGACACTTTTGTAAATATATACACATAATGCCCTTTGATTCTGCGCTACGTGGACTAAAGCTGAGCTGCTTTGACGCAGCAGTTCCTCTTTTTGAGGTGGTGGTGATTCAGCTTCTTGTTTTTTTTTTTTAGTTTTACATATTCTTAAAGGTTTTGGGTAGCAGCGTCATTGGATTTGCATTCTTTCACCTTCAGGTACTTAACTGATTTTCGACATTGGCCAGTGTTTTGATTTACAGTTAATCATGATGATATTTTCTTTCCCTTTTTTATTTCCTGCAACCTCTCCTCCCTCTTTCTAGATGAGGCACAGTGGACAGTAAATGATAAATCATGCTTTTTTTTTTTTTTTTAAGGAAAATTGTAATATTAATACTGAAGAATTGAATGAAAAAAAAAAACGTAATATGTACCACTTTTATTTAACCTTTTTTTCCTGCCTTGTCAGGTCGACTTACACTTAAGTGTAGTTTTTCTGTTAAAATATGGTGTTTTGGGGGGTTAAAAAAATATTACAATATTGTTATAATGTATATTTTTCTTTCCATGACTTTACATTTTCCTTCAACTTTTTTCCTTTTAAATGAAAATAAAATAAGATTAGACAAAGTGTCTCTTGGACTAATTATTGATGTGTAATGGATTCACATGTTTTTATGCAGGGATTTTTTTGTTTTACAAGTTTGTAGTACAGTGATCCCTTGTTTTTAGCTGTTGATTGGGACCAGAACACGCAACGATCAGTGAAAAATGGCAAAGTAGCACCCACCCCCCCAAAAGAAAAAAAATGTGTTCAATGTGTTTCTTCAGATAGCAATGGAAAGAGATACATATAAGACATTTTTTTTCACTTGTCCCCCCAAAGTATAATAATAGTTATTTTTACAGTATATATGTATTTTAATAATAAAAAAAAATGTTTAAGCACTTCAAGTGTAATACTTATAAGTTTTAAACATGTCACTGTCCCACCGAATTATTTTTGTAACAAGAATAAAGTACAAAATGCTTGTCTTTATTAAATGTTTCATTGAGTGAGTCAACTCAAATCCCCTCAAGCTGCTCACTTCAATAAGTTGCCGCAGCAATTGTTTAACAAGTTAAACGATGATTGGCGTATGCGCCGCTTTGAAGTTTCTGTCAATCATGGTTAACTTTAATAAACAACTGACCAAGAATAGCTGCAGGAGCGAGTGTTAGAGACTACGTGATAGGATTGGGACAGCTCCAAAAACTACTGCATTTATTTATTTATTTTATGATTGAGAAAAAAAAAAAAAAACATCTCCAATGGACTAAGGCCGCGAAGTTTGAAGCGCAAAGTAGCGAGGGTTCACTGTGCTCTCAGACCCACAATTTGGCCAAATTTCAAAATGTTCCTATATTATATTGGAAAGCTTAAAATCTCAATTTTCAGGGGGAAAAGAAATTTTGAACAGGAGGGAATTTTTATACAGCAAAATCCTAACTGGAGGTGAGATCACGCGAGAGCATTATTAAAGACGCCATGATTTTAACGAGATATTATCGCGTACTTACCTGTTTTCGATCCAAAAACTCCATGTAGTGTCAAGACACAGCTGTGAATGGTCACAGCTGGATTTTTGGGGGATTTTATAGGTGAAACATGCAATATAATCCCTCCTCCCGCCGCCCAGCCTAATATTTGTCTTTTTTTTTTTTAACATTAGACATCAATTAATGATTGTAAGCTAAAAATGACAGACATTTTAAATAATAAATAGAATTACTAAGCTTTTTTTTTTTATGGCTGGGTTGAAACAAAAGCGGTTGCGCGATGTCTGTAAATGGTGGTTTCCAGGGTAAAACGGACAAACTGAAAATAGTTTTGGGGCTTAATGCGACATTAATCTGCTATTGCAGCATATAAACATATTGTTCTATCAAACACAACAGTTCTTTAGGCTTAAAATAAAGCAGGTTATTTTAAAGAGGAGTTCAAGAGCAGAAAACTGCTTTTTCGCCATATGTACTAGTATATATCTGAATTTTTTTTTTTTTTTAATAGATTTAATTTGATAATTTCAGTTTTTGTTTCTTTCCAGTTTCAGCACCACTAACACTTCATCATTCCATCGACACTTCAATGGTCGTGCTAATGTTGCTTGTCTAGCTAGCCATTACTGATGCTCTTCTGTTGTGGCATCACAATAGGAAGAGTTTAACACCTGCGCCATGTGTCCTTTAAAATGACCTAAAGTTTACATAGTTCCAGTAAAGCAGGGGTGTCCAAACCGATCCTCAAGGGCCGCTGTGGGTCCTGGTTTTTGTTCCTACCAATCGAGCACAGACAGCTTATCCAATGAAGTTTCTGCAAAAACAAGCAGCACTTGACTGCAATCAGTTAATTCCTCTTGTAAAACACCAGATTGGTGAAAATGCATCGTCTTGTTTTGTTGGAATGAAATCCAGCACCCACTGCGGCCCTATGTGGAATAGTTTGGACACCCCTGCTGTTAAGCCATTTTCATGATTTGTTTATGAATACGTGAAGTATTGTAAATGTGCAAATAACATTTTTGAGCAAAATCGCTGAGTTTGCTGTTGTCTGCAAATCTCTGGGCTCCTGGCACTTCCAATATAAATTTCAGTGGCTCTTTGCGAAGCCTTGCTGGCATGGAGGTGGAAGCAATATGCACTGAAAATGTAGCAGAGAGAGATGCTTCATCACACATAAGCACCGATTTTGAAGCCTTACTGGCAAGGTAAATGAGCTATGTAAGCATAGGAAACAAGTTAGACAAAATAGCATCCGCTTTCCACGTCATAACCGAGATGGTTAACGTTAGCTTGGTTTGAGCTCAGTCAACGGACACGCCTATACTTCAAATTTAGAACTTGATTAAATTATTTTCTTAGATCTAGTCAATTTTCTCCATCTTGTTTTGAGTGTTAAAGACTAGTTTACAGATTAATGCATGAGATTATTCCATTTACTTTAGGTAAATATTACTATCTGTTGTTATTAAGCCCATATATCTTAAAAGTCGGTAATTTTTCACCTAAATCAAGAAAAAATTACTTTCAAATAATGTTTTGAGCAATATTGAATTAAGAACATTTCTGTTAAGCTTATTGAGCTTCTGAGACCTGACCTTAATACTTATGGAACCCACTTAAAATAATTGCTTAAGTCATGTTTTTACAAAAATGATATAATTTATTTTAGGAAATGGTGAAAAATCCAATAAATTGTTATGGTTTTTGTTTCCTGAAAGGCTTGAAAGGATAACCAAGTTTGACATAGTATTTTTTTTTTTAATGGTGTCAACTTTGGTATTGATTTCTTTTATTTTACATGAACTTTAAGTCATGAGCGATTTGTTTGGGTTTTGCGCAATTTGATCTAGATTTTTTTTTTCAGATTTTTTTAGACAAATTAGAACTTTTAAAGAATTCTGATGTAAGCAATCTGCAAACAATAGCTATTTTGAATATATTTTTCCTCAAATTCTGATTTTATCTGAATTTTTTTCATTGAAGAATGATTTTTCTTTAAGTGTTTTCCTCTGGCATTCCTATTATATGCCTATATGTTTGCGTGTTTTGTCTTGCATCCTTTTTTTTTTTTTTTGCGGTGTTTAGTCATTTGCAATTCATTCATCCTTGTTTACAATCATAAATTGCATTAGAATAAAACAGCATACAGCGTGTTTTTAGGCACATTTTCTCGGTATGTGTCTATGGCCAAATACCATCTGCTGCATCCTAGCCAATTCATTATAGTGATGTCACATCAGCATGTGTTTACAGCTCGCAGAGGGAGCGGCTATAAAGGCTCTCATCTACTTAACCAATATGTTTATATGCGGCTGCGCCCATGTTTGTTAATGGAGGATTTAAACTAAAGAGTCTTCTGACAGCAGCAATGAGTCTTGGCGGGCCGGGCTGCATTAATTTATGTACTGGGAGAAAAAAAAAAATAAAAACAGGAACAGAAAATGTCGACCTGATCAAAAGGAAACTACCAAGGCTAGAATTGGACCACTTCCAGTGCCAGTGAAACTCAGAAGTCGTGCTTTATACACTGGGAATGCAGGAATTTAGCATCTATTTATGAAGTAGGTGAAGCAAAGTCATACCAATTTGAATCTAACATCGCAGTTAGAAAAATGAACATGTTTGTGAGTTTACTTTAGCTTAACACTTTGTAGGGCACTCATTTGAATACTATGATTCATCCATACATTTTCTCCCACTTATCCAAGGTCTGAATTAAATAAAAAAAAAAAGGAAGTTACAGAAGGTGTAACCAGAGTGTATTTCCTTGTTTTCAATTTTTATTTCATTCAATTTTTTTTGTTGGTTTTTTAACATTGACTTAATTTATTCACAAATAAAGTATAAATAGTCATATTTATGGCGGAAAACACAAACGACTGAAAAATCAGTTTCTGCTCTTGCACCCCTGTTTAAAATAAACTGCTGTATTTTAAGCCAAAAGAACTGTTGTGTTTGATAGAAAAATATGTCTATATGCTGCAGATTTATGACACATTAAGCCCCCGAACTATTTTTAATTTGTCCCTTTTACCCTGGAAACCCCGTTTACAGACATCGTGCAGCCGCTTTTGTTTCAACCCAGCCATAAAAAGAAGGTAAGTAATTATATTTATTAATCAAAATGTCATTTTTAGCTTAGAATCATTAATTGATATCTAATATTTCTATTTAAAAAGAAATACTTTAAAAAAGTTATTCAGTCACATATTTCAATTTTTTAAACAAATTACGTCACAATGAAATAAATGACATCTGTAAAAAATTCACGGATATCTACCTCATAACTATCGATTAATTGTATTTTTTTGTTACTGTTGAAAAAGAACATCTCGACCACTCCTTGATGTCTGCGATTTCAGCATTGCGACCCTTGTTATCTTACCATGTTTCACCCATAAAATCCCCCCAAAATTCAGCTGTGGCCATTCACAGCTGTGTCTTAACACTTGATGATACATGCTACATGGATTTTTTGGATCGAAACAAGGTACGCTATATTATCTCGTTAAAATCATGGCGTCTTTAATTCTGCTCTCGCGTGCTCTTACCTCCAGTAAGTGTTTTGCTGTTTAAAGTTTTTTTTTTTTTTTTTTCAAATGCCCTCCTATTCAAATTTTCTCTTCCCCCAGAAAATAGAGATTTTAAGCTTTCCAATGTTTTTGCTCTCGCACCCCTCTTTGAAATAAACTGCTGTATTTTAAGCCAAAAGAACTGATGTGTTTGATAGAACAATATGTCCATATGCTGCCATAGCAATGTCGTGGGCATTAAGCCCCCGAACTATTTTTTATTTGTCCGTTTTACCCAGGAGACCCCTATTTACAGAAACCACGCAACCGCTTTTGTTTCAACCCAGCCATAAAAAGAAGGTAAGCAATTCTATTTATTATTTGATATGTCTATAATTTTTACATTAGAATCATTAATTGATGTCTGATATCTACTTAAAAAACGAATTTATAAAATTATTCACTCGCATATTTTACGCTTTTAAACAAATCACGTCACAATAACAAAAATAGCGTCTGTTAATAGGTTACGGATATCTACCTCATAAGTATCACTGAATTGTATATTGTTTTGTTACTGTCGCATTTTCCCCAATATTCTAGATGATAAATAATCGATCCAAACAAAGAAAAAATGATTAAAAAAAAAAAAACGTTTAAAAGGGTAAATATTTAAAATAGAAAATCTCGACCACTCCTTGATGTCTGCGATTTCTCCATTGCGACCCTTGTTATATTACCGCGTTTCACCCATAAAATCCCCAAAAAGTCCGGCTGTGGCCATTTACAGCTCTGTCTTGACACACGGTGAGTTTTTGGATTGTAAGTAAGTATAATATCTCTAATATATCGATAGTATCGCAGTGTCTTTAATTATGCCCTCTCATGGTCTCACCTCGAGTTAGGGTTTAAGGGTTACTTTTTTGTTTGTTTGTTTAAAGATGCCCTCCTGTTCAAAATTTTTACTCTCCCAGAACATTGAGATTTTAAGCTTTCCCAATGATGTATCACTCATGCATATAGGACAATTTTGAACTTTGGTCAAATTGGAGGTCTCAGAGCAGAACTTCAAGTCACCTGAGTGTTTTCTGCCATACATTGATATATATATATATTTACCAGAAATTGTCACTTGCCTTATAAAGGTTTAATACATTTCAAGTTTAATTTTGATTGAAACTTTCAGCTGGGAATGTCAAATTGAAGACCAACGCCAATATGGCCGGTGTTAGTTTCATGTTTGTTCTTTAAATTGCATTGTTCTTGCTCTATTTTGATTGTGTGCTGAGTTTGTTGTAAATACTCTGTTTCTCCAGACTTGTGTTTCTACTGTTAGTGACTATACCCCCTGTTGTGTGTGTGTCATCGTGCTTTCTGTGCCTGAAACAAATCACCAGTATAGGATAGCAACATCCAATACTGACACCCCTGTTTTGTTTATGATACATCAGTCCAAGGGAGGAGATGTCATGCAAGATGATGCAGTATACAGTAAGTCTCCTGCACAAACAGTAACTCATGCATATTTTCAATTCACCTTTCACTTCATGTAGAATACAGATGTCAATCTCCCGGCCTGCGAAAGCTTGCTACAAAATTTCCTACCTGCTTTTTAAAACAATGTATGAAAATGAGAATATTAGTCATATAAAGGGATGATGTTGAGATTGTCAAGGTTGTACACAGAACATAACACCAGTGGAAACTTTCAGGGCCTTCTACACATTAATAAAAGTACTAAAAACAATTCTGGATCATTAAAGAAGTATTATACATAAAGCAATTAAATATTATATATTACAAATATTTATAGTCCTACTAAAAATGTACATTTCATTTGATTTAATAAGTACATAAACCCATTTCCTCTTATCTGTGATCTAATCATGTCTATTATCAAATTCACATCAGCAACTGAAGGGTTGCTGCCCTGAAAAAATATCCAGTCAAAATTGTCAACATTTAACAAGACCTGATTTGCTGGCTCATTTATTAGTTAGGAATTCCCGAATCCGAGGGAAGTCCAAGCTATGTGTGTCACGGCCTGCGAATGCGTAAGCAAGGTTAATCCTTACGCAGACAACACAACCAAGGGAGTGAGTACAGGAATTTATTAAACACAAAGAACACGCCATTGCCAAAAAAATCTTTTGTGACGAAAGGTCGACAAGGACCAAAAAACTAACCTGAGGGTATACCGAAGTGATGGGCAGAGTGCCACAAAAGCAGAGTTTAAATAAATACACTCAAGCAAGGGCGACACTAGCTAGTGACATGCACGAGACCGCAAACTCACAAATGGCGAGCAGCAAGGTCATATCTCAGTGCCCCTGCCTTCTATTGCCTGCGTTTAAATATTCTGCGGATGAAATGGGATGCGGGTGTGATATCGGGGGTTCCGCCCACCACCAGTTGTAAGAACTGGCTTTGTAACAAAAACATAATCTTCCTACATTCAAAAAATTGTGAAAAACTCACTTTTTTAAACTAGCTTTTAATTTATAATTCTTTTCTTTATTGTTTTGTTCTGCACACGTTGTTTGTTGCTTATCTTTGTTTCAACTTTAAAGCGTCTTTGAGCATTGGAAATAAACCCCAATAAATAAAAGTTATGATTATTATTACTATTATTATATAATAAATTCAGTTATGTTGGTAATTTAGATTGTGTTCCAATATGTTATAAGGATAGACTGACCATACTATTATTACGTGAATTATTTTAATTATGTTCAGACTTGAATACCCCTTTCACTTGCTGAATGTACCGGTCCATTTTTTTCTCACTCAAACACGTTTGATTGGCTGATAACTTATATAATATTTCGACCACATGCAGCCTTCTCCACCCCTTGGAAGAGGAGGGATATTAGAAGTTTTTTTTTTTTCGGCCAGCAGCATCAGCCATGATAATTTTTTTGGGTCATTTTTATTTTATTTATGTTGTCTTAAAGCAGCTTAAAAGAGCTTTTGTTTTTTTGTTGAGTTTGACCGTGCTTGTGGACAAAAGCTGTCGTGAAAAGGATCGGTCCATTTCCATTTATTTCATTTAATTCCCTGACTATCAAGTCTTTTCAGTTATATTTATTTTTTTCAGAAAGACAATGTTGAGTAGTCTTAAGACAAATGTTTATTTTTTTAGCTTTCCTGGATAGTTAGAAGTTTTTATTTATTGTGCATGTGAATACACGTTATGTTCAAATTTTACCATTTAAATAAAGTCGTGAAATTTATTCTGAAAGTTTTCAAAATGCTTCTTCAGTTGTTTTTGAAAACAAAGGTTTGAATCGAACAGTGTATCACCTGTACCAATACATATGAAAGTTCGTATAAGTCAATACAGATTTATTTTGCATTGATCATTTAGCGTATCAATTGATTAGGTTCATATTCGAGAGAAATGGAGCCCTGACCCCAGTTCACCCAATCTGTTCGGTATTATTATTGTCCGTCCCCAGCAAAAAGTGTATGTGCAGGTTATACTGTTTTATCGTTCCTACCAATGTTGAGACCAAACCTACGCCCTTGCAATAAGCCAATCACCTTTGATTTCAAGAAGGCGGGAAGCCTCCAAAAACAAAAGTTTGAGGCCATCCCGTCCTAGATCCTAGGCAATGTTGAGTGATGAGAGGAAGTGAGAGCCCGGAGGAGAGGAGGATGGCTTAGTGAAGGTCCACGGCCACAATGCACTGTTTGCTACTGCATATTACTATTATTTCTATTATTAGAAAACAGTGCAGCTAACAAATGTACATACAGTGCTGCTCAAAAGTTTGTGAACCCCCTCAACATTTTGGAATTTTCTATTATTTCAACCTGATTTCCTAATCAATCAATTCAGTAGTTTTTTTGTTTTGTTTTTTTAACAGTTGTGTTGTCGAGACTAAATTAAAAAGAGTTTTCATCAACTGATGTAGGTGCAAAATTGAACTGTTTGGTCACAACCAAAACCGCCATGTCTGGCGAAAAGTCAACACTGCATACCACCAAAAGAACCTTCTCCCAACAGTGAAGCATGGAGGTGGGAATGTCAAGATCTGGGCTTGCTTTTCATCCTCAGGACCTGGACAACTCCACATAGTCCAGGGAATCATGAATTCTGAGGAATATTGTCAAATCCTAGAACATAACCTGACGCCATCTGTTTTGAAGTTAAAGCTTGGCAGAAGGTGGATCATGCAACATGATAATGATCCAAAGCATTCCAGCAATACAACCAAGGAATGGCTGAAAAAGAAGAAGATTCGTGTTCTGGACTGGCCCAGTCAAAGTCCTGACCTAAATCCCATTGAAATGCTGTGGCGGGACCTGAAGCGAGCAGTTCATGCCAGACGCCCATCAAACCTCTCTCAACTGACTGCGTTCTGCAAGGAAGAATGGGCAAAAATCCCCCAAAGTAGATGTGAGAGGCTGATTAGTCACTACAGAAACCGTTTGGTTGAGGTAATCTCTGCAAAAGGAGGCGCAATATCCTATTAACTGAAGGGGTTCACATACTTTTGCACACATGATATCTGAGTTTTTCTTAAATCAACCACTTTTGTTAAATAAAGAATGACAATATAACTATTTCTTTTGTTTCAGTCCATTATTTGGAATGTCAGTATTGTGGATTTGGGTATAACTTAACATTTAATAAAGTTATTTTAGTTTTTTTTACAAAAAATCTGACCATCGCTGTGGGGTTCACAAACTTTCGAGCAGCACTGTATATGTGGTTTCACTATTGGTAAATGGCTCCTTAAAGTGATCCTCAACCTTAAATACACGTAGACTCTAATAAACCACAATTGTTTTCTTGTACTAAAAAATATTGTTAGAAACACATAAAAAGTGAAATCAGTGGCAATATTTTATAATATTTAGAACACATTTTGACCGATAGTTGGCGCCATGTTTTGCGGGCTCGCAGTGATGACGTAAAGGGGATCTTTCAAAATGTGTAGCGTATACAACAATTGCGTATTGCTGCCTAAACTTGCGAAGTAAAATGCCACGATGTGCTGCTTTTGAATGCAATTTCCAGTCAAATTGAAACAAGGGGAGTGACGTGAGTGGTCAAGGTGGAATTTTTTTTTTTTGTGAATAAATGTGCATAAGTGGAAGCTTCTCCCCTTTTTGCTCCCTGTATGCACATATCCTACCTACCACGCGTTGCAACTGGCGTACGAACATTTTTCCTGGATCCTTAGTCAAGTAAGGGATCCGTTTATTTTCTGGATTCGACGGTCCCACCGTGGCTGCAATATTGGTTTCGGATATGTCTATTTATTTTCTGGATTCGACGGTCCCACAGCGGCTTTTTGGATCTGTCTATTTTGAGGATTCGACTGTCTGATCGCGGCTGCAACGTTATCGTGGGATTAGTCTAATTCCTTCCTACTATTGTTATCTTTTTTGTTGACTATTCTTCGTGGGAGTTTTCCCCAAATCATACCAAATAATTAAAGCACTATGGCACGTTACAGTGACGACAGTGACTCTGACATGGACATTACTTTTATGTTGGAGTTTGTCTGGGGACGCGTGTGTGTGTGTACCGCTGAGCTCCCGAGTGACGAGTGGTCAAGGTGGAAATATTATTTTTTTTGTGAATAAATGTGCATAAATGGAAGCTTCTCCCGCTTTTGGTACTTTTATTCACGTATCCTACCTACCACACGTTACAATGTACAAGACATGGATTACACTTGAGTCCAGGATTTGTTCCCATCAGATAAGAATTTAATGAGGACAGCACACGGCAGCTCTGGATGCTAAAAATCTACATAATTATACTGGGATAAGTTTGAAAACGCAATACACCCTACTCACCAACGTCACAAAATGACATGTCGCTGTATCCGGCCGCCATATTGTCCGTCATTGTTTATCCGTATTCTCAATGGTTTCAATTTGTCGTGCAATTTATAGTGCAATTCGTGGAAGCCCCGGTGCTTTCAGACGCAGTAAACTCATTGGATGCGTTGCATACAAGGCGTTATGTGGAAAAGCTTCAGTCTATCCGTTCGCCAGATCCATATTTGATGCCTACATCGATATTTTTCGACCCGCTGTCTTCGCCGTCTCTGCCTGACATCTGCTACCCTGATATCTACAACTATCTTGTCCACAGAAGCCTATTCTCACGAAACTTTGAAAAACTTTAAGAGCAGCACTCTAAGCAACATTACCCCGTGTGATCCTTTACTTCCAATTTTCTAAAATGGTGACAATCAAAAAAAAAAAAAAAAAAAAAAAGTTGACTTCGATGGCCGAAGCTTCAAGGATAGGTGGATATTGGACTATTTTTTTCAATAAAATATGTAACAACTGTGTCTGCCTCATTTGCAAGGAGACAGTCGCTGTTTTCAAAGAGTTCGATGTAACGCGATATTACCAAACAAGACACGCTGACATGTACAACATTACAGGGAAGATACGCAGTGAGAAATTATAGCAATTTGAAGCTAGTTTAATTTCACAGCAGCAGTATTTCGCAAGAGCCCGAGTGTCGAAAGAGAACGCCACAAAGGCGAGATTGTTGAAATTATGAATTAAAAAAATTATAATAAAGCTATAATAAAGCAAATGTGACACACAGAAGGGCTTGCTAAAATGTGTTTAAATATATTGTTCTACGTAAATCAGCCCAGGTAGCCCCCCACATTTTTACCACGCCAAATCTGGCCCCCTTTGCAAAAAGTTTGGACACACCTGTTTAACTGATGATCCGGAGACGAGGCCAGCTTCTTTCACTTGGTACCAGCTAAATATTATTCAAAAAATAATGATGGCGGAAGAAATAAACATCTTGCGTTTGAAACTGTATGTTGTCGGCGATTAGCCTCGCAATGATTTTAATTGTGCTTGTCAGCCCCAAACCCTTTAAATATATATTAAATGCATCTTACCAGATATAAAATGACTACTACATAATCTGTGGTGATCATTTGGTGCCCAGTTTTCTCGTCGAATTGCAGCAGTCCATCTCGCTCTCCTCTCCGGTCTCTCGGAATACGGTAGAACTTCAAGTCTCTCCGTCTATCTTCTCTGTTACTGCAACCAACCGCCACACATGCCTTCACCATTTTGATTATTAATGTTAACGAGCAGAAAAACACGCCATAATAGGAGGAATTTACGTAGCGGTAATGCTTAAACACGACGAGCTGACGGACAATATGGCGCGGAGCCGTGGTTGTGACGTCATGTGGTCTATCGCTTACCTTGAACATAAACCGGTGTTCTCAACAGCATACACTCTCTAGCTCCATTGTCATTGAGACGCACTTGCCGCGAGTACATCACCAGTTTTTCCCAACTCGTCTCATCAGGTACTGTATTTCCTGCTTTCATTTAGCCTTTGCTGCTCGTCTTGTGAACGACAGACAGTGCTGTCCTGCTCTTCACTTTTCCAATCTGGTTCAAATTGGAAGGGCAGAACCGACGACATGTTGGGGTCGTTAGGAGTGACACGCTGAAAGGTCTGCAATGGGCCAAGTGACGTCACGCACTGCGAACAAGAATGGCGACCTATCACTTCAAATAATTTTACAAACTTTGTTAAAACGAACACATTAAGAGGTTTTTTAATATCAAATTATTCTAACTCATACTAACATTTATCTTTTAAGAATTACTTGTCTTAAAGATCGAGGATCACTTAAAGGCCAACTATCCACAATATGGCAACCCTGCTGTAGATCATTTGTTGTTCCAACACTTCATGTATTTTGTAGTAACAATTATTTTAGTAGTAGGCTATACAGTATAATCTCCACTAAATGACAAAGAGGGTTGCTTCTGGAAGTCAGTATTCATTAGTCACAGGTGTTTTTCCAGGCAGTTACATTATGAGGCATATTGAGCACTCAATTATGTGTCTGTGTAATGTCAACCGATACATTAGGCCACTGAGCCTCAGATTGTATTTCGCACACTTTCGTTAGAGAAACCTATGAGAACATACAACACAATTAAGAAAAGGTTAATGATTACAGAGATTGTTCATTTCAGGGAAAATGTGTGAAGTCAAAACACTCTTTATTTTTTAATTAATCTTTACTTTGGCAACAACAGTCCAACCAGTCCATTTAGAATTGATGCAAGGTGCATGTTGTAATCCTCTTCCTCACTTCTTGAAAAAAAACGAGTCCAATTGACATTGAATAGGTTCCTATGCAAAATGTCTCCTGGAACGTTATTCGCATGCATCGTCCTCTCTAATGATGGGTGAACGTGACCGCAGTGATCTTTAAATAACCATACTGTACTCTATACTGCTCATCCAGCCCACTCATGACATTTGGTCAGGTTCAAGAGAAAATTAGCCCACACTATGGGAGCTCCAATCCTAGCACAGCAAGTCATTACTGTCAACTGAACACGTTTTTCTCCATCTGACCTTTAAGGAAGAAGATGGCATATCTTGCTTCTTCTTCTGGATGACTTACTTGAAGAGGGCGAGATAAACCGGTGAATGCATGGACATGGCACTGATGAAAATCTGCTGATGGATTCAACTGCAAGGTACTGTATGTTTTCCACTACGGTTTCAGTAATGCACATAATATAAGCAAAACTGTCCCATCACTAAAACAAATTGTTAAAATATTGATGACTCCATTGACATACACATGTATTACATTCTACTGTAGAATAACACAACATGTAAACCCGGTCTACTCCCATACAAACACAATATAAAGTTACAATTGAATTCTTGCCGATTCTGGGGAATTTATAATCGAATCGCGATATTTTTCCAGGGCCAAGATGACGGGAAACAATGAGCATGTATTTTGTAGGTATTAGTTTATTGTCAAAGTTTTTTTGTATTTCTTTTGGGGATGAATGGTGGCATTGGAATTCAATTTGGATTGTACACTGAAAAAAATTTAACCAATGGTACTCAAAAAAAATTGAGGCAACAAAGTGACAATTAATATAATTGAATAGAATTTAAGTTCTACAAATGTGATTAAAAAAGTATTGAATAAATTAACTGAGTTTAAAAAAACAGTACATGTCAGTAAAAGCAAACAGCTGAAATTTGTTGGATTTACTGATAGCAAAGCAGAAATTGAGTAACATCACCAAAAAATATTGAGTAAATCCCACTCAATTTCACAAGGAAAGCTGATTTATACTTACTAAATATCTGTGCAACAATAATTTAGATTTAATAAATATCTGGGGTGAACTGATTCATATTTACTAACAATCTGGGTGAAATTGACTTATATTAATCAATTATATGGGTAAATTGATATACATTTACCAAATATCTGCTTTAAAATTATTTGGATTAATAAAATAAATTATATCAACTCATATTTTATATTTTACTCATATTGAAGCAACAATATGCTAGAATATGAGTTGATGTAATTTTTCACACGGTTGTTAAATAATTGTTTAAATTTACATTTTAATTTGTATCACAGGACTATAATCTACTCAAGAACATTGAATGTCACTTTCTTGCCATAATTCTTCTGGGTCATAACATCACTAAATTCAAGTTACCTTTGGCATCAAGAAACATAAGCAGATTTCAAAATATAAAACAGCACCCGACATTTATTTATGTACGTTTTTAAAACATGACAAATCAGCCCAGAGCCTCCCGCCTGGCCGCACAGCCCCGCATCCGCTTGCTTGGCCATGTTCTCCGTCTACCTCCTGACCACCCGACAAGAGCTATCCCGAAGTTTGACCCAAAGGCTGCAGGCTGGAGACGACCACAAGGAAAGCCCCACACTCAATGGCTTGACACCATCGCGGACGACCTCCAACAACACGGAGTTACCTTGAAGGCTACAAATCTGCTGGCACAAGACCGGGGGGTCTAGCTCACCTGGTGACCTCTACGCAATAGGACAGGAAACCAGCCCCAAAACAAGAGTGTGATGATGATTCCATACCAGGGATGGGCAAACTATTCCAAAAAGGGCCGCAGTGGGTGCGGGTTTTTGTCCATACCAATCATAAGGACAGCCTTTCACCAATCTAATTTTTTTCCAAGTGCAATCAGTTCATTGTAGTCTGGTGCTTCTTGTTTCTGCTGAAACCTCATTGGTTAAACTATCTGTGCTGAATCAGTTGGAACAAAGACCAGGACCCACTGCAGCCCTCGAAGACCGGTTTGCCCACCCATGTTCTACACGTACCGATTAGCAACAGGCTAGCAGTAGATAGCATGTGTTGCAGCCACAGCAGTACAGTAATTGTTGTAAATATTATTAAACATCATCATAATTACAATCATCGTAATAACAATATCAAAGACAAGTCGTTTCATACGCAAGATTTTAGCTTTAGTATTTTTGGAGCACTGGACACATGAAAATGCAGGGATAGGAAGAACATAACTTCCATAACACAGCATGGCACACAACATGGCTACATAAACACCCGGTCTTTGTGTTGGCACGGGCTCGGTTCCACATCTGCCTTCATGAACATGTTTTCCTCTCATGCCGTGATGATATCTGATTGATGCAGTATTTCCAAATTGTCTTTTTTGAGGGATTTTGAGTGATGCCACTCCAGCTCCACTGTTGTTTTGGTTAGAGAAAGCGTAAAACAGAAGTCGCGAGCAGAAATGCGAAAGTAAAGCGAAAGTACCTTGTACTTGTCTATTCGAAACATCGTCAGACTGTATTACCTTTTGCAGGGCCGGCCCAGGCTATTTGGGGGCCCTAAGCAAAATAATGCCAAGGGGCCCATATTTTTGTACAATGTATTAAAATTGTAACTTAATATGCATGTTTCTTGGTTCTTGATCTCATAACTATGTACACAACATTGCCAAGCATTACCTTTAATTTTGGGGAAATCATCATTTTGTGAAGAGGACGGCACTCCACCTCCAATTCCAAGATACTTCTCAATAGCTCCTTTGAATTATCCAAAGTAATAAATATGATTACATGGAACAAAATTTAGCCCAGGAAAATATTTTGTCAACAAAAACGTGTACTGTGGGGAGTGCGCAACTAATTAAGTCGATTCACCATAGGCTGATACGAGACATACTACTTGATAATAATGTCCGAGATAAATGAAATGACTACACTAGGACAGTTAATTTTGTCCAGGGTATTTTGCCGACTATTTTTTATACCTGTGCACACTTTTTTTAAGATGCGTTTAAGCCCCCCCCCCCTTTTGCACAAACTACGCATGAAATACGCATAAAAAGGAGAAGCCTAATGTGTTAGGTCATCGCCCGCGCGGGTTATCTCAGAAACGGAAACTCATTCCTAGCCCACGAAAAATTTCGAAATTACTACTGCTTCTAATCTAGACTGTCATTATTTTGTGATCACTGTTTTTTTCCTGATCGCGATTAAACGCATCACACAGCAGCGAGAGTGGAAGGGAGAGCTCTGCTTTTCCGTGCGGGCGCCGTGTTAGTGACTGAAATAAATCTTTATAAAACAACGGAAGCCTGACATCATTACTTGGGATGTTACAATGGATGCTCAGTTGCGCTCTCACCACTTGGAAAATAACAAATAGAAGCATATGTTGTGGCGCTGGGTGGCTGGAAGCTGCAGCAACCAGGCTGCTTGTGCATAAAAGTGGCGATCCTGGAAGTGGCAACAGTTTTGACAGGCAGTAATGTCTTGGGAAAAAAATGATTGCGCACTTCTTTGACTGGGGGTACAACGCAGGTCACTTTTCGGGGTTTTATTTTACTCTACGCATTTTTATATACAGTACTCATGTTCGGTCGGCGTTGAGTTATGAGGGGCACCAGGCTAATCGGACACAACTCGGGAGACGAGCTCTAAAAAACGCTCATCTTCCCCTCATCCGCGATGGGAGGACCCCAAATGGGAACTCAATTGAAGCATACTATTGAGACGTAGTTTGAAGGTTCAAGGAAAATGTGTGGAAAAGAAAAGAGCAGCAATGCCACGTCGTGATCGTCCGCCTCCATTGTTTACGATGCTGTCATGCCGCACTAAAAACAGAGACGGCATGACATCCCTTGCTCTGTATCCGAATGTTGTACAGAGACAGCAGTCCATATTAGGCGGCGTGCAGGCGGCGGGTAACATTACCTGCCTACATTAGCCGTCTAACAACTTATCCATACTAGTGTAGCCGACATGTGGTATAGTCCCAAGTAATTACACGTTTAAGGCAATTATCCATCCTAGTGTAGACGTAGCCTATATCTACACTCGCCAGTCCAAATGCGTATTATGCCAATTTTTCGTTTGACTACAATCAGCGGAAGCCGTACATTTGCCGTTGCCGACAGGTGACAACTTGCTCGGGTTTACTTGATTAGCTCCGGGCCTTCACCCTGCGGCTAATGGCAATTACCAGTACGACATATTGACAAGCTCAGCTGACAACAACTTTCAAGTCGGACTGTCTTGCACAACAACAACAACACCAACAACATCAACAAAATGCTCTATTACCTTGATACTGTTGTTTCTTTTCTTCTCCGATTTTCTTCTTCTTTCATTTCTCTGCTCCGGAATAAATTCTCTTCACATATTCGTGCATCTATTTTCCAAGCAAGTTTGAGCACCAGTCATGGCAAAGCAGGTTCAACGTCACTCCCCAGGTTGCCAGATTGTAATGACAAGAAAATGGATGTTTGCATAGATAAACGGCAATGCGCGTCACATTATTCACGATGCTCTATTAATGTATAAAATGAGGCTGCCAGATTGGGGGCCCCCTAGTGGTGGCCCTAAGCAGCTGCACAGTATATAGGCTGGGCCGGCCTTGACCATTTGATACCAAAAGGGTTACAAATAAAAGTGCACTCAAGTCCCTGCAATAATTCTATTGTTCTATACCTAAAACCACAACCACACAATGTCCTCAGATAATATGACATTATTATCTGATGTAAGTGTCAAATCATTGCTTGGGAACTATTCTGTGGTGACTTCCATGGCAATAAAGCTCATTAAATTGATCTGGATACGGATGGAAAGGATCAGATTAAGGAGAAACTATAGTCATCCATCAGGAAGTCCTGACAACACAATCTCAGCGGCCCCGCCTACTTTGCACGAGGATTCCATTACACGGGCAATGATAAAATTTCCCCTATGACACCTGGCACCAGCACATCTGAAAGCGGCAGAAACATAAATTTGTGCCCCTGCACAGTGTCTAATTTCACATTCTTGCATCAATTTGTGCATGCCCATGCGATTTGTGTATGGGTGTGTTTGAGCAGACATGAAGAGAGAAGAGCAAATGTCTTTATCAGAAGTGATCCATTATATTGGGCATCTTCACTGAGGTTGGCTTTTACCCATGCGCTAATCGAATTTATGTCCATTATGTGTGTGGGAGGGAGCGCTCGTTACTTATTCCCGAGTTAAACTATAACTACAGTCCAATTAAACTCTTTCTACCTAGAGTTGTGATTAAAAACTCTCAATCAAATGAAAATACGTATATACAGTACTTTATCTCATAAACATTTATGGCACTTTGGATGTGCTTCTGAGCATGTGTGTGTTTTATGGAGCAAAACTAGCTATATTCTGCCATGAGCTAGAGGTGGTTTTATCCTATGCATCCATCATCCATTTTTTTAAAGACAGCGCGGAGATCTCCAGACAACAGATCTCCAGATCTCATTCACTTTTTTTGTTCTTTTTCTTTGTGAGGACACTTACTAAAATGGTTTCCCCTCCATTATTTGTGAGTGGATCTATAATGAAATTTGATATGTATATTCTAGCATCGCCTCAAACCCCCGAATACAATTTGTATTGGTTTATTTTTTTATTGCCGATGAATAGGTAGTACGTAAGTAAGTTGTAGGTTATGAGTTAGCCATTAGAGGGCATGTGTGCTCTTTGGGTGTGATGTCTCTGGGCTGATGAGATGTTTAGGGTTTAGGTCAGGGGTGGGCAAACTGTTCTACAAAGGGCCACAGTGGGAGCGCTTTTTCATTGCAACCCATCAAGAGGACACTTTTTCACCAATCTGGCATCTTACAAGTGCAATCAGTTAATTGCAGTCGGGTGCTTCTTGTTTCCCTGGGCTCGTCATTGGTTAAACTACCTCTACGGGATCAGTTGTAACAAAGACCCACTGCAGCCCTTGAGGACCGGTTTGCCCACCCCTGGTTTAGGTGGTCGTAGTTAATTTAAACTTGTAATTTCTCTTCCTAGGGTTAAACCCACAGGTGAAAGTGGTCCGGAACGGTCTGGAACACTGTTCTGGTATAAAATTCGGGGGAAAATATAATGACAACTGTCAAAATGTTATGTAAAAAAAAAAAAAAAACGCTGCGGCCCTTGAGGACCGGTTTGCACACCCCTGGTTTAGGTGGTCGTAGTTCATTTGAACTTGTATTTTCTCTACCTAGGGTTAAACCCACAGGTGAAAGTGCGCCGGAACGGTCCTGAACACTGTTCTGGTATAAGACTCGGGGGAAAATATAATGGCAACCGTCAAAACGTTATGTTAAAAAAAAAAAAAAAAACAAGAAAAGAAAAACGTGCCAGGCTGCCACACACGCATCTCATATCCGAGAAAAAAAACAATCTACCAACGTCAGATTTACATACACAAAAGTTAACTGCAAGCATAATAAAGTGCTTGTGTAGTCTAATCCGTGTCGGCACAGAGGTTTCCCCAGCAGCTGCAGTTAACTGAGTCTGAGTCTCTGACGAGTTGTGTCAATATGCGCATGTGCACAGCAAAGTAAACTGCCCTGGAATCAGTTGAATTTGCTGACATACTGGCATGTGATCAACAGAGATAGTTAGAACTGATTGGGTATAATGCACATGTTTTCTGAAACAGCAAAAAAAACAAAACAAAACAAAACAAAAACAAAACAAAAAAAAAAAGAACAAGCTTGTTGAATGATGCGATGAAAAAGGGCAATTCAACAGAAAATCGATCAGATCTCTAAGAGAAAGGAAAGAGTAGAAGACATTTATTTTATTTTCTCTGATGGGGAGGTTCAGAACATCTTACCTGTCAATGTGCACTTTGGACTTTTGCTTATAATATATATAAAAAAACAAAACAAAAAGGCAATGTTTGCGCAATCTTCAAAATAAATTCCATTTCATTGTGCATAATACAAGTCATTTGTACATATTTTTGTAAATGTATGATACTTACATATCTGTATAATTCAAAAAGCAAAAAGTAAACGTTTACATTAACTTCAATTTTATTGTACATCCTATGTTCTTAAGTACAGGTAGTCCCCGGGTTACGACGGATGCGACTTACGCGATTTCGACATTACGACGCCTGCGTCTCGTCGTTTTTTTGTTTTTTTGTAAATTTCGGCTTTTGTGATGCATGCTTTTATTTTGGCACAGGAAGCGTAGAACAGGAAGCGAGTTGCCTGGCATACCAGACGCACTGCTGTTCTAGCGATTGAGTCTGGCGACCGTCCGGCGGATCAATTTCTGAGGGCGGAGCAAGCCACAGCAAACAGACAGCGGAGTGGACCAATCAGCGACGGGCAGACGTGACGTTGTTAAAGCGACAAGTAATTAGCGTGAGCGGAGAATGGAGAAGTTTATTCGACATGGCTAGCGCGAGCCATGTTGACTATTGTCAATGACTTGTTTCGATGTGTTTTTGGTAATTTAAAACTGGTTTTACCGCGGATTGGAACTTATTCTCGGCTCTCCCGTTCGCCATCTGTGTTGTTGTAGAGACGACTTTCGGAGCGCAAGAGTGACGTTACTCGTTAAGAACACATCACGCAAATAAATGAATCTGATTGGACGGTTGATTTTGTATCTTGCTCGAGAGGCCGTTAATGGGCTGGGTCCTAGACTGTTTCTCACAGTGTTTAAAAAATACAGCGAGAATAGTCTGTCTGTGCCAGGCAAGGAAGCGAGTGCATGTGCAGACGTGCCCTCCCACCCCACACACGCACACACAGAGCAGCCGAGTGACAGAGGAGACAGCCTGCGCGCACATTTGTTGCTTGTGAAGCATCCAAAGGCGATAGATGTGTATAACCCCTTTTGTACTGTTTATTGTGCGTTTTCAGTTGTGGTCAAATACTTGGGGCGAGTTTATGTGATTGTTTTTGATGATGTGTGGATGCTAAATGATACATGCTAATCATTTGTTATTGTTGTATCAGCAGCAGGGGTCGCGTTAACTGAATATTTTCCGTCGTTGACCGGTTTTTTAAAACGGTGACGGAAAAAAACTGAAGTCCGTCCGTCATTTTGACAGGTTGCAATTCACAACCTAGACCACAGGGTGGCAAGTGAGCATACTAATTAGCTATTGTCTCTCTTAATGCATGACGTCGTTGGCTATTCTGTCAGAATATTGTAGCGTCACCGGGGTCTGGCGGCGGCACCGTGATTGACACATCAACGCGAGGTTCTTATTGGTGCACCCGGTGTGCCAGCGCATCATCCAATTGGTGGACTAGATTGCCGCCTGTGTATAGACCCCAATCACATGACGTCACAACTCCGCCCCCCTGACTGGAGCCGCCATATTGTGTGTCAGCTCGTCATGTTTACACATTACCGCTACGTACATGCCTCCTATTACGGCGTGTTTTTCTGCTCGTTAACATTAATAACCAAAATGGTGAAGGCGTGTGTGGCGGTTGGTTGTAGTAACAGAGAAGATAGACGGAGAGACTTGAAGTTCTACCGTATTCTGAGAGACCCGAAGAGGAGAGCGAGATGGACTGCTGTAATTCGACAAGAAATCTGGGCACCAAACGATCACCACAGACTATGTAGTAGTCATTTTATATCTGGTAAGATGCATTTAATATATATTTAGAAGATTTTGGGCTGACAACCACAATTAAGATCATTGTGTGACATTGGTGATTGGGGTCTATATAGTTGCCTCTTTTTCTTTGGGGGCGGAGTTGTTGTTTTGTTGGTGTTGTTGGCGGTAAGCAGAGTAAAAAGAGGGAGAAAAATACCACGACTTCCGTGTCTAATTTTTCGCCGCCAAGCAAGCGTTGCAATATTAATTAAAAATGAATGAAAACTAAATACTATTGAATATGTCATCATTATCATTTTAAAAATTTAAGTGACGGGTAAAAATAGATTATGACCGGATTTTTATGACCCTGTCAGTCAAAATGACAGACAACGAAAATGTCTAGCGCAACCTCTGATCAGCAGCTACTTGTAAGCGCAAATTTGAATTGCTATTATTGAAAATGAGACTGATTTAATTTCTTTTAGCTTCATTCTGCAAGTGTTGATGTCATGAGCAGCTGAATAAAGTCAGAAAACCACATGGACGTCTGACATCGTTATTTCAGAGCTTAGCTCACTGTCTAGCTAGGACTTAGCTCCAACGTCTTGGCGAGGACAGTACAATGACGTATAATACATGTTTTTGGATATTATTATTATTTTTTTTTATTTAGAGGGTGTTTTGGGGCATTAAAAGGGTTAATTCCGATTTATGCTGAAATCCGGGTTACATCGTCAGCACAGGAACGGAACTCGTTCTTTAAACCGGGGGCTACCAGTAGTTAGAAGTGAGATTGTTATGGTGGCAAGACTGTGTGACCCAAAAGCACAGCAAAGAGAAGTTAGAAATCCAAAGTCCAAGATGTGTTTATTAAACAAAGGAAAATTGGTGAGAAGTGGTGGCTCTGCAGTTTTCTTGAATGTGCTGGAAGGCTGGATTGGCTCAGTATTGCTGTTGAGGAAAAATAAGCACAGATGAGTTGCAAGGTGAGCAAAAGGAAGGCCTGTACTTTTACCATGCGTGGTGAGGTGAAGCTCTGGCGCCAAATGTTGTGCAGACCGGTCTCTTATAGTGGCAGGTGGTTGATTGTGGAGTGGAGGCAGGTGTGGTGATTGGTGACAGGTGTGCAGAGCAGAGTCAGTGGGGAGAATGTGAAGGTGAGGAGGAGTGAGCCGTAACAGTACCCCCCCTCCGAGGGGCGCCTCTTGGCGGCCGACCAGGGGCATCAGGGTTTGCCTCGTAGAATTCTCGAAGAAAAGAGGGACATATGATGAGGCGCTTCGAGATCCAGCAACGTTCCTCCGGGCCGTAACCCTCCCAGTCTGCCAGGTACTGAAAGGCGCGGCCACGGCGACGGACCTTCAGTAGACGCCGGACCTTCCATTGGGGATGCCCATCAACCAACTGGGGCGGCGGAGGAGCTGGGGCAGCGGGCATGAGAGGGCTCGAAGAGACAGGCTTGATCTTGGAGACGTGGAACACCGGATGCACGTGCTTCATGGCGGCAGGGAGTTTGAGGCGAACAGCTGTGGTACTCAGAACACTGTCAATTGTGAAGGGACCGACATACCTTGGAGCTAACTTCTTAGATGACACTTGTAGCGGCAGGTCGGCGGAGGAGAGGTAGACCTCTTGTCCGGTCCGGTATACTGGGGCAGGGGTACGGCGACGGTTGGCCCCACGGCAGGAGCGCACGTTGGCACGTAGTAGGGCGGAGCGGACCTCCCCCCACACCCGTTGGCAACGTCGAAGATGGGCCTGGACAGAGGGGACAGAGGCTTCGGACTCCTGGACTGAGAACAGAGGGGGTTGGTATCCCAGAGAGGCCTCGAACGGAGACCTGCCGGTGGCGGAACAGGTCAGGGTATTGAGAGAATATTCCACCCATGGCAGATCCTTGCTCCAGGAGGTTGGGTGAAGAGCTGACACACAGCGGAGGGCTGACTCAAGGCTCTGGTTCGTGCGTTCAGCCTGTCCGTTAGTTTGGGGGTGATACCCAGAGGAAAGGCTAACGGCGGCACCAATACCTTTGCAGAAGGCACGCCAGACCTGAGACGTGAATTGGGGTCCCCGGTCGGAAACAATGTCGCAGGGAAACCCGTGGAGCCGGAACACATGCTGTGTAAGCAGATCAGCCATCTCAGCAGAGGTGGGGAGTTTTGGCAGCGCCACCAGATGCACCGCCTTTGAAAATCGATCCACCACAGTGAGAATGACGGTATTGCCCTGGGAAGGAGGAAAACCTGAAACAAAGTCCACAGCAATGTGAGACCAAGGGCGATTGGGCACTGGAAGAGGGCACAGAAGGCCAGCTGGTGGCTGATGAGATGCCTTGGCTCTGGAACAGGTGTCGCAGGCAGCGACGAACTCCCTTACATCCGCCCTCATGGTCGGCCACCAAAACCTCCGGCTCAGGAAGGTGAGGGTACGTTGGTATCCAGGATGGCAGGCAAACCGACTGGAATGGCCCCACAGAAGCACCCGGGATCGCATCGAGTCTGGTACGAAGAGCTGGTTGGGAGGACAGTTGCCAGGGCCGGGCTCAGCCTGTTGGGCCCGTTCGACCTCGGCTTCTATGTCCAGGGTCACCATCCCTACAATCCGGGAAGCAGGAACAATGGGCGTTGGTTCGGCAGAGGACTCGTCAGGTGCATGGAGTCGTGACAGGGCATCAGCCTTGGTATTGCTGGAACCAGGTCGGTAGGTAAGAGTGTAATTGAACCTGTCCAGGAACTGTGCCCACCGTGCCTGGCGGGAGCTGAGGCGTTTGGCGGCCCGGATGAAGGTCAGATTCCGGTGATCTGACCAGACGACAATAGGTTCCTTGGCGCCCTCCAGCCAGTGGCGCCATTCTTCAAAAGCGGCTACCACAGCAAGCAGCTCCCTGTTAGCGATGTCATAATTCACCTCCGCCGGCTGTAACCGGCGGGAGAAGAAGGCACAGGGGTGTAGCTTCCGGTCCTCCGCGGAACGTTGGGACAAGACAGCCCCAATACCTATGTCCGAAGCGTCGACTTCCACTATAAATGGTCTGGAGGGGTCAGGATGGAGAAGGACCGGGGCAGTAGTGAAATGTTTCTTGAGGACTGCAAAGGCGGCGGTGGCTGCCGGCGACCAGACATAGGGACGTAGAGTGGAGGTAAGTTGAGTGAGGGGCGCAGCTAAGTGGCTATAGTTCCGTATGAAACGGCGATAAAAATTTGCAAAGCCTAGGAACGCCTGGAGCTGTTTGCGGGTAGTCGGTCTGGGCCAGTCAAGGATGGCTTTAATCTTGCGGGGGTCAGGACGGATGCAGCCGTCCTCCACGATATGACCGAGGAATTCGACAGAGCGAGAGTGAAAGACGCACTTCTCAGCCTTGATATATAGCCTATTCTCCAAAAGGCGCTGGATTACCAAGCGGACGTGTTGGACATGCTCCTCAAGGCTACGGGAGAATACCAGGATGTCGTCCAGGTAAAGGACTACAAAAACATCTAACATGTCCCTGAGTATGTCATTCATGAGTGCCTGGAAGACAGCAGGGGCATTGGTGAGGCCAAAGGGCATAACAAGGTACTCGTAGTGTCCACGGGGGGTCTTGAAGGCCGTTTTCCACTCGTCCCCCTCCCGGATACGGACAAGGTGGTATGCATTTCGGAGGTCCAGCTTTGTAAAGACTGTAGCACCGATGAGTGGTTCAAAATTTGAGCTCATGAGGGGGAGCGGATACTTATTTTTGATAGTGATGCTGTTGAGCTGTCTGTAATCGATGCATGGTCTCAGGTCTCCACCCTTCTTCTTGACGAAAAAGAAGCCAGCAGCCACCGGAGATGTGGACGGGCGTATGAGACCTTCAGCCAGGCACTCATTGATGTAACTGTCCATCGCCGCCTTCTCAGGGGGGGAGATGTTGTAGAGGCGACTGGCTGGAAGTTCAGCTCCAGGACGGAGGTCAATGGCGCAGTCGTAGGGTCTGTGCGGAGGAAGGCTACAAGCGCGCTCCTTACTGAAAGCCTCTCCCAGGTCGTGGTACACAGGAGGAACCTTGGTGAGGTCAGGTGGAGCGGGACTGGGTCGTTCAGCAAAGGATGGTGTCGGAGCGGACCGAAGGCAGCGGGCGTGGCAAGGGATACTCCAGCTGAGAATGCGGCCAGAACGCCAACAGACATGCGGTGTGTGGAGTTCCAGCCAAGGTCTGCCTAGGATGAAGGGTGTGTCAGGTGAGGCGATAACGTAGGGACGGATCATCTCCACGTGGTTACCCGAGACTGTGAGGGTGAGAGCCTCACACCGATGAGTGATGGGAGCCATGGGGTGACCATCCAACGCAAACGCTGAGAGCGACCCCTCCAGGGGCGTGATGGGGAGTCCAACCTTTAGGGCATAAGAACGGTCGACAAAAGATTCATCAGCACCAGAGTCAATCATTGCTGGGACAGTGAGTTTCCGCTCCAGCCAGGCGAGAGTGACAAGGAACCTGGCTCTGCTGGAGTGGGGATTGGACAAGCGGCTTACATGGAACGTCCCGACCGAGTGAGCCGTGTCTTTAGGGGTTCGAACTGAGGGAGCTCTTGAAGACAGGCTTGGACAAGAGCCAACAGAGTGTGCGGAGCTAGCACAATACAAGCAGAGCCCCCATAGTCTCCGGTGTTCACGTTCGGCTGGAGTCAAACGGGCCCCTCCCAACCGCATGGGCTCCCCCTCACCAGTAGGTATCAAGGAAGCAGGGGAGAGCTGAGAAAGCTGGTTGCGACTCACCGGAGGTGAAGGAAGTAGTCTGGTCGCAGCATGACACTGGTGAGCCCTCTCTCGCTTGCGCTCACGGCGTCGCTCGTCAAGGGATATAGAGAGTGTGATGAGCTGGTTCAAAGAAGTAGGCCTCTCTATACCCATTAAGGCGTCCTTTATGGGCTCCGCCAGACCTCGTCGGAACGCACTGAACAGAGCAGGCTCATTCCATTAAGAGCGAGCCGCGAGGATACGAAATTCAGTGGCATACTCAGCTACTGAAAGAGAACCCTGCTGGAGGGTTGAAAGGGCAGTGTCAGCGTCCTGCCCAGGGGCCTCATGATCGAAAACCATCCTGAATTCCTTGACAAATGCTGTGTAATCATGCATGTAAGATGCAGAGCCCTCTCGGCTAGCCATAACCCACCGACGGGCCTGCCCTGTGGTGAGGTTAGCGATGTAGGCTATAAGAGCGGCGGTAGTAGAATACATGCTTGGTTGTAGTTCAAATATGTACTCACACTGCATGAGGAATTCACGGCAGAGCGAAAAAGAGCCGTCATACAGGGCCGGAGCAACAAGGTGGGGCTCCTGGGCAGAGGGTGCGTCTGGCAGAGGGACTGTGGCAGGAGGACCCGGAGGGGAAGAAATTTGTGCGCTGAGAGCGGCGACTCGGTCAGTGAGAGCTTGAACCAGAAGTGTGAGTTGGCTGACCTGGGACTGTTGTTCAGATGCCTGGGCCTGCTGGAGACCCGACACCACCCGGACCTCCTCCCTCAATCCAGAGAAGAGAGCAGCAGCCTCCGAAAGCTGGTGAGAATGTTGTGCCAACAGTTGGTCCTGGGGCCGACGTGGATTCGGAGCCGTGGGCCTCTCTGACTGCGACATGCTGGCTGGGTCCCTTGGCCAGAGCTTACTGTTATGGTGGCAAGACTGTGTGACCCAAAAGCACAGCAAAGAGAAGTTAGAAATCCAAAGTCCAAGATGTGTTTATTAAACAAAGGAAAATTGGTGAGAAGTGGTGGCTCTGCAGTTTTCTTGAATGTGCTGGAAGGCTGGATTGGCTCAGTATTGCTGTTGAGGAAAAATAAGCACAGATGAGTTGCAAGGTGAGCAAAAGGAAGGCCTGTACTTTTACCATGCGTGGTGAGGTGAAGCTCTGGCGCCAAATGTTGTGCAGACCGGTCTCTTATAGTGGCAGGTGGTTGATTGTGGAGTGGAGGCAGGTGTGGTGATTGGTGACAGGTGTGCAGAGCAGAGTCAGTGGGGAGAATGTGAAGGTGAGGAGGAGTGAGCCGTAACAGAGATTTTGCATTTAGATGTGAGGAAATGAGGGGGAAAAAATTTAGAAGATAGAGGTTGGGGCTACCGCCTTTTTTCCATTTCTGTTTGACCCACCCCCCCAAAAAAACCTATCTGGCTCTGTGACGACCTTCATGTCAGGGAGTTCCGGCAAGAAATTCTTGCCACGTTCACCTCGGGTTAAACCCAAGGCTACTTTAAATTACCTTGGTACCTCTACATACGAAGTTAATTCATTTCAGGACCTTGTTTGTCGAAATAGTCATATGTCGAGCAGGATTTTCCCATAGGAATACATTATAATTCCATTAATTCGTTCCACAGCCCAAAAACCTACACTAAATCCTTAAAATCCTTAATAAATACTGCTGGTACTATTACAAATGGCAATTACACATAGCAGAACAAATACATTTTTAATAAAAATCGTAATAATAATAATAATAATAATAATAATAATAATTCCTATAACAATGTAACTAATCGGGTTCTAATGTGGCGGACGTTTTTTGCTGTACCTGAATGCACCGCGTGGCTGACGTGTCAGAGAGAGGAAGCGGTGGAGGTTGACTGCTTCACTTTCACTTTCAATGTTTTCTTGAGAACACCATCAACTTTTGTGTTGGATAAGTTGTGAAATAAATGATAAAAACCTGATGAAGCTGGCGATTTCTTTGGCGGTTTTACCACAATAATAATTGTCACCTTAACTTATAAAGTCTGGTGAACGGTGGTTAGAGGAGGACCGTGGAGATGTATTGTTGAGCCAGCTCACAGATGCGCACCCCACGCTCATATTTTTCTATAACTTGCATCTTCATTTAGAAGGTAAGCGTCACCTTTTTGCTTGTTTCACCACCTGCACCAATCTTTTTGAAACCTGATTTGATTTCTCACACAAGAAAATCCGCTGTGCGTTCGTCTGCAGTGCTGTCATGTCGTCGTATTTCGAGCACGATGTTGGATGTAGAAACAAATGGCGAGTGAAATTTTACGTCGGATGTCGAAAAAATCATGTGTCGAAGCGATCGTATGTCGAGGTACCACTGTATTGCCTTTTTAATCTAAATTCAAATTTGGTAGTTTGTTGACATAAACAATATATAAACATTACACTGTGTGCTACAACTTCATCCATCCATTTCCTCTTGTTGTCATTCAGGTCGCATTTGTGACAAAGATATTCTAGCACAAGACCAGAAGATGAACTACTTTCAATTTATTATAATGTCATCTACACTACATATCTAGAATTTTCAGACACATTTTCGTCGGTCGTCTCCAAACATATCAGGTTTCTTCGCATGGGATCTCTTGTTTGGGATAAGTACTTCCTGAATGTCCCTCAGTGAAGCTAAATTGGTAATAGAAAAATCCATCAAAAGAAAATGTTTCAACTGAATGCTGCATGTGGTGGAAAACTGAAAAAAAAAAAAAAAAATTAACAGTCTTCACATCATTTATTGGTGAGAAAAAAGTAAATAGTGTATTAAAGAGAACAACAACCAAATTCAAAGCCACTCTGACTCCCACTGTTTCGTCTCCTTTTTACTCGAAAATTCTAATTGGCCGCAGAGATGTGGCACTGAGATTGCTATTGAAAATGAAGTGATTGTGAGTCAATTGTCATCAACTTGCAAAGCTGCGTCAATGACAGGTCTCATTAAGACTCGGTTACATAGCACTCAATTAACACGTGCTATTTACATTACTGGCTTGTTTTTGAATCGCATGCATTTCCAATGAACCTCCAGCCTCCTCTGTCTAGCCATGTATCCTCTTTATTTGGGGGCTCTCTATTGGATTTCTTAACAAATAACATTTAGTACACACTTTTGTCTCCTGTGTTATTGGGAGGAATTGATTTTCCTCCCTCCTGTATAGAGGAAGAAGAATCAACTACACTACTCCAACAGGGTAAGCAAACAAGGGCCACATAATAAGAAAAATACTCAAAATTGAGTTCTTATGCAGAGCTTACATTATATACTGTAAGTACAGTGGTAACCACATAAGATCGCTTCGACACGCGATCTTTTCGATATAAAAATTGACTTAACATTTGTTTCTACATCCGATGACATGCTTGAAATACGATTTATGACAGCACCGCAGTTTCTTTGTTTTCCCGCAAGACGGACGTGCAGCTAATTTTGTGAGAGAAATCAACAAGTTCCAAGAATGTTAGTCCAGGTGGTGAAAAAAAAGGAAAAAGTGACGCTTACCACTGAAATGATAGAAAAATATGAGCGTGGTGTGCGTGTCCGTGAACTGGCTCGACAATACGGCCGTAGAAAGTCTACGATCTCGGCGGTCCTCCTCCGAACTCCCGTTTGCCATTCTTTATAAGTTAACGTGAAAATAATTATTATTGTAACATCGCCAAAGAAAGCTTCTCAGGTTTTTAATAATTTCAAAACTTGTGCAAGAGAACACGCCTACTGTCCGCTGCAGCTGACGCCCAAAAACAAAACATGAAAAGTGAAAGTAAAAACTCTAATGCACTCTCTCTTACTCTGCCGTCAGCCACGCAGTGCGTTCAGGCACCCCACGCAAAACACATCCGTCAAATTAGAACCCAATTTATTACATTATTACAGGTATTGTTGTTATTATTACTATTATTATAATAATATTCTGATTTTTATTTATAATTTATTTGTTTTGATCTGTGTAATTGCTATCTTCATTAGTACCAGCAGTATTTATTAAAGATTTAGTGTAAGTTTTTGGGCTGTGGAACAAATTAATGGAATTATAATGTATTCTTATGGGAAAATCCTGCTCGACATACGACCATTTCGACTTACAAACAAGGTCCTGGAATGAATGAACCTATGTATGTATGTAGAGGTACCACTGTGCTACGTAACTGAAGACCTTTGCATCACATATTAGATTAATTAGATTATTTTACCAGTTAGTTTCATGCAGTAGGCTATAACCATAGGCTGGGCTGCACATGTACGCTAATAAATGTTTGATTCTGCTTGTACATTCAACACGAATAAAACACTCAATCGCAGTGATCATTCCCTGCCAACCCTCTCAGTCAAAATAGAGTTCTACAGTGTATCACAAAAGTGAGTACGCCCCTCGCATTTCTGTAGATATTTAAGTATATCTTTTCATGGGACAACACTGACAAAATGACACTTTGACACAATGAAAAGTAGTCTGTGTGCAGCTTATATAATAGAGTTAATTTATTTCCACCCCACCCCCCAAAATGACTCAAAATATTGCCATTAATATCTAAAACCCTGGCAACAAAAGCGAGTACACCTCTTAGAAACTCTGTACATCCCTAAATGTCCAAATTGAGTACTGCTTGTCATTTTCCCTCCAAAATATCATGTGACTCGTTACAGGAGTGCTGTCAGCATTGCTGCAGGGATTGAAGCACCTCTTCAATTCCTCTGGTCAGCCTGTTAGTGCTCCGGGGTCAGCCTGTTTGTGCTCAGACCATACGCCGCACTCTACATCAAATTAGCCCGCAAAAAGTTTGCTGAAGACATGTCAACAAAGCACTTGGATTACTGTAACCATGTCCTATGGTCTGATGAGAGGGGCAGGCTTTCTTGTGTACCGCCTTCAGGAGAGGCTTCCTCCTGGGGTGACAGCCATGCACACCAATTTGATGTAGACTGCGGCGTATGGTCTGAGCACTAACAGGCTGACCCCCGACCTCTTCAATCCCTGCAGCAATGCTGACAGCACTCTTGTAACGAGTCACGCGACATTTTGGAGGGAAAATGACAAGCAGTACTCAATTTGGACATTTAGGGATATATGTTTTTTCATAGGGGTGTACTCACTTTTGTTGCCTGGGGTTTAGATATTAATGACTATATTTTGAGTTATTTGGAGGGGAAAATAAATTAAGTCTATTATATAAGCTGCACACAGACTACTTTTCATTGTGTCAAAGTGTCATTATGTCAGAAATTGAAAAGATATACTTAAATATCAGCAGAAATGCGAGGGGTGTATTCACTTTTGTGATACACTGTAATTTCATTGATGGCAGTCAATGATTTGATAAAGCCCCCAATCCACAAAAAGAATACATGTTAATTTACTTGACTGAAATGGTTGTTTGTCCAGTTGCATACCAAATCAAGCTAACCTGTAACTAAAATGAGGCCTAGGACCATAGGACAAGGATAGCTAGGTTTAGCTCAGGCGTACATTACTGCAAAGTAAGATTAAGCAGTAGCAGTGCTCGGGTTGTGGGTTTGAATGTTTTGAAATTTAAACTTCTGTTCACATGTTCCCTAGGATTTTTCTCCAATTACAGAACAAAAAGAAGTGCTGTAGAAAATAAATAATGATCATAGCAGTTCCTTCTTTGCCTGTACAATATTTATGGGGTTAAAAGAAACAAAAAAACACGCACACACAAAAAGCCGTTTTGAGACACTTTCCCCAAACTTTACTATCCAGATTTTCACCTTTTCATGAGTTAGACTTTGCGGGTTCCATTGGATTATGGGTGTGAATATGGCTGCTGCACTCAATCAAATTATAAGAAACAGCTCACAAACACAGCAACTGAAGTGTTTAGAGAAACGTGTGTCTCGACGAGCAACCACACACACATTCCGACTGCACATCTGAAAGATGGGAATGCAGAGACCTCGAGACAGTCTTTGTGGCAAATCATTAATTATTAATGCGTGAGATTCACATACAGCTTTTGATGTTGGAGCAGTCAAGCCTGTTAAAGGCTGTGTGTGTGTGTGTGTGTGTGTGGGGGGGGGGGGGGGGGGGGTCTAGGTTCGTATGATAGCTTCTCGAGGGCCATGGCTGAGTTGATAAAGCACATGGTTTTTATCTGCTGGGTCAGAAGACGAGGGCTAACATTTCTCCCCCGCTGATGGTTTCCTGTAGGCTTTGCAGCTTTGTGGACACTTGACTGGAGATGGCTTTATCACGAGGCTGACTGTACTTGGACTTTGTGGCTGAATCTCACATGGGCATTTAGGCATTGCACGGAAGAAGGCATAACTAATCAGAGTAATCGTTCGCTTTGGTTTCTCGTGGTCTGCTTGTTAACTCGCAAAATGTGGTGAGCTGACCCTCAATACACCGCCCAACAAGGCTCATCGCCCTCAGGAGCCAAGCACTCCAATTGACTACATTTTCCATCTCTCTCACCCCTCCAATTTAGGCCTAATATTAAAATAAGTGTTGAATACTGCAATGTTGTTACGGAACCAAAAGGCAGGTGGGGATATGTGACTTTCTTTTAGGAAGGCCCCCATGGTGCCAAAGTTGGAAGTTGTGATGATTCATGTCACAGAGCCTCAGGTGGTGTATAGACATAACAACCTGATATAATGATGTTCCATTTTTATTATTTTTTTCCTCTCGGAATTTGTCATTGCGCTTATTCTTTTGATTAGAAATGCAGATGTTGGGAAATCTTTTTTTAAACCTATTTATTTAATTATTCGTATGCCTCAGATATCTAAATTCTTATATGATTTACAAAAACAACGACAATAAAAATGGGAATTGTTGGGTCATTCCAGAATAGCGTATTGCACTAATGCTATTTTTAGACCGTGACGTCGCCATCGTAACGAGGTGAGACATTTTTGACATGCCCTCGCATACAAACCACATTATTTCTGCTCATTTTCTCTGGTAATTTTTCAAAAAACAACTTGGCGTTCAAGCACTGCTGATATGGAACTTGTAGAAACGACTCTAGACATTACGACAAATGAAGGATGTTTTCTTCATGTTTCCCGAAACCAAAAAAAATGTGAAGAATGGATTAACTTGCGTGGACGTCCAAAAGACCAGTTTAACGCCAGGAAGGTGAAGCCATTCACATTTCATATGCAGTAATCAAAATTTTTTGGGGGCCGTGGTCCTTCAAAGGACAAATAGGTAAAAAACAACTTTAGTAAGGGGGAAGTGTAAATAAATTATAGAATTAAGATTTGTTATTAATGAAAAAATTAAAAGTGTTCATTGGCTGTCACCGAGTAGCATTTGCGATCGCTACACAAAAGTAGCTATGTAAATTGCCCCCAAGAACGGTCAGAGACTTAAGACAACCAGAGGATATCATATATAAGAAAGACAGGGCATATGGCGGTAAAGGTTAGATTGTTGACACAGGAAAATCTCATCTTCAGTGGCGTAAGAAAAAGGTGTCGATAAAAAAAGCTAAGGCTAAGCTTAGGTCGGCTCAGCTCTTTTTTCCGTCTTTTTCAGCCCTCAACACTCAAGCCATCTCTTTAACTGAAAATGTGTATGTTCTTCCACATCTTTACTAGTAAATTTGGCACCAGGGACATCATTTTCGGACAGAATTGGTAGGTTTAGCTCAGTAAACATCTCGCTCGTACACCATTTCCATTTATTTACTATTGGGGACAAACGGGAGGTTGACCCGCCTAGCCACAATTGCTAACGTCATGAATATAAATGAGCAAAAGTGACGTGTTGCTTGCGGTACGCCATTGGAGGACATTTGGGCTTCAAAATTTTTGAAAATAAATCTTTACTTTTAAGATTTAATAGGTGAAACATCCAATGATTAGACCTCTTAGAGAACAATGATACAATTTTTATGACATAATTTAGATGACATTTAAGATATTTGGCATAATCAGAGTAACAGTTCCGTGCTAAGATTAGATTTCTCTCAGGTATTGAAACTAGCTGTTAAGGGCACTGTTACTGTTGACGAAGACAACAAACTTACTTATATGTAAATAAGTAAAAAACAAAAAAGAAACAAAACAATAATTGTCTTACCTTATCATATGCATGAATGATGAGGTTGAGTAATGAATTCATTTAAGGCTAAGCAGACACCACGTGGTAGAAACACATGGTAATGGTACCATCAAAAATACCTCGGAGGGCGAACTGCGCCTCTGCGCACGCAAACCACGCGGCAGCTGCAGACTCATTAAACATCGATAGCTCGAGAAAGCCAGTGTTCGCCATCTCATTTAATGTTCGCAAAATGCCTCAGAGACTTCGGCATGGCAGACGTCGGGGTCACCACTGTAGTGGATGATGTGAGTCTGTCGGCAAGTCGAGTCGGGATGTCATGTGTCGGCTACTCGTGTCCCTGGTCTCTCTGCACTCTGGCCCAGAAGCCGTGCATCATTAGTTGAATTATGTGAAGAGGATGTAGTGGTCACTACACTATGTTATGAAAATACTTGGGCTGTCAAATGGTTAAAATTTTTAGTCGAGTTAATCACAGCTTAAAAATGAATGAATCATAATTAACTGCAATTCAAACCATCTCTAAAATATGACATATTTTTCTGTAAATTATTGTTGGAATGGAAAGATAAGACAAAAGACGGATACGTATATACATTCAACGTACTGTACATAAGTACTGTATTTGTTTATTATAACAGTAAATCCACAAGATGGCATTAACATTATTAACATTCTTTCCGTTAAAGGGATCCACGGATAAAAAGACTTGTAGTTCTTAAAAGATAAATATTAGTACAAGTTATAGTGATTTTATGTTAAAACCCCTTTTAATGTTTTCGTTTTAATAAAAGTAGCTTGCCATTGTTAACGTCACCGAGCTGTGATGTCACATCGGGCTCCCTGCCGTTCTTCCACAGTGTCTTTAACTACGTAAGGTAGTGATTGAAATACACCACAAGGTGTCAATGGCGAGTTTTAAATGACTTCGAAATCAAGCAAATGAGTGTTTTTTTTATCCCTCGACTGATGCCCTAGTTCCCTGTTTACTGGTCCATCCACGTCATTTGAGTACTGGCTTCACAACGTACGAGACCTCGGATAGTTTGTATATTGTGACTAAATATTGCCATCCAGTGTATTTATTGAGCTAAACGAAATGTTTAAATAGAATTTGATCAAAGTCTGAGTAAGTTTTATGTGTATTTTGCATAGCTAGTTTGATTGGGAATGCCAGTTCTCTTTGCATTGTTGTTTAACTGTGTGAGAATAACGCCTCATTATTACAGATTGAAGCGCTTTTCTTTTAGTGAACATTACTTTTTTTGTGAGAGAGGAATATTATTTTTGTTGTGCTTTCACTAAATGATACATATGTTTGTTGTGAAGGAGTTGCCGAAGCTGATGCCAATAAACGGCGCGGTCCAATGAACGCCTGTGTCACTCGCCTTTCTCTGCCTCTTAGCTCTCAATGTGCAAAAACCTGCGTCATTGTAATCTGTTCGAGGCAATGCATGAGCGGGTCATTCCGCGCATTCGTTAAATGCGTCAAATATTTTAGCATGATGAATTCAAAAAAAAAAAATTACCGCCCGTTTATGCGATAAAGTTGACAGCACTAAAAAAATAAAAAAAAATAGTGATGTAACGAGGTGCGCCGAGCCTTCGAAGCGTGTGTTGAGTAATGAACGGACGTTTCTGCGAAGTGCGTACCGAGGCTCCCTTCATTTAGGGGAAGTTCCAAAAACGATGCCGTCTGAAGCCTCACTGCCCAGCTGTAGCACGTGATTGCTTCAGGGAGTGCTTTAGATTTTGCCGTGCGGTTCTACAGCTCGCTGCAGTATACAAACACCTCGGGCTACATTCAAAATGTGGGTGTTTGAAGGTGAGAGTTTGGATAGTTTAGAAAGTGTGAGGTGTAAGAGTGAGGAGAGAAGGAGTAGTACAGTAGTGAATAGTATGGAACCATCAAGAAAGAGGACTTCCTCTGCGTGGAAAAAAACTTGGTTTTGAATAAAACTGAATGAAAATCCCCACCATCCTGTTTCTGTAGCTACATCAATGTCCAATTTACACAAGCATAATCTGTGCCCTTTTCAGGTTACACAAGCAGGCTTACTGTCCACTCCTTGATTACGCTCATGCCATTTTCAGAGAAATATTGCAAAACCTGCCATATTATAATAGTATTTGGGAAATAATTTTCCCACATCCACTACAAAAAAAATAGTCGGTTTTACTTCATGAGTGATGTACTGTATGTGGCCACTCCCCCTATTGGACCCAAAATTTAATGCATTTACATATATAATTTGTTGTACGTTGATTTTTGGAGAGCTACTTGGCCCTGCTGACCTACAGGAGACATTGCCATATGATATGTTTTTATTACTGTGAGGTACTGTTTGTGTGTATGTGTGCGTTTTTTGTTTTGTATGTACAATAGGTCCTTTTTTTTGATTCAGGGGGTACTGTCCCCTCATACATTATGGTTACACAGGTTTTGAGTTTGATCCTATTGCTGAAGATGTATGCCAAATTTAACTTCTGTGACTAGAAAACAATGAAAAAATGTTAAAGAAAAAAAAATATGGCGGAAAACACAGACAAGGCCGAAAAAGCAGTTTCTGCACTTGCACCCCTCTTTAAAATAAACTGCTGTATTTTAATCCAAAAGAACTGTTGTGTTTGATAGAACAATATGTCTATATGTTTTAATAGCAGTTTGATGGCGTATTCAGCCCTCGAACTATTTTTAATTTGTCCGTTTTACCCTGGAGACCCCCGTTTACAGACAGCGTGCAACCACTTTTGTTTCAACCCAGCCATATAGAGAAAGTAAGTAATTATATTTTTCGAAATGTCTATCATTTTCAGCTTAGAATCATTACATGATGTCTAGTATTTAGTTAAAAAATTATTCACTCACATATTTTAAGCTTTTAAACAAATTATGTCAAAATGAAATAGTGTCTGTAAATAGGTCACAGATATTTACCTTATAACTATAGTTTCGTTTTATTTTTTTCCTGTTCCTGTCGCATTTTCCCCGATATTTTAGATGATAAATAATCGGGCCAAACAAAGAACAATATATGTATATATGAAAAATGTTAATTAAAAAAAATCTTTTAAAAGGGTAAATATTTAAAAAAGAAAATCTCGACCACTCCTTGATTTCTGCGATTTCTGCATTGCGACCCTTGTTATAGTACCGTGTTTCAGCCATAAAATCCCCAAAAAGTCCAGCTGTGGCCATTCACTGCTCTGTCTTTACACTCGGTGAGACATGCTACATGGGGTTTTGGATCGAAACAAGGGAAGTATGCGATAATATCTCGTTAAATCATGGTGTCTTTAATTATGCTCTCATGCTCTCACCTCGAGTTAGGGTTTCGGGGTTAAAAAAAGAAAACTTTAAATGCCGTCCTGTTCAAAAATGTTCTTGCCCCATAAAATTGAGATTTTAAGCTTTCCAATGATGTATCACACATGCATATAGGACAATTTTGAAATTTGGCCAAATTGGGGGTCTCAGAACGGAACTTCAAGTCACCTGAGTGTTTTCCGCCATATACTGTACATATGTGACAATCTATGTGCATTGAGGATTTGGTCAGAGAATATTTTGAAAAAAACATTCCTTTTCCAACAGACACACATGCAAAAATGAACGAATCACTAATGTGGTTGGGAGACAACTGACTTTGGTTATACACTTAGCCAGTAGGTGGTCCCGTGCACACATGAAGCTCCGAAAAATGAACCCTTTCTTGAACCAATTAGCTCAAGTGGATCAAGGACTCATGAGGCTTCATCTCACTATAACTACAAATAATAGACTGTCAGGTACGAGACAGGAGAATCAATGGCGTACCGCAAGCAACACGTCACTTCCGCTCATTAATATTCATGACATTAGCTACTGTTGTTAAGTAGGGACAAGCCACCGTTTGTCCCCAATATGAAATGAATGGAAATCGTGTACGAAGGAGATGTTTACAGCGCTAAACCTACCAATTCTCTCCAAAAATGATGTGCCTGGTGCCAAATTAACTGGCAAATATGTGGAAGAACATAAAAATGTTCAGTTAAAGAGATAGCTTTAGTGTTGAAGGCTGAAAAAGACGGAAAAAAAAGCGAGCCGACCTAAGCATAGCCTTAGCTTTTTTATTGACCCAACTGACATTCTCCTGTTTCAACAAGCTATCCTTTACCATCAGCCCTGTCTTTCTTATATATCCTCTGGTTGTCCTACGTCTCTTACCGTTCTTGGGGGTAATTTAGTTAGCTTTGTGTAGCGATCGCAAATGCTACTCAGTGACAGCCAACGAACACTTTTAATTTGTTCATTGATAACAAATAGAGATGTCCCGATCGATCGGCATCCCGATCAATCGGGTCCGATCACGTCATTTTCAAAGTATCGGAATCGGCAAAAAAATATGCCTTTTTTTAATATGTATAGATTTTTTAATTAAATCGTTTTCTAATTGTATTTAACGTTACAGACATAATATGTTACACTCATCCAGAGTCTAGTTCAGGCTTAAGGTAGGGTTATCAAATTTATCCTGATAACAGCGGTAATTAATTTTTTTTGAAAATGTATCACGTTAAAATATTTAACGCAATTAATCCATGCGTTGCACGACCCACTCACGCATTGTCGCGCTCAATCTGTAACGGCGCCGTTTTACCTATATAGAGAGATAAAAGGCAGCGTAAAATGAGTACAGTGAATTTTGGCAGCCTTTGGAGCCTGTTTTAAATAGGCTAAAGCCTTACAATCCCTCTCCCTGCAATTATCATGGGAAGCAATGTGGGGAAGCAAGGTAGCAATTGATCTTTTTCTTAACACCTTATGTTATTTTCCAACGCAGAGAAGATATATGAATTGGTAGCACTACGCACAGTCATGGTTCCACTTCACATCATGCATTTGGGTTGAATGGATGCAGTATCATTTACTGAAAGCTCAACAAATATACTAGATGGCAATATTTAGTCACAATATACAAAGTCACAAGAAAAATTATCGGGAATGATTGGAATTGAATCGGGAGCAAAAAAAAAAAAAAAAGCAATCGGATCGGGAAATATCGGGATCGGCAGATACTCAAACTAAAACGATCGGGATCGGATCGGGAGCAAAAAAACATGATCGGAACAACCCTAATACTTCCCCCTTGCTAAAGTTGTTTTTATATATATATATATATATATATATATATATATATATAAATAACAGAGACCGTAACAGTGGCAGTCAGATACCATTGTAATTCTTTTCAGGTCATTCATTGTCAGAAGCAGTACGGCACAATGTTCCGCTAAAAAAATAAGTTAAAAATATAAAAATGGCTTACCTCTTTGTCCTCTGAAAGACCATGCCAACCCAACAAAATGTTGACTGCATATGAAGTTGGAATGGATTCACCGAGCTGGTGTCAAAGTCCGCGCAATTTGATTCAGTCTTCACAGTTTTTCCTCCCGAGTTTTTGGTTTCCGGATACGTATGAAGAAAACTTCCTTCATGTGTCGTAATGTCTAGAGTCGTTTTTACAAGTTCCAAAAAAAGCAATGTGTGATCGGCATGTTCGTTTTTGAAAGATTACCGGAGAAAAGTAGCACAAATTACGTTGTTTCTATGCGAGGGCGGGTCTATAATGTCCCACTTCGGCTGGACTTCCACTTTATGATGCGACGTCATGGTCTAAAAATAGCATGCGTGCGGTACGCCATTGGGTATTTGTGAATACAAGATTTATTTCGTGTTGGCAGGCGGTGGAAACGGTCAGGAACAGAGACATTGCGTTGTCGGGTTGAGCAGGTCAAGCTGAGCAGACTGATCAGGCTGGAGATCTGGCGTAATCAGGTCAAGCAGGTCAGGCTGGAGATCTGGCGTGGTCAGGTCAAGCAGGACAGGTTGAGCTTACTGGGTCAGAAGCGGTGATCGGTCAAGGACGGTCGACGAGCAGGAGCGTGGTAAAACGTTGACAATCTGACACTGACTTGAGGCAGTGCCTTAAATGCACAGCTGGTGACAAGTTGCAGGTGGTGGTAATTAGGGGTGATTGGCAGACGAGCTTCCTGATAGGTGGAGTGGTAGCAGGCTTGGTGTGCAGGAATACTCCCACAATTAGTAGAAAAGGGCCAGGCACATGACATACACAAGGAAATGAATTTGCTCAAGCCATTCTTTTGAAAAACTGTTCGATTATAACAAGGCCATGTCCACGCCTAGCAGTTTTTTTTTTTTTTTTAAACCGGGGATCCTGGCCTAATACATGCAGATAAAAAATAATTACGTCTACACCAGCACATTTGTAGAAAAAAAAGCTTCCACAGCCAACCGCATTCATTCTTTTTTAAGTCCATTCATAACAACGTGCGAAAAATAATTGTCCATAATACCACCAAACTTCGGATGTGTTCTTCAATATGAAGCACTGCAAGAGTTTGTCAATAAATGGAAGCAAAAAGCACCTGTCTAATAATTAGATCTAAACCCACTGCGAAGGTATCCGTGTTTAGGCCAAATGTAAACATTGGTCTCATGTGTGACGTAGAGATAAAATGTGTCGCAGTCAGTGACGTTTGCACTGTTAAATCTTTGGTTATCAGTGTCCACATGATGGTGCTACAAACGCAAAATTTGCACGTCTTCACTTTGGACAGATTTTTTAAGAACGCTCGTTTTCAATGCCTAAAATGAGTGTGTGCGTATGGTTGATAGGCCAAACCATTGAAAAAAATTAGTTTTTTTTCCAAATACGCTGCTACGTGTAGACATGGCCCAGGTCTAGCGTATCATGTGATTCATTGCGTTCTTCTTCTGCCATGCTTAGAACACTATTGTAACAGGGTTGTATTGCATCTTGTGAAAAACATTTTCCATGAATAATTGTTATTGTTTGAAATATAGTGTTGAGTACAAAACTAATAAAGTAGATCATCCAAAACAACTTGGATCAACAGCATCCATTTTTTAAAATTGGAGCTATTAAAATGAGCAAACGATAACAGTTTAAAAAAGACATTCTATTGTGAAGGACGGGACAATTTGATGTTTAGGTTACAATAATGATTGTTTGCTAGTGCTCATAAAAGAGGATGATGGCCTAAAAACTGATTTTGTTAATTTTTTTCAATTTTACTTTATATGCTCCAATGCATAGTGACAGTAATGGCATGTAATTTGCAGAGCAGGTCATTAACACAACGAAAAGTCACAGACGCATTTACTTCTCCTCTTCTGATGCTTTTCACTCCCTGTCTGTTCTTAGACACTTTCTCCTCTCCTTTTCCTCACCACTGCTGATCAGCATGTGAGCAGCTGTCGAGGTAATGAGGATCAGTGTTGTTTTAAACATGAAATGGTGATGGGAAGAGAGAGGAGTGAGAGAGTGGTGAGATCAATAAGAGCCATTACTTCTACTCTCTAATGATGCAGCAACCCCCCCTCATCCCTTGTCTCAGCCCATTTCTACGCACTATCCGATATCGGAAGGGAGGAGGTTATGAATTATCGAATCCCAAGGGCGTGTGCCTTGCCGCCAATTACCCAGTGAAAAATGGCCCTTTCTTGGATGCGTGTAGTGGTGTGTGCTTGGTGGAAGGAGAGTGTGATGTGGACAGAGGTTGGTAGAGTAGCCAAAAATTTTACTCAAGTAAGAGTAGCGTTACTCCAAAACAATATTACTCTAGTAAGAGTAAAATTAGTCATCCAAAAAATGTACTCAAGTACCAGTAAAAAAGTATCCAGTGAAAAGAATACTCAGGTAATGAGTAACATTTTGAGTAATTGCTTCGATTTTTTTTTAACAATGGTATTTTTTTCTCTCAGCACAAACTTATCTATATGATCTGTTGTTATAATGATACTGTACAATAAATCATTACATAACCACATTAAGCCTAAGAAATAATTTTTAAAAATTCATTAAAGAGAGGGAAAAAAACAGTAATGAAGCATTATTTCTCCAAAGAGCATGAGTGCCCTGCCCTATAGTGGAGAAAATAGTTCGTAGTTTGAGTAGTGAATACTGCAGTTCCTTCATAGTTACTATTCTGAAATTAAAAGTATGATCTCTCCGGTTTTCTGTGGTCAATCGGTGCCAAATAAGAACTGGGAGAGAGTTTTACATCCACAATTTCGATTCATGTTGAGGGAATCGCTCTATGCCAAAATTTCATTTGTTACAGGGCTTTGAAGACGCGTGATTGAACAGGCTTGCGTGGTCATAGAACGGCAAGCTTGCGTCTGATTGGTGTAATGGAATCATGTGATTATTGTTGCGACGTCTCATTGGTGAAATTAGTAGCGCTACTTTTGGGAATAGCATCGCTAGCAAAAAAAAAAAAAAAAATGTAATATGTAGAATAAAGAGGAAAAATGTAACAACTCTTGTGCTCAAAGTAGCGGAGCATAAAGAGTGTCTTTTCTTCATAAATCTACTCAAGTAAAAGTAGAAAGTATGGCTTAATCACAGCATTTTGTCTCCCATCGTGATTTGCACACATTCCATAGATGCAAATATGTCTGTGTTTCACAATCTATAAGCCAAGTGAAAAAAAATCAAAGCAACTCTTAAAGGGGAAGTTCAGAATTTTTTACATCAGGCTTAATCTTAATTTAGCTAGGGTTTATTTAGTCAATGGAGTTGACTTCAACAAATTCTGTGTAGTTTGTTAGTTATTTGTTAGTTTCAGCTCAAGAATTGTTGAAGCTGGAAAGGGTCACAAAAAGTTTCTCCAAAAGCCTTTATGTCAATGTGTCCACCGAAAGACAGACTGTCTAAAATGGCGAAGTTGCTGCGCTGCCAAGATGTGGTCTTCCTTTAAAAATGACTGTGAGAGCACAGTGCAGAATGCTCAATGAAGTGAAGATGAATTTGAGTGTCAGAAGACTTACAGAAATTCCTGATACATTAAAATTAATGTTGATGAATCTGCAGGATGTAAAACATTAAACAAGAATGGAGTTCATGGAAGGATACCTCGGAGGTAAAAACATTGCTGTTCTTTTATGGTTTGCAAAAGAGCACCTGGATTTTCCACAGTACCAATGGCAAAATATTCTGTGGCATGACATGCTGTCGTAAGACCTCGAGAGTGATTCACACCAGAAATTTGGGGGATACTGCTGAACTAAAACAGTTTTGTACAGAATGGACCAAAATTCCTCTTGACCATGTATTGCCGAGCCATTTCACTCATGCGCACACCACACTCATATACAGTATATGGCGGAAAACACAGACAAGACTGAAAAAGCAGTTTCTGCTCTTGCACTCCTCTTCAAAAGAAACTGCTGTATTTTAAGCCAAAGCAACTGTTGTGTTTGATCAAACAATATGTCTATATACTGGCATAGCAGATTCATGGCGCATTAAGCCCCCGAACTATTTTTAATTTGTTTGTTTTACCCTGAAAACCCCCGTTTACAGACGTCGCGTAACCGCTTTTGTTTCAACCCAGCCATAAAACAAAGGTAATTAATTATATTCATTATTCAAAATGTCTGTCGTTTTTAGCTTACAATCATTAATTGATGTCTTATATTTCATAAAAAAAATGACTTTAAAAAATTATTCACTCACATATTTTAAACTTTTAAACAAATTATGTCACGATGAAAAATTTGGTGTCTGAAAAAAAGTCACGGATATCTACCTCATAAGTATCGCTTATTCGTATTTTTTTGTTGTTGTTACTGTCGCATTTTCTCCGATATGTTAGATGATAAAAAATCGATCCAAACAAAAAAAAAATTGAAAAAAAAAAAAAAAGTTTAAAAGGGTAAATATATGAAAAAGAAAATCTTGACTACACCTTGATGTCTGCGATTTCTGCATCGCGACCCTTGTTATATTACCATGTTTCACCCATAAAATCCCCCCAAAAATCCAGCTGTGGCCATTCACAGCTGTGTCTTGACACTTGGTGATACATGCTACATGGAGTTTTTGGATCGAAACAAGGTAAGTATGCGATAATATCTCATTAAAGTCATGGCGTCTGTAATTCTGCTCTAGTGTGCTCTCACCTCCAGATAGGGTTTTGCTGAGTAAAAAAACTTAAAAAAAAAAAAAAAAAAAAAAAAAAAAAAAAAAGCCCTCAGGTTAAAAAATTTTCTTCCCCCAGAAAATTGAGATTTTAAGCTTTCCAATGATGTACCACACATGCATATTGGACAATTTTGAAAGTTGGCCAAATTGGGAGTCTCAGAGCGGAACTTCAAGTCACCGAGTGTTTTCCGCCATATATATATATTTTGATCATTTCCTTCTTTATCTAAATGTGAAACATCACCTTTTTTATTTTTTACCACCTGCACTAACCTTCTTGGGACCCATGTTTATTTCTCTCACAAGAAAATCCGCTGTGCTGCCGTCTTTAGAGAAAACAATGAAATTGCGAGGCTGTCATAAATTGTCATATTTCAAGCATGTCTAACTATGTCGAGAAAATTGACCATTCAAATTTTACGTCAGATTTTGAAATGATCGTGATTTGATTGGTTTGTATGTTGAGATACCACTGTACAGTATATAGTTTTCCATCATTTTCTGAAACAATGTGTCAATGTAGCGCTAAATTGCTCATTGTCGGTCAGTGTGAATGCAATCCTAAATGATTGTTTGTCAATATATACTCTGAACTTGAGTTTTGAACAGGGCCGGTTGTAGGCAGGCAAGTAGTATAATGGGTTGTTAGCTATGTCCAACCTAGCCTAGAGAAGTGGATTGTACTTAGTCAGGCCTCTACAATCAGACCTGTCCAACTTGGATGTCCCACCTGAGGACTAAGCGCCTGCTGGTATAGCTCTTAAGGTCAGTGAGGCACACAAACCCCCTGACCACAATGAGGTTGCAATCCCTAAAGGGGGGAATCTGAACAATAAAATATCCTTCATCCTGATTTCATGAACATAACATATATCTTACCTGGATGGTATAATTCTCAAATAAATTGTAACCAGAGAACGGAAAGGTAGTCTAATGAATAATAATAAATAATACTTCTCAAAGTAATTTTTAAACACATCAATTTATCTTTTCTTTTTTGGGCTTTTTTTTTTAGCGACCAAATTGAACAAAACGACAGTCCCAAAACATCACTGCTCTAGAGGAGTTCTGCATGGAGGAATGGGCCAAAATACAAGCAACAGTGTGTGAAAAGCTTGTGAAGAGTTAGAGAAAACGTTTGGCCTCCGTTATTGCCAACAAAGGGTAAATAACAAAGTATTGAGATGAACTTTTGGTATTGACCAAATACTTATTTTCCACTCTAATTTGGAAATAAATTCTTTAAAAATCAAACAATGTGATTTTCTGGGTTTTTTTCCACATTCTGTCTCTCATGGTTGAGGTTTACCCATGTTGACAATTACAGGCCTCTCTAATATTTTCAAGTGGGAGAACTTGCACAATTAGTGGTTGACTAAATACTTATTTGCCCCACTGTATTTCTTTGCTTGTTGTGACTGCTTCTTTAAAGTCTTCCCGCTCCGTCGCTGTGCTGAAACCTGACACCACATTGTCTGGCGGTGTCAAGGCTCATTTAAACATACCAACATTGATTGGATGTTTACTGGGGGCTGTGCACGCTTTGCTGTGCGCGCGTACTGACCATCACACACAGCGTAGCGAAAGAGAGATGAGAGAGAACGGATACTATATTGTCTTTGTATTCCCTTTTCGGCAGATTGTTTTTCCACGACTACAAAATAATCTGTCAATTTTTAATGTATTAATTTTGTTTGTATATTAAAAATGTGCTTTCTCAACTTCTAAAATTTTGATTTGAGGAGGCAAGACACTGGTCGGTTGTGACCACTTTCGAATATACGTTGCCTCCTTTTCAAAGTCAGTGAGCCAGGATTTTGTCTGACTCAAAAAACTAGGGTAGGTTACTAAGTTTAAGGTGATAATGTAAGAAAGGCATGAATAAACTCGTTTGCCCTTTGTCGCTGCAATATTTTCAATTTTTCTGGAAATACTCTCAGGAAGATTCTGAGAAGCTGTAATATGTCCAGTGACGTATTCAGGGACATCAAGGAAGCCTGTAAATTAGCCCTTTGTTCACTGCAGAGCAGCTGAGCAGTTCATTACTGCGGTGTCATCTTGCTTTGGCTAATTCACCACCCACCAATGCTAATCTCTTTTTCTAACAACTTGTTTCATTTTCCATCCAGACTTTGTATTGTATGTTGAATTGATGTCTCACATCACTGTTTAATAGTTGCCTTTCTTTTGCGCTAGTGTCACACATGCACGCTTACAATGAAGTTATTGACGGTCTCAAGTGTATCTTTCCTGTCCATTTAGCTGTTGGTGTGTGGGAAGTGCTCGGTGTTGATATACAGCTCTTGGAGCTCTTATTGAATTGCACTGATGGAACATCAATTACAGACCTTGGTGCCAGGGAAAAAGCGTTAACTAAGCTCCTCATATCACATTACAGTGCACAGCGCTCTGATGGCTGCTCTACATAAAATCCCATCATATTGAGTGTTTACTGCATTGTTTGTTGGTTGGTTCACCACAAACTTGTATTATGATGGATTATGCTGCAACCAAATTTGTCATGTTTGGACTATTTTTTTCCCAAAGGAAGTGTTTTTTTCCATTCTTACTGTATAGATTATGTGTGAATGTAGGTATAATGCATACCTGTCAAGTTGTATGGTTTGGGCGTAATTTGTACAAGTGAGCACTGATTTTTAAATGTGTACGCCGTACGTTCAAAATCTGTACGTTTTTCGTGCATTACGTTTTTTTTCTCTCCGTTCGTATTTTGTCACCGTTTCGGCAACGAGGCAATGTGCGTTACTACGTTGGTTGAATAACGCGACAAAAGTCAGAGACACAGTGAGAGAAGAGTGTTGTGACGCTGTAGTAAATGCGATGCTTGGCTAGGTGGCTCCAATATTTCCTGACTGTAGCCGACAGCCTACAATCTACGCCTAGATATCAAATGCTTATAGAACTACATGCGAAATGACAGACGGCGGCGTTAATAAACAGCCACCATTTTGAAGCAGTAGACTTCTCAGAAAGGCTCTGTTGTGGTGAACCTTCCTAGCGAACTCAAGTACCGTATTTTTCGGACTACAAGTCGCACCTGAGTCTAAGTCGCACCAGCCATAAAATGCCCAACGAAGAGAAAAAAAACATATATAAGTCGCACCGGAGTATAAGTCGCATTTTTGGGGGAAATTTACTTGATAAAATCCAACACATAGAACAGACGTGTCATCTTCAAAGGCAATTTAATACAACAATACAATAGAGAACAACATGCTGAATACAGTGCATGAACAAAAAAATGCGTATATACTGTCCTCACCAGGACGCTACGGCTCAGTCGTGGCTATTCAGTGGGCTAAACTCCCAAATGACGATTATGGACGTCCGTATAATTTGCTGAATCAATTTCATCCTCGATACCAAACAGGTTCGCATTAATGTAAATAAATGATCATTAGGTGCTTTTACAGCAATGACAAAAACGGTTAGCATGTGTTCGCTAGCATTAGCACATCATTCAAACAACCACACAACTGGTTCTAAGTGTCCGATCGCGGGTGGAAAACACACAACAACAACAGAAAAGATGATACACACAGGTGTTGCCTCTGTAGAGATATTTTACAAGCATAAACAATGAACGTAGGTTTGCAGCCGTGTTTCTCTCTCGCTAACTCGCCCACTCACTCAGAGCTACGTAGCTGTTGGTCTTCTTCTGGCGTGTGAGCGCTCTTCTTCACGTAAGCAAGTGCGAGTGACACATTGCCAAAGGCAGAACGCTAACGTGGCCATAGCTATTAAGAGTTATTCAGATAACTATAACATAAAGAACATGCTAACAAGTTTACCAAATCATCAGTGTCACTCCAAAACAGCAAAATAACATGTGAAATGATATCATAATATGTTAATAATTTCACACCTAAGTCTCTCCTGAGTATAAGTCGAACCCCCAGCCAAACTATGAAAAAAACTGCGACTTATAGTCCGAAAAATACGGTAACTTTTTATCTAAAATACTCCTAAATCGGCAAAATCTGGACTTGAATCTATCTTTAAATGATGAAACAGTTTTAAAACTTTCACATGTCGAAAGTAGACAGAAGGGAAATAATGCAAAAACGGTAGCAATTTTAACAACTTTAACAGTTGATTCACAACAATAAACGATTTCCAAACATAGCAAAGGTTACTGTTTTTTTTTTTTTTTTAATGGAAAAAAAAACATGAAAGGTAACACCAGTTACTTTGCCAAGTAACTAATTACTCTTACCGTCAGGTAACTGAGTTACTAACTCAATTACTTTTTGGGAGAAGTCATTTGTAACTAATTAATTACTTTTTAAAAGTAAGATTAACAACGCTGGTCATAATGATGATGTATGTCTGCAGAATGAAAAGTGACGAAAGCAGAGAGTTAATTCTGCCAATTTGTTGCTGAACACCATTTGTCTGCAACTATTGCTGATCACTTCTCAGAATTTGCAAAAGAAATGTTTCCTGACTCAAAGATTGCATCGGTAAGTTCATTTTATCAATTGACCTTTTTAATTCATAATTGGACACACTAACGAACTACCATCAAGTCAAACTGAACTGCAAGCTGAAGTGCCATGAAGTGCAGCCATCAAGACATGATAGAAATTGCCAAAAGTGCTACATACAATTATAACAAAAGTCACTTTTTAAATTTTAGTAATCATGATGTAGCTGAAGATATTGATTGTTCTTTGATTGCACCAGGTTATATGTTACAATATTACCAATAAATTCATATTATTTTAAAAATTGACTTTTATTTTTGTTTCATATTGCACGCTGTATAGATCGTTGTAAGATTAGTCTCCAATTTGTAAGGGCATACGTCACTATTTGTAAGATTGCCAACGGCCTCGGGTTGACAGGTATGATAATGAAAATGCAATTAAATATCACCAATACAATGAACGATTATTAAATTGATGCATGCCACAAAGAGCTTTCATTATATTTCATACTGTAAATTGTATAAATTCTGCACTTGGCAACACATTTTTGGACATTTAAACATTTTCAAAATGTCGCAAACTATACACAGAATAATGAAAAATTTGTCAAGTATGTGAAGTGTACATAGCGTGACCATAAATAAATATGTAGTAGTACCAAGACTGAGCTGTGGGAGGCAGTATGGTGCTACAGAGCATTCAGACTACTGAAACTACAAACAAGTATAAGCTCAATGTAATCAGTACAATGAGCAGTTTGAATACAAAGTTTGCTTTTGCAGTACTTTTCTTTTGTGATTCCATCACAGAAGGCTACAGGTAAAGTGTGGCAACTCACAGATAAGGAACTCGTTGACCTAGGAAAATGTTACACCCTTTTCTGTCTGGGCTGCTAATGCTACAATAATTAAACATCACACTTATAAAGCTATATATAACTAAGGGAAGCAGGCACACAGTAATTGCCCTTCTGCTTGTTCATTACATGTTATTGGAGTTAATGGTTTGTTCACAATTTGGTAGCCTACATGGTTGACTTATTTTCGCAACCGAATGGCAAATCAGTCAGCTCATTTTCAACAATCTTCCATCGCCATTACCATAAAGGCTGTTTCTGCCAGGTGCCATCAAAGGGTGAGTAGGTTTTATTTAAGTATTATTGTAGTCCCCCCAACTTGTTTTTACAATCTTGTCAATGGTGAAAAAAAATGGTGAACTGTGGCAAGCAGGTGAATGACTCAATGTTTTCTCTGTGCACCTATGCCTAGCATTGAATCATATTTTACCACTTTATTATGCATAACATAATTGAGGTCAAAATGAGTTTGTCACCTCACCTGATTGCATCATCAATGCTGTTTGTCAATTGATTGCATTCACCTTTGGATTTCAAAGATTGGAATTGGCCGCCAATTAGTAATATCTGATTGAATGTAAAACAAACATAGAAAAATACCTCTTTTATTTTGTCCATTTTACATTGTTGTGCGTTCGCTTAGTTCTGCTTAGGGTAGCATTTCTAACGCCGCACTTTGAATTATCAGTATGCAAAGTCATTATATTATAAATGCTTGCCCATTGCGATCTCGCCAAAGACCCATCGGAGCAATGCCTTTTCATATATTAAAATTCGATCTAGTCAATTGCATACTAATAACAAGCCGGGTGTTTTCAATTAGTATAAAGGTTCAATGAAATAATTTGGGAAAAGGACATTCTAGCCATTTTCAATGCAAGTTGACTTTCAACTTTTTATTTTTTTTATTTTTTATTTTTTAAAACCTGTCCTGTTCAGCTGTTTGACATGGAGAATGGAAGTCTCCGGTTGGTCCAAACAGTTTTAATGTTTCACATTGGAGTATGACATACTTCCATTGTGATCATTCAACATACCTCGTTTATTAAGACAAAGCAGCGAGCAGAAAGGGGTTACGGGGAATAGAAGAAAAGAGACACAAACAACAGCAAAAAATACACTGAACACCTACATTAACTTTGAATATGTTGGTGCTATCGTCAGCTAGATGTATTTCCGGTTGACAGCGTGTGTGGTCCTATTGACCAGGGGAAGAAGGGGGGTCTTTATGATAAGTGATTTGGAGGGGTGGCATGTACACAAATCAGCGCTTTGATCTAGATACCAGTAATCGTGTGAATCCCTTGTGAGTGTAAGCCCGTTGGCAACCGACCCTACGCTGCCCCATCACCAATCCCGGCACCGAGGCCCCCCACCCAAGCGCTCCCAATCACATCCAGCCATGCGCAAGCCCCATCAAACACGCGACAGCCACGCAGACGAGAGGAAACGCCGTGTGGGCGCCGCCCCAGAGCCACGGCCCCAACCCAGCCAGCCCGGGGAGGGAGTGCTGACTTTCAAACTCAATAAAAGGACAATAATTAAAAATAGGGTTCCACTTGCAGTGCTTTCACTTTTATTTCTAGAGATGTTCCGATCCCAATCACGCGATCGGATCTGAATCCGTTGAAATGGATCATTTTTAATTAAAGAAATGTCTTTGTTTCTGTTCTTCATCCGTGTACAGCCGTCACTCTGCCTCCTGCTGCTTTTCTTGCTCATCAATAAAGCGGGGCATCGAGCATCGATGGGATCCGGGACAAACACTCTGATTCTCCCGGAACCGTTCGAATTTTGAAATTTCAATTCCATGTTTCGATGCCCTAACCACCGATTGGAAAAACATAGCTGCCAAACACCGCGAAGAAGCACATGAAGCGTGTGTTTGCATTGAAACTTTATTTCAACCATGGACATGGTGCGGCGGTGCTCAAAAGTTTGGCTCAACTTCACAAGAAAAATGACTTATCAGCTGAGTACAACATTTGCAACACAGTTATATCATGCAAAGGTGGCTGCACGACCAATATGATTAAACATCTCGGCTTCGTGGAATACAAGTGCCGAGTAGTGCATTGCTGAGTGCCGCATATTTGACACACTGTGCCAGTCCTCTTACCAGTCAAAACCAGGTAAGTAAAATAATAAATTACGTCTGTCTTCTGCTGCCTCCATGACCTGACCCTGGATTAAGCGGTAGATGATGGATAACCAATAATAAGTCGTATTATTACGTCGGGCTAATGTAGCTATATAAGCAGCTACGTACTTTAAGTAGCGCGTTGCCGCCTCCGTTAAAATCAACAATATTAAAAGCAGCTTTTGTTAAAGAATAGTTTTTTACAAATAGGGAAACTCTTATTATTTTGCCTCATCTACATCAAATTATAATCAATAGAAGAATTTATGCTAAAGCTTTGTTGTAGCTCCCAGCTAAGGTACATGTATATAAAGTGCGTAGCGGCTCACAGCTACCTTATCACTACCTAATATTTGCGACTTTTTCTCGCTTTCTCATATTTATGTGTTCAAGCTTCATCTCCACCCAGTGAACTGCAGGACACACTATCTGTCCAGAATGCTCACGCTTACTACCTGAGAAGACTGGTATGACCACCCATTCCTCAGCAAAAACTGTTTTGTTTCCTATTATATACTGTACCCGCTGCTAATCTGGACTTGGTTCTACAGTTGTTTTTTGTTTGATATTCTGCACCAGGTTAGCCCATTAGTGGGAGCTCAATATCATGTAAAAATGCCTGCAGCATAAAACACTCTAAACATAGGCAAAAGAATATGTGTAAATGTTTTCTCCATGAGCTTTTGAAAAACAAACATCTTTGTGAAAGTGCACTCCTGTGGAAAGAAAATTCATAATATCCAAATTCAAAGAATGATATTTATATACAGGATGAAATTAGCCCTGTGAGAAATTCATAGCAAAGTTAATTGAAAGTTCATATAATTTAAAAAATAATCGAGAAGTTAAGAAATTAATATAAACGATGCAATTTTTTTTACCCTGCCTATTGAAAGAATCGGAATCGTTTAAAACCAGAATTGAAATTTGGATCAGAATCTGAATTGGAACTGAACCCTTTTAAATTCAAATGATGCCTAACCCTACTCACCAGTGCACTGAAGTTTGCTGCCTATTATAGTTGACCATTTCACTGTACTGTCATTTAAATCTCTCTGAGCGGGGCATGTGCGTTAATTGTGTCAAATATTTTAACGTGATTAATTTTAAAAAAATTACCGCCGTTAACGCGATAATTTTGACGGCCCTAATAAATACATAAATATCAACAATAAATCACAAACAATGAGGTCAAATGCTGCTGGCATTAACTAGTGCAAAAAAAATGTAAACGGAAACACTGTGACATCACCTCTTCAACAGGAGTCAAAACAATTCTTACTCTTTTTGTGGTATGTCATTGTCTATATTGTTCTAAATGTTAAAATGATTTGCAATGTCCCGGACAATCATTTTCAGAATACTTTGTGTGAGTTCAGACGCTTTTTCTGTTGTGCATTTCTCATTTTTAACCCTATATTGCCAAATGTATCACATTTGATACACCTAAAATTTCAAGATTTTGAGATTTATTCAGAATTATGACATAAAAACACCGAGAGGCGTCGGATGGCTCTTTATAGATACTTTTATTGACCAAAACAAAAACGTGGGGGATGCAGCCACTCAACTCCGCGCTACCCGCGAACTTTTCCAACCCACCGATCTCGCTTTCTCTCTCTCGCTCGCCCACTTTCTTCCTATTTGCTCAATCTGACAATGCCCGGTCACGTTGAAATAACAGCGGCCCCCTTGGAGGTGCCAGTAACAACTGCTTGCATCGCGAGCGCCCGCCATTCTAAACTTTATCCGCATGTAATTTTTTTTGGACCCGTCATTACCCGTCGACGGTATGTTTTGCCCGTCGACGCATTTACGTCATTGATGACGTTGACAACGTCGGCTAGTCGGGACAGCTCTAATTGGCACATTCTCAAAATCAGGTGACTTGGACTCTGGTGCAAAAATATGCGATTGGGACATCCCAAATTATTTCTTAAAAAAGTTTCAAGTTGGCTACAATTTTCTAATGATCGAATTGGTTGAAGAGCAGCCTAGTGGTAAACAGGAATTTTGGGTTCGACTCTTGTCTTTTGCTTTGACTTGTTGTTTTTCCATATCTACTGCGATTGATTGGTCAAGGGTTTATCAAGATAAGCTAGGAAGGGCTCCTGCTCAAATGTGACCCCAATCATGACAGTGCTAAAAGCTTTGTGCCATTTCCGACGTATACCCTCGCATCAGATCTTTGAGTGGTTTTCAACATGTCCAAATTCAGTTACGCCCGCAGTGTTACCAGCTCTCTGCAGCTTTAGCATACACCGAACAAAATAAATATTATAGCCTTAGTGGCTGCTTATCAATAACTGCGCTTCACTAATGCGTCTCCGGTATTCTCAGCACAGATGTCCGTAAGAATATTACTCAGATGTAATAGCCTGCATTAGAGGCCAATGTCATTTCATGTGAGGATGCTTTAACCACCACATTAAATTACGATGCTTTTTTTTTTTTTTTTTTTTTAAATCTGAATAATGTCTGAATTGAATTGAGGCTTGTTCGTGCATAGTTAATGGATATGCAGGATGATAATGCAAATTGGGCTAATGTTACAGCAAATTCTTTTTTTTTTTCCTGTATGCTTTCAGTGTGCACTCACTGGTCAGCTGATAGAAATATAATCTATGTTTCATGATTCTAGCTGTGGTTTGCGGCAAGCTTCATGCAAGGGTCACAGCATTGGGTACACCTAATGAAGACCATTATATTGCAGTGACGTACGTGTGTGTTTAACTCAAGGGCAACATGACTCACTACAGGGTAATATGATGAATCTATTTGATAGTGGCGATGATGAATAACATCTATTTACGTGTTTACATAACTATGGTGACTCATGCTTAATATTGACAGATCAAAAAGGTGCACTAAACTACAGTAAACACGAACATGTTTCACCCCTCTAGTTTGAAATGGACGATAAAATGAACCTTTTCCAAGAGGAAATTAACATGTAAAAGAAAGTCAAGGTAAAATCTTTGCCACACATTGAATCAAATGAATACAAAGAAGCAATGCTAGGTGCACAAATGTAAGATATAAAAAAAATATATATATACATAGTGGTACCTCGACATACGATCGCTTCGACATATCTTATCGACATCCGATGTACAATTTGACTCGCCATTTGTTTCTATGTCCAACGACATGCTCGAAATACGACGATTTTTGACACGCAGTTTGTTTTGCCGGAAGACAGACGGATGGCTGATTTTCTTGTTAGAGAAATCAGCACTGGATCCAAAAAGGTTAGTGCAGGTGGAGGAAAAAAAAACAAATGGGGACACTTACCATTTAAATTAAGATGTGAATGATAGCAAAATATAAGCATGGTGTGTGCATCCATGAACTGGGTCGACAATAGGGCCGTAGAATGGCGATATCAGCCGGCAGTCCTTCTCCGTTCGCCAGTCTTTATAAGTTAGGGTGACAGTTCGTATTGTGGTAACATCACCTAAGAAATCGCCACCTTCATCAGGCTTCTAATCATTTATTCGATCAACTCGCCTCGAGTCCACTGCTGTTGACGCCAGGATCGAAACAAAGTAAAGTCAGCCCCGCGGTGCATTCAGGTACAGCAAAAAAAAAGTCCGCTACATTACAACCCGATTTGTTACATTATTTAAGTATTATTATTATTGCTATCATTATATTTGTGTTATTTGGAGTTTTATTCGTAATTTATTTGTTATGCTCTTTGTAATTGCTATTTGCAATAGTAACAGCAGTATTTATTAAGGATTTAGTATAGGTTTTTGGGCTGTGGAACGAATTAATGCAATTATAATCTTATGGGAAAATCCTGCTCGACATACGACCATTTCGATTTACAAACAAGGTCCTGGAACGAATTAACTTCGTATATAGAGGTACCACTATGTGTGTATATATATTTACTATATATATATATATATATATATATATATATTATATGGTTGGTGCTGTTTTAGCAAGACTGTATTTGAATTAATCACAGAAATGTAAAATTAATAGAACAATGCAGATGACTTTATCCAACAAAATTTTTTAATAATTAAAAAAAAATTTTTTTTTACTTTGTTTAAGCAGTGAAAAAACAATTCTTGCTTCAAAGTTGGTAGTGTTACGTCCCTATGCAAACCTACGCCTTTGCTCATAGTCACTTTTCAGTATCAAGGAGATTACGAAATGATTTCATGTTGTTTAATTCTGCACTAACATCATTATTTAAGGTGTGTGTGTGTGTTATCAACTAATTGGAAGAAAATATTGGTACTGAATGTACCTATAGATTTCTTAAAAACTATTAGGAGCATTGGTTTTCTGATTAAATTTTAAGATAAACCTAAAATGCATTGTAACAAAGGTTGGGCATCGAGCATCGATAGAATCCGGAACTAACACTCCGGTTCTCCAGGAACCGTTTGAATTTTTTTGTTTCGATGTCCTGACCACCGAACGGAAAAAATAGCTGCCGAACACCACGAAGAAGAACCCACCTGAAGAAAAGCTCCGTGATGAGCAAATCATATGAATTGGCTATTTTAGGTTAGCACAAAAACGTGTTGCTTCGCTTCACATAAATGACAACAAAGTAACAGAATAAGCGCACTGAAATGGTATGAGACCCTCTGTTAAAACGTGCAAACTTACAGATTTTGTTTTATCAAGGGTTCCCAACGATGTGTTGTGCAGACGAGGTGTGTAGCATCTGTACACCTCAAGGATTCTTTTCCAACTAAAGTAAAACGTTTTTTTCCTGCTGCTTCCAGTAGGTCACCAGTAGGGGAAGTCAAGCGCATATAGCAAAACCGAAGAAAAACTATAAAGTCCGGAGTTACGATAGTGACATCTTGTGGGCGGATGAACAATATATCCGTTTAGAAAGAAATCAAACTTAAAAAGTAGTCAACTTAAGATCAAGAGACAAAACACTCCCCGATGTCAGCCCTTAAATAACTTGTAGAAATACCACCTAAAACAAACGATGCAATACAATAATGGCCTGCAGCATAAGACACTCTATAACATAGGCAAAAGAACATGTGTAAATGTTTTCTCCGTGAGCTTTTGAAAAATAAACATATTTGTGAAAGTGGACTCCTGTGGAAAGAAGCTTCATCATATTCAAGTTCAAAGACTGATATTTATATACAAGTTAAAAATAGCCCTGTGAGAAATTCATAGCAAAGTTAATTGAAAGTTCATATAATTGAATGAAGAAATTAATACAAACGATGCAATTTTTTTTACCCTGACGATTAAAAGAACCGGATTAGAAAATCATTTGTAACCGAAATCGAAACGTGGAATCTGAATCGGAACCGTTCAAACTCAAACAATGCCCAACCCTAATTGTAACCTTCTACTGAACTTATTTTTCTGTCAAAAATTTTAAATGAAAATATCTTGAGTGTCTTTCCATCCTTCTTACACAACTTTTTTCCTAACCAGGATCTGATTTAGGTGAAAATCACAATTTCCAACAGAGGTTTGATCTATGAATCTTCCCGATGACATCCTCTTCCATGACTCTTGTACTATCTCTGTGACCACTTCCTGTTTGAAATCGATTGTTAGGTATCCCATTTATCACGTGATGACAAAATGTGAAAATTATTATGAAGAGGGCACTCATTTATCTCACTGCCTGTGGTTGACGGGGAGGTAAATAAGGGTCGGGTCTGGGCTCAAGTGAGCATGCTGCATGATTCGTAAAACTCCGAAGATCCAGATATGTGGACAGTGGGGCAAATAAGTATTTAGTCAACCACCAATTGTGCAAGTTCTCAGACTTGAAAAGATTAGAGAGGCCTGTAATTGTCAACATGGGTAAAGCCCAACCAAGAGAGACATTATGGGAAAAAAAACAGAAAATCACATTGTTTGATTTTTAAAGAATTTATTTGCAAATCATGGTGAAAAGACATTATTAGAAAATGGAAGACATACAAGACCACCGATAATCTCCCCCGACCTGGGGCTCCATGCAAGATCTTACCCCGTGGCGTCAAAATGATAAGAACGGTGAGCAAAAATCCCAGAACCACACGGGGGGACCTAGTGAATGACCGACAGAGAGCTGGGACCAGAGTAACAAAGGCTACTATCAGTAACACAATGCCCCACCAGGCACTCAAATCCTGCACTGCCAGACGTGTCTCCCTGCTGAAGCCAGTACACGTCCAGGCCTGTCTGCACTTCTCTAGAGAGCATTTGGATGATCCAGAAGAGGACTGGGAGAATGTGTTATGGTCAGATGAAACCAAAATAGAACTTTTTGGCAGAAACACAGGTTCTCGTGTTTGGAGGAGAAAGAATACTCAATTGCACCGTACCCACTGTGAAGCATGGGGGTGGAAACATCATGCTTTGGGGTGTTTTTTCTGCAAAGGGACCAGGACGACTGATCTGTGTAAAGGAAAGAATGAATGGGGCCATGTATCGAGAGATTTTGAGTGAAAATCTCCTTCCATCAGCAAGGGCATTGAAGATGAGACGTGGCTGGGTCTTTCAGCATGACAATGATCCCAAACACACAGCCAGGCCAACAAAGGAGTGGCTTCGTAAGAAGCATTTCAAGGTCCTGGAGTGACCTAGCCAGTCCCCAGATCTCAACCCCATCGAAAATCTGTGGAGGGAGTTGAAAGTCCGTGTTGCCCAATGACAGCCCCAAAACATCACTGCTCTAGAGGAGATCTGCATGGAGGAATGGGACAAAATAACAGCAACAGTGTGTGAAAAGCTTGTGAAGAGTTACAGAATATGTTTGGCCTCTGTTATTGCCACAAAGGGTACATAACAAAGTATTGAGAAAATTTGAGATGAACTTTTGGTGTTGACCAAATACTTATTTTCCACCATGATTTGCCCATAAATTCTTTAAAAATTAAACAATGTGATTTTCTGAGTTTTTTTTTTCCCACATTCTGTCTCTCATGGTTGAGGTTTACCCATGTTGACAATTACAGGCCTCTCTAATATTTTCAAGTGGGAGAACGTGCACAATTAGTGGTTGACTAAATACTTATCTACCCCACTGTAAGTACAATCAAGAAGCATGAGGACAATTCTATTTTATCAGTTATCAAAGAAGGTGCGCCAGACAAACCTGAAGCTTTAATTCGTTTATGTTAACATCGCTTAGGCTCCCCAGAGAAACAGTTGAATCCATCCCTATTGCAAGAATTCGTCTTGGACAGGGTAGAGGAAATACAGTAGACCACATCCAATCATTGCCGTCTTCAAATATTTTCAGCAGAAATTTCTTGTGAAGTCTGAAAGTTAAAAGGAGACAACTGCCGAATGAACGACCAGTTTCTCTGTGAGGTCAACGAGAAACGCAAGGCCAGTCATGAAGAAATTCAGGCAAAAAGGAATATGTACCACTCTTACTGTAGAAAAGCTCTACATCAATAGTCATCGATATCTGAAGTCACTCTATGCCTCTTCTGACAGGTGAAGACCCTCGAAACTCTCACACAACGTGTAAGATGCCGAAAGAAAACAATTTGATTAAGAAAACACATATACTAGTCCTTCTCAAAAATTAGCATATTGTGATGAAGTTCATTCTTTTCTGTAATGTACTAATAAACATTAGACTTTCATATATTTTAGATTCACTACACACAACTGAAGTAGTTGAAGCCTTTTATTGTTTTAATATTGATCATTTTGGCAAAAAAGTCAAGAAAAAACAAAAATCCCTATCTCAAAAAATTAGCATATCATGAAAAGGTACTCTAAAGAAGCTACTAACCTAATAATCTGAATCAACGAATTAAGTCAAAACCCCTGCGAAAGATTCCTGAGGCTTTTAAAAACTCCCAGCCTGGTTAATTACTCAAAACCGCAATCATGGGCAAGATTGCTGACCTGACTGCTGTCCAGAAGGCCATCATTGACACCCTCAAGCGAGAGGCTTAGACAGAGAAAGAAATTTCTGAGCCAACAGGCTGTTCCCAGAGTTCTGTATCAACGCACCTCAGTGGGAAGTCTGTGGGAAGGAAAGAGTGTGGCAGGAAACGCTACACAATCAAAAGAGGGGCCCGAAAGATTGTGGGGAGGGGAGGATTCCAGACCTTGGTGGACCTGCAGAAACAGTGGACTGAGTCTGGAGTAGAAACATCCAGAGCCACCTGCACAGGCGTGTGCCGGAAATGGCAGAGGTGCCTGAACTGGGCTACAGAGAAGCAGCACTGGACTGTTGCTCAGTGGTCCGAAGTACTTTTTTCAGATGAAAGCAAATTTTGCATGCCTTTCGGAGGTGCCAGAGTTTGGAGGAAGACTGGGGAGAAGGAAATACCAAAATGCCTGAAGTCCAGTGTCAAGTACCCACAGTAAGTGATGGTCTGGGGTGCCATGTCAGCTGCTGGTGTTGGTCTACTGTGTTTTATCAAGGGCAGGGTCAATGCAGCTAGCTATCAGGAGATTTTGGAGCACTTCATGCTTCCATCTGCCAAAAAGCTTTATGGAGATGAAGATTTCATTTGTCAGCACGACCTGGCACCAGCTCACAGTGCCAAAACCATTGGTAAATGGTTTACTGACCATGGCATTACTGTGCTCAATTGGCCTGCCAACTCTCCCGACCTGAACCCCATAGAGAATCTGTGGGATACTGTGAAGAGGAAGTTGAGAGACACCAGACCCAACACTGTGGATGAGCTTAAGGCCGCTATTAAAGCATCTTGGGCCTCCATAACACCTCAGCAGTGCCACAGGCGGATTGCCTCCATGCCGCGCTGCATTGAAGCAGTCATTTCTGCAAAACGATTCCCGACCAAGTATTGAGTGCATAGCTGGAATAAATAATTGAAGGTTGACTTTTTTTGGATTAAAAAACACTTTTTTGTATTGGTCGGATGATACTGTATATGCTAATTTTTTGAGATAGGGATTTTTGGTTTTTATCGACTTAATTGCCAGAATCATCAATATTAAAACAATAAAAGGCTTGGACTACTTCAGTTGTTGTTGTGTGTAATGAATCTAAAATATATGAAAGTGTAATGTTTATCAGTACATTACAGAAAATAATGAACTTTATCACAATATGCAAATTTTTTTAGAAGGACTAGTATATAGACATATGAAAATTAAATAGCATAATGGATCCATGCATGTTCGTCTGACCCCACTCCATGCATGTTCATCGACTCACTCCATTGAATTGCCAAGCATGTCTCCAGGCTTGAACCCAATAGAACATCTTTGGGGGATCCTCAAGCGGAAGGTGGACGTGCGCAAAGTCTCAAATATCCGGCAGCTCCGCAATGTCGTCATGGAGGAGTGGAAGAGCATTACAGTGGCAACCTGTGAAGCTCTGGTGAACTCCGTGCCCAGGAGAGTAAAGGCAGTTCTGGATAATCGTGGTGGCCACACAAAATATTGACAGTTGACATGTTGTATGTTAATATTGGCAACTTTCACAAAGGGGTGTACTCACTTTTGTTGCCAGGGGTTTAGATATTAATGGCTATATTTTGAGTTATTTTGAGGGGAAAATAAATTAACTCTATTAAATAAGCTGCACACAGACTAATTTTCATTGTGTCAAAGTGTCATTTTGTCAGTGTTGTCCCATGAAAAGATAAATATCTGCAGAAATGCGAGGGGTGCACTCAGTTTTGTGATACGCTGTATGTGAGAAAGAAACATTTTGAAACCACAAGATTCAATGCTTAACAAACATTTCTTTGCTCTCACTTGACTGTTGTCGGATTAGACTAAAATTAAAACCTGTTGCTGTATTTTTAATTTTTTTCCCCATTTAATTCTTATTTTTTTAAAATAAATTCAGTAGTATGATGACTTTTTATGCAGCGTTTGCAATGTGCAGAAGCTGTACCTAAAAACGTATCTGCAATTGAACGAATGCATTGAGCTGAAAGTGGGCCCTCTTGTGGACGTACATGTCAGCGCACCTCTCCGGCTCAACAGCGAGTGCTAAGGACGCGATCAGTGGGACTCTATTTTACTGCCTGCCACATATAACTGGTCTACGGGGAGAGAAATTACTCAATAACCCACCCCCTACTAACTGGCCAGCGCGAAAGAAACAGAAAAACACTTTCTTGGTTGTTTTAATTGGTGCTGTAGTCCCCCCAAATGGCGCACAACTCTGCATGGTGAGCCATCGGAGGCAAGAAGAGAGTTGCTTGCTGAAGTATTCTTTTTGAACAACCTGTTCCTCACCACTGAGGAGTGTGTTGTCGTCTTCCTCTTTCTCCTCCCTTTTCTCTCTCTCTATTCCTCCCTCCCTCTCGCTCTCTTCTCTGCCCTCTCTGCGCACAGACAGGCGCGCTCGTTCTCAGTCTGCGCACACCTCGCACTTGGCCAGCATCACTTGGAGTCCACAGACACGGCTCTGATTGAGCCTCCACACCAGAGCGGAGGTCCACGCCGCTCCTCCACAACACCCACACCCCTCACACAAGCCTCGTAAGAGTTACACCGTCACGCGCACAACAATTGGACGACTGTGTGAGGACAAGTGCATTTATATTGACTTGGCTTTTTTGTGTGTTTTGTTTAATTTTGGCAGCCTGGATTGGAGCTGAAAAGTGGCAAAACTCCCGAGGAGATTTATTTCCACCAGTCGTTCGAGTATTTTTTTTTGGAAGGATATCTAACTTTTCCCCGTGGTGTAGAAGCAACAGCGGTGGAATTCAGTGAGGGAGCCCGGATGAGAGCGTGCTGCGCTGGGGAGCAGACTGACCCATAGGACCGCACCTATTGAGATAAGGTAGAGATGCACACTGACTACCCTTTTGCATACATTTTAAAGCAATTTAGTGGCGATCCCTTCACTAGTACAGTGATCAAAGATACTACGTGTGATAATAAAAGGGCGTCAAGCCGTGCAGTGCTATCTTTAAAACTCATATGAATAATTTAATACACCCCCCCCCCCCAAAAAAAAAAAACTTTGATCATGAGCAGTGCGTTACAACTTCTGAGACTTTTTTTTTTTTTTTTTTTTGGATGAATAAAAACCATCTTCCAGGTCGGGTGGTTAGGTTTTCCGAGAGTGAAAAGCTCTATAGGCAAAAATGACACAAAATTAGGGACACCTGTACACTGCTAATACAAGAGATTGATGCACACACACAAAACAAGCTATAACAGTTTGGGCAACATTTACCTAGCACACCTGATGAATTCTTGTGACAGACTGCAGAAATCACTGCTTTAGCGAATGTTATTGGATTTGCATTAGTGTAGAACTGCCCTACATCAGATTTAGCGGTGTTTCCAATATTCCGTGACAGTAGTGAACTTCCCCAGACTACCAAAATAATAGATTGAAAATATGTCCAAATGTCTTAAAGTATTAGTAACTGAGTGTTTTGTAAAATTCTATGGCATTGGTCAGGGTACAACAAAAATAAAAATGGAATCTTCCTTCAGGTAAAACACTACTGCTTTTGTCCACGAGAACAGCTAAACTCAACAAAAAAAGATGAAAAATTTTATCTCGACTATGATTAATGTGTCATTATCTAAAATAATGTCTGCCTATGCTGCAAATAAAAATATTTTAAAATAAATAATGTTAAAAACAAAATCAATACATTTAAAACGAATACAAGTCATCAGCCAATCAAACGTGCGTTTGAAAGGGTAAAATGGACCGGCACATTCCGCATCTAAAAGGGGTAAATGTTAGTCTGAACATAATGATAATAATTCCCTTCACAATGTCAGGGTCAATTCTATCCGTACAACACATGGAGAGACAATCTAAATTAACTATATGTATAACCAAACTCATTATATATTGCAATATTGTTTCCAATATTCGGTAACAGTAGTGAACTACCCCAGACTACCAAAATAATCGATTGAGAATATGTACAAATGTCTTTAAAGTATTAATAACTGAGTGTTTTGTAAAATTTTATGACATTGCCAAACACGTGATCATTTGTGCAACTGTACTTAATGTTCTGTCCCTTGAAGATAATCAGGTTTTAAGACTGTTTCCCATGTGATGAAGTGATGTGAGGAAAATGTGTGTTTGGGTCAAGTGCATGACATGATTACTACAGTGCAGCCCTGTTAGTGAGGGACTTACCACCTGCACTTCACAATGAGGATAGGCCAGTCACGCGAAGTGCTCCCAAATACAATGCATGTCCCATCTCTGATGCTCTAACATGCCTTGTTTGTAAGCTTCCTATAATCCACCATTTGTGATTGAATTACCCGGCCTTTAAATTGAATGAAATGTGGTGGGCGTGCAGCAGGAGCTTGTTCGGGAATATTACTTTCACGGCTTAAAGGGTTAGAATGGAGAAAAAAACAATTGGCCCAAAAGGCTTAGTGTGACAGTTCTTTCTTTGTATGACAGCAATCAATCAGCTCTTTCAAAATGACAGGATGTTCTCTCGTTTACTTTGTGTGTAGGTTATGACGGAGCACAGCTGAACATGGAACTTTTGTGGATTTTGTTGTTTTCTAGCACCTATCCTCTTGTCCACGGCCAAGGTGTTTACGGTAAGAATGACTTATTTTGCAAATATTTTGGCCAATGTGTTTGGCACCCGTTCGGACTGATTTAATGGAAATCACGGGCATCATTTTGTTGTCTGAAACTTGTGGAAGTTGGTTTCTTAATGTGAGACCAACAGCGTACAAGTGCAAAGGCAGAAAAGTCTACATTTTTTCCAGTGGATAAGTGCTCCGATTCTCTGTTCTATTTCAGTCTGATGAGAAACTTATTTTTTGGGAGTAAAAAGTTGAAAGAAAGAAAAATCTGCTCCAGACTCAAACTATGGGACCAAGTTCTAACTAGAAGTCGCAAAACAACTTACCAGACGTTTTACTTGGTCATAAATGTAGAAAACATAATTTCAGAACTGCATACAGTTAGATTTATAACTAATTAACACTTGTTCATGCTGCTAATTCAATTGGGTTGGTATTCAGTTGTATTTATGTAAATGGTGTCAAATATCAACAGAAGTTAATCATGTTACCTGAGATACGGAGCAGGTCTACCATGCTCCTCATACATTGAGATCATCTCAGCTCTGCATAAGCAAACACTAGGCAAAGGGAGGACAGGAAAAACTGAGACTCCGTGTTGGGTGGCAGAGTGAGGGGGTGTGAGGGAGGGGTTGGGAGGAGTTAGAGATTGAAAGAGGGAGAGAGAGACACAGAAAGATATTGCAGCATAGATATCTAGTTTGTATGTATATTTATCTAGTGTATGCTGTATTAATTGTATTACCCATTCATATGTTCTAGTAATTGCCAATATTGTTTCAGTCGTACAACCTGGTGCAACTAATGATGACGATTTTTTTTTGTAGTGTCACTTAAATGGAAATAAATGCTCATTATGATAAGTGGGTTATGATAAATTGCTACTCAGTTTTTAAAGCTTATAACATCTCAACTTTTACGGTTATTGAGTAGTCTTCTAATGTACTGTGTGTGTATATTTATACACTGCTGGTTAAAGGAACAAAGTGTTCCCTTAATTTTTGTATGCAGTATATATACCATTCATGACTTTTTGGAGCATGCATGAATGAATAACTGAATGAATGAATGTCAATTTCGATTTAAAGCCCTGGAATCACCAAAAAGCGACTGAACTGCGAATTGCACGCGAGCCACAACAAGATAGTACAGATTCCATTTCAACCTCGTGGAGGCACCACTTCATCAACAAGTCGCCGAATTGCACTTGTCAATTTGTGTGCAAGGCCATGTATGTGAAGTAGTGTAAACATCACCGAACAAACACCAATAATCCACACCCTTACCTCATCGAGCAATAAACAATGCACTGCTTAACATAAGCAAATGATTTTTGCTTATGGTTCTTTTGACGTTACATTTTGACTTAGGGTTTCCCTGTAAATATACCTGAATGTTTGAACGCACAGTTCTATGAGATTTAATACAAATTTAATGCAACAACAAAAAAAGGTTTAGTATGCATTTAACATACAAACAAACATTTAAGCCACGGTAACTATTTAATTCGATGTTTCTTTGCATGCCACCAGAGGGAAGTCGTGTAGCATTTGTGCTACCCTACCTGTACCACACTTTAGGACTCAATGCCTAAATCAATGGTTCTTAACCTTGCTAAGGGCACCGAACCCCACAAGTTTCCCATCTGCATTCACTGAACCCTTTGGAAATAAATAATAAAGCTTTTTTTTTTTCCAAATTCAAAACGGATGTAGCTAAGCTATAGCAAGCGAATATCTAAGTGACTTCCACTTCAAATTTCAAATATACTACAAACAATTGTGCCTTTTGCTGTTGATTTTCACGTTGGAAAATGAATTTTTATGTTTTCATGTCTGCACCCTAATTTTAGTGTTGCATCCTTGCATCACATACTATTTTCATCGTGTAAAATGTGACGAAAAAGCTTTTTTTTTTTATGGTTATACTTACTCGTACGGTGTGTGGGGCAACCTTTCACTGAGCAAACCAGTGTCTCCTCCCATTAGATAGAGGGCTAGCAGTTGAAAGAAATGGAATGAAGCCTGTAAATTGGTGGCAAACCAGTCCAAAACCTAGTCTAAAAAGACACTTTGCCTTTAGTCGGTGTATGAAAATTAGGCCCTGTGTGTCGAAACCTTCGCCGAACCCCTATACTTACTCACCGAACCCAGGTTAAGAACCACTGGCCTAAATCCTTGAATTTCCTTGCATATGGTGACACCAGCTGCGTTTCTATTATCCAGAGATATTCATGTAACTGAAATTTCGCAATGAAAAACTGGTAATGCTTACATTTTCAAAAAACCAACTCAAATATCAAAAACTTTTAACGCTTTCAAGAGCAACTTTTTCACACATTTCGATATTGAAATATATCGCAAAAGCATAATCGAAACACTTTTTTCGAACTTGCACGCAACAGGATGTGACCTACCCTCTCACATTATCACTTCTCTTCTCCATGCAACAATTTTTGGCAGTCATCTTCCTAGAGAATTCACGAGAGTTAACAGGGCTTTTTCGAAAAACAGCCTTCAATGGAAACACACTTAACTCTCGAATAAATCTGCCATTTTTTATCTTAAATATCACTTTTATTTCGTGAAAAACTACTGGAAATACAGATACTGTACTGTATTACTTAAAATGTGAATTCTGAGTTGTTGTTATGAAATCATATAGTATATTTTTGATTGTATGACTGTCGAGGGACAGAACCGGTGTACAGGCTTAGTTTCCTTTGCGACAGGCGCCGGTCCGGCCATGTGTTCCGCCTCAAAGCAAACACACACGAGCCAATCTGTCGTCTTGGATACGCTGACTGGGATGTATGAGGCGTTGTGGCAGCCGTCGAAAACAAGGTCTGTTTAGTTGTGGTGGCGGGCACCGCCGTTGTCATGAGGCATCGCGGGGAAACGCTGACAATCTGTCCTTTGCTAAAGCTTGTGGACCCGTGAAAGAAGAAGAGAATCAATCTCATCTTACTCAACCACATTTGGAATGCCTCCTGAGTCCTGACATCACAATCAGTGTTGTAGTGAAAAATTGACGCTCAATTTTCTTCGATATCATTAGTATTGTTGATATGTACAAAAGAGACAAGAATTACATGTTGCTGGTTGATATGCATTAAACAAACACAAATGGAGTACTTGTGGTGGGAATTGCTGCACTGATTTCATGCCGGACAGGGAATTACCTGCAACAATTTACTTATAGTTATCGTGATTATGTTGTGTTAGATATAACAGATTATGAACTTGGTTCCTGTGGCACTGCACTGCCTCTCACATTAGTTCAGGGAGACTGGCATACTAACGTGTGTACTGTTTTTGCCATCTTAACCCTTTTTAGGTGTACACATTGGCTGCCACTGATGACTGGGAGGGCTTCCCAGTCAAAAAGGACTGGACGTTTAGCATCATCAATAGTTCTGAAACATTAGCATTTTCAGCCAGTTCTACTAATTTAAATGGATTGGATGTTTATCGTTGCTAAGGCAGGCAATGAGTTAAATATTTTGAAATTTAAAACAAATAAATGAATGTACTTTAGAGTTTATGGGTGGCCATAACTAGTGTATTTGTTTTTTTGCATTTACATTTTATTTTGTTTTTATTGACATTTAATTGGTTCATACATTTATTTATTCCTAAAGTTATATAAAAATATTAGGGCTGTCAAACGATTGAAATTTTTAATCTAGTTAATCACAGCTTAAAAATCAATTGTAAATAATTGCAATTAAAACCATCTCTAAAATATGGCATATTTTTCTGTAAATTATTGTTGGAATGGAAAGACAAGACAAGACGGATGTATACATTCAACATACTGTACATAAGTATTGTATTTGTTTATTATAATAATAAATCCACAAAATGGCATTAACATTATAAACATTCTTTCTGTAAAAGGGATCCACGGATAGAAAGATTTGTAATTCTTAAAAGATAAATGTGAGTACAAGTTATAGTAATTTTGATAGTTTGTATATTGTGACTAACTATTGCCATCTAGTGTATTTGTTGAGCTAAATGAAATGTTTGAATAGTTTAACCAAAGTGTATTATTTTGTATAGCTATTTTGATTGGGAATGCCAGTTCTCTTTGCATTGAGCGCTTTTCTTTTTGTGAACATTATTATTATTATTATGTTTTTTGAGAGATAGGATTATTACTTTTATTGTGCTTTCACTAAATGATACTTTAGCGACTTATCTGTTCTTAACTGCCCAAATGCATAATGGGAAGTTGGGCAATTATGACTGTGAGTGGTGGCTGCAAATGGTATATCTTCTCTGCGTTGTGTTCAATACAGGGTGTTAAGAAAAGATCATCTCCTGTCATTCTTCCCCACATCGCACGCCACAATAGTTATAATTGTTGTGGAAGAGATGCAAAGCTTATACCAATAAATAGCGCGGCTTCAATAAATGCCTGTGTCCACTCCACTCACTTGGCTCTGCCTCTTGCTCTCAATATTCATTAAACGGCGCCATTGTAGTCTGTTTGTGGCAATGCGTGAGTGGGTCATTCCGCGCATGCGTTAAATATTTAAATGTGATTAATTAAAAAAATTAATCACCGCCCGTTAACACGATAATTTTGACAGCCCTAAAAAATATCAATAATTACAGATTAATATTGTGGCCTACATAATACAAAATCTTGATGTTGTATTTGGGCAGCAGGTCTTTATAGGTTCAATTTTCACTTGCCCAATAAAGGGTTAAGTGCAAAATACGACATATGAGCAATAAAAACACACTACATTTTTAAAACAATTTGAATTTGTTTTACTCCTCAACACGATTCAACATAGTTACTTTGCAGTAAATGCCACAAGATGGTGCCAATATCACCCACTTTTTTATTTTGTTTGAAAACCCAATTCACTTTATCACTATAAATTCAAGTTTAATGAAAGATGAAAAATTGAGAACTAAGTCAAATCTAGATCTAGCAAACAAAATAGCATTTTTAAAAAAAGTTAACTGTATAGTGGTAAACAGTGATCGCTCGTTTTTTACGGTTAATAGGGACCAGAACCTGCCACTATAAGTGAAAAACCGCGAAGTAGAGACCCCTCCCACCTAAAAAAAAAAAAAAAAAAAAAAAAAAAAATATATATATATATCAATCAATATTTAAAAAAAACCCATAAACATTAATTTTGTGTATGTGTGTGTTAAATGTTTTCAGATTTAGAATAGGAAAGATATATATATTAGGGCTGTCAAACGATTAAAATTTTTAATCGAGTTAATTACAGCTTAAAAATTAATTAATCGTAATTAATCGCAATTAATCGCAGTTCAAACCATCTATAAAATATGCCATATTTTTCTGTAAATTATTGTTGGAATGGAAAGATAAGACAAGATGGATATATACATTCAACATCCGGTACATAAGGACTGTATTTGTTTATTATAGCAATAAATCAACAAGATGGCATTAACATTATTAACATTCTGTTAAAGTGATCCATGGATAGAAAGACTTGTAGTTCTTAAAAGATGAATGTTAGTACAAGTTATAGAAATTTTATATTAAAACCCCTCGTAATGTTTTCGTTTTAATAAAATTTGTAAAATTTTCAATAAAAAACTGAAGTCATCTCTTTTTGACAGGAGCACGTTTCTTGTATTTTTGTAAAACTGAAAATAACAAGGCAATGTGTCAATAACTTGCATAAATCACAAAATAACATAAAATGTACACACACGTGTCCATTTGAGCAGTAGCACTAGCCAATTAGCTCACAAGCATCTAACGATGTAACTGCATTTCACCATATATGTGAACAAATTCAAATACACATCACCAATAACATTATGATGCTCATGAACTTAAACAAAGGAGGAATAAAACTCACAAGCGATGCATGTATTAGACACAAACAGTGTGATGAGGCTATGAGAACTGCCACTGAATACTGGATGCAGACGTTAGCTGGTCTGAATAGCACTGTCAATTAGTGTGAGTTCACGTCGACATATAATCACGTCAGAAAAGCGCGCCGAAACCCAAATAATCAGCTGCACCGAATCGCCAGCAGAGAGCGACATTACGCCAGATAACATACGCAAGTCACACCCAAGCGCCAGCAGAGGGCGAAAAAACGCCATAAAACACATTTAACAAGTTGGCCTTTCACTGTACTGACATTTAAATCTGTCTGAGCGGGGCAAACGTGCGTTAATTGTGTCAAATATTTTAACGTGATTAATTTAAAAAATTAACGCCCGTTAATGCGATAATTTTGACAGCCCTAATATATATATATATATATATATATATATATATATATGTATAAAAGTGTGTGTGTAAAAAAACAAAACAAAAAAAACCCAATATACATATATATATATATATATATATATATATCTCAATAAATGGTTTTTAAGCACTTAAAATATAATAATTAGGATAAGTTTTAAACATGTTACTGTCCCACTGAAACAATAAATTAAAAAAAATATCAGAAAAATTATTGGCTTTATAAAATACTTCATCGAGTGACTCCGCACAAATCCACTCAAGCTGCTCACTTACACAGAATGAGTTGCCACAGCAACTGTTTAACAAGTTAAACGCTGATTTACGCATGCGGCACTTTGATCTTGCCAGAGGAGCGAATTTAGAACATTAAACGTCTGTCAATCATAATTTACCTTAATAAGCAATTCCAGCTCACTCACTGCCTGACTAAAAACGAGCAGAGAGCGGGAGGAAAGGGAGTGAGACTACGCAATCGGCTCAGGACAACTCATCTGTTTTTTATTTATTTTATTTTTAATAGAAAAAAAATTTGCGATGGACTGAGGGTGCGAAGTTTGAAGAGCAAAGTAGCGAGGGATCACTGTAGTTGTCTGACTTTGTTGCTGGCTTATCCAGTTGCCACTCGGTGACACTGTGAATGTGTGAGTGGTCTCTTTATATGTGATCTGCAACTGACTGGCAGTCCAAATTGTCAGGCTGGCAACACATGCTAAGCCACTTCTCCCTCGTTCATAGTTGAGCTCTTTTTCATGCAGTCTCACAAAAAAGTGTGTGATACTCTCCTGGGCAGTGTCACACATTTACAGAGTAGGTCAAAGCCAGCCTCAGTTACTTTTCGTCCATTGAGTTTCAGAATGCGTTTTGGTCTCTTTGTGTCTGTCTGTGGACAAAAAGAAACTAATAACCAGCGAGCAATGTGGGAATGACACTGGGCTGCATTGACAGGCCTCTGGGAAGACATCTTGAGCACAATCGCAAGTAACCAGGAGGAGAGAAGAGTCAGAAATATTGGCAGTCGTCTTTTTTCTCACGTCATAATTGTTTCGCACTCTGCGCAGTGGACGGATGCGAGCGCTTTGCCTGTCGGTGGGCCAAGTGCGTAACCGTGCCTGATGGATTTCAGAGTGTGAGCTTCATTTACTGTTGTCCTCTCTTGGGGCGCCTCTGGGTGCCTCTGTCAGCCTGTGAGTGCTTGTGCAGGTGTTCATCGCTTGTGTGTGCAGCATACACGGCAACAGTTTGCTCACTCAGCAGGGACTCGGGCATCAAAGCGTGATTTCTCTTGCAGCGCTGCCTTATTGATTTTGCATTTGTGACTGTCACATAATAACATCAGTAAGTCACATTGTCGCAAATGTGTGTGATGATACAACATGTGTAACATATTCATCATCAGTAGGATACAACTGCACTACTGTGTGTAATACATTGCTACGATCTGCCACGGTTGTTTAGGGTTCTTGTAGTGGTGGGTGGTAAGGATTAACAAGGCATTTTTTTCTGGGTAAAGCACTATTCGATGTAGTTGATTTGGAATGATTTTCTCATAAGATGGCAAGTGCATGTTCCCTTTCTACACCTTCTCAAGGTATAAGATTACTTAAAAATTCGGTCATAAAGTTGTAATATGCAGCCAAAATGAATAAGTAAAACCGTAACAGAAGTGTCGGTCTGAGTCGAAGGCATGGAATTTTTTTTTTACTTAGCCTTCAGTGATAACCTGGCATGCCAGCTTGATTGTTCCATATATCCACTATGAATATATTCCTGTTTCCTAGGACGAACCTAAAACAAAAATAAACCATACAGCTGATAATTGAATGATGGGTTTTCTCATCACTCTCGCAAAAACATTGTTTCCTGTCAAAAAAGCATTTAGTGCAGTTATTTACGCCTCTTTTAATGAGGAAATCAAGTGTATTTCAGACAAAACTTGGGAAATGGACCCACCTACAAAAACTGCTTTGCATTCCGCCATAGTATTCAAGCAGATAGTGGCTTGCTAGTCAAGTCTGAAGCTCCCACCTCTTTCCCCTGATTGGCTCGCCATCAGTAGGTGACCAATCAACATCAAGCTACATTATGGCGTATTGGTTCGCAGTTGAGCAAAAACGTCGTTTCATGTCAAGAAAAGCTTTTCGTAATATTTTTTCCTCTTCTTTTAATATTAACTGTGTTTCCGGCAAACCCTCAAAAATCGAGCTATCTACAAGAAAAGCGTTGCACTTCGGCTTTGTATACAACCAGACAGGTTCTTCCTGGTCATGTCTGCAGCTTCCGCTTGTTTCTTCTGCTTGACTCGAACATCAGATGACCACTGAAGTGATTGGACAGTTAAAATTTGTAAGACTTCAGTGAGTAACAAACTAAAAAGTGTTTTTTTTTTTTTAACTGCATATTATATTGATATAATAAGGTAAGACTAATAGATTTGAAAAATGAGGATTTCTTGCAAACACCTCCTTTATCTCATTCACTCCCAGCCATTTTCACCGGTGCAATCCCCTTCGCTCCCGGTCGTTTTACTGGATTTTAACTGATTTTGCAAGGCCCTCTTCTATTGCTATATAAACATGGAACCCACCAAAAGAAAGATTAGACTCTCTTCTTTCAGCAGGAAAAAAAGTTAGTTCATATCTTTTTCCATTCTTTAAAAATCAGCATTAGAAAATAGCTTAGTTTGAGCAATTTTCCAATTTTTGATGAAAAAACTAGGGCTGTCAAACGATTAAAATTTTTAATCGAGTTATTTACTGCTTAAAAATTAATCATAATTAATCGCAATTAATCGCAATTCAAACCATCTATAAAATATGACATTTTTCTGTCAATTATTGTTGGAATGGAAAGATAAGACACAAGATGGATATATACATTCAACATACGGTACATAAGGACTGTTTATTATAACAATAAATCAACAAGTAGTTCTTAAAAGAAAAATGTTAGTACAAGTTATAAAAATTTTATATTAAAACCCCTCTTAATGTTTTTGTTTTAATAAAAATTGTAAAATTTTCAATCAAAAAATAAACTAGTAGCCCGCCATTGTTGATGTCAATAATTACTTACACAATGCTCATGGGTGCTGAAGCCTATAAAATCAGTCGCAACTCCATAACAACAAGTGAGTGTTTCACTGTACTCTCATTTAAATCTGTCTGAGCGGGACATCTGCGTTAATTGCGTCAAATATTTTAACGTGATTAATTAAAAAAACTAATTAACGCCCGTTAACGCGATAATTTTGACAGCCCTAGAAAAAACAGAAATTGAGCTTGTTGTGAAAGCATACATTTCAAACATAACTTTCACTTCAACACAGCTATTTTTTGCTTTAGTTACATCCCAAGCATCTGAATAATGTTTTCCCTTTACGAAATAACATAAACAACAAGACAAATAGAGCTTTTGATAGCAAAGTAACAATTTATTTACACATAACTAACTGAGAGATTACGCTGACAGCCGGGGTAAACTTTTCCGTCATCGCTGCCTATCTCATAAAGATGGATTTTTTTTTTAGTGTTTCTTTTGTGGTGACCACTGCCTCGACGCAGAGTTCGCCTGGGAAATTTGTGTTCCTGGGGGGGGGGACTGGTTTGGCCGTGCGCGTTTCCAGCTGAGTCGCGGGACACTGGAGGGTGGGGGGGACGCGAGCTGCTGAGCACGGCGGGGCGGGCTCTGCTTGACGAGCAGCACGGACTCAACGGCATCGTCCGCCGCACTGGTTGTCCGGTAGTTCTGCTCGGTCGTCCAGCGCCTGGCATTCCGGGCGTCCTCCAGGTTGTTCTGCTCGGTCGTCCGGCGCCTGGTATCCTGGATGTCCATTCAGTCGTCTTCCACCGGTGCATGTGCGGCCCGGCCGTTCGTTCCATTGAGTCGGGTTGCAGCTCATACCAAATGCGCTACTGCTCCCAGTGGCCAGTTTTATTGCTTTAAAATGGATTTTCAGCATTGTGCTTCGGAGCTAAGGAGAATCAGAACCCTGAGATGTCTCATGTGGGAAAAAAAAAACGTAAAAGACGTATAAATATGTCTTTGGGACACTGAAACAATTAAAAATACAACGTATTTATAGGTTTTTGGGAGCAAATGAGTTGTGTGTTTTAATTTTTTTATCCTTGTGTATCTTATCAAATAGCATTACAAAAGATGCATTATGACGCCGCAAAACCTTTCTGAACTGTTGTAGAAAAAAAAAAAAACGTTTCCTTCAATTTAAAATCCCCCTCAGTTTCCCCCTGACTCCATATTGCATCTATGCCTTTTTCCTATCCATTTAATTTGGATTGAAAATAATCCTAGGCATTACACGCATGAAGTGACACTCATAAGTGCTAACTCTCAACTTACTGAAGGATTAGGAGAGATCCTCCAAACTTTAAGACTTGCACAGGAAGTGACTCTTCAACTCCTTCAACACAACAGACGCATTCACACACGCACGCACACACACCCCTACACTAGTGTAGCACAAATGTGTTGTTAGGTCACAGTGTGAGAAGCAACACTCTTTACACGGACACCAAAGCACTGATTTATTTTCAAACTGCCAGCATCATTGGGATGCCTACTGCATTAGCCTTGCATCAAAATGTTTCATAATGTAATTGCTTCAGGAAATTTGAAGAAATTGTTGTTTTGGACCTTGACAGAAAAAAAAAAATCACTTCATTTATTCTTTTTTTTGGTTTTTTTTTTGTTACAGCCTTGTTCCAAAATGGATGCAATTAAGTGTCTATTTTCCCCCCTCGAAGTTGAAAAACGACAGTGACTGTGAAGAACATGGCTATAAAATAGCCATTTATTCACACCTATGAACAGGTTATAGTCGTCACTGAGAATACGTCTACACTAGTGCCCCTTTCCCATTGAAACTAGTGGGTCAACGTGCGTTTTTTCCAAGCCGATGCAACCCACTAGTAATTGGCATTTGGCACCTTTCCCTCCCACCCCTCCTCAGCCGTGCGTAAGGTTACGTGACGTCACCACGCTAAGATGCGCTTCGAAAAGTGCGACCGAATTCATTCAGTTCAAGGAAGTAAACAATGCAGAGCAACTCCTTTCCGTTTGTGTTCTCTGTTTTCATGCTTTTTACTGCCCTCCGAATGGTCGAAATGCAGCAAAGGATCAACACTCTGCTTGTGCTGAGGCAACGTAGGCGACGTGAATTCTTCTTCTTCAACTAGCTTTGTAGTTTGCATCGACGTAACTACGGTTGTGCGGCGTGTTAAATGGGAGGCGACTGGCACGTTGTTATGACACATCACGTAAGCGCCTACGTCACCACGTAGATTAGGGTGTTGACTGTTGACCCGGGGTTTTGCTTTCACACTGCATGACGATCAGAGCCGAGGTGATTTTAACGCGGGTCGCTTGGCGGGTTGATTGACACGGGTCGAGGCGGGTCGCTGCACCTTTCCCACTGCCACCAAAAGCCGATAGTGGGTTGACACGGGTTTGGCCAGTGGGAAAGGGGTATAGGACAGATAATTTTCTCCAGGGTATTTTGCCGACTACCTGTCGACTACCTGATATGGATACCTGTCCGCACTACGGTTTAGGTGCGTTTAAGCCCCCCCGCCCCCCCCCCCCCCCCCGCCATTTGTGCAAACTACGCAAGCTTAGAAAGGAGCAGCCTCATGTGTTATATCATCTACCGCGTGGTTTACTTCTGAACCGGAAACTCATTACTCGCCAGCGGGAAATTTCGAAATTACTACACCTTCTAGACAAGGGGTCGGGAACTCCGTTTTGTGATCACTGTTTTTTTCGGGAACACAATCTAATGCACATGTGTCAAACAGATTCCAGAAAGGGCCAAGTGGGTGCTGGATTTTGTTCCAACCGATAACACGCAGAGTTTAACGAACTAACGAACTTAATGAACTTCCTGCTGAAACAAGCAGCACCTGACAAAGGTTAACTGATTACACATGTAAAAGATCGAATGGCGTACCGCACGCAGGCTATTTTTAGACCGTGACGTCACATCGTAAAGCAGAACTAAAGCCGAAGTGTGACATTATAGACCCGCCCTCGCATGGACACAACGTAATTAGTGCTATTTTTCTCCGGTAATCTTTCAAAAACGAACATGCCGATCACGTATTGCTTTTTTGGAACTTGTAGAAACGACTCTAGACATTACGACACATGAAGGATGTTTTCTTCATACGTTTCCGGAAACCAAAAACTCGGGAGGAAAAAATGTGAAGACCGAATCAACTTGCGCGGACTTTAACACCAGCTTGGCGAATCCATTCACGTTTCATATGCAGTAAACAATTTGTTGGGTTGGCATAATCTTTCAGAGTACAAAGAGGTAAGCCATTTTTATATTTTTATTTTTATTTATTTATTTTTTTTTTAGCGTAACGTTGTGCCATACTGCTTCTGTCTGACAATGAATGACCTGAAAAGAATTACAATGGTATCTGACTGCCACTGTTACCGTTTCTGTATAAAAAAACAACAACTTTAGTAAGGAGGAAGTGTAAATAAATTGTAAGATTAAGATGTTATCAATGAAAAAATTAAAAGTGTTCATTGGCTGTCACTGAGTAGCATTTGCGATCACTACACAAAGCTAACTAAATTACCCCCAAGAACGGTAAGAGACATAGGACAACCAGAGGATATATAAGAAAGACAGGGCTGATGGTAAAGGGTAGCTTGTTGAAACAGGAGAATGTCATTGTCAGTCGCGTTGATAAAAAAGCTAAATCTATGCTTAGGTCGGCTCATTTTTTTCGTCTTTTTCAGCCTTCAACACTAAAGCCATCTCTTTAACTGAACATTTTTATGTTCTTCCACATCTTTGCCAGTGAATTTGGCACCAGGCACATCATTTTCGGAGAGAATTGGTAGGTTTAGCTCTGTAAACATCTCCTTCGTACACAATTTCCATTCATTTCCTATTAGGGACAAACAATGGCTTGTCCCTACTTAGCAACAGTAGCTAATGTCATGAATATTAATGAGCGGAAGTGACGTGTTGCTTGCGGTACGCCATTGGTCTTCATTGATTGGAAAGCAAACCTGCACCCACTTGGCCCTTTCTGGAATCGGTTTGACACCTGTGATCTAATGTATCACGCTGGAGCGAGAGTGAAGGGAAGGCACAATCGGCTTTTTCGAGCAGTCGCTGAGTTGTTATTGAAATCTTTAGAAAACAACAAAAACGAAAGCCTGACATTGTTACTTGGGATGTTATAATTGATGGTCAGTTGCGCACTCAGTTGCGCACTCACCACTTGGAAAATAACAAATAGAAACATATGCGGTGGCGCTGCGTATATTTCCTGGAAGCCGCAACCAGGAGTGCTTGTGCATAACAGTGGTGATCCTGGAAGTGGAAAGAGTTTTGACAGGTGGAAATGTCATGAAGAAACTGATCGCACGTCTCTTTGACTGTTGGAAGCACACAGTTCACTTTTTGGGATTTAATTTTCCTCTACACATTTTTATATACTCATGTTCGGTCGGCATTGAATTGGGAGGGGCAAGCCTTGCAGCTGGCTGATCGGAGACTTGAGCATTTCCTTAAAGAGCTCGTCTCCCACGTTATCCATGCGTAAGCCGCGATGGGAGGACCACAAATGGGCACTGAATTGAAGCATATTATTGCGACGTAGTTTGAAGGTTTAAGGAAAATGTGTGGAAAAGAAAAGAGCAGGAATGCTATGTCGTGATTGTCCGCCTCCGTTGTTTACGATGCCGCCATGCCGCAATAAATGATTAAAAATCTTAAGCTGGTGATTTCTTTGGGGATGTTACAATAATAATAATAGTCACCTTAACTTACAAAGACTGGCGAACGGAGGAGGACCACCAAGCTTGTTGCCATTCTACGTTTATGGACGCGGACACCACGCTCATACGTACAGGTATATCTCTATCATTTCAAACTTCATTTCAATGGTAAGCCTCACCTCTTTCCTTTTTTTTCACCAACTGCACTAACATTGTTGAAACCCATGTTGATTTCTGTACAAAAAAAAATCCGCCGTGCGTCCATCTTGTGGGAAAACAATGACACTGCCGGGCTGTCATAAATCGTAGTATTTCATGCATGTCGTCGTATGTACAAACAAACGACGAGTCAAATATTACGTCGGATGTCGAAAGATCATATGTCGAAGCGGTCGTATGTCGAGGTACCACTGTATTTGGGACCATTCTATCCTTCTGTATCTTTGCGGGTAATGTTTGCCACTCCACTGCTCGATACAATGTCAATTAAAACATGAACTACAAATTTTAGTGTGGACGAATTTAAATTGTATGTAGAATCCTGACCTTAACCTGAGAGAACACTTTTAATATGAAATACAGCAGAAACTGAGAGCAAGGCCTTTTCATCCAACATCACCTCACAAATTGCTTCTGAAAGAATGGTCAAACGATTCACATAAACACGCTCTTAAAACTTGTAGAAAGCCTTCCTAAAATAGTTGCAGCTGTTTTAGCCAAGGCAGGTGAGTAAATGATTTCCGCAATGTAGTGTATTTAAAGTAGAACCTTACTTTGGAACTCTCCTGGTGACCTAGAGGAAAGAACTTTCCTTTTTTTCTATGCCTACCGGCTTCGCTGCAATGTTCACTCTTCACGTTTTCACCATCAACACTTTGTTGTCCCTTGCCTCATCTTTTCATGTCCATCGCTACCGAGTTTGTTTGGGATGCTGAATATTGCTCTTTTCTAATAAGCATCTATAATTTATCCGCTGCTTTGAGGCCAAAGAGAGGAAGGAAGTGGAGATGGCGATAGAAAGAGACTGGAGCATTAAGCTTGGGATGATGCTAATCTTTACCTCCCACAACATCACTTTCTGGCACGCAGACGAACACACACGCGCACGGCCAAGTCATTCTCCTTCAAATTGCATCCTCTACCTGAATGTCATTTGTATTGTCGGAGCTTGTCAGGTGACATTTCCCTCTGTGGATATCCATTGTAAATTAAAGTCCTTGGAAATTCAAAAGTGCAGCATGTTCTATTTTCTCAAACGTCAATATGAAAGGATATATTGAAAATTGCGGGGGGTAAAATGGAAGTTCTTTTTTCCAGGTGAAATTAAACAGAAAAGCATTGCCGGTGGCATTTGTTGGCGAATGTACAGCTCTTGCGCACATCTGTTAAAATCTTTTGTTTCTCACAACATGAATATGTTGATGTTGAAAGTTGTTTTTATCCTTGGAATTGCCATTTCTTAAAACTGCTATTCAAATGTCTTGAAAATGCCACAGACACAATAAACATCGCTATGTACAGTACAAAATGGGTGTCCACATTTTTCTCCCTCCGAGGGCTTTTTGTTTGCATTTCTTAAACAAAGAATTAGAATCAGAATTAAAAAAAAACACACACACAAAAAAAAACATCTTTTTTTTTTTTTTTTTTATGTAATTTTTAGTAGTATTATGCATATATTATAAGTAATATGCTCATTGGCGGCTATTGACAGCGATTGCTGTTCAATCAATTTTGACTGGGATTGTTTGTCCACTGCCACCACACAATCAAATTGGATTGGTGTCTTTCGCCATTAATGGCAGTGAAAAATTTTCAATCAATGCCAGCCTTCCCAGTTGAAATGGATTTGATATCTATAACTGTCAATGGCAGGGAATTATTTAAGGACTACAAGCAAAAGAGTAATCCAGAAGTACAAGATATTGCAATATATTTTTATATGTCATGTATAAATTTTGTAGAACAAAGACATAATGTCCAGCGACAGAAAAAAAGTCAAAGTCACGACTAGTACAGTTTATCACTTTGGATTATGTTTTCTATAAATTTATTTATGTAGAACAAAGTACAGTGGTACCTCTACATACGAATGTAATTCCTTCCAGGACCTGGTTTGTAAGTCGAAATGTTCGTATGTCGAGCAGAGTTTTCCCATAAAAATACATTATAATTTGATTGATTTGTTGCTCAGCTCAAAAACCTACGCTAAATCCTTAATAAATACTGCGGATACAATTACTAATAGCTATTACAAATAACAAAGCAGATAAATTATAAATACATATCAGAAAATAACAATATAATACAGGTAACAATAAATGAATGTAACCAATCGGCTTCTAATGTGACAGTTTTGCATGCTGTTCCTGAACGCACTGTGTGACTGAGAATGAGTGGGAAGTTTTTACTTTCGCTTTTCATGTTTTGTTATTATTTTTCATTCATCATTTCTTTCTTAATTTCAAAGGTAAGCATCATCATTTTCCTTTTTTTACGACCTGCACTAACCTTCTTGAGACCCATGTCGATTTCTCTCACAAGAAAATCAAATCTGCCGCCTTTCAGGAAAACAATTACCGTATTTTTCGGACTATAAGTCGCAGTTTTTTTCATAGTTTGGCTGGGGTTGCGACTTATACTCAGGAGCGACTTATGTGTAAAATTATCAACACATTATGTTATCATTTCACATGTTATTTTGGTGTTTTGGAGTGACACTGATGGTTTGGTAAACTTGTTAACATGTTCTTTATGCTATAGTTATCTGAATAACTCCTAATGGCTATGGCCACGCTTGCGTTCTGCTTTGGTAATGTGTGTTCAATTGTATTATTGTCTTTTTTATATTGAAATGCATGCTTTTAGTTTGTGGCGCTTTGACGCCCACGTGGGGGCACACTCGCACTTGTTTACGCGAATAACGCAGCGTCTCTGAACGAGTGGGAGAGAGAGGGAGAGAGGGAGGGACACTGCTGCGAAGTTACGTTCATTGTTTATGCTTGTGAAATATCTCTACAGAGGCAACGACTGTGTGTATCATCTTTTCTGTTGTTGTTGTTGTGTGTTTTCCACCCACGATCGGACACTTAGAGCCAGTTGTGTGGTTGTTTGAACGATGCACTAATGATAGCGAATGCATGCTAACCGTTTGTGCCATTGCTGTAATAGCACCTAATTATCATTTATTTACGTTGATGCGAACCTGTTTGGTATCGAGGACGAAACTGATTCAGCAAATTATACGGACGTCCAGCATCGTCATTTGGGAGTTTAGCTCTCTGTATAGCCAGGACCGAGCCGTAGCGTCCTGGTGAGGACAGCATATTTGCGTTTCGTTCGCTTCATGCATCATGTAACATAAAACTGTACACTTATTCAGCATGTTGTTCATTATATTTTTATATTAAATTGCCTTTCAAGATGACATATCTGTTTTATGTGTTGGATTTTATCATGTAAATTTCCCCCAAAAATGCGAATTATACTCTTGTGCGACTTATACATGTTTTTTTTCCTCTTCGTTGGGCATTTTATGGCTGGTACGACTTATACTCAGGTGCGACTTATAATCTGAAAAATACAGTAAATTGCGACACGGTCATAAATCATATTTCGAGCATGTCATATTTCAAGACAAATGGCGAGTCAAATTTTACGTCGGATGTTGAAAGGCTCGTATGCGATCCTATGTGGAGCTACTACTGTACTAAAATTCCTACATTGACATCAACGTATTGTTAGGTTTGTTTGTTAGGTTGTTTGACCCCAAGCTAATATATTGTTTAAATGACTAGCGCCATCCAGTGTTAATTTTAATTCATGTTTCTTGTGTGTGCCATATTCAATGATATGTTCATAATTTTCTGTTGGCCCGTTGGCCATAGTTTGGACACCAATGGAATAAATGATTAAGCTGTTTTTGTATTTAGTATGCTGCATTTCATACTTGTTGTGTACTTCTAGACTACATTACATTATTACATAATTAAATAAACACATATTCATGCGTTCACCGAACATTACATTTTCCATAAGTTGAAATGTGACCCTGTTATGAAGACAAGTGTACATGGCAGTGGATGGAGAAGAATGAAATGTGTTTTAAACATCTGCAACTAATATCTTCTTAGTATCCACCTAGTCATGACGATTAAAACCGTTTGACTTGATTACACTTCAAAACTTGGCTCTTTTTCAACTACGTGACATCAAATGTTAAAAGCCTGCGTACAGGTAAAGTTTTATGATGACAAAAGTTCTTTCTTTCTCTATTTGGGGAAATGTTTCTTTCCAGTTGTATTTTCCCTACTGAATCTGTGTACACTGCATCCTGTGTTTTTATATTAGCCTTATTGTTTTGGCCGTATTTCATGTGGTGCACATTATGGCGAAGCTTTAAATCTCTACGTGCTCTGTACAATAATAACGTCTTGAAAAAAGATACTTTTGTGACTACTTAGGGTTAATGTTTAGTTGTTGTTGTAGTAGTAATAGAAGCAGCTCTGTGGTTTCTCTGTCATATCTATTTTCAAGGAGTGATACCGTATTTTTCGGACTATAAGTTGTTTTTTTTCATAGTTTGGCAGAGGGTGCGTCTTATATTCTGGAGCGACTTATGTGTCATTATTTGTGGTCGGGTTGGGCCGACTTCTCTCTCGCTAACTTTTTTTTAAATACATTAAATATACAGTATATTCATATATTCATACTAAAACGATGTATGGATGTTAAATAATATAAATAATTTGGATAAAACAGAGACGGTGCCTTGCATGCCTGCGCACGTGAACGCAGTGGCTCTCTTTTCAGTTTTTCCCTCCTAGCGCCCTGCAGCGCCCTTCGTGAGCATCCTGGTATTTTCTTTTCGATATGGAGCAGCTATAGGAGTGAAAAACAAACTGAAGACAAGGGAATTGAAAAGCAAACAACTGCGGTAGGAGTGGGGTATGGAAAGGATTGAAATTGATTGTTGAAGGTGCTAGACTGAAACCTGTGTCGTCTTCGCTGAATGTAAACGAATGTGGCGCTTTGGTCTCATAGGAGAAATATATTTAACAAACTTTTCCAGCGTTATTTCGTTGTGTAAATGCATTTATAATGATCATAAAATTATGTAGACGATTGAAACATTGAGATAACTTTTTTGCTGTTTTTTTTTTTTTTTTTGCCAACGCGAGGAGATTAAAATAAATGTCAAATCCACTACCCACCTGTTACAACAGACTCGCAAGTATAAAAGATATAAATGTTTATTGAACATCCATCTTACAGTCTTGTTTAACTGGGAGAATTAGTTACAAAAGACAGGCTTTAATTTGTTATCATTATGCTTATATGCACCTCATCGTCACAAACGTGATCACACAAAATGCAACCACGAATCGCACAGAACATCGCATAAAACATATAATTTCATTTTTTCGGGCTCGTGCCTACAAACGAAACATATTATTTTGGGGTTTTTCGGCCTCGGGCAAGCAAATCAGGTTAATTGATCAGGCTCGGGCCGCGTCGGGCTTTAATACCCGCCGGCCGGTCGAGTTGGGCTGGATTTTTAAAGCTCGATCTAACTTCTAGCGTCATGTAATGTTAGCATACTGTACACCTATTCAGCCTGTTTTTCTTTATTGTATTCTCAGTTGCCTTTCAAGATGACATGTCTGTTCTTGGTGCTGGATTTGATCAAATATACTCCGGTGCGACTTATGTTTATTTCCTTTTCACTGCGCATTTTTTGGCTGGTGCGACTTATACTCAGGTGCGGCGTATAGTCCGAAAAATACGGTAAGTGTCATGAAACAATATTTAAAAAACAAAAATTCACTAAATAATTGAAGCATCTGAATCGTACATCCTCTTTTTGTTATGCACTCTGTCTTTACCAGATGAAAAACAAGTTATATTGGTTTTATAGCTGAAAATGATGGTCATGTACTGTAAAAATACTATTGCTGATATTATTCATGTGATACATATAATACTAAAACATGCACGCATACATACTTGGATAAATATGTTGCTTGTCCAGGTAATATAGGTTTCATAATGCAGACAACTTGATACATTTTTCTATGTTGGAAAAAACAGTGTATATGTATTGACCAAAATCCTACTGGACAATTCTACAACTGACTACTTACTCAAGTTTAGACCGCTACTGTTGTATAATGGATACCCAGAGAGTTAAAAAAATAGATGGGTGGAATGATTCTATACTTAGACAAGGCAATTTTGTGTTTTATTTATTTATTTGAGTTGAGTCTAAATGACTTCATTCATCAGTTGGGGATGCGAGCGCATTAAACGCCACCTCAATTTGTCTTTGTCCCTCTCTCATTGTGGTCCCCTCTCACGCATCAGTCAGCCCCCATCCTGTTTAAAATGTTGCCGTTCCGCGCGGTGCTTAAATAAAGCTGTTTACTCTGAAGGTGTTTTTGTTGTTCGAATCTGTGAGATGGCTTGCTGCCTCGTTTGGGTGCTTACTCAGCACATTCTTCACCGCTGTCATCCTTCCTTCCTTCCTTCCCACTTGTTCCCTTTTGCTCTGCTCCGCTCCTCGCTGTATGGCTGAGCGCATATAAAAGCACGACAACGTTTCTATTAACCTGTGGGTCAGCTGTGGAATAAGAGGACTATGGCCAAAGTGATATGTTGACCATGGTTTACACTAGCCTTGCTACCTGGGGTTAAAGGATAAGAGCGTTTAGATGACGTCTTGGGATGTGTGATTGAACACCTCGTCTACCAGTGGCAGCCTGAGGTGTGCATCAGGTAGCAGTTAAAGGTAGGCAGTAGGCCGCAAGAGTATATATTCTGAGCAAGCGAATATAATACAGAAGGTGCTGCCTTCCGTTCAAGTGACTTGACATGTATTGTACAGTGGGGCAAATAAGTATTTAGTCAACCACTAATTGTGCAAGTTCTCCCACTTCAAAATATTAGAGAGGCCTGTAATTGTCAACATGGGTAAACCTCAACAATGACAGACAGAATGTGGGGGAAAAAACAGAAAGTCACATTGTTTGATTTAAAATAATTTATTTGCAAATCATGGTGGAAAATAAGTATTTGGTCAATACCAAAAGTTAATCTCAATACTTTGTTATGTACCCTATGTTGGCAATAACGGAGGCCAAACGTTTTCTGTAACTCTTCGCAAGCTTTTCACACACTGTTGCTGGTATTTTGGCCGATTCCTCTATTCAGATCTCCTCTAGAGCAGTGATGTTTTGGGGCTGTCGTTCGGCAACACTGACTTTCAACTCCCTCCACAGATTTTCTATGGGGTTGAGATCTGGAGACTGGCTAGGCCACTCCTGGACCTGGAAATGCTTCTTACGAAGCCACTCCTTTGTTGCCCTGGCTGTGTGTTTGGGATCATTGTCGTGCTGAAAGACACAGCCACGTCTCATCTTCAATGCCCTTGCTGATGGAAGGAGGTTTTCACTCAAAATCTCTCGATACATGGCCCCATTCATTCTTTCCTTAACACAGATCAGTCGTCCTGGTCCCTTTGCAGAAAAACAGCCCCAAAGCATGATGTTTCCACCCCCATGCTTCACAGTGGGTATGGTGTTCTTCGGATGCAATTCAGTATTCTTTCTCCCTGAACGTCTTAAAACATTTTATTTTTCTTCAGCTTTTAATGTGCAATGACAGTTTATGACCTCGTCTTTTATTTATTTTATTTTATGTGTTTGTTTTATCTTTCAAAGTTGACTTATTTTGCTGTGTTTTGCTATGTAAAGCACTTTGGTCTCCTTGGCGGATTTTTAAATGTGCTATACAAATAAAGTTGATTGATTGATTGATTGATTTCTCCTCCAAACACGGGAACCTGTGTTTCTACCAAAAAGTTCTATTTTGGTTTCATCTGACTCCCAGTCCTCTTCTGGATCATCCAAATGCTTTCTAGCGAACCGCAGACGGGCCTGGATGTGTACTGGCTTGAGCAGGGGCACATGTCTGGCAGCGCAGGATTTGAGTCCCTGGCGGCGCATTGTGTTACTTATAGTAGCCTTTGTTACTGTGGTCCCAGCTATCTGCAGGTCATTCACTAGGTCCCCCGTGTGGTTCTGGGAATTTTGCTCATCGTTCTTGTTATCATTTTGAAGCCACGGGGTAAGATCTTGCATGGAGCCCCAGATCAAGGGAGATTATCAGTGGTCTTGTATGTCTTCCATTTTCTAATAATTGCTCCCACAGTTGATTTCTTTGCACCAAGCGTTTTAGCTATTGCAGATTCAGTCTTCCCAGCCTGGTGCAGGTGTACATTTTTTTCTCTGGTGTCCTTCGACAGCTCTTTCGTCTTGGCCGTAGTGGAGTTTGGAGTGTGACTGACTGAGGTTGTCGACAGGTGTCTTTTATACCGATAATGAGTTAAAACAGGTGCCAAGTGTGGAGCCTCGTTAGACCTCGTTAGAAGAAGTTAGACCTCTTTGACAGCCAGAAATCTTGCTTGTTTGTGGGGGGAGGGCGCTGTGACGTGTACGGGTGAAGGCGTCCTCTTCACTAAACAGCCGTACTGTTGTGTATGAGGACTAAGGATTCAGCTGATTTTGCGGATTAATACGTTTATTTTTCGCATCACGCCAGCCATGCGGCTGCAGAAAAATCTTACTTTATGAGGGAGAGGCGTGTGCGCCTTTTTGGAGGTTCAAAAGGTCCCCATTCACCGTGGATATTGACCAAAACAAGCCCTACTACTGTGGGACCAGTGGATTTACGAGAAAGTGAGTAAACATCTTGTTTTGTATTATGTCAAATACGAATACAGCGATTACAAAGTAAACACTACAAACTTTCTTTAAATAAAGGACTACTTACGTTTGATCATTAGCCACATTTACATGCTGACTTTTAGTCATACCGATTCAAATCATTCCGAATGGAAATTTCACATCAGCTGTTTACATGTCACTTCATCTATTCCGATCCAGCGTTTACATGTGACTGCCTTTATTCCGAAAGGACGTTTGACAACTGCCGTCTGACATGCGCAGATTAATCAAAACAAAGCGTCACGTTGCAAAACATCGATCGTCAGATCAGCTGCTGTTTTAACTTTTCGAGTGGAAACAAAACTTCAGAATGATACGCCGTTCATTTAAAAAGTTGTGTGGGTGCGCTGTGCGTGAGCTTGGAAGCCATGTTGCAAGTGACGTTACTTACGTCACCAAGTGACATCACCACGTCAGTACGGAGCATGCGCAGAAAGAACGCAACCAGACACCATTCCGCTTCCCTGTTTACATGATATAATTTTACTTCTAATCGGTTTGGGAAAAGGAATATTCCACCCCTGTGAATCGGAATGAAATTCCATTCGGTTTGGGCCTGTTCATTCCGAATGAGGTGTTTATATGGAACACATTTATTCGGTTTGAACAAATATTCCGATTGTAATTGGAATATTTGGCTCCATGTAAACGTGGCAATTGATAGGCATATAAAAAGCTTTCTTCATGCACATTAGCTGCACAACAACTGCAGCCGCCCTCCTCCGGGGAACGAACTGTAAATTGCTCTCCGCTGGGCTTTTTGCCGATCTGCGAAGACAATTGACAACCCAGTCGTCATGTCAAATAATCTGGGCTAGTTATGTGTGATTTTCCGCTTCGGAGACTTTGAAACATCACTCGTTTCGGGTTAGCATGTTGGCTAGCTGTAACGCCTCTTGGTTTGTTTACATTCTCAGAAGCCGGGGAAGGGAAATGACATATGTCCGATTTAGGTGTCATAAAACATAAAATATACTCTGGAGTTCCATGATATTTTACTGGGTTACCCTGCCCAGACCATTTTGTCCAGTGATTGAACGATTTTCACACATGCGTAGGTTTGTTGTCGCATGCTCAAATTGCAATGTGAAAAAGAACCACTGAAAAAAGTCTGGACCAAATATTTTTGGGTGCGGACCAAAGAAAGCCAACTATGGCCTTTTGTGGTGTGAATAAGCCCTAAGATTTTTGATTTTCACTTATTGAACTAGACACCGAAAAATCAATAAATGAGATTCCTAGGACCAAAAGCCGCAGGGTGCTTAGCGGGACAAAAAGTAACATCTTTATAGTTCGTAAATTATGGAACTTAATTTACGCTTTTTTTTTTTTTTTTTTTTTAACATATACAGTAAATACTTTACATTTAACTACAAATTGACAAAAACAATTAATAATCATGTTGGCATGGCCCTTGACACACTTTACAGTTTCCTAAATAACCATTTTGGAAAATGAATAATGCCCACCCCATAATCTGGTGTGGGATGCTGGTTGACATTCAGTTTACTGTAATATATTATTAAAACAATTAATCTATAGCAGGGTTTCCCCCAAAAAACTTGCAAAGCCAAGTGATAGAGAAACCCACCGGCGGCACACCATGTTTTTTGGAAAAAGAAATACGAATGAACGGGAAGGGGGCAAAGAAAAGCTTAGAGGCCCACCAGGCTTTTAAAACACTGGAATAAACCATGCATAAGGCAAAAATGTCCCAACCATAAAAAGTATGCTAACAGTACAGTTTGAAATCAAAGCAATTCTACCCCATACACATTTAGTGACTTTAGTTGGACAAAAATTAACAATTCATATGGTGATGTTAGTCTGAATGCACCCCCCCCCCCCATCAAATCTCAAGCTTTTGCATTTTAGGTTGAATAACGATAACACCCAGCTAAGCAATCAGCATGGATGTTAATACTGTATAACATTAGTTTAAACAGAAAATGGACAACATATTGTACATAGAACAGAAAACTGATTACTTGACTAAGTTCGTGTGTAACCTTGACTTAAAATCTACACAGGCATATCAGACACGATGCATGTTTAAGAAGTGCTGCAAACTTGTTTTTAACAAGGTGAGTTATGTATGAGATGCATTAAAACTATGCGTTCAGTTGTGAGGATGAGTCACTGCAAGGTTAACAATGTTGATGTCATTCAATAAACATTTTTTACTTTAGAGCTCGTCTTTTAAGTGAAAGTTGCACTGACGGCATGTATGATTACATACTGGAAATTGTGTATTGAAGTGTATATTATAAGTTTGGCTGAGGTAAGTCGGAGGTCAAAGTTTGATAATGAGGCTCTCTTGCATTGTGCTGTAGCACTAATGGAATTATTAATACTTTGTTGCTTTCTACATTTCTAGCTTTTGATCAGTTTATTACATTGGGCTCAAAATAGTTGAATCAGCAACAAACTCGCTAACACACTTAAATGTGATTGGTGGCCACATGATTTTACTGGTTTAGTGCAAATTTTTATATTTGCTTGGGTCTTTGGGCATAACTTGTGGACAGCTACAGTACTAGAAGAGAATTATTATGAAAGGTTTGCGCATTTTTTATTAATGTGCGTGTTAAGTTTTAATTAGCTGTTATAAATCATTAGATAAGAACAGCCAGAGTTATTTCCTGCCTGCCAAATCTTGAACCCAAATTTAGCTATTCTGTTTTCTAATTAACCCTTTACAGGGCCCTCATTTGACTCATTTGTTGACATTGATGTGATAATTCGTTGTCAGCCACACAGTCTTCTCAGTTAAAGGGCAGGTGAAGAGATCTTCGGATTTTGGTCTAATTTTACGAATATATATATTAAAATTAGAACAAGTATGTTGAAACAACCATGTCATTTCTAACTCTTAACTGCGGGGATAATTTGCGTATTGTTTTTTTTTTTAATTAAAAAAAAAATTTTTTTTAGCATTCAGTCAATACTGCATTCCCAAACCCAGAAGTGTGACATAATTTCCCGAACGCTATCCACAACGAGCATAGCAGTAGCAATGATATCAGTGATAGTGTATTTCCACCTATAGTAACCATTCAAGATCGCTCTTTCATGACGCTAACGATCGCAAAGGCTCCCAGGAAAGATTATCTACAATTAATCCCTACATGTTTGAACCTGAGGCATCAGTTGACAACGATTTCATCGTGATGATGCCGGTTGGCAGCTCGACTCTTCACGAAAGGAAGAGTGGTAGGCCTATGTCTAGCATCGTCATTTCTCTCTGAACCTTTCTTTCACCAGTCATTCTCTGCTATAATTATCAGTAATTGCAAAAACAGACGAGTAATTATTAGGGCTGTCAAACGATTAAAATTTTTTAATTTAGTTAATCACAGCTTAAAAATTGATTCATCATAATTAATTGCAATTCAAACCATCTCTAAAATATGCCATATTTTTCTTTAAATTATTGTTGGAATGGAAAGATAAGAAGCAAGACGGATATACCATATTGGCCCACATATAAGACGGCCCTGATTATAAGAGGACCCCCTCTTTTTCAAGACTCAAGTTTGATAAAAGACTTTTTAACACCAAATTAATTTTTAAACAGAAAATAATTACAGTACATCCAAAACAAATGATTATGCTACCCCCGTCTCATCTGGCTAGATGGACCTCTTCTTGTTCCTTTACTCCACTGCATCTTTACGGACTGTAACTTCGCCTCCTGATTCCTAATAGCGGTCCTGGGGCTTCCTGTCTATCCGTCCTGGGAGTGGATCTCTCCTGACTGTGGTACTCCCCAAGGTTTCTCATTTTCTCCCGAAGACACTGGAGTTTTTGGAGTTTTTCCTTGCTGACATGGAGGGTGTAAGGATGGGGGATACCCAGGACTTGAATTTATTTATTCTTCATTTGCTGTTTCTGATTGTGTATCATATTGACTCTGCAAAGCCCTTTGCGACAACGTTGTTGTGATCCAGGGCTATACAAATAAAATTGAATTGAATTGAATTATAACAATATATTTGAGAGAAAAAGCATGCTATTTTGCCTCATTCAAATCTTAATATATGAACATATAAATATGTAAACTAAAGTGCAATCACCTTCGTAAATGAATGGCTTCTGGTTTTTGAAATGTAAATAAACCAATCTATTGTGATAAAACAACAAAAATGCAATAAATGCATTAACCATCAAAATGAAGTCTAACTGTAACTGTAGTCTTGAAACAAATCTGAATAAGGAAAAACATTGCAATAAAATAATACAAACTGGTTAAACTAAAAAGAGTTGCTGAGATCTGTCATGACAGAACATCACTTTAATGAAATCTGTGAATGGGTATAATGTCTAGACTGCGAATATAAGACGATTCCCTCTTTTTCAGTGTTATTTCAATGCAAAAAACAGTCTTCGGGCCAATACGGTATACACTCAACATACTGTACGTAAGTACTGTATTTGTTTATTATAACAATAAATCCACAAGATGGTATGAACATTATTAACATTCTTTCTGTCAAAGGGATCCACGGATAGCAAGACTTGTACTTCTTAAAAGATAAATGTTAAAAAAAGTTATAATAATTTTGTATTAAAACCCCTCTTGATCCTTTCGTTTAAATAAAATGTATAACATTTTCAATCAAAAAATAAACTAGTAGCTCGCCATTGTTGTCGTCGAGCGGTGACGTCATATGGGCTCCCTGCCGTTCTTCCACAGTGTCTTTAACTACGTAAGGTAGTGATTGAAATACACCACAAGTTGTCAATGTTGAGTTTTAAATTACGTAGAAATCAAGCCAATAAGTGTGTTTTGTCCCTCAACTGACGCCGTAGTTCCCATCCATTGTACTTCATGGTCATTTGGCTTCACAACGTACGAGACCTCTGATAATTTGTATATTTTAACTAAATATTGCCATCCAGTGTATTTGTTGAACTAAACGAAATTTTGAAAAGAGTTTGACCAAAGTCTGATTAAGTTTTATATGTATTTTGCATAGCTATTTTGACTGGGAATGCCAGCTTTTCTTTTTGTGAACATTTTTTTTGAGAGAAAGGAATATCATTTTTGTTGTACTTTCACTAAATGATACTTATGGTTTTTGTGAAGGAGTTGCCGAAGCTTATGCCAATAAACGGCGCGGTCCAGTGAACGCCTGTGTCCACTCGCCTTCCTCTGCTTCTTAGCTCTCAATGTGCAAAAAACGGCATCATTATAATTTGTTTGAGGCAATGCATGAGCGGGTCATTCCGCACATGCGTTAAATGAGTCAAATATTTTAACGTGATTAATTAAAAAAATTAATTACCGCCCCTTAACGCGATACATTTGACAGCACTAGTAATTATATAGATCTAGTAAGGAATGTTTAAAATTGACATGAATAGACAACCTGTCAGCTGTCTTATGACAGGCAAGCAACAAAACACAACAGAAAAAAAAAACAGATTGCACTTCAACGAACAGGCAGTTGGTTTTGCCCTCCTTAGTATAACGACATAATTGCATCATATTTTAGAATTAGAAAAGCCAGTAAGGGTCTACTTACATCATAGAAGAAAAAAGGTTGTATCCATCTAGACTTTCAAATCTGTCGTCGCTGAAATGTTGAAAACAAAAGACGCGATCGAGGAGCCTGGGAGAAGTTCTTCCACTTGAGTCTCACAAAATATGTCCAAATCTTTACAGAAGAAGGTTTTTTGGGCCACTTATAGAGTCTCGAGCCTTCGTGTGTGCAATTCATCGCTACAAATCGAGATGGCATGAAGAATCTTGCAAGTAAAACCCAGAAAATGTTTGCAATATATGGCGAGGATAGCGTGGTGCTACACTTTCGTATTGAAGTGCTGGTGAGGTCTTTGGGAAAGGTCATCAGGTCGTGGCTGGCAGCAAGGCTCGTCCCTCATTGCTAAAGTGTTGCTATGGCAGTAACTCAAAAACTACCCGTTCCATTCAAAAATTTTTTGGTAATGTGAGTTTTGAGACAGCGAATGATGCATTCAATACAATTTGACCGAGTAAAACGCTGATAAATTGAAGTCTTCACGTGCCCTTTAAAAATGAATTGAATGTCTATCCTTGTCAATAGCAGGCAATTAGTGAAATACTATGAAATAAAATGCTGCTACTACTACTACTACTAATAATAATGATGATAATAATAAATGTAGTGTTACCGGGGGGCATAACCACAGTGTATGTCTATTTTGATTAATTTTAATTTGATCAGTTTTGTTTTTAATCAAGATTTTATCAATTAATGGTTTTAATTATTAATTGAAAAGTATATCAACATAATAAAGCTTTGTATTATGTGACCCTTTGATTGAGAGTAAAGAGTTTACAATGGTGAGTCTGACCACTGACTATTCCAATTTTTAGCAAACTTTGCTTTTACACTTTGTGTGTGCTGTGGGTGGCGTGCAAGGAGCGGAGAGGGCGGGGAGCATTTGGCATGTGACTTATTCATGAAGATGACAGGATGCTTGTGAACAGCGGTGAGAACACGATTCACATCAGAGCGCCCGCCTCCTCCCGCACGTCTCTCCCGCTGTCACTCTCGTTCTTCTTCACGTCCTTCACGTTCACTCTCTCCTCTGCTTTGTCTTCTCCTCTTCACTCACTTCATTTGGATTCATTGCTAACCAAATTGGTCATGTCCAATCGTAATTGGACAGTGCCATACATTTTTTTCCCCAAGTTTTGATTTTGTAGCAATGTCCATAAATAAACCTTCTATTGCACTGTTCCAAACTAATTGGACTGTTGACTGACAGTCATGTTTCACAGCCAAGCATGGCTCCTTGCCTCTTTAGTTGATGACAAATTACAGTGGTACCTTAATATAGGATCGCTTCGACACATGATCTTTTCGACATCCGACGTAAAATTTGGCTCCTCATTTTTTCTACATCCGACAACATGGTCAAAGTAAGGCGATTTACAACAGCACCGCAGTTTTTGTTTTCCCGCAAGACGGATGCCTGGATTGATTTTCTTGAGATAAATCAACATGGATTCCAAGAATGTTAATGCAGGTGGTGAAAAAAGAAAAAAAGTGACCCTTACCGTTGAAATCAATATGGAAATGATATGAGCGTGGTCTGCGCGTCCGTGAACTAGCTCCACAATACGGCCGTAGAATGATCTCGACGGTCCTCCTCTGACCTCTGTTCGCCAGTGTTTATAAGTTAAGGTGACAGTTCTTATTATTGTAACATCACAAAAGAAATCGCCAGCTTCATCAGGTTTTTAATCATTCATTTCAGAACTTGTGTAACACAACAAGCCTACTGTCTGCTGCAGCTGATGCCAATAACAGAGCATAAAATGTGAAAGTAAAAACTAATGCATCTCTCACTCTGTCACGTCAGCCACGCGGTGCGTTCAGGTACACCACGCAAAACACATCCGCCATATCAGAACCAGATTCCTTACATTATTACAGGTAATATTATGATTGCTATTATTATATTCCGATTTTTATTCATAATTTATTTTGCGCTGTGTAATAACTATTTGCAATAGTATCAGCAGTATTTATTAAGGTTTTAGTGTAGGTTTTCGAGCTGCGGAACAAATTATTGGAATAATGATGTATTCTCATGGCAAAATCCTGCACGACATACAACCATTTCGACTTACGAATAAGGTCCTGGAGCAAATTTGTATGTAGAGGAACCACTGTATACACTTTTAAGTCTGACACTGAGATTTTTTCCATTTTTATTACATAATTCGGATATGGCGTCTGAAATGATTCTGGTGTGGAATTGTGGATGCAAGTGAGTGGACATAATTTCGAAAAGTGAAAACAGATTTTAAAAAAAAAAAAAAAAAAAAAAAAAAGCTCATTCAAGTAATATCTTCGATTTTCGGGGAATAACTTTGATTTGACAGATTTTGAAGGGTGTGTGTGAAGGGCTCTTGCTTACCTTTTTTTTTTGGACTATAAGCCACACCTGAGTATAAGTGGCACAAGCCATAAAATGCCCAACGAAGAGGGAAAAAAAATAATTAGAAGTCGCACCGGAGTACAAGTCGCATTTTTGGGGGAAATTTACTTGATAAAATCCAACGCATAGAACAGATATGTCCTCTTGAAAGGCAATTTAAAATAAAAATACAATAGAGAACAACATGCTGAATAAGAGTACAGTATGATAATGTTACATGATGCATGAACAACGAAATGCAAACGTGGCCGGTATGTTAACGTAACATAGCTATTAAGAGTTATTCAGATAACTTTAGCATAAAGAACATGCTAACAAGTTTACCAAACCATCAGTGTCACTCCAAAACACCAAAAGAACATGTGTGATGTGTGAATGAATTTCACACATAAATCGCTCCAGAGTATAAATTGCACCCCCAGCCAAACTGAAAAAAACAAACCTGCGATTTATAATCTGAAAAATGCGGTAGTTTGTTCCAGTATTTGATGGGCTTGTTCTTCAACACTCGTTCAAGCGTGGCTTCATGAACATTGTGTGGCAACAGATGATAATGTTGTCGCCGATGTCAAATGTGTAAAAGAAATTATTTGATATTGTTACAAATTTGTTGACATTCTTAACTACAACACAAATATACACATTAAGTCATCACTTTGCACATTGCACCCCAATCGCTAATACAGGGTGACACAAATAAATGGGAACTTTTTAACAATCCAGTGAAACCAAGAGTGATGGAAGAAAAATATTTAATTTAGTAATTGAAACCCTAAAACGTGCCATTAAGAAACAATGATGAAATGATCATTGTTTTTTTTTTTTTTCTCTTTTTTTTAAATTGCGTCCTTTATGGCGTACCCTTGTACGGGATGCTTTCTTGAGATCTGCTGTTGAGATTCCTCATTGACCACTGCAATATCTGGAGTTGGTATACATGGTTACTAAAATGGTGAAGTGTTTACTTGCTCAAGGTCGCTGTCTAGCAGTGCTGCCACTTGCTAATGTCTGCCAATATGCACTTAAAAAGTTTCTTTTAGGTCACGCTGTATAAACCTTTTTATTTTTCAGGGAAATGTGCCAAACTATCAAATTTTATGGATTAATTATAAAATTTATATCTGGAAAACAGTAAATATTTGCAAAACCTTTATGAGGATAGAAGTTATGGAAGATGAATGAAAGGTCTAACTTCATGTCAACCGTAACAAATTCTGAGCTTTTGTGTTCATCAGACAGATTGCAACTTCTATTATGACTTTCGAGATTTCACTTGGGTTGAAAAATGCTTCAGTTCAGTGGCTGGACCCTTCAGAAACATCTTTCCGTCATTTTCTTCTTCTTTAAACTCTTTCTCTATTATGATATTTCTCTACCTTGACATTAGAGATAGATGTTGTCCATTCTTATCTTTGCCAACCTTTCTCAGCAGGACTCATCCTCTCTTCTCACCAACATTTACTTTTTCCCACAACCGCTATCTCTCTCCTCGCTGTCAGGTCTTTGCTATCATCTGCCGATTGATTCAGCAGCAAGCACCCACCCACGTCTCCACTTAGTTCATACATAGGATGAAGGGCCCAATTGTGGCTGAAAGCTGCAGACAGCCGTGGGGAAGCAGAAGCTGTAGGGCTGACATGAAAAAACAAGCAAGGCAGCAGTTGCGTTAGTAAACAGCCGGTCAGATAACTGTGGGTAGGAAAGGTAAATAATGAGGAAGTGCGCTCTAACCAGTAATATTCCAAACAAAACAAAAAGAAGGCAGGATATACAGAATGGTTGATTGGCCAGTAGATGGCCTTTGGTGACATTTCCAACTTGTGTTTTTAACTCGTAGGCTGCCATTGATAGTGACGCCTGCCCAATGCATTTGAATTCAATGCTAACCCCCCCTTGAATTAAATTCATGACACATTCAATGCAAATGTAAATGTTTCCCTCAAAATGATGCCTTATTTTCCCAGATTAAGAACATTAATTAATTTATTGCTCACACATATACATTGAATGGAGATCTGTTCAACTCGGTTACTCACGCCTTATTTCATCGAGTTATTTTTTCCCTGGAGGTAGCCTATAACTGGCTTATATATGGGTTCCGAGATGGTAGATATTTTCTTCCCCTAAGATCATTTCATTCGTGTATACCGGAAAAAAAAGTACATTAAAATTAGATTAAAAACAAAACAAAAAAACTTTAGGTTCAAATTCTGGTTGGAGAGGGGGAAGGGGACAATGAGAAATGTCACTATCACCATCAAGACCACAGATGTGCCATATATAGATTTCAGCAGTGATCCCCAACCACCAGGCGGGGGACAGGTTCCGGGCTGTGGCGCATTTTCTACCGAGTCGCAGAGAAATAATAATTTGTTAACCAGAACTACCAAGGGTGGATCAGTTGATACAAATCCCTTTTGTATCCAGAGAAGGGTCATCTGACCCTAATCACTGACGTCGCATCGTAAAGCAGAAGTACTGACACGCCCTCGCATACAATCAATGTTATTTCTGCATGTTTTCTCCAGTAATCTTTCAAAAAAGAAAATGCCGATCGAACATTGCTATTATGGAACTTGTAGAAACGACTCTAGACGACATATGAAGGATGTTTTCTTCATACTTATCCCACTTAAACCAAAACTCGGAGGAAAAAATGTGAAGAATGAATCGCCTTGCGCGGACGTTTAACGCCATTCTAGTTGAAGCCACTCACATTTCATATGCAGTAAACATTTTGTTGGGTTAGCATGGTCCTTCAGAGGACAAAGAGGTAAGCCATTTTGGTATTTTTTACCTATTTTTTAGCGTGGCGTTTTGCCGTGTTGCTTCTGTCTGATAATGAATGACCTGAAAAGAATTCAAATGGTATCTGACTGCCAGTGTTACCTTTTCTGTTGTAAAAAAAAAACTTTAGTAAGGGGGAAGTGTAAATAAATTATAGAATTAAGATTTGTTATTAAAGAAAAAATTAAGTGTTCATTGGCTGTCAATGAGTAGCATTTGCCATTGCTACACAAGAATAGCAATGTAAATTGCCCAAAACAACGGTCAGAGACGTAAGACAACCAGAGGATATAATATATAAGATAGACAGGGCATTTGGTGGTAAAGGATAGATTGTTGGGACAGGAGAATGTCATTGTCAGTCGCGTAAGAAAAAGGTGTCGATAAAAAAGCGAAGGTTATTCTTTGGTCGGCTCTTTTTTTTCGTCCTTTTCAGCCATCGACACTCAAGCCATCTCTTTAACCGAACATTTGTATGTTCTTCAACATCTTTACCAGTGAATTTGGCACCAGGGACATCGTTTTCAGACAGTATTGGTTGGATTAGCTCTGTAAACATCTCCTTCGTACATGATTTCCATTCACTTCCTATTGGGGACAAATGGTAGCGTGTCCCCCCCCTTAGCAACATTAGCTAACGTCATGAATATTAATGAGCGGAAGTGACGTGTAGTGTGCGGTACTCCATTAGCATCTTAAGTGTTTGCAGGGTAGGGCTGCCTTGGCTTTGTCGGACAGTGGACGGCTCAGGCAGACAATCGGGCGGACAACCATTTTACATATTCCAAAAGCTGCAGTTTTCCTACTGTACAAGGGACGGTGTAATAAAAAACAAAACATTTTTTATCTGTTGACACATGACACTTCGCCCTTTTCCCGGGGCTAGGTGTTGGAGGTTGTTGCCAAAGCAATTTTTGCTTCTGCTCCTTCTTTGCGCTCACATGAGAGTGAGCCTATTCTAATGGAAGACCTACCAAGAAGTCTTTTGCCTTCCGGTGCATGCCTGATACAACACATATGCATTCAGTGCATATGGCCATCTCCGTGTTCCTCCGTGTTTAAAAAAGCCAAGGGAGCCCTGGATTTACAAATATTAAAGATGCTAACTGCAGCTATCCAGAGTAACCCCCCCACTCCTTCACACCTAGGCAGCGACTCCACAGAATTGTGAAGGAGTGTTGTCTGCTGGATTGCTTGTTTGAGTGATTTATTTTTGACAAAGCCAAGTAGTCAGTTTGGTATCGGGGTCATTTGACGCCTTTCTGGTCTTTCTTTATAGCCAAAACAAAACCCGGTACTTCCAATGTTAAATGACCGCAATCTGGTCTGTGCCTATAGTACTCCGAGTAGAAATGTGTGTACATCATTCTCTAATAGTTGGCCGCAAGGGCGTAGGTTTGGTCTCAACATTGGTAGGGACGATATAACAGCATAACCTGCATGTACACTTTTTACTGGGGACGGCACATTAATAAGACCAAACAGATTAGGTGAACAGGGGTCAGGGATACATTTCTCACGAATATGAACCTAATAAGTCCGGCCCGGGGGCCAATTGCGGCCCTTGGTCAAATTTCATCTGGCCCCCCTCTGTCATAAAATCAATGACGTCTGGCCCGCACACACACTTATAAATTGGTCAGCAGTACTGCTACCAGCATATGAAGTACCTTACACACTAAAAGCTGCTCTTCATTTACCCACTAAAAGGCAGGAGCACTCTAAGCAATATTACTCCGTGTGACTCTTTACTCCCAATTTTCTAAAATGGCGACAATCAACAAAAAAAAAAAGTTGACTGCGACGGCCGACGCTTCAAGGATAGGTGGAAAATGGACTATTTCACTAAAATATCCAACAACTGTGTCTGCCTCATTTGCAAAGAGACAATTACTGTTTTTAAAGAGTTCAATTGGAGGCGATATTACCAAACAAGACCCACTGACATGTACGACAAGATTACAGTGAAGATATGTATCGAGAAATTGAAGCAACTTGAAGCTAGTTTAATTTTACAGCAGCAGTATTTCACAAGAGCCCGAGAGTCGAAAGAGAACGCCACAAAAGCTAGTTGCGAGAATGTTGAAATTATTTAATTAAAATAATAAAGCAAATGTGACACAAGGAATGGCTTGCTAAAATTTGCTTAAATATATTGTTCTACGTAAAGAACGTCAGCCAAGGTCGGCCCCCCCACATTTTTACCACACCAAATCTGGCACCCTTTGCAAAAAGTTTGGACACCCCTGGGCTAAATGAGCAATGCAAAATAAATCTTTATTGATTTATACTAACTTTCATATGTATTAGTTCAAGTGATACATTGTTCGATTCAACCTTTGTTTTCAAAAACTACTAAACAAACATTATGAAAACTTTAAAGGTCTGGATTTTTTTTTTCTATAGCAAATTTAAATTGCAATACTTGAACAGAATTTTAAAATTATATTAACATTTACAATAATCTTTTAACTATCCAGGAATGCAAAAAATTGTCTAAATAAATAAATAAATAAATAAATAAAACTGAAAAAACGTCTTGGCGTATTACAAAAATAAAAATGGAGCCTTCCGTCAGGTAAAACACAACAGCTTTTGTCCACAAACAACCAAACTCACCGAAAAAATGAAAGCTCCTTTGGGCTGCTTTAAGACCACATAAATAAAATAAAAATGAAAATTGGGGAGAAGGGTTTAAACCTCGGTTCACTACATTTCTCACAATTAACATTAACAGTAGAAAACATACTGAAGGACACTTCTCTCTAAGCAGCTTCCTACTCGAGTTTTGCAGGTCAGCAAATTTATACAGTTTAATGTTATGCTAACTCTGATGCAGGTCGGACTTTCAGTAGCAAAATTAGTGGTTTGTTCCCGACCTCCACAACATTGATGTCTTTCTACATTACTTATAGTGGTTGCTGCTGCTGTCTGCTGAAATAAAATTCTAATATCCCTCTTCTTCGAAGGGGGCGGAGAAGGCGGCATGTTGTCGACATTTTGTATCTCTGTCTGGGCTGTGAGTGCGTGTGTGTGTGTGTGTGTGGGGGGGGGGGGGGTCGGGGGGGGGGGGGTCATGTCATCAGCCAGTCAAACGTGTGTTTGAGGGGAAAAATGGACTGGCACATTCAGCAAGTGAAAAGGGGTAAATGTCAGCCTGAACATAATGAAAGTAATTCACTTAATAATGGTAGGGTCAATTCTATCCATACAACTTATGGAAAGACAATCTAAATTATCTATATAACTGAACTCATGACATAATGCCAATAATGTTGCTTAAAAGTTGGTGGGGACAATTTGAGCATCCTGAAAAGTTGGTAGTGTCATGTCCCTACCGTCCCCATGCAAATCTATGCCCTTGGTTGGCCCACCCTTACTGGGGTGTTTGCAGTCCAGCGTCAATGTAAACAGTAACGTTAGCTGGTGTTGGCTGTGTGCTGTGGGCGGCGCCGACGGCTTTGGACAGCTTTTTTATGGGGAAAAGACCTCCTGCTGAGCCAGAACAGGAGTCTAAAACCAAGTCCATTCTGCGTACCTTCTGGCTAAAATCTAGCAAACGAGGCAACAAAAGCGAATGCACTGAGAGCATCATACTTCTTGGCGAATCGTATTGCTAAAGCCAAGAAACCTTTCACGATTGGAGATAACTCATTATGATGATGATGATGATGATTTTTATTTCGAGCATGCACCCACAAAAAAAACAAATGCTTGGTTATGCTTGCGACCAAAGATTTCTGCCGTCAAGTTTTAGGAGAGGACGCTGTTAAAAAAGGTTGATTCAGCATATTGTGAGTTACATTTTCCCTGCTCTTAATGTGCGGTTTTAGCCCTGTCGTGTTATTTTATATTTACTGTAATTTACTGCCACACATTGCCGGTCCGTGAAAAAAAGGCCCATTTCACACGTGTTAGTGGTGCAAAAAAGGTTAGAGACCACTACATTACAGTATAAAAGAATCTTTTCTACCAATATTTTCAGCTTTTTTTTTTTTTTTTTTTTTTTTACAAAAATCGACCATAAAATTTATGCTTATGAAAGCACTATACTGTTTTTACGTATATTTTTATGTGTATTTTACAGGTCTCCCGCTTTTCAATCAAGTCATGATAATGAATTCATAAATATTGATATCATATTGGGGGTTATGCCCATAGTCCATTTTTGTTTTGTTCATTTTACTTTTTTTTTTCATTAGAGATATCCTGATTACATATTATTGCATGTGTTTACGAGTCAACTGATTGTGAGGGTCTTCCGATTAAGATCAATTCATGTCTGAATATCATAAACATTATTGAAGTATAAACATATAAATAAATACATGTTTAAAAAGTGTCTTTTTATGGCTCTTCCCCATATGTAGTTGAGTAAATAAGCGCCTCTGGTCATTATTTTTATAAATGTAGCACATCTTCAAAAGGCTAGTCGGTTTCAGCAACTTTCAGGCAAGCTTGTTGAACTTTCACATGAAGTCACGTTACAGCCAACCTGCAATAATTCCCTTCGAAGCTGTTATTCTGTATGTCACAATTTAATTCAATCTTATAGTGAGGCTTTGTCAAGTTTGTCAGTCTAAATCCCTCTTAGTTCCTGAGTAGCAAGGTCATGACACAGTAATTGTGTTTCACCTTTACTCAGCCCGGTGCTTAACTCCCTATCCGACTGCTTAACCAAATAAGGGTGCGTCAATGAATGCGCATTAACTATTGCAGGTTTGAAGGTGGATCAAATATAAAACCATTAGATGACCCTGTCTTCTTGTTTGTCTATGCATTTGCATTATTCTCTTGACGTTCGCAGGAAAGGCTCAGATGAGAGTCAGCCCTGGAATGTATCTTATGATACTGCCCATTTTTATAGTTTAGTTAGTATGATATTTCTGTCAGACTTCACTATTGATGAAGTATAGCAAAAATAAACGCGTCGTGCTTATTCAAACTGGAAGATTTATTCCGTCCTTTTCAGCAGCAGGCACTTTGAGGTGTCTCTAAAACATGGGTATAAAGTTTGTAGACACATTTTGTTATTGGTCCACCACTCGGCACACCTGTTCGGAAATTACGTCATTTTCACAACATCAGAATCGGGTGCAAAAGATCAGATTTTCAAAATGCATTTATTTTTAAGTGATCTTTTGATGGTAACTCAAAAACTACGTGGTCACTTAATTTTTATTTTTTTTTGTAATATGAGTTTTGACACGGCGAATGATGCTTTCACTCAATTTAACTGAGTAAAATACTCAATAATTGAACTTTTCATCTGCTCTTTAATCATCAATGGCAGCTTATCTTTCGGTCTCTCTTCCCACCACAAGTGTCCACATTCCCTTCATAAATTGGTAATCTTTCTATGGTCATGGACGTCTCCAAAGGCTCTGCTGTATATCATTCTATTAGCTGACTGCAGAATCGGAAAAAATGTGCGACTGAAGTTATACTAATCATGTGCAGTACAGTCTTTGATGTGGATGCAAATACAGTAGATGTAAATGACACAGTGGGGAAAAAAGCAAACAGATAAGAAAAAACAGGTGCTGTGCTGACCTTTATTAGCTGAAAAAAAAATGTTACATCATAGGTGTAAAAATAAGACTCGATAAATTTATATCCACCACGTCACCTTTCCACCTTTTATTAGAAAAGTACCATTCAGGGGATCTGGCTTATGACGGCGAGGAAAAAAGGTGCTCGGCAGGGCGACAGGCTCAAATCAAAGCAGGCAAAGGAACAGTGAGAGCGACATTGCAAAGGGCACCTGGAGAAGCTAAAAGAAGAAATACTTCTCTGGAGACGGCGAGACACATCGACGGGATGTTCCCTGTATGAAAAAAGAAAAAAAAGCAATGAGTCACAGTGGTGAAAGAAAGAATGAGGCTACTTTTGTCCATGTTTGTTGTTTAACATTGTGCAACCATGGTCATTTTTGCTCTAAAAGCATTTGGTTCAGTCAATTACTGGTTTGCGAGTTAAAAATCTTACTACTACCAAATGGTGTTCTGACATTAGTTGGAGCAAAATTAGGGCAGACAACAAATAATTGCGATTAAAACTAATGAATATTTCTTCAGTATTTAATATAAAATACACAGAAAGAAGACAAACAAACAAGCTGACCAAACTCCATTAGCAAATAGTATAAAAACTAGGAGAAAAGAATGCTTGGGGGGACAAAAATGTATATATATGTCCCCAATATCTTGATTCGAATACCGGCCAGATGGGTCATTTTTAGAGGATAGGCATCAGGCGATAAAGATCGGGTTTTTCAAGATGTACTTATTTATTTCTATTCATAGGTTTTAAAGAGACCCTCACATTATTGGTGTTCTCTTTTACTAAAATATGTTATTAAAAACATAAAATATTGCCATTGATTTAATAATATATAATATTTAGTACATGTTTTGAACTACGGAGGGCACCATGTTTTATGCACGCAATGGATGCTCGGGGTGATGACGTAGTTTGTCACTCACTAGCCGAACACTACCTTCTGCAATTCCTTCTACGTGGCGAGACGTCCAACACATGCACACATCGGTTAAAAGCGGCAAGCTATTTGTGTTCGGATTGAGTCTTTTGTAACCTTTTCATTGCCTCAAAATACTTTTTGCGTGTGTTTCCGTCTCATACTTTTATGCGTTGTGTTTTCTTGTTGTAGCTTTAAAGCAGATTGTTGATCTGTTGACCAAATTAAACACGTAGCGTATTTAAACCAACCTTATTTGATATTATTACGTTTAAGTAGTTTATTAGGGCATCTTTAGAATGTTCTGTCTATATGGATCTAAACAAAACAAGCTGAAAGTGCACAGTAGTACTTCAGGTGTCAAATTCGCCTCTTGTAGGACGTCTTGCCAATGTGTCACATTTTGGCAGGACACCGGTTTTGGCTTACTTTCGTCTCGTCGCATCCCGTCTTTCCTGTCATTTTGCTTTTCCTGCTCGTTTTGTGGAATATCGACAGTGCTCTCATGCTCATTAATCTTCCTCTCGGGTTCAAATTAAAAGGGTTGAACAGATGACATGTATATGTCGCTAGAGTCATACTCTGGAAGCCCGGCAGTGTGACCATGTGACACACCACCCTGCAACATCATCAACAATGGCTACAAAGCCATAAAATAATCAAGTTTTAAAGCTTATCGTCAAAAGCAACAATATTTTTTGCACTTACATATATATTTGTAGATCCAAAATGAATGATAACCTTGATGTAGCAGAAAATAAGAGAAATGACACAATTTTCGTACTTTCTGGTTTTGAATGGCACAAGTTTTAAAATGGGTCCATGTAATCCATAGCATTTATTTTGTATGTATCTTGTGACATCAGGGATGCATTTGGAGTGACAGTGGGCAGAATGAAAAGTTTCCGCATTAGGGTAGCTGGCCACTCACTTTTTCGGCTGATCACAAGCTGGCTGTCCACATCTCTTCCTGATCCCCGCTCTCCCTGCTGAGCCTTCTCTCAACGTGTTGCCTAATTGGATGGCATGCTGCCATTCTCAATGCCTCACCTGTTCGGACAACAGCGGCTACTATGAGGTGACACAGATGGGTCCCACTTTGTCACCTTTCAAGCTTTTTGTGCTTCTCCTATTAAAAGCCCTCTTCTATCTTCCGCTTCATTCTTCATTGTTCCATCTTTTGAATCTTTCTTCCTCTGCTTCACTATTCCCGCCCGCAGCACCATGCAATGCAAACAACCTGTTCAGTGGGGGAAAGTGAATTATTGAAGGCGCTGCTGTCATTCCCCGGGTGCAGAAGTGGGCCGCTGAGAGGAAGTCGGGAAGGGAGAATGATGAGAGTAGAGGCGAGGAATGGATAGTTTGTAAGGACAGGGGGAATTGTATGGTGTATTGACAGATGGAACTAAAGGCTGCGATACAGAAGAGTTGATGTCAGTTCATATGGATCAATGAGAACGAGACATGCTGGCCCAGATAAGCAGTATATTTCTGTAAAGTTCACACGAGGGGGTTGGCTGATGAGCAAGTCATCAATTATCCATACAGCTGGCTTGCAGGGGAGTCTGCTCAAGTAAGAATTTGCTAGGATTTCATATAAAATTGATATAATTAAAAAAAAAAAAAAGGATACTTTTTTCATTAAGATGGGGTTAACAAATTAATGTTTCAAATGATCATGTAACCTACTACTTGACATACTAATATAGTGTTCACCCACAATTTGAGGGTTTAGGGACTGAGACTTGCAATGAATAATGAAAATAATTTATTGACACTTCCAAATTTAACGGCAAAAAAGCACTTTTAACTTAAGCTTTTTAACTCATTGTAACGTACAATAGATCTAAAGAACCAAAATGCCACAGGATACAAAACAAAACGTGAATAGGATTTTTTTTTTTCAACCTGTCCTGTTCAGCTGCTTTGACACACAGAACGGGAATCTGAGTGTCCTTATGTTCTGAACAGTTTTAATGTATCACATGGGAGTATGCAATACACCCGTTGTGATTATTCATTGTGTTTTATTAGGAGAAAGCAGCGAGCAGAAAGGGTTTATGGTGAAACAGACAGGTATATAAAGGAGATTCAGAGACAGAAGAGGTGACGAACAATAAACAACAAGAAATAATTGAACGCCCACCCTACCTACGAATATAGAGGTGCTATCGTTAGCTAATTGCATTTCCCGTAGACACCATGTGGGAGGCCGAGGAGAAAGAGGAGGGGGCTGAGTCAAAAAGATGTGATTAGGAGGCGTGCAGCGTAAACAATATATGTGAATCACTTGTACGTGTGGATATGTTGACATCCTCTTCTATGCTGCTTGATCGCTAATCCTGGTACCGACATTCTCTCTACTTGAGTGCGTCTAATTGCACCCAGTCTTGCGTGAATCCCATCAGACATGTGATAGTCCTACAGATAAGTGGAAATGCTGCACGGGGGCCGCCCTGGCCAATGGGGGGGTGGCCAGCGCAGCCCAACCCTCCTCCCACAGCTCCAGCAAGGGGGCTGCCGCCTTCCCCTCGGGACCCAGGTTGGTCCCCCAGACCATCCGCACCCCATTAACCAGCCTCCAGGGAAGGGGTGAGGGGACGCGCAACCACCACCCACGCCCAGTCCCACCACTGCAAGCCCACACGCCAAACCAGCCACTGCTGCAACCCCTCAATCAATACGGCACACAGCAGGACCCCCACAACTAGGAGTGCAACGGTTTGTGGATGAAAGCCGAACCGGACGGTTCGCCCTGTACGGTTCAATACGCCTTTATGAACCGCGCCTTTTCGGTTTTGCAATTAATTTATTCCGAACGCTTGTGGAATTAATTGGTCGAGCTCAGTGTGCGACGTGAAGCACAGCTGTGGAGAAATTCCCGCCCCGCCGCAAGTAAATGTCCGATCGCTGTCAAGCATCTGTGTAATAGAAGCCGAGTAACGCCCTCTCTCGCTTACGAGCTAAGTGAAAGTGAAACAAGAAAGAAAACAAAAAGCTATGGCGAGCGGAGGAGTGGAGAGACCGAATTTTGAGGAAGCACTAGCTTCTTTCAAATCTGCGGTGTGGCAACATTTCGGTTTCCCCGTGGACTACAATGCAGTGGGAGAGAAAATAGGAGGGAGAGAAAATATTGGAAAAAAAAAAAAACAATTTGCAAGCATTGCTCAGTGCTTGTTCCCTATGTTAATGGCAACACTTGTAACATGACTCCGGCATCACCCACAGATATCACTTTCTCAGAGCAGGACAACCCCGGAGATGACACCAGTGAAAACACACGGCGGGCTTCGTTAATTTATTTGCAACGGTTGACCCGCGTCACATTGTTCCCTCGCAGACATATTTCTCCAACAACGTTTTTCCCCACATTTATGAAATGGTACGCAAAGCCATCGATGATGATTTCGCTAAAGCACATAGTTTCGCCGTGACCACAGATAGTTGGACGTCCCGTGCCACAGAATGCTACAACCTAACTGTGAAGGTCCACTATAATTCATACCTGTCAAGTTGTACAGTCTCGGCATAATTTGTACAAGTGAGCACTCATTTTTAAATATGTACGCCGTATGTTACGTTCACATTCTGTACGTTTTTCGTGCATTACGTTTTTTTTCCTCCGTTCGTTAATACGTCGGTTGAATGACGCGAGAAAAGTCAGAGGCACGAAGAGGGAAGAGTGTTTGTTGTGACGCTGTAGCAAACGCGATGCTAGGCTAGGTGGCTCCAATATTTCCTGACTGTAGCCGACAGCCTACAACCTACGCCTAGATATCTCATGAATATAGAACTACATGCGAAATGACAGACTCGGCAGCGTTAGTAAACAGCCGCCATTTTAGAGCAGTAAACTTCTCAGAAAGGCTCTGTTGTAGTGAACCTTCCTAGTGAACCTAAGTAACTTTTCATCTAAAATACTCCTAAATCGGCAAAATCTTGACTTCAGTCTATCTTTAAATGATGAAACAGTTTTAAAATTTTCACATGTCAAAAGTAGACAGAAGGGAACTAATGCAAAAACGGGAGCAATTTTATAAACTTTAACGGTTAATTCAGAACATCAAATGACCTCCAAACATAGCAACGGTTACTATGTTTTTTTTTTTTAATGAGAAAAAAAAACCCAAACATGAAAGTAACACCAGTTACTTTGCCAAGTAACTTTTTTACTACTGTGTGTGTATTTCAGTAGTCAGTCACTAAACTAGCCAAAGAGCAAAGAGGCATGTTAACAGTCGAACATGTTTACATTTTAAGTGTTTATTTCATTTATTCATTAGTTAAAAAAAAAATACAAAATACAAAAAGCAAACCGAAACCGAACCAAAACCGTGATCCCAAAACCGAGGTTCAAACCGAACCGTGGGCTAAATGAACTGTTGCACCCCTACCCACAACCCACTTCGCCTGGGGCGGAACAGGATCCTTACCCGGAGTAGGAAACACCCCGGCTACCCAGCAGCACTCAGCCAGCGACCCGCGCCAGGGCCCAAGGAGGCTACCAGGGTAGAATAGGGAGGGGACCAACCCAACTGATCCCAGTAGCTCCAAATCCTGGTAATTTTTTCAGCCAATATATAGAATATGTTGAGGATAAAAAAAAAAAAATAGTGAATGCGTGAATCGCAAGCCTGAAATATGCGGCATAACACCGTTTTAATATCTTATTGCCATTATACAAACAAGAGTAACAGTTTTCACGATATTTTTGGATCATTATTATTATTATTATTTTTAAAATAATTTTATTATGCAGGTTTGACCTTGGTTTACGGTCCTGACAGAAAATATTTCAATATAACGAATGGCTAAGAAGGTGCACCTGCCAAGTTTGACAGGGAAAGGGCATTGGTTCAAATACTGTATCGACTGCACTGACTGTACAGTAAAACACAGGTTTGCAGATTGCATTATTGGATACATCAAAAGAAAGGGTGCTCATTAACTTGTAAAAACCCACAAATTACCCACACTTGTCAATTGGTTGCACGGGTAAAAGGTTGTGAAACAAGTAGAGGTGTATAGTCCGAAAATTAGGGTATATAGTTTAAGCATTGTAAGCATACAGTATGTTGCACTTTGTACTTTAGTATGCAGTACTTTGTTTTCATTTGATTGTTTTGTATTTACAGTTAAGAACGTTTTTTCATTCAAATACTGACAAATATTTGGACTTTCCAACAAGGTTAGTGTAAGTTATTTATGGACTGTGGCCTTTGCTGTTTACAGAATTTTGACTTTTGCTGTGATTTATTCCATGACTTGCCTTCAAATATGGCAGAACGCTTCCTGTCATTTATCTGAATGGCTACATGCTCACCTTTATACAAATAACAATGTGAATGCAAGCTATTCTTTAGAATGGGAATCTCTTGTGTTGATATGCAGGCCACAGTCTTTCTACCTGGAACCAGGTATACACTTCACTGACTGCCTTTCATGTATTAAAGGTGTAAATAATATTAATGGTGACATTTGATGAGAAGGGGGAAATAACATTTCTATTTAAAATGTAGAATTGTTCCCAGATTTTTTAATTACATGTCAGTGGCATGCTTTTGTCAAGACATCAAACTAGTCAAGAATGACACTATACACTTGATTACAGTTTTACACTTTATAGGGCTGTCATTACACTCATCAGCTGCCATTGACAGTGCTAGACATCTTTTTGACTGGGAGAAGCTTGTAGCCAGTGGCTCAACTAAATGTTGCACAGCGAATGCACTGCATAGGGGCGCGAGCCGACAGGGGGCGCCAACACGAGGAATTCCCCCCCGATCACTCCCGGTGTCAAAATACTCGCACTCCCTTCTTACTGCTGGCAGCGTATGATAAAGATGAGCATTCACAGCCATTACTCCTAGTTTAACCCTTAGATGCATAAGTGGGTCAAAAGTTCAAGCTAGGCGCTAACGCTAATGCACAGCTGCACAGCTACCGAAGCACTCTGTTCCTCTCGCTCTTTGCTGACGTTAATTGCTGCATGAATTCCAATTTGGGGGACTTGACAGTTCAGGCCGCAGCAACATTCTGGAAAAATGTGGCCCTGATGGGATTTTAACAACATACAAAAGTGACCTGGATCGAATTTGAAATGGTCCACTTTTATGCGACTTTTCCCGTTCAGTCGAGTCGGAAAAACACGAAAATATCGGATTAGTGCATTAAGACCTGCGTTATGAACCTAGCCTAAGTTAGCTTACATATTGATCTAGTGAAAACATTATTCTTATGTTTCCTTATCCAAAATGTCATAGCTGCTAGACTTACAGCTGAAATGGTTCTATAGATATTGGATGATGGAGAGGCAGTGACGGGGTTGGACTCAAGTGTCCGACATTTCTGATGATGAGGACCCGGACTATTGTCCAGGTGGCAATGGCAGTTGTCCACCTGGAAATCCAACTGAACAGGATCAATCTGACTCATAAAATTCCACTTATGTGTCCTCTGAAGAAGAAAGTGTCCAAATCATGGCCAACAGAATGAGTTGGTAGGGCTCTTACTAGAGTGAATTACCTCCCACCCAGGCCAGAACACAGAGCCACAATATCCTCAGAAATCGGTCAGTGCCTCTACAAGGGCTTAGCACCGCTGTCTCACCAAAAAGATGCATGGGAGCTCTTCATCATTGATGATCAAATACGAGGAAGGATAAAGTCTATTGCTGTTCTGTTTTTTTCCAAAAAATGTTAATTGAATCATAAAGATATTTCATGCGTGAACTCATTCTTGTGTGGCCCTAAATGTAATACTAATTAATATACAAGTGATTACTATTCACCAAAATGGCATAAAAACACATTGGTTCTAATATGGGTCATTTTTGACCCAGTTATGGAAGAGTGTAGGGTCCAGTAACTTGTGCATCTAAGGGTTAAGAAATGGTGACTGTCAAAAAATGAAAATGATTGCACTAATGTTATTTTACATGTAGAAAAGGAATTTTGGGCTCAGATTTCGCTGTCTTTTACCGTTTCAATTCAATTCAATTCGAAACAATGCGTCAAGGAATGCCCACTTTTTGTCAGCAGTTCTGGTTGTGACGTGACTCACAACCATAACTGACGATCATGCTGTCTATTGCTGTGCTCCACGAGCTAGTACAGTGGTACCTCGACATATGATCGCTTCGATACACGATCTTTTCGACGTCCTTCGTAAAATTTGACTCACCATTTTTTTCTCCATCCGACGACATGCTCAAAATACGAGGATTTATGACAGCGCTGCAGTTTGTTTTCCCGCAAGATGGATGCACAGCGGATTTTCTTGTTAGAAACATCAACATGGATTCCAAAAATGTTAGTGCAGGTGGTAAAAAAAAAAAGAAAAAAGGTGACGCTTACCATTGAAATACATACGGTATGGAAATGATAGGAAAATATGAGCGTGGAGTGCACATCTGTGAACTGGCTTGACAATACAACCGTAGAACGTCTACGATCTCGACGGTCCTCCTGCAACCTCTGTTCGCCAGTCTTTTTAAGTTAAGGTGATGATTATTAATGTGGTAACATCGCCCAAAAATTGCCAGCTTCATCAGGTTTTTAATCATATTTCAGAACTTGTGCAACACAACATGCCAACTGTCTGCCGCAGCTGAACATGAAAAGTGAAAGTAAAAAGTCCTCACTCACTCTGTCAAGTTAGCCACGCGGTGCGTTCAGGTACACTACGCAAAACACATCCACCACATTAGAACCCAATTCGTTGCATTTTTACAGGTATTATTATTATCATTACTATTACTATATTACTATTCCGATTTTTATTCATAACTTATTTGTTTTGCTCAGTGTAATTGCTATTTGCAATAGTACCAGCAGCATTTATTAAGGATTTAGTGTAGGTTTTGGGGCTGTGGAACGAATTAATGGAATTATAATGTATTCTTATGGGAAAATGTGAAAATCCTGCTTGACATACGACCATTTGGACTTACAAACAAGGTCCTGGAATGAATTAACGTTGTATGTAGAGGTACCACTGTACTTGTTTACAAGAGTGACAGAATGTTTTGAGGGGAAAATAAATTAACTCTATAAGCTGCGCACAGACTACTTTTCATTGTGTCAAAGTTTCATTTTGTACGTGTTGTCCCATGAAAAGATATAATTAAATATCTGCAGATATGCGAGGGGTGTACTCACTTTTGTGATACACTATATGCCCCCTTTAAACTGCTGCACAAACTGCTTACCGATTTGAAGCATATTTCCTCGACTTGAATTTGCCTAGTCTGTTGGAAGGTGTTTATTGTTGACAGACATGACTAAAATTAAGACAAAGGACACTGTGACCAACTTGTTTACATTAATGAACTGTGTCACATTGTCATAAAACATTAACAGCCCAGCATGCAACATAATAATTAAATGTTATTGACAGAGGACACATTAAAAATGCATATGACCGCGCATTCGCCATGTTGTTTAAGCACCCATCTCATTACATGACGCCGACCCATGAAGGAGGAAGCCTTTGCATTTCTCACTGCATCACACTGACTGGACTAGTAGCCTTGTAGTAGTAATAGTGAATTCAAACTGTATTCTTGAAAATTAACAAATCAATACAGAAATGCATGGCTGACATGGTATTCAGCATTGTTTTACTACACTTGAAACAAGCAATATAGTTTGAATTTAAGTAAAAGAGAAAAACGTAAAATGTATGAGTTATATAAATAGTCCACCGCAGGGATGTGTTTTTTGTTGTAATGTGCATGTTTGGGGATTCTCTCCACTTTCATCTTCATCCCACTTGTAGAATCACTGCGTTTTCAGCTTGGCACTGCTAGCTTTGAACACACGCCCAAGAAAATATGTTCTTTTATTGGTGCCAAATTGATTTGAAACTTGTTGATGCAATATAAATGTTCTTCGCCGGAGCGCCGGCTGTCGGCCAAGGGGTTGATTCATGTGCTCTGCCTCGGCTTTTAAAAGCGCTAGCCACCTTCAAATGTTTGCGGAAGCTTCTTTGTTGTTTCCCTGTTGTTGTCCTTGAATATGACAAGACATCTTTAATTTATGTGTTTTATTAACGATAATGCCCGTAGGAGAATAATTGTAAGTGGAGAGTCCTGTGCAGGTTCAATAAATCTCCTCTTATAAATTGGACATGTTAATAGCGAATTGTGTTTTCCCCATTCTGACAAAGATAGTTGGCGTTTTATGTCAGCATACCTGACAAGAGAGTATATGATATCCGCTGATGTGTCCTTGAACCAGACACCCAAACTGTATGAGGATTCCGTCAACAAATGACATCCATACACAGCTTATTTCTAGCTCCATATTACCTACATGTATCAAATTATTGTGACAAAGTCATTCATAGCAGTTTTTTTTTTTTTATAGAAGCCTTACATCGCCACTCATTATCACTTTCTTCCAAGCATGAGAATATGATTAAAGTTAGTTGTGAAAAATCTACACTGGTTTCACGTGACATTCAAAGGCTCAACTGGTTCTGTTTAGTTAGGCGAAAGTGTTTGGAAAATTCCTACATAAGCCATCGGATGTTTTTCCAGCCAGACCCTTGCATCCCTTTTGGAAATAATTATAATAATATTATTGTTGTAGAAAATTGCATCCCTACATTTCCTATATTGCATATAACGTCATTAGGGTCACGAGTACACTGCAGCCTATCCTAGCTGAATTTATATCAGATGCGTGTTAAACCATGCAATAGTTAGTAGTCAGTCAAATAAGATTAAAATTGTTGTTGTTTTGGAATTGTTATTTATTAGCTAAAAATATGTCTTATTGTGAAACCAGTCTGTGGCACTTTTTTTTTTTTTTTTTGAAGAAGGCCATGGAACTGTTTGAGAAAAAAATTTAATGATGTCATTGATGAAGCTCAACTCAACTTTCAGCACATTTTTGGTTAATGCTTATGGTTGCTTTGGTTAATGCTCTCAGCAGTGTTGGTAATAACAGCGTTAGAGTATAACTGCGTTACTCACAGCGTTATTTTTGTCAGTAGTGAATAATCTAATTAATTACTTTTCCCATCTTTGCAAAGCTGTTTCCGTTAACTGAGGATATGAAGGCGTGCCTTAACACAATTTGGTTGAATGACGAGATATGTCTGAGATAGACAGAGAGAGCAGAGGGGAGGAGGGAAGAGGGTTGTGACGCCGTTGCAAACGCGATGCTAGGTGGCTGGGAGCACTAGCATAGCAGTCGCGTTCTCGCTAGCATTAGCATTTAGCGTGGCAAGCGTCATCTTAAGCTCTCGGGCAAGTTTTTTTCTTTTTTCTATTTTATTTTTACATTTTTTGCTCTCGAAAAATAAAGGGAAAAAAATAGTGTATACAGGTAGTCCCCGGGTTACAAACGAGTTCCGTTCCTCCGCTGGCGACGTAGCCAGAATTTCCGCAGAAGTCGGAATGAACCCTTTAATACCCCTAAATACTCTCTAAATCTCAAAATAACTACCCAAAACATGTATGATACGTCTTTGTACTGTCCTAGCTAGACAGTGAGCTAAATGACCATGTCAGACGTCTGTGTGATTTGCTGACTTTATTCAGCTGCTCATGACATCAACACTTGCAGAATGAGACTAAAATAACAAGTAAATCAAATCAGTTTTATCGTCAATTACGGCAATTCAAAGTTTTGTTTATAACTAGCTTCTGACAAAGCAATAACAAGCCACACAAACAATTAGCACGTATCATTTAGCGTCCGCACATCATCAAAAACAATCACATAAACTTGTCCCAAGCATTCGACCACAATTGAAAACGCCCAATAAACAGTACAAAAGGTGTTATATGATGTACAGGCGTTGCCTCTGTGGATTGTTCACATGCAACAAATGTGTGCGCAGACTTGCAGCTGTAATCTTTCCCCTCTCGCTCTCACTCGGCTGCGCGACTTCTTCATGGGAGCAAATGGGCTCTTCTTTGTGTGCGCAAATACATTCTTCTTCGTACTTAGGTGCGCTCTTACTTGCATGCGGAAGTACTATCTGCTCTACGCTTCCTGTGTTAAAATAAAAGCATGCATTAAAAAACAAAAGTCAAAATTAGTAAAAAAAAAAAAAAAAAAAAAAAAACAACTGGAGACAAAATGGCGGATGAGACTCCGGCGTAGTAAAATTGAAATCACCTAAGCGGGGTTCGTCGTAACCCAGGTTCTACCTGTATTGTCTTTTTATAATGAAAAAAAAAAAAGCCCATTTATTCATTTATTTTTAAAGGGAAAAAAAAATCAGTAAAAACTGTGGATAACACAAAGTCAATGCACAGGCTTGATCTGGCACCGAGCCGTGAGTTTGACACTTGTGCTTTAGCCCATTTGTCTGTTGTGTTTGCATAGCTTTGGAACAAATTTCTTCACCTGATCAGTCAGTGTTTATGCAAGAACTGAGTAAAACATATCAAGTTTTGGACTGGATAAAAACCCAAGAAAAAGAGTCGGGTTTAATGATGCAATGTTTTCTGTTAGAGTTGTTTTGCTTTTTTGAAATTAAAGGCTAAGAAGACATGAGCAACATGTGACTTGGAGAAGTTTGTGCTTGGTAATTATTATGTATAAATCGCTCATTTGCATTCGGTTTGAACATGGCATCAGTCATAATGGACCATCTTGACTTTAAATACCCTATTAGGGTTTAAAATGTATCAATGGTCTATTTCTCTGTATCACACTATGTAGTGATTTAAAAAAAAAAAAAAAAAAAAACATTTTTATCCGATACAAACTTGCACGCACACACAAAATAATTCCCCATAGGACTCATTGCACAAACTAAATAATGAATTACGCCCACTTTGCCAGCAGGAGTGTTTCATAGGAGGGAAATGTAGAGCAAGGATCCATCAGCCGTATTGACTATGAGGACCCACACAAGCTCAGTGTACAAACTCTCTCACATGCATACACAACCACACACAGTATCGAATAGGAGCAGATGATGCCATGTGGTCCTCAGTTGTTATAATAGCGTCATTATTCATCTGTACTTTGTGCTTAAACAGCCAGCAAAGTTACTGTACATAGAATGAAACCATAAGCTATTAGATCCACAAATACATTTATTTATAAACACACATTTGTCCACAAATTACTCTCAATAAAAATCTCCATCTTGATATGAGTACTAGCAGTAACTCAAACATTCCTCTAACGTGTGAACTTGCCTATTTGCTGATCATTACATGGAAGAGCTGAATTGAATGTGAATAATTTAGCACATTGAGCGTGGGGCTGGCCCTGCCTTGCAACAAGATTGAAAGTAATGCTTGTTATAAAAACTGGAGCTTTATTTCTAAACATGAGAGGAGGCACACATACATTAATAGCTATACAACTACAATATATGTATGGAAGATTTTTATCTTTAAAGTACGGCTGTCAAACGATTTAAAATTTTAATCGAGTTAATCACAGCTTAAAAATTAATTGTAATTAATCGTAATTCAAACCATGTCAAAAATATGCCATATTTCTGTAAATTATTGTTGGAATGGAAAGATGAGACACAAGACGGACATAAACATTCAACATACTGTATATAAGTACTGTATTTGTTATTATAACAATAAATAACAATATATAACAATATATATAACAGTATAACAATAAATCCACAAGATTGCATTTATTAACATTCTTTCTGTTCAAGGGATCCACAGATAGAAAGACTTGTAGTTCTTAAAAGATAAATGTGAGTACAAGTTATAGTAATTTATAATTAATATAAATTATATAATTAATTATAATTAAATAATTTTATATTAAAACCCTCCTATGTTTTTGTTTTAATCCCTGTTCCCATTGTACTTCACGGTCATTTGAGTGTTGACTTCACAACGTACGAGACCTCTGATAGTTTGTATATTGTGACTAAAATTGCCATCTAGTGTATTTGTTGAGCTAAACGAAATGTTTGAATAGAGTTTGACCAAAGTCTGAGTTTTATATGTATTTTGCATAGCTATTGCGAATGCCAGTTCTCTTTGCATTGAGCACTCTTTTTTTGTGAATTTTTTTTTTTTTTTTGACAGATAGGAATATTAATTTTGCTGTGCTTTCACTAAATGATACTGTAGCGACATAATTGTTCCGTCATAAAGCATGATGGGAAGTTGGGCAACCATGACTGTCAGTGGTGGCTGCAAATAGTATACAGTATGTCCTGCATTGTGTTCAAGTAAGCGTGTTAAGAAAAAGATCGTTACCTGTCATTCTTGCCCTCGTTTTTCACCACAATACCTATATTTGTTGTGGAAGAGTTGCCAAAGCTTAAGCCTATAAAAGGCCAGGGCCTGTGTCCACTCGCAATTCTCTGCATTTTCGCTCTCACTGTGCTAAAGTAATTGTGCTAGATGAACTAAATATGCTAAATTAATTACCGCCCGTTAATGCAATAAATTTGACAGCCCTACTTTAAAGATAATGATTTTGGCCCGTTCAGCAATAATATGTATATTAAAGATACACGATAATATCGGTCGCCGATAATTATCGGCCGATAATGGCAATTATGACGTCACACAGATAATTCAGATAATAAAAAAAGTCAACCGATAATGCAATCCGATAATTATATACTTGATTTAGCCTCCAAATGTGCACAACTGAAGAAGTCAGCACGCCGCCTCCTCAACCCCTCCCCTCTCTGAAGCCCCTGAGGGAGGAGGGGTTGAGGAGGCGGAGTTACACGACAAGAAATAGTTGATTATTATGGCGGCTGTTACTAAAAAAAGACGCTCGCCATCTGCGAAACATGTACCGCAGAACTTCCACGAGGCCGAAAGAAAGCGTCCTCATTCAAAACCACTAACCCAGCATCCATTTAAAACTGCATCACAAAGATTTTTGGAACGAATACGAGGCTGCTGCTGCTAGCGGGAATGCTAAAGCTATTGTAAACACTAAGTTAAACTACGGGGCTTGTGACGATACAGAGTCGGGTTGTTTGGGAAAGCAGCCCAAGGCAGGTGGTAAACTCGCATCTAAGGCTAAACACCGGCACGACTGGAGACCAATAGTCGGCAAGTAGCTGTTGGCGGGGCGGGCAGATCCCGGTTCCCCGGCTTCAGGACCTCCGGCGAACACCCCGGTTTCTCGAGCGTTCCCTCACGGCGTGTGAGCAGAGCCAGGCCCCGAATACGCCACGGCGAACTGGCCGGTGCGGGCGGATTATCCGGTACGAACGTAGCCGCCGCCGAGACGAGACGAGATTTTTTTTTTTTTTACCGAAATGACCCGAGAGCTAAAGCCCTGGATAAAAAAATAATGCAGTTTATACCACCACCATTCATCATGAAAAACATGCCAATCACATTTTCATCACTACATTTGGAAAAGTGATGTCCAGTAAGCAAGCTTATCATGACGGCACAGTGGTTAGATGATAATTTAAACATGGAGAAAACGAAGTCAGCCAGTCAATAATGCATTCAGTATGTAAAATGATGAGCGGTCAGATGACTTTGTAACGCTGCCTTTATTTTAGGCTTAACAAAACTCAGGCACAAAACAACACGCACGGAGATGCGAGCTCCAACTCCATCCAAATAGTACTGCCGTGTATCAGTTTAGCTGCTGTAAAGCAAATGCCGTGAGTGCCGCAAATGTAAACAAAGCGCTGCAGAATGGGTACATGACATCTCGCTCTTTTGAGTTAATCATTTTCACAGTGTGCAACAAAGCATATAACATTAGCAATCACTTTTCAAATTAATTTAACTTATTTTTCTGCTCAATTACAGTCACAGTAGATAATCAAAACTTATTGGCACTTATTAACACTTATTTAAATATGCACATTCCTGTTGTAATGAAATAACAATAATATTCTATAGCCACAAATATTCAAAATCTTTTCTTCTTCCAAGTTTTTTTTTTTAGGATTAAGTATAATAATGCATTGCTTAAAATAAGGCTGTTAAGACTATTTTCAGCTAGCTATTTTTCTTCCAAGAAATCTGAGAGAAATACACTTGAAGCGCTGGCAGATAATTTCACTTATTTCCAATAGATTTACACTTAAAACTGACCAGTTTTAAGGAAGTGTGTTTTGCAGTGTATTAATGTTATATATGTTAGGAACGGCTTACTTTTAAAGGCATTTTTGTGCAACTTAGGTATTTACTCTGTAAGTAATTGTTGCCCAAAGTTTACCATTACACAATGTCAGACAATCTGTCATTATTTAGATACTGGAATTGACGACTTGTTCATATTTTATGTTGAAAAAAAGAGCAATAAATTATATTTTTGCCCAGTAATATTTGCTTTTGTGTATACTTTAAAATTTTACATAATTCTTTTAATAGAATTATCGGCTTGACATTATCGGTTATCGGTTGGAATGAGGAGGAAATTATCGGTTATCGGTATCGGTTGAAAAATGTATTATCGTGCATCACTAATATATATATATATATATATATATATAATACTCCAGCAATACTATAGCCTCAACCACGAATGCATTCATTTTTCATTTTTGCACAAGACAACAGCGACTTCTCCTATTTCAAGGAGTAGGGGGCTTTTTGATAGCTCTGTAAAGAGTTTTACTATCATTTGGTAGTGTCACTTTCACAGTTACTCAGAGAAGTTGCAATCCGGTTGGATAGTAATGAAAGGCTTTTACCTCAACCTGAGGGAATATTTCAGCAGCAGTGTGTTTTTGTCAGATGCTTTCTGGAAGTTTACCTAACAGTTCATCAACACTACCAAATGCTAGCGCAGCTAGTCATACGCCACGATCCATACAGCCAATCACTTAATTGACTCTGCCATATGTATTTGATTGATAGCACACACTTCATTGTGCTGGAAAACGACATTACGAAATAAAAAGGCCAATGCGGAAAAAGACATTATGAAAAAAATGACTGTGAAATATGCTTTTTATCTTGGAAAATTTCATTGTGCTTAAAAACGACAATATGAAATAAAAAGGCTATTGTGAAAAAGGCATTATGAAATACTAAAATACTTTGTGAAAAATGCCTTTTATCTTGTAAAATCTTTTTCTTAATATTACCTTATCTTACAATTTACAGGTCATATTACACAATTTGTTATTTTTCAAAGGGTATTTATTTCAAAATGTAGTTTTTATTTATGTAATTTTTTATCCTTTTGGGGTCCCATAGCTAAGATGGTGTTTTTTTGTCTTTGGTGTTTTTTTGTTCTTCGTGAACTACATTTCCACACAAACGTTCACCGAGGTATCATTTTGCTTAGCAAGGAAAGGTGAGAGAGTAATTTTTTTCAGTGTCCCAGAGGTGCGAAACTTTACAGAAAGCACATTTGTTAAGTTTTCATCTGTTGTGAAGTGTGTGTATCCAGCTGCTGAAACAGCCTGATAGCACAGATATCAGTATGCCTGCCCCTCTGCTATTGGATGCGATGTTGACGTCAGCTCTGTAAAAACAGAACAAGTCTCTAGTTTGGGCCCCGCCCCTTGGCGAAAATTCACTGATGACTTTCCACTCCGTCCAAAATGGCGGCCATCGCCGCTCACTTTCGCCGTAAAGTCCTTTCCCACATACACAATGAAAGAGTTCACACTGAACCCTTCACACTAGGCTGCCGCTAGTGTGAAACGGCCTTTAATGTCATCGTATTTTTAAAAAACTAATAATGATGACATGATTTTAAATAAATTAGTTCATTTATATATATTATATACAGAGGTGAAAGTGAGCCAGAACGGTCAGGAACGCAGTTCCGGTAAAAGATTCAGGGCCAGAACGCAGTTCCGGTATAAGATTAAGGGCCGGAATGCTGTTCCGGTACACGTTGCTTTGATTCCGAAAATATGATGGCAACTGTCAAAACACTATGTAAAAGAAATGCTAAGCTGCAACACATGCATTTCATCTCCAAGAAGAAAACAATCTACCAACATCAGATTTACATACCCAAGTGTTAACAACAAGCATAATAAAGTACTTGTGTAGCGTAATCCGTTTCCACCAATATTTATTAATTATTTTATTTCACGGACGGCAGGGAGGTTTCCCCAGCTGCTGCAGTTATCTGAGTCTGACGATGATGTGTTGCATCAATGTGCGAATGCACGCAGCAAAAAACGCCTGGACCCATTTATCCGTTCAATTGGCTGACATACTGACATGTGATCAGCAGAGATAGTTAGCTCTGATTGGTTCAAATGTGCATGTTTTCTGGAACAGAATAAAAAAAAGGTTGTTTAATTGATGTGACAAAAAAAGGGCAATGCAACATAAAATGGATCAAATCTCTAAGAGCAACGAAAGAGTTGAGGAGGCTTATTTGTCATGTTTAGTTTTATTTGCTCTGATGGGGAGGTTCAGAACATCTTAGCTCTCAATGTGCACTTTAGACTTATATTTGTTCATTTATGTTAGGCTACTTATTCATTTCCTTATGATTTAAAAAAGTCAATGTTTGCGTGATCTTCAAAATATATTCCATTTCACTCTGCATAATATAAGTCATTTGTACTTATTTTTCTGAATGTATGTTACTTATGTCTTTATTATTTAAAAAATAAATAAATAAATAAATAAAAAAGTAAATGTTTACATTAACTTCAATTTAAATATACATCATATGTTCTTAAGTAGTTAAAATTGAGATTTGGCATTTAGTATGTAAGGAAATGAGGGAAAATAAAAATTAGGAGATGGAAGTTGGGGTTATTGCAGTTTTTGTTAACTTTTATTTTGCAAATCATTGAAAAAAATACAATTTTGAATGAAAATCAGTTTTTGTATGTGTTATAGAAATAACAGTGCTAAAACAGTTTTCTTTGCATTTCAGTAGTTTAAGACGTTTAAGTTCCGGCAAGAAGTTTTAGCCACTTTCACCCCTGATTATATATATTTATATTTAAGATTATTCAAAGTAACGCACTGTCCTTGTGGTGTTCCTGCCCCCCCTAAATAAATGTATAGTATTTTAAATGTATAAGTATGATAATAATAATACTTCTTAATATTATCATTATTATTTATTTGTTAAAAAAAAAAAATGCTATTTTTTGTACAATGGCTTTTACCATTGAATATTAGCATTAAACTAATAGGAACTCAAAAATGAAATATTTTATATATACTGTATATATATACTGGACTGTCTCAGGAAATTAGAATACACAATATTCTAATTTTTTGAGACAGTCCTGTGTATATATACAGGACTGTCTCAGGAAATTAGAATATTGTGTATTCTAATTTTTTGAGACAGTCCTGTGTATATATACAGGACTGTCTCAGGAAATTAGAATATTGTGTATTCTAATTTCCTGAGACAGTCAGGAAATTAGAATATTGTGTATTCTAATTTCCTGAGACAGTCCTGTATATATACACAGGACTGTCTCAAAAAATTAGAATATTGTGTATTCTAATTTTCTGAGACAGTCCAGTATATTAGGGCTGTCAAATGTTTAAAATTTTTAATCAAGTTAATCACAGCTTAAAAATTAATTAATCGTAATTAATCGCAATTCAAACCATCTATGAAATATGCCATATTTTTCTGTAAATTATTGTTGGAATGAAAAGATAAGACACAAGACTGATACATACATTCAACATACTGTACATAAGTACTGTATTTGTTTATTATAACAATAAATCAACAAGATGGCATTAACATTATAAACATTCTGTTAAAGCGATCCATGGATAGAAAGACTTGTAGTTCTTAAAACATAAATGTTAGTACAAGTTATAGAATTTTATATTAAAACCCCTCTTAATGTTTTCGTTTTAATAAAATTTGTAATTTTATTAATCAAAAAATAAACTAGTAGCTCGCCATTGTTGATGTCAATAATTACACAATGCTCATGGTGCTGAAACGCATAAAATCAGTTGCACCCAAGCGCCATCAGAGGGCAACAAAACACCAACAAACACAAGTAACAAGTGGACATGACACTGTGCTGTCATTTTAATCTGTTTGAGCAGGGCATGTGCATTAAATGTGTCAAATATTTTAACGTGATGAATTAAAAAAATTAATTACCGCCCGTTAACGCGATAATTTTGACAGCCCTAATTTATATTTTATTTTAGTGCAAAATGTGTAATTGTCTTTGTTATGTGTGTTTAGCTTTATACTTTACCTCATCTGGAGTGTAATAAATGGCTTGAAAACCATCGACATTGGATTATTTTTGCGGGAATATACAAAATCTGTCAAACTAATCGGTTTGCATCTGAATATGCACCTGTTTGATTAAAAGGGCACTACAGTCACTTTGGTCATTTGTTTCTAAATACATGAAATATATTTGAAGATAAGTGCTAAAAACATGTGTACAGGCTGAGAACAGTTTTACAACATTAATAATCTTAACATTTCCCAGCCCTAATTAATATATTTAAAAATATGGTATATGCATACATAATAAGAATGTTGCCAACAAGTATGTAGCGTACAATCCAGTACATTTAATTCCAATACCGTAATTATAGTATAAGAAGCAGATTTTTTTAGACATCCATGTGAGATCAACGTGGCTCTGTCCTCCCATTGCCTGCTGCTCTTTGCAGATACAACAGAGATGGTTTTTAGTGCTTCATCTTTTTGTACTTGGCAGCAGTTCTCATTGAGCCTAGAAAAAGATTCATTTGGGATGCCCTCCCAAGTCAACGTCATACCATTTGCTACCTGCAGGTCTGCTGTGTTTTTTTTTTTTTTTGACGATTTTTCTTATCTTATGTTGAAGTTAGCTTTTGCTGACTGAAAATTACAACAAGTTAAGACTGTATACTTTAAAAAAAAGAAATTGACCTTTGCCATGTTTCTACAGATGTGTAAATGTTCTGGCAAAATATAGTGTAAACATATTTAATTCAACAAAAGGGCAAGAAATGGCTGTTTTATGAGGTCTTTGGGAATATTTAGAAAGATGTTAAGGGCATGTGGTTGGCAGTAAGTCAGTGTTTGCCTTGAATCCAGGCAAATAACACAACAAAGGCTTTCTGAGTGGACGTAAGATGGGTTTTAATTAATCCATTTGTCAAATGACTGAGCCCCAAGTGTGAAAGTCATATGCCTCTTGTGCCGGTGACTTTGATATTCACAAGTCTGGTTAATTGCCATGGAAACGCTGGAACAGGGAATTCTGGCGATGTGGCTACCGGGACTGAATTGACGTGGATGCAAACAGCTGTGTTGTGTTTGAGCTAGCGCCAATGCCAGTTGACTTTGGATGAGATTGAACTGGTCGCTAGACAATCACAGGCCACATGTAGTAGGACCAACAGCTACAAAGACATGAAGACAATTTTGAGACTTTAAAAACTCATTCTTTGTCATTTGTCGCGGTGGAAGTCGAATATTCATGTTAGACAGCAGAAGCTTGAAATTTGACTTTCGACTTGGAGTAATATGAAAAACCTCTATTTTATCATTTCTCCTCAATTTGACACCTTCAAACAAATAGAAAATACAGTGCATTTATTCACAATTTATTGCTATGGTACGACAGAGAATTAGGGCGGAAAAAAAAAAAAGACTACGAGAATAAATTCTTACTGTTACTACGAGATGAAAAAAAGTATTCTTACATAGAGGTAATGTAGCTGAATAAGCCGCTACACACTTTACATACATGTAGCTTAGCTGGGGGCTACGAACGACTAAGCATTCGTCCTTCCTTGTATTGATTATAATTTGATGTAGATGAGCCAAAAGATGAAGGATTTCCCTATTTATGAAGCGGATTCCAAAATATAGACTCAGTGGATGCACAATATTATTCCAATTCACTATTATGTCAATTGCGTAAAACTATATAAAGCTACTATGTCGCGGGGAATTAGGACGAAGTATTAGTAAAAATCATTCCATTGAGAAATGACGTAAATGAGCCAAAATATTAAGAATTTCCTTGTTTGTAAAACGGATTTGAAAGCACAAGATGCTTTCGATATTGTGGGTGTTAACAGGCGAAGCGCTACGTAAAGTAAGTAGCATTTTCTTCAACTACATTGGATCTATGTAAAAATGACTTTACTGTTACCACAAGAAAAAAATGTAGTCCTACTCTCGTAGTCCTTTTTTTAAATTATTATTATTTATTTTTCCCCCCCCTTTATTTGGCCTGAATACTCTTACTATGGTGAACCATCATGTACTTAAGTGCTGGACCAACCAGAAGACCCCCCTCAATATTCTTTGATTCTCACCATACATGAGGACTCCATCCACTCAGCTGTTTTTATGTGTTTTAATTCTTAAGTATTTAAACTCTTTTTTTCCTTTACAGTACACCTTTTTAGATTCCAATTGGAATGACTTGAGCTTTTTTTTCAAAAGCGTATTTGAGTTTGTTTGTGCTTAAAATGCACTTGAAGCTATGCACTCGAAGCTTTCAAGGACAAAGTAGGAGCAATTAGGTTTCCTTGATGGGCCTCTCCAGCTACTAAAGGGTAGAACATAGCGGAATGAGCCACCTGATGCAATGTGGCCTTCAGAGTTTCCCTCATGTTTGTCTCCTTCACCCTCATAGAGTGTAGGCCCTCCACACAATAATAAATGAAAACCCAGGCAAAAGTAGTAGTTTTTCTGTTGCAGTGTTGATAGATGTGCAGAGCCTCAGACACAGCAACACATTTTTTAGTTTTGTTTTGCCTTGTCGCTAGCGTGAGCGGGATTGCATTGACTTTACTTTACACTGTCGGATAATTTAGAGGTTAAGTGAACATGCATTTAATTAAAACAAGCAGTATGGCCCGACGTTGCTGGGCTTAATACTTGTGCTGGGTTGTCGTGCCAACGTTTGTGAAATGGACACATAAGAAACCACGAAATAAGGGCTTCCCCATGATTCTTTTTTAAAAAAATTTTTTAAAAATGTACGCTCGATGGATTTATCTGCGCTGTGTAAAAGTTCATCAAAATCCGCCCAGCCGTTTCAGCGTCCATAAAACAGGCAGCCAAAAAGTCAAACTCGCTTTTATAGAGATTAAGATATCCAGCCAAAATGAATCCCTTATTAATATTCCGAAAAATTGTACATTATTAAAAATCCAGCGTCTTGTTCGGGAGTACTCAAAGCCACAACGTATCATTACAGCACATTTAAATTTGTACATGAAACCGTAAAGTGTTATAGCCAACTGTGACATTGCAATTGCAAGAAACGTGTCTTTTGCCCAAAAGATGGCGCTGTCGCCTCCACAATCAGTCTGAAATATCAACAAATCTTAGCTGCCTTTTACATTCCTAACCATAAAAAGGGACAAATTCTGTATATATATATTTTTTTGTAGATTCAACATCATTTGGGAGGGTCTTACCTTTCATATGAGCCATTTCTGAAACCAATTGAATAATTAAAAGTCAGGTTATTAGCAATTGTTTCTACAAAATGGATAAGCGACAAGACTTTTGTCAGGGACTGTAAGTTTTAGGGTTGTGGAACGAATTCATGGAATTATAATATATTCTTATGGGAAAATCCTGCTCGACATACGACCATTTCGACTTACGAACAAGGTCCTGCAACGAATTAACTTTGTATGTAGAGGTACCACTGTATTTTGTTTTACATAAATTTCTATTAAAAAAAAACAAAAAACATTGTAATAAACTGAGCTATCTCGATTGTGATTTTCTTGACATATTGGCTGTCCTTGGGAATTTTTTTTTTGCTCTACAAAGTTTGTTTTAGTAGTGTAAACAAGAATATATATTTTTATGCAATATCTTTATACCTCTGGAATCTTTTGTTGCCTATAGAGAATCTAAAGATCGCTGCCAACCCTCCAGGTCAAAATGGATTGGCCGTATATCGCGGTCAATAGCAGCCAATATATTAGTATTAAGAAAATTAAATAAATAAAAATAAACGGTATGTTTTTGGTTTGGGTCAATTGGGATTTTTTCCCTTTTCCTAACAATTTTGCAGAAAAAAATACATCAATAGTCATGGGTTTGAGTCCACAGTGCCATTTATACTAAACCGTCAGATGTTTCGTAAAAAGGCAAGACCAGAGTAAGCGAGATGGTTCTGACTGGAATCCCTCTAAAAAAAATCCCATTTAATGTCCATGGCTGATGTAGCTTCATCAGAGGATTTAATAAGCTAATTAACTGTATTACTGAAAGGGTATTACAAGTATTGTGGACAGCGTGGTGACCTACGGAAATAGTTGGGCATCATTTGGCGCATGCAAGCATTTAATGAAGGCTGGTAGATGGCTTCTTGCCGCTGGTACATTAAGCATTAGCACGCTGCACTTGAGCGCAGCCTCAATCAATTTACACAGCCCCAAAGACACGCAGCCATATGCGTAGGATTTGTTGTGTCTCCAAGCGTCGCTCGGAACTACGTTTTCATTCTGAAATTAACGGCCGCTCGCTTGGAGAAAACGATCTCGGAGAAGGCTGTGTTTTCCCGAGTGGTAGCGGGATGGAGATGGAGCTCTTCCAAAGAGAGAAATCTTAACATAGTGTGCATGTGTGGGGACGTGCTCATTAATTACTCCATAGCTTGTACATAGGTGCTCATACAAGCATGTAAATTCTACAGTATATGCTTGAGCAAGTAGTTTGCATGCAAACAGTGTTCCTTCATTAATTCCATTTTAAGTCTCAGTCTAAAAAAGAACCACTGTTATTATTTTATTACATTTTTTCCAAGGGGTATGGGGGATCATTATTATTTTCTCCTTGTTAGCTGCAATTTAGTTCATCAGCTGAGCTTCGATACGTTGAGAGCTTCAGCCTACTTCTTAGCTCCTTCTTCACGACAGGCCGATAGAGTCCATATAACTGCAGACGCCACGTCATGAAGTTTGAACACGATTACCCTGTTCTTGAACGGGCAGTCGATACGGCACTAAAATAATGTCATCAGTGTCAGAAGGTACTAAGAAATAATGTGCCAATGCAACGCAACATGTACAAGGTGTTCCAAAATGGTTGACCCGATTCTAAAGGCCCATATCTCGGAAAGTACTTGATGGATCTTAATGAAACTATATACAGTACACTTTATATTGAAGGTCATACGTTTTCTTGGGTAAATTTATAAAGAAAAGTACAAATATTTGTTGGTTCTGTGACAGATTTTCATAAATGCTCAATATGAGTGCCGGCTGTGACTCTGCACACGTCGAGTCGGTGTTCGAGCTTGTGCCAAACCCGCTGAAATTTCTTGAAATTTTTGGTGCCAAGTCCTAATTTGTTTGGTAGTTGGTTCCTTCTTTGCAAAATTTGTGAAGAAGGCACGTTGCACTGTCTTCGGTGACTGAGTCAGAGCATACTCTAACACGCAAAATGCCTTTTCTTTTGAAGTGAACAGCATTTCTCAACCTGATATGATAGCAATTACTTAACATCAAGTGAGTATGCAGTAATTTAGTATTACTGTATTGGCCTTAATATAAGACGGTGTTTTTTGCATTGAAATAAGACTGAAAAAGTGGGAATCGTCTTATATTCGGGGTCTAGACATTATAGCCATTCACGACGCTAGATGGCGCCAGATATCGACGCGAATGCTGAACTTTAGGAGTAATGTTCTGTCATGACAGATCTCAGCTACTCTCAAGTTTAACCAGTTTGCATTATTTTATTGCAATGTTTTTCCCTATTCAGATTTGTTTCAAGACTACAGTTAGTTAGACCTCACTTTGATGGTTAATGAAGTTATTGCAATTTTGTTGTTTTATCACAATAGATTGGTTTATTTACGTTTCAAAAACCAGAAGCCATTCATTTACGAATGTGATTGCACTTTATTTTACATATTTAAATGTTCAGCTATTAAGATTTGAATGAGGCAAAATAACATGCCTTTTCGCTCTAATATATTGTTAGAATCATTTCTTTCAGATGTACTGTAATTATTTTCTGTATAAAAATTGGTGTTCAAAAAGTCTTTTTTCAAACTTGAGTCTTGAAAAAGAGGGGGTCGTTTTATAATCAGAGCCGTCTTATATTTGGGCCAATACGGTAATGAAACATAAAAATCCATGGTTTCGGTACAGTATTGGCATCAGCATGTTTGAATTGGGGGGCTTAACTCAGAGTCTTTGTCTTTTGCCTTCAAATATACATATTTTAAATGCATTTTTAAGAGCCAAGGACTCAGGATCAATTTACAATAACATACAAAAGTTGGACTTAGCCTTTTAGACTCAAGGGCTATTTTAGTTCTTTTTCTAAAAATTACTTTGGCTATTTGCAGCATTGAAAGATAAATCTTTCCCAACCAAACTTCTTCAGCTAAACCGTGGGCAACACAATCTCTTATTATTTAGTATGTGATTTGATTTTCTAAATTAGGTCTTTTAATGTCTTGCTCATATAATTTTCCCTGAAAGGTGAATGTGGCTGCTTTGATCAATTTGGAGAGCAATTCCATGTGCAGGCAACACACGTGTACATAGAGGCTTGGCTGAATAAAGTACACAAAGATGGTTATACAGTGTTGAGCACCATTAAGCAGTTAGTTGAAGGACAATATCAACCCTTTCTCCAGAAAAACATGACTTAGTCAAGGTTTCTTTTTTTTTTTTTTTTTTTTTTTTTTTTTTTTTTAGTGTTGACCTTGAGCTACATAGATCTTTTCATGGTACCACCTCTGTTTGCAGTTACCAAAGTGTGTTTGTGCTGACAATAGGCAGTAAAGCTTCTACCGGTACTTGCTGAGGATTCTTGCCAGCACTCTAGTGATTTGCAATTCTCAACCAACTTTAACTCACAATTGATTTTGGAATGTTATTCTAACATGAGTCACTGATGGTTTAATGGTTCAAGCACCTGACTTTTATGTGCAGGCATTGTGGGTTCCGTTCCCATGTCAGCAAGTTTAAAATGTGTAGACCTTACATAGAGCTTGTGAGTTTGAGAGACTGTTTTCAGTGCTTACCTCAGTCCTTGAAGAGAGAAAATGACACTGCTCATAGGTACTGCCATTATGGGATGAATACAACGTCAGTTATAACCATGCTCCTTTGTGCTGGAGGTAATTTACGGACTTCCGGATAGAGAAAGTAGCAGCTTTATCAGTTTTGGAGGGAGAGGCAAAATAGGCTCCTAACTCTATAATAGTTCGAGTAATAAGTTGTGAGTTGGAAAGCCAGAGGTGGCTGCGGGCTCCAGGCTAACAGTTTGAGCTGAGCCAAACTGAAAAGGAACCATACATGAGAAAGCCCGCAATCAGTTTGCAGAGACATGTCAACAAAGCACATGGATTACTGGAACCATGTCCTATGGTCTGATGAGACGGGTGGGCTTTCTTGTGTACAGTCTTCAGAAGAGGCTTCCTCCTGGGGTGACAGCCATGCACACCAATTTGATGTAGAGTGAAGCGTATGGTCTAAGCACGAACAGGCTGACCCCCCACCTCTTCAATCTCTGCAGCAATGCTGGCAGCACTCCTGTAACGAGTCACATGACATTATGGAGGGAAAATGACAAGCAGTACTCAATTTGGACATTTAGGGATGTGTATTTTTTCAAAGGGTTGTACTCACTTTTGTTGCCAGGGGTTTAGATATTAATGGCTATATTTTGAGTTATTTTGAGGGGAAAATAAACTCTGTTATATAAGCTGCACACAGGCTACTTTTCATTGTGTTAAAGTTTCGTTTTGTCAGTGTTGTCCCATGAAAAGATATACTTAAATATCTGCAGAAATGCGAGGGGTGTACTCACTTTTGTGTTACACTGTATATCAATGACAAATTAACTGATGTTTGTGCACTCCTCGAAATCTATATATTTTTGGCAGGCACTGTTAGTGTACAGCAAGTAAAATATAAAAAATAATAAAATAAAAATAACATAGGCATACACTCTTCACAGTTACTAGTACATCTGTTCATAGGCGGCTTTTGTGGTGGTGGGGGGGGGGCGAAACATTTTGATGACCCCGAAATTCAGTGTCAGCAATAAAATTAACTGACAAGATATATGCTCGGTTAGTAGGGTTAGAGTACCTTAAGTGCTGGTCACATGATCCGTTCGAAAAAATAGTTTTTGAACCATTATGAAATACTTTGTAAGATTCTTGTTCATTTCATTCATATTTGTTGTTTGTTTCATAGCTTTACAACTTTTATAGACAACAATTTACCGGATAGGTCTTTATTTTAAATTCAAATATAGGAAAGTCAACTACATGCAATGACATTTTTTAGCCACTAGAGGGCACTGACTCGCCTGCCTTCCCTCAATCTCCGCGCGTTTTTTTTTCCCATCTGGGATTTCGATTTATGTAGTTAAGAGTTAGAACAGTGTCATCCTTAAACGAGGCATCCTTTTTCCCCTTTATCACCTTTATATGTTCCCGTTATTTGACTGGTGGTGATCGCAGTTTTTAACGTCCGAGAAAAATGTGCTGAGCATTAGGGATGTAACGGTACACAAAAATCTCGGTTCGGTACGTACCTCGGTTTTGAGTTCATGGTTCGGTACATTTTCGGTACAATAAGAAAACAAAATGCAAAATATAAATGTGCTAGTTTTTTATTACACACTTTTGTGCTTTCAACAATAGGAACATTAGCCTATACAAAGCTAGAATTCCGCTCAAAGATAGAAAACACAATATTCTGAAATATAGATATTTTGAAAAACAAAATAAAAATAACATTGGCTAAGACTTTTTCTTTAAAAAAATATCTGATGTGCAAAATTGAACAGTTTCAACACTGAACAGTTTCAAATTTCTCAAATTAACTTTATGACCACAGCCTCGAAAAGTAAGGGTTAGGTAAGGGCTGTCAAACGATTAAAATTTTTAATTGAGTTAATCACATCTTAAATTTGAATTCCCCACCCAGTGGGCCAACCTGCTTTTCTTTTCTTCCATGTTTACATTTAACCGTTACCCACGCTGCTCACTGCACTTCTGAGTGGTGCGACGGCCTGACCGTTTAATTGTTATCTTTTTTAAGACTGTCAGTCAGCTGATCGTCGTGTCCGCCAGCTGGCTGCCTCCCCTCCCAACGTGACGTACTCTGATTAACGCCGGACGGGCAGATGACGTCGCCGCCGCTAATGGGCCACCCGAGGAAGGGTGCCAACTTCAGAAACTGGCCGCTGTCTGTCACGTATCCATTGTGCAGCCCTTTGTTTACATTTGCGGCAATAACGACCAGTGTTGGGCACGTTACTTTAAAAAAGTAATTAGTTACATTACTCACTACTTCTTCCAAAAAGTAACTGAGTTAGTAACTGAATTACTCTATAGTAAAAGTAACTAGTTACCAGTGAAAGTAACTATTTCCGTTACTTTAAAAAGAACTTGTTGTGTGTCAAAGAATTTGAAATTTTCTGAGCAGTATTCGAGTCAGTGGAATAGAGAAGAACAGACAGGTAGTTAACCTGTTAGGTGCTTCAGCAGATTTGAATTGCTTACCACAGATGTCGACAAAAGCTTTGCCCCGGGACATAAATTACACATTACATGCAGGTTCTTTCCTTTAATTTCGACAAACTTGAAATAGTGTCTATATCTCCACCTCTTAAAAGACAATTTTTCCTCTGAATGCTCTGCCATCCCGACCCTGTGCATCTGTTATGCATGTGTGTGTTTGCCGCACGCGCTGTTCCGGTTTGCTTGTGAAATCACCGGCTCTGATTGGCTTACCACGACACATGACTCTAACCCTCAGCCAATCACAATCACTTCCATCGCATCTCTCAAGGAGCTGCATTCAGGTAGGCACGTTTCCCGACAATTCACGTCACCTTCAAAGCGTCTGCCGTCCTCAAGATGGAAGCAGAATTATTGCTGGCTGACAGTGGGAGATGGGAACGAGGCTAGCATCAGGTGTACCCAACACAGAAACGTTACCAAACTTTGGAAAGCATTGTCTAATTGAATGAGCAGGGACAAACAGTTTGGAGTCAGAAGTACGTGCGCAATTCTCGAACCTGAACGCACCCCAAGTCTTGGATGACAAATCAACAGAGCAGAGAGTTGACTCGACACGGCTGGTAGTTTCTTCAATTTATTCAGAGTAAGTAACGCACCGCTTTTGACCGTCAGTAACGGTAACGGCATTGTAACGGCGGAAAAAGTAATTAGTTAGATTACCCCGTTACTGAAAAAATAACGCTGTTACTTAACGGCGTTATTTATAACGGCGTTACTCCCAACACTGATAACGACACTTGCTTTACGGCAGCTAAGCTGATACAAGGTAGTACTATTAGGCCGTTGTTTGAGCTCGCATCCCCGCGTGTGTGTTGTATTGTGCCTGAGTCTTGTTAACCAAATAAAGGCAGCGTTAACAATAGTCATCTGACTGCTTGTCATTTTACAGTCAACACTCAGAGTTCGCATTCGACAGCATACATGACGCGTACCTCCTCGCCAGCTGTTTGCGCGCCATTCATTCACCTGCACATTTGATTGCTATCTTGTTACACTCCCGCTTTTTCAGTGAGTTATTTTGTGTTCATTCGTTATTGGATCGTTTTTGTTCACTACTATAAATAAGAGCACCGCAGCAGTAGAGGTAAACTGTCGTTTTCATTCAACCCGTTTTGTATAGTGTAGAAGCCAGGGTAGTGGCTGTCTTCTTTTTAATTTTCTTTTTACGATCAGGGTTTACTTAGCGGTTGGGTTTAAGTGTAGTTTCATTTTGTCTGTTGTTTTGGCCTGGGCTTACGCTGAAGCCAGCTTCTTCCGCATTTTGTATATTTTGTTCATTGCGAGTTCGGCTTGTGTGAATAAATTTGTGTCCACTTGCAACTTGTGTGCGTGGCTCGTTTTATGTTACGCCCTTAGCAGCCGTCCGTGGGACGTAACAGTCGAATTATGGGAAGCATGAGCGGGCATTACGCGCTTGCGTTAAATGTGTCAAATATTTTAACGTGATTAATTCAAAAAATTAATTACTGCCCGTTAACGCGCTAAATTTGACAGCACTTTACATTACGTCCGAAACTCGTTCAGTACGCCTTCTTTCCGAACTGAGCACCCCGAACTGAAACGGTTCAATACAAATACACCCTTACTGAGCATACTTTTCATGTGTTAACAGTTCGTAGCCACCTCTTCAACAAACCCTCGGCAAAGTAAAAGCAAGCTTCGGGCGGCATACTATTACATTTACTCTCAGTCCTGTTCACACAGTTGGAAGCGGAACACTGTGGCACACTGGAATCTTCTCATTTCCGTCATGTTGTTTCATCAATTAAAATTATCGTTTATTACACATATTAATAATGAATGAGTTTTTTTGTTTGTTTTTAAATTGTTCAACAACATTCTTTCTGCTTTGATTGTTCACTTGATCAAAGCTTTCTCTTTCCCTTCAATGGAAGGTGAAAGACAGAAATATTGGCGACCGTGAAAAAGAGTGCGAGAATCAGAGAGAAACTTCGAGTAAGAAGTGGTGAGAGCGATGTGCTGTCAGTCAGGAAAATGCCACCCAGCCTGTCACATATCTCTACAATATTAATTACACCATGCCACATTCCTGAATAATGGAAGAGTCCTATTTAACCAAACTGAATTATTTAGCATCTGCTTGGCCTCGTGTATAAAACAGGATCAATAAGCATTGAGCACAGGTAATAAAATTCCAAAGGAAACCTGAAGGAGGGAGGTAGGGCTTGTCTGCATTTATACATGTGTCCATTAAGAGCACACTGTACAGTGTTTCTCTAACTACGGGTATGCGTGTGTGTTTGTGATTGCATTATGTAACATTGAAACCAATTAATTAGTTAAATATTTGCAATTAGCATTATATGGTTGGTTTAGCATACGCCTGAAATTGAGCTAATACAGTGTATTCGTAATACAGTGGTACCTCTACTTACGAACGTCTCTACAAACATAATTTTCAGGTAACTTACAATATCAATTGATTCTGGAAGTAGTCTTGTAACCTGAAAATTCCGTAAGAAGAGATGTATTTTCCAAGTAAATGCCCTAATCCGTTCCAAGCACATTTGAAATGCCACATCAAATTTTATAATCGGGGTAAAACCCGAATAGAATGACAGCCAAACACCTTTGAATCATTCCATATACATAACCTAACCTTTAATACCTGTAATGAAGTAGATAATAGAACATAATGCAAAGGAAAATGGGGAACAAAACTTACCTTTCGAGTGAGGCAATGTCCTCTTTAACGAGATCGATGGCGCCTATCGCCTCTTTCATTCTTCCTGACACAAAAACGCGAGGAGACCTGTGCTCTAATGTGCTACTAATGTAGTGAACTGTGTGTGGACTTGAAAAAACTTTGTGAGACAAACGCACGAGGAGACTTGTGCTCTTCTGGCGAAGATGTCGACCTGCTATAGCAACAACACTGTCGCGCCTGTGCAAGCCATCGTGAAATGTCTTCAACAATAGGCCAATAGGAGAGCAGAATCGTATTAATGAAACATGAGGGGAAAGATTATGATCAATAGGGGCAGCAGGATATGCTGAAACATTTTAAAGCCGGAAGTAGAGACACTACAATTTTTTACTGTACTATATAGTATTTTTGCCTCTCATAACCTGAAATGTCTTTTTTAAAAAGAGACAATATTTTCCCGTTGAGACGTGTCGTAACCTGAAAATTACGTTTGTAAGTAGAAGTACCACTGCACATTGATCCATAGTGCTATATAATCATGGTGTGCCTTATGTATGAAAATAAACTTGTTTTTCGATGGTGTGCTTTATAATCCAGCGTGCCTAATAGTCCGAAAAATACGGTCCATGTTTTATGGCCTTTCCAAATATACAGTAGGTGTTGAAGCATGACGTCTTGAAAACAGAGGGTTAAGAATTGTAAAGCTTCAAGTTGCAGAAGAGAAGTGTAGCAGAGGAGATTATTAGTATAGGTTTAGGATCAGATTTCCAAATGTGAAACAGCAAACTTTGGCCACACTGACTGCACCAATTAAAAGGGTCAACCGTTTATAAGGAGGCAAACATTGGCAGTTCCCTTGAGCCCCCCAAAATGATTAAGTGTTCTAAAATTTTATAGTAACTCCTGAATATTTTTTCACATGCTTTATTTATCTATTTATTTTTAAAATCTTAATTCATCTTCATTCATCCCCTTTCGCCTCTATAGTAGTATTATACATTATGGTATCCAAAACAAACTTAGTGGTGTGTTTGTGAGTATGAAGCAGAGTTACACAAGCGGAGTAGTGAAAAGGAGAAAGCAAGTGGAAAATAAATGCAATAGTTTTTTCTTTTTTTTTGTATCCCAGCTATAAAAGTTTCCAACCACAGTGACTAACGTGACAACTGTCAATGTCAGGAGAACGACCCCACTGCAGTCATTCTTTTCAAAGAATATTGCAGTAGAGTGGAGACCAAGTGGAGAGTGATGCAAGTGAAGTTTTTCATCAGAAAGATTTAAAATCCAAATGATAAGCTATAATAGGTTCATTACTATTCCTTGCAACTACATTAAAAGTGCTCAAATTATTTAATTACTGTGTAGATTATGATCATTAAGATGCAATTCAAACAATATTTTCTGTATAATCATAGTTCTACGAAATTTGCATATTTACACTCTTTGAGCAACCATTTTTTTTTTACAAAAGGATCATTTATACTAAACCTTGTCTTTTCCTTTACATTTGTCTTCCTTACACTTACTATCTTACTATCTGTGATGTTCTGCCTGGATGCAGATGGGTCTTCAACTCACTGACCAGCGATTTGTGTGGGAACAATATGGAATATGGGGCCTCCTTACTTCATAGCTACCCGCAGTGTTGTCACAGATATGCTGCACAGTGATGCAACCATCTATTCTAACCTTCACAAAGCATCCCTGAACAGGGAAAAAAGAGGCAGAAAATTAAAAGTGACTGCCGTCACACTGAGCAGGCGTTCCTAAAGAAATGGCCGATGAGTGCATAAGTCATTATTGGTACGAAACGCTTCTTCATTGTGCCGCCACATCAGATTTAATTCAATCAGATCACCTCATGGGTCCCATCTTCTTCTCCACGCTGCCAATTAGGAGACATTTTTCTTCTCGCTTTCAACAATCTTCCTCTACTTGTACTTGTTTGACAACAACAGGAGAGAGGAGACTTCAAAAGAGCCTGTTGTTTCAGACAACCATACACCTACACAAACACACACATGCACGCATGTACGCCCACGCACACAGAACCTCTACCAAGATGTAGAGTGAAACTACAGAGGCACTGGGATGACAATATGAGAACTCAAAGGGCCTGTTACTTTTTGATTTGTGTGCTGAAACTACACCCATAGTGATAATTAATGTGTTTTTAGTGTATTTTGCACTTGTGGTTTGAAAATGTGCCATATAGACATAGACAATAGTGCATTAACCATTGTAGAAGTATTGCATTCATTTAATTGCTTTGGACTTCTCCATAACCACCAAGTTCACCACACTATATTGCAGTGTTTTTCAACCGGTGCGCCGTGAGAACATCAGGTGTGTCGCCAGAAATGATTGAATAAAGCTTTTTTTTTTTCTTTTTACGTCGGGCGGAATTGCAGTAAAAAGGAAGGAGTTGCCGTCGTGTGCAGATGAGCGAGGTATTGCTCGTGTCACGTTCATGAACTGCTCGGATTTTTAGCCATCAGCCACCTTGCTGTCCGCGACAATGTGGACCCCAGCACAACATAGAAAACAGGTAACCTTTTTGAGATGAACTATAAAGGTCAATGAGAAAGCCCTCAAAGCCAGTTATCTTGTTGCGGAACTTGTTGTAAAATCCAAAAAGTCCCACATGATGACAGAGACATTAATACTTACCTGCCTGTAGTGTTGGGAGTAACGCCGTTATAAATAACGCCGTTACTTTTTCAGTAACGGGGTAATCTAACTAATTACTTTTCCGCCGTTACAACGCCATTACCGTTACTGACTGTCAAAAGCGGTGCGTTACTTACTCTGAATAAATTGAAGAAACTACCAACCGTGTCGAGTCGATCTCTGTTCTGTTGATTTTTTCATCCAAGACTTGGGGTGCGTTCAGGTTCGAGAATTGCGCACGTACTTCTGACTCCGAACTGTTTGTCCCTGCTCATTCAATTAGACAATGCTTTCCAAAGTTTGGTAACGTTTCTGTGTTGGGTACACCTGATGCTAGCCTCGTTCCCATCTCCCACTGTCAGCCAGCAATAATTCTGCTTCCATCTTGAGGACGGCAGACGCTTTGAAGGTGACGTGAATTGTCGGGAAACGTGCCTACCTGAATGCAGCTCCTTGAGAGATGCGATGGAAGTGATTGTGATTGGCTGAGGGTTAGAGTCAGTAGAGTTGAGATATAGACACTATTTCAAGTATGTCGAAATTAAAGGAAAGAACCTGCATGTAATGTGTAATTTATGTCCCGGGGCAAAGCTTTTGTCGACATCTGTGGTAAGCAATTCAAATCTGCTGAGGCACCTAACAAGTTAACTACCTGTCTGTTCTTCTCTATTCCACTGACTCGAATACTGCTCAGAAAATTTCAAATTCCTTTGACATACAATAAGTTCTTTTTAAAGTAACGGAAATAGTTACTTTCCCTGGTAACTAGTTACTTTTACTATAGAGTAATTCAGTTACTAAGTTACTTTTTGGAAGAAGTAGTGAGTAATGTAACTAATTACTTTTTTAAAGTAACGTACCCAACACTGCCTGTCTGAAAAGTCATTGTCAGTGAGATGTTTGGCCCTGATGTGGTTAAAAACATTGCTGAAGTTCCTCTGTTTAATAATTCTGAGCTTTTCAAGTCTAACTGCTATAAATATAAATAAAACCAGCTATACATATAAATAAAACAGAGAGTGACTGAGACTGAGAGAAGATTCCTGCCAGGATATCAGCTTTGTGTTCATCTAAGCCACTACTTCTCAAATAGTGGGGCACGCCCCCCTGGGGGGGCGCAGAGCGATGCCAGGGGGGGGCGCATGTGTCCTCGGGGAACATGCTTTTTTTCTTGTTTTTTTTTTTTTTTTGCCGGACTGGAATAAAGTGTACTTGCACATCCACTCAGTGGGTGGCAGTGGTGCTCTCATTTTCAGAGTGCGTGCAGTATTTTTGAACTAAGGAAGAGCACTCAGCACACAGAAAACAGATATAAAGAGCAGTGCGCCGCCGCCGTTTTCAAAAGCCGTTTTCCGACCGGACTCACTCACGCAGCGACCCACTGTCTTGTCCGGTTCTCACGTCGCCGCCCGAGAAGTGCCATTTTCGGCTTGGGATCGTCACGACGACCGCCCTCACCTACGGTTCTACCTCGGCCGCCGAGAATGCGCTTTTTTCGTGCCGTTTGCCTTTTAGCTTTGACTTTTAATACAGTGGGGTGATGAGGAAAGACTACTGTTTACTGTGTCTGAAAATAATTATAGCGGACTGCAAGAAGCCAAATCATTTAAGACGCCACTTAAAGACATTCGACCCCAATCTCATTGATAAGCCGCTTGATTGTTTTTCAGCGAAAACGTGCCGAATATTGCCAACAATAGTCCTGCTTTGTCAGTGTTATATCAGTAAACCAGTGAGCATTGTTAGCATGCTCATTGCAAAATGACTCCACACCATTGCAAAGGAGGTAATACTGAGTGTGAGCAGCAAAAATAAAAACTGTCCTTCTGTCCAAGGACACTCTTTTTTTCCTTTATTCATTTTTGTTTTTTCGGTCTAATTTTTTGGCATATTGTCCTCATGAGTAAGTGTTTCTAATCAATTTGAATTTGTTATTATTTACGGATTTTATTACATTTTATTTTTCTGTATCAAATGGTCAAAAATACCTTGAGTGTATTTTTACAGTTTGAATGTGACTTTTTTTTTTTTTAAATTCAGGCAAATTGATGCACGTCAAGTCTTCTCTGTTACAAACAAAACAATGTTAATAAAGTTATACTTTATTATAAGTTGATCTGTTACTTTTTTTCTTTATTAGAAAAAAAGGACACAATGTTAGGCAGATGCGTATTTATAATAGTAATTTTATAGACGAATAATACTATTTACAGTGGCAGCAGAGAGTTTGGGGGGGCGCGAAACATTTACGTCTTGCTTGGGGGGGCGTAACAGAAAATAATTGAGAAGCACTGATCTAAGCAGTCTCAAGTTTCACACAGAGTAAGTATAAATACTGAGAATGTATTTTACAATTAAGTATACTGTACAGAAAGTAATTTTGGAACATTTTTGGTTTGTTGATTTTTTTTTTTTCTTCCCCAATGTGAAAACGTGCCGTGACTCACAAAAGGTTAAAAAAAAAAACACTGCAATATTGATAGTTTTGTTCTTTGGTTTACAGTATAAGTAGTTTTCCAATTCATTTTCCCTCTTGAGTTTCCCATTTGTTTTAATTTATTTTGCATTAATACAGCACGACAAAGCGATTGAAGACGATCAGACGATCACTATGGTTACATTCCCACTGCAGGGCGAGATGCCCAATTTTTTTGTTGCGTCCGACCTTTTTGTGTAGCCATTCATTTTGCAAAAACATATACGACTCACAACAGAAAGCATCCTCAAAGTGATACACATGCGAAATGTGACTTGTGTGACGTGTCATCAAATGTTGCAGTAATTATCTAAGTAAATATTGTTTTTTTTGGGAGGTTTCCACTATCATGCTTTTTTATGCTAACCTATATACATTATGTTAAGGTATTTTCTGCCCCTTCGGCCGCCAATGTCCATTCGCGTTGTTTTTCTCGAACAGTGGAGACGTATTTCGCTTGTTGATAATATATGGGTTGCATTCAAACAGATATGCGTTCACAATCAGTAGACATCTGGTTTTTATCCACATACAAATTAGCCCTGGTTCATTTGGGAAAAAAACCCCAAAAAACTTCACACTAGGCATGTGCCGGTACGATATTAGATTATAGCTCTAAAATGTGTTAGTTTGAAATGTATTGGTTAAAAAAACAAAATCCATTGAACATGATTTTTATTTTTATTTTCGCAACATACTTGCAAACTGGCAAGTGTTTAAAATGGCGGAAGACTTTACAAAAGTAGGCTAATGGTAGAGAGCAAACTAATTAGCCGTCTTGGTATGCTAACTAGCCATGTTGCCGGCCTTGTTAAAAAGCTTACGTTATAGTCAGGGGTGCACATAATTTTTTTGTCCAGGTTCTCAGAGGAGGACCTGTAGATGTGACTTGGTCCTCATTGAGCTTGAGAGCCGACCCGGCTGATGCGATAAATTTATGACAAGCTTTACTTAGAGCCAATTAACTTTAATTAATTATATTAACAATTAATGCTTGATTAACATCAACTGGCACAACAAACTTGCCATTACTTTGAAGTGAAATGTAAAGAAAAAAAAAGCACCAATTCAAAATAAAGGGCATTATGCGGCTCCCACGTTAACTCCAAGCCTTTTTAAAAGTGGGATGTCCTCCTCATAAGACCTCATTGAAAGTGCATGTTTAGCTTTGTAAAATGCGAGCAAAAACACGTTTGTCAGTGCATGTTGCTGTTCATTACCTTTATTCCGCCCTATTCCGCCACTTGTCCATAGGGCGAGTGGGGTCCTGTTTGACATCGATAGTTTGCTTGATTGCCACATGCTCTCTGTTTTTTTTCGTGCTTTTCAAAGTTTGGATGGCTGACATTCTTTGACCCTACATAAAATGCGCTGCTCTTATCGGCGACATTGGGATTCTCACGGCACATTTTGTACCGCATTTCCGTGCGAGCATCATTTGCTTCTAGCCATGGTACCTCCTGTAGCCACTTTTCAGCAAAAGTCCTTTTTTTCGGTAGCTCCGGTGACGTCTCTGTCGTCTGTCTGTCTTTTGACGGGGCTGGGGGAACACGGAAGTAATTACTCAGTGTGGCCTGCCTCTTCGACATTTTGAGAAGTTATTTTCTCGTGTCCGCCGCAAATACAGTGGTCCACCATCGGTACGCAAAAGCGTATGGAAGCCGTTGAGGGCCAGCGCGTTTGTCTACGTCCAGTACGCATGCGCGCATGCAGACCACTTATGTGCACCCCTGGTTATAGTATTTGTTTTACCATCGCTAGACACACTAAACCAGCTTGAGGGAACTCTCGTAGCTGGTGGGAAACCTTCAAGACAATGTTTACTTACCTTAAATTTTGTGTAAAGTGATGGATGATGCTCATGTAATGTAAATCATGTTGGAGGTGTTGCCTGCACGTCGGCTGACCTTCTCCCTCTAAGCTGCGGCCATCTCTTTCTTTTCGGCAGCTGAAATACTCCCATACTAGCAACTTTGTCTATTTTTGCGGGGGGGAGGGGGGGGGTCTTAGTTGTAGTGTCACTGACAGATACAGAGCAACAACTGGAAGGGAATGGGTGAGCACTGTCGCTCCAAGCCACGGATTTCTCGCTATTTTTGGGACCTAAAAAATGGCTAATACCGTAACTACGGTATGACGGGAAATTTTTGTGGTTTTGAAACTGTGACATTTTCATACCACGGTATACTTTGAAACCAGTAACCGGCACATGCCTACTTCACACAGCATTAAAAGCATTAGATACGTGTTGCAACATGGAAATATACAGTATATAATATAAATATTCGAGATGTGACCCAAAATTTGGCGCTGAAGACTTTCGGCTGAAAAGAGCTAAAACTACATTTTCGGTTTTCGGTTAAAAGACTGAAAGTTTACCACCGAATAGCGAGAAGAACTATGCGATCAAAACACGGCAAGAAGCAACACTACTTGCTCACAGCCCACATGTCTGCGGTTTGGAAACATTTCGAGGTATCAAAGAAATATCTAAATTGTTAAATTAAGGAAAATAAATTTGCTTCATTGCTGCTACACACTTGCTCTGAAGTTGCTGTCTATTTATGCCCCGCGTCACATCGAGTACAGTGCATTTGAGCCGTGTTACTCACACGTGTGGAGTTAAATCTGCTCGCTTAGAGCAGTATACCTACTATAGTAAAATTCATACATGTGCATTTGCTGTAGCTTAGTACAATAATTATATGTCACGACCACTTGTCACTTTTTTTCTGCGACTTCCACACCGCTTCGTCGCCGCTAAGTCTCGCCCCACTCGGTTGGCTCTCGATCAGTTCCACTTGTTGCACAAGAAACAGCGAATCTTATTTTAAGGGGTACGAGAGATTGTTACAGCCTTGTAAAGAGCTTTACAAGTTCTGTGAGAACGGGGTAGTATTTTGTTGTTGTTGTGAACACACTGCAGTTTCACACAGACATACATCGAGATCTGATTTAGCTTAGCAACTGTAGTAGGTGTGAGACCTATTTTCGAGTGTCCCTTCCAACTTCCAAAAAAGCACAATTATCAAGGTTTAATCGGCCGTGACGTCCATCGAACAGAATGCAACGACGACGCCGGAACTTCTGGAGGCGTTCAGTTACTTGTGAGAAGGGACCATATTTAATTTCCGCCTGACCGCATAGGAAAAAATATTTAAAAAGGCAAAAGTCATTAATCGGGAAAAAATGATATAAAATTATTTTTAAAAATGAAATTAAAAAAAATGTAAATGTATACATGTTTTTTTCGGCCTTTCGGTTTTCGGTTTTTCGGCCAACTGTTTAAAATATTCGTTTTCGGCCAGGAATTTTGCTTTCGGTACATCCCTAATTATACTGTATATATATGGCGGAAAACACTCAGGTGACTTGAAGTTCCGCTCTGAGACCCCCAGTTTGGCAAACTTTCAAAATTGTCCAAAATGCATGTGTGATACATCATTGGAAATCTTAAAATCTCAATTTTCTGGGGGAACAAAAATCTTGAACAAGAAGGCATTTAAAAAAAAAAAAAAAAAAATTAAACAGCAAAACCCTAATTTAAGGCGAGAGCACGCAAGAGCAGAATTAAAGACGCCACGATTTTAACGATATATTATCGTGCACTTACCTTGTTTCGGTCCAAAAACTCCATGTAGCGTGTATCACCGAGTGTCAAGACACAGCTGTGAATGGCCACTGCCGGATTTTTTTTTAATTTTATGGGTGAAAGATGGTGATATAACAAGGGTCGTGATGCAGAAATCGCAGACAACAAGGAGTGGTTGAAATTTTCTTGTTCATATAGTTACCCTTTTAAACGTTATTTTTCAATTTTGTTGTTGTTGTTTGGATCAATTATTTATCATCTAACATATTGGGGAAAATGCGACAGTAACAAAAAAAATACAATTAAGCGATAGTTATGAGGTAGATATCCGTGACTTTTTTACAGACGCCAAATTTTTCATTGTGGCGTAATTCGTTTAAAAGTTTAAAATATGCGAGTGAATAATTTTTTAAAGTCATTTTGTTTCTTTAAACTAAAATTTAGACATCAATTAATGATTCTAAGCTAAAAATGACAGACATTTTAAATAAGAAAATTATTTCCCTTCTCTTTACGGCTAGGTTGAAACAAAAGCGGTTGCACGACGTCTGTAAACGGGGGTTTTCAGGGTAAAATGGACAGATTAAAAATAGTTCGGAGGCTTAGTGTGGCATGAATCTGCTATGGCAGCATATAGACATATTGTTCTATCAAACACATCAGTTCTTTTGGCTTAAAATACAGCATTTTATTTTAAAGAGGGGTGCAAGAGCAGAAACAGCTTTTTCAGTCTTGTCTGTGTTTTCCGCAATATATATGGAAATACAAATATCAATGTCTGAAAAGATAAAATTACATTTTGAAAACATGGAATTTTCAGATATCTGTAATGGGCCACAACATTGGAATTTACCTGCAGTATATACATATGTAATTGACATAGAAAAATCACTTTTAGCATTAATTCAATGTTCTACAAATAATGTTTAGTTTTTTTTTTAGTTGCAAAATTAAAAACTTGACACGATCGATGAGACTACTGAGACACTATTCATCAAGTGTTTCAGTATTTCATTTTTTGAAAGACAAGCGTGAATAAACTGTTTCGCCGGCAAAAGCCATTATTTTCTCAATTTAGTCCTGGTCTGGGAAAAAAAAGGGTTTGAAGGTTTTATCGGATTGTTTAAAATCTTGCAAGACCCCTATTGACAGATTGATGACAACCTGTCACTGTGCAGCAAGATTATGCTTCATTAAATTTCTCACTATTCTAGACAACGCGCATGAGATCACTTCAGTCAGTTGATAAATTGCTCTATTGAATGTGCTCTATTACTTATTTGCTTTTATTGATTCAGAGCAGTTTGTCATGTTCAGCGAACATCAAATCGAAGCAATGAACACCTTTAGAGCGCAGCACAAGAGGCTACCCTATTGGCTTGAGGCTACATCATAAGGACCGAAGTAGAGAAACGTCGACGATGACCAGACACACACATGGATTTTCACAGCTTTTAAGTCAGGGCTCTCAAGTTTTTCCACACCAAACCAAGCTTTTCATCCTGCCTCATATTTTATGCATTCCTTTGTTATACGTATTTCCCTTTCTTGCTTCCGAAATCTTACGTCTTACTATACACTGCGCCGCCATCACATGTGGGCCTTTGAGTCTGTCTGTGCTCAGCTGCTGGTGAATATTTAATCTGCTGTTAAATAACACATCGTCAAAGAATCACTGCCTTTGTAATACATTTAGCCAAAGAGTGCATTCCACTGTTTGTATTGCAAATGTGGTCAGCTTGTGTCATCTTTCTGGTGAGAAATAAGCTTGGAAAAAAAAACAACCAAAAAAACACTTCCGATATCTTTTGAAGCCATCAGGATGTGCCAGATGCTTCGTGGCTTTGGAAGAAAATGAGATACAGATATCAAGTAGTCACAGACAGGTGTTCTACATGTGTCGTATGTGCAACTTTGGGCAAGCGTGACGGTACAAGAATCTGTGTAGAGACTACCATAATCTTTTTCATCAGCCTTTTCATCATTTAGAATATTAATTGCAAACACCAGCAGACATTTATAGCACTGCTTGTATTTGGCGCATGGAAAACCATTCCAATATTTTGAGTAAAAATATCATTGCTTCATTGGTACAAGGATAAGAATTTTAAGGCTATTAACCCATGAAGGTTTTTGACCCCCGCCCCCTCCTCCCCGCCAAGCCGCGGAAACACCGCCCGCCGAACGAAGTGCCGCTCTGCTGGCACTGCTCCCGCAAGCCAACCGGTGGGGGCCAAATATTCCGTGCGTTCCCTCCCATGTTAACCCTTTGTACTGACTCCATATTCCAAAAGTTTGAAGAAGGCTCGCCGAAACAGGTTGACAATTTATTCGTCGACAATGGTCAAAAAACAAGGCAAAAACAGACGACGGAGGAACAATGCTGGATCCAAAACAAGGCTACATATTGCCTGGCACAGCCGGACTATTCTCCCTGTATTTTTCAAATACTGTGAGAAATAGTCTGGGACCCAGCCCATTAACGGCCTCTTTCGCAAGGTACAAAATCAATCGTCCAATCAGATTCGTTTATTTGCATGACGTGTTCTTAACGAGTAACGTCACTCTTGCGCGCCGAAAGTCGTGTCTACAACAACACAGATAGCGAACAGGAGAGCCGAGAATATGTTCCAATCCGCGGTAAAACCAGTTTTAAATTACCAAAAACACATCGAAACAAGTCATTGACAACAGTAAACATGGCTCGCGCTAGCCATGTTGAATAAACTTCTCCTTTCTCTGCTCACACTAATTACTTGTCGCTTTAACAACGTCACGTCTGCCCGTCGCTGATTGGTCCACTCCACTGTCTGTTTGCTGTGGCTTGCTCCGCCCTCGGAATTTGATCCGCCGGACGGTCGCCAGACTCAATCGCTGGAACAGCGGTGAGTCTGGTATACCAGGCAAGGCTACATAGAAAATGTTTTCAAGCAGCGAACGTTTGTTATCTCAGTGTCCTTTTTGAAAAGCTTTTTGAAAGCTGCGGTGGAGTGGGCCGGGCCGAAGGTGTGGCTGGGTGTTGTCTTGGGATCATCCCTCTGTGTCCGGTTTTGGGCGGTTAGGTTCGTGTGTCATCCTTCGTGGCTGGGACGTGGTTGCCACAGCGACCGACGCTGGTCTTGACGTCCCAAGCGCCAGCTATCAACTTTGTTATGCTGGCTGGGCGAGACGCTACTTGTTTTAGGACAGAGCGCTCTGCTCTTTGTCCTTGGAGTGGCCGGGAGAACTGATTGCGAGAGTTGGTGCGTCAATCTTGCTCGTGACGCACATGTTGGACTTCTGTGATAAGATGGCGTTAAACTATGGTATGCTATTTATTTTATATTAGGAGTGTTAGAGTAGTACAAACAATCACACAGTACATATGAGAAATGATACTATTCCCTGATTTAATATATTAAGGGTGTTAGAGTAATGCAAACAGTTATATGGTGTGTGCGAGAAAGGTAACTATACCCTTCACCCACATGACTATGATTTTTAATAAATAAGATGATTACATTTTAGGACCAGAAATTTGTCTCTTCAGTACTAATATATTAAACATAGCTGAGCAAGTGTGTGGGGAAAATGTTCCTTTGCTTAAAAGGCTTGATGTTCCATATGAATTTATCAGGAAGCAGAAAATGCTGTTAGTCAAAAAGAACATAAGAAACGTAAAGATTATGACAAATTTTATTTACTTGAGCATTTTCGGTGTTTCTGCTCACAAGTCACAGCTTAATGGTCACAGTTTGGCACTGTAGACATAGGGCAAAATAAATTCCAAATATGATAAATGGATCTAACCTATGTGTGACTATTTGGAAAGAGAGATATCAACGTCTTTCTGACGAGTCATACTTACATTTACAACATGTAATTTTCATTCAAGATGTCTGAAATTTGTTTCCGTTTTTCATGTGGATGTCTCGATCCGATCCAGTGATCAGAAACCGGGTGAAAAGAATCTGGTTTTTAATTTTAAAGATATATTTGTCGTTCTGCTTTATGTTCGTACAGCCTCTCACTCTCTCTCCTGCTGATCAGCAGTGCAGCTAGAGTTTGCTAGTTAAAGTTAAAGATGATTGACAGGTTTGTAGCTTTGATCTGGCAAGTGAAGGCTCTGTAGCTCTACGATCAAAGGCAAGAATGTGTCAATCATAGTTTAGTCAATCTTCGTTGTTTAAAGGCTGTTGTCAGCAGCGTGAGCGTCAAAGCGTAAGTGAATTTGAGTGGACTCACTTGTATGAATTATATGAATGTTATGGAGAGTGATTCAAAGTGCTGCGTTAAGTGATTTCAATGAAAAGTATGGGTGTACCCACATTTTGTGCTGGTGCACCTTAATAAAAAAGTTAGGTGCATCAGTGCAACCAATGAAAAAAGTAAGTTTGGAACTTTGGCAATATACTGTTTATCGTAATATTCATTTTTTCCAATAACATTCAGGCCTAATTCAGACCCACTTGCAGGAAAGAAACTAAAATAAAGTGAAATAAAATCAGTCTCATTTTTAATAACAACAATTCAAATTTGTGTTTACACGTAGCTGCTAATATAGCAATAACAAACGATTACCCTGTATCAGTTAGTGTCCGCACTTCATCAAAAACAATCACATAAACTCGCTCCAAGTATTCGACCACGATTTAAAACGCACAATAAACAGTAAAAAAGGGGTTATATACAGCCGTCGCCTCTGGATGCTTCACAGGCAACAAATGTGCGCGCAGGCTGTCAGTTTACTCGGCTTCTTCCTCAAGTGTACGTGTGGTGTGCCATCACTGCCGTGTGTGGGGTGGCCGGGTGTGGAAATGCTCTGGCGTGCGAAAGTACAACCTGCTCTACGCTTCCTGTTCCAAAATAAAAGCATGCATTACAAAAAACAGAAGTCAACATTAAAAACAATACAAGACGCAGGCGTCGTAAAGTCGAAATTGCATAAGTCGGGTCCGTCGTAATCCGGGTACTACTTGTATTGTAACAAGTTTGGAACTTGTAAGAACTTAAAAAAAAAAAAAAAATCAGTATTGAAATGGGACTCAATATCGGCAGATTCTCAAAATCAGGTGACTCAAACTTAATATGCAATTGAGGCATCCTTAGTATTTCAAAGTTCCAGTGTGTAATATATTTACAACTTGAATTTGTTATCAAATTTACCTTAGTTACTGTACTTCAGTTTTTTATTTCTTTCTTTCTCTATTTTTATTTAGCTATGATAACATTTAAGTTTGATGTGAGACTAACTTATCAAAACACGATTATGTTGTAAATGTAGAAGTAAAATCTCTGCATATAAATTCTAACCACGCAATTCTTTTTAAAAACAGCTTTAAAAAAAAATAATAATAATAATAATTAATTTATTTATTTTTATTAATTTAAAGCTTCCCATAACAACATTGTTCCTAATCTTGTTCTACTTACACAATGATTAAATGATACAAATCTCCTCTTACATAAATGTGCATCGTCTATCATCCACCCTTGGTCACATCCATGCATCCATGATGTGTAATGTTTGTTAAATCCAGACTGCAGTTGTATAAAAAAAGTGTGCTTGGAGCAAAGAGTGACACAAAATTTGCTGTTCTTCAATTAGCGACTTGTTATTTGTGTGACTCATATCAATATCAAAACTTAAACTGTTATATGTCTTGTTCTAATTCTCTTTAATAGTCAGTTTTCCATATGGGCTACATTCGCTGGCTACTAGTCGATGGTATGCCCTATTTTAAACTCAACTGGGATAAGGCTCCAGCCCACTCATGACCCTAATGATTTAGGGTTGTTTAAAATGGCTGGATGGATAGTTTGTGCCTCAAATGATCACACCAAATCCATATCTGATCATGATTGCAGAGTTAAAAATTGAAATTAAATCTAAACTTTTCAATACAGTTCAAGCTGTAGTAGGCATTAGTTTTGCATGGTTCCATATCCAACTCATGTTTTTTTGTGAAAACAAAAAGTTTAAAGTTGTATAAAACCTCTCACAGAACCTCAGGTATGGGTCCTATCAGATATTTTCGTCATTTTGCGTTTAGGGCACTTGAGTTTAGGTTGAATTTTGTACCTTCTCAAGTCACCTGGGTTTGGCTTCAGCACACCCGTGACCTTCATGAGGATGCACGGTATGGAAAATGGTTGTTCGGACTTTCAAACACCTTCCCTCTGCTTCTGAAGATTTTTTTTTTTCTTTCTATCCAACCGTGCCAACTCCTCGTCCTCCTCCTTCCACATATAGTCCTATTGCAGCATTCTAATTCCTGCCCTCCACTTCTCCCAAATACTTTCTTCCTTCCTCCCACTTCACCTGGGTTGTCGACTACTCGGCACGCACAAAGAATTCCTCTTCTCGTTATCCGCTTCCATGTGTGTCATTAAAAATGAGTTGGCTTATTATGGTTCAGTAGAATTAGGTCATGTCGAGAGTCAGGCAGACGGATGACACGGCCCTCACGACCTCCCGTGCTACATTGCCTCGTCTTGCCTCCGAAATATAAAGTGCCTCGTACTATGCTCTCCTCTTTCCTCCCTGTCATCGTGAGGTTACATTCCCATTGGCCTTTGCTTCCTTCTCTCTCCTCTCCATCACAACACACTTATGGAAAAAGGAAGAATTATTCCGTGCCTCTCTTCATCATACCTGTGCTATTTCGCCTACCTTGACTAGAATCACCATATGTTATACCTAAGGAGGTTCAGTTGGCATATGGCTCGGTGCACAATTCAAAGTAAAGGAATCTGAACCTTTTGCTGACATTTTTTTAGGCTCCGCACCAGCTGTTCATATCCCCTGTCTTTCGCTCACATCATTGCTTCTTGTCAAAACAGATGTTCTGGGACACCCAGAGGTTGGTGGGAAAGATGTGGGAAGGCCAAGGAGCAAATTGGAGACATGCTCAATTCCTTTAATGTGTTATTGTTTACACCTTCCTCCTGTGTCCTCTCAAATCTCAATTTGAATCTTGATGACACTGAATGCCAAACTTTTGTTCTCGAAGATAATTTAAAGAAGGATTTACAGGGCAATAGACAGTCAAACTTCTTATGTGACTCACATAAACCCAGACTGTACAGGGTATTTGTTAATAGTCGAGCTGATCTAAATGTTTGTTCATCACCAATCCATATTAATTATTTGACAGTTTGCTAAGGTACCCATACTATGCTGAGCAGCCAGGGGTGTGACTACTAGGGATGGGAATCGAAATCCGATTCCAATTCGGAACCGGTTCCGAGTGTTTCGAGGCCTCGACATCACAATGAAAAAGCCTTAACGATCCCTTTAACGATTCCTAAAGACGCGTATTGCGTCGTGACGTGTCTTGTTATCCAGACGTATCAAACTAGCATGGCGCCAAGAACCACTCGCTCCAAAGTTTGACTACACTTCACCAGGAAAGAGTGTGAAAATGAAAGGTTACGACGGGTAAGCACGAGCATTGCAGCCATAAACATAACAATGACAGCACGTAGGTTCAAACGCTCGAAAGTGTGTCTTCACTTCACGAGGAAAAATTACAACAAAGCGACTTGCAGTCATTGCAAGGTGGAGATAACTGCATCGGGAGGGAATACGACTGCGCTGTCCTCACAGAGAGGCTAAGGCTCAGTCCTGGCTATACAGCAAGCTAAACTCCCAAATGACGATGCAGAAGACGTTGGTATAATTTGCTGACTTTATTCAACCATCACTTGAAGAGTGAAACTAAGAATAGAAATGAAACAAATTAATTTCGTCCCCAATAACAAACAGGTTTGCATCAACGTAAATCAGCGATGATTAGCTGCTAATAACAGTATGGTTAGCATTCGTTCGCTAGCATTAGCACATCGTTCAAACCACTACACAACTGGATTTAAGTGTCCGATCGCGAGTGGAAACACAACATCAACACAAAAGATGATACATACAGTCGTTGCCTCTGTAGATATTAACATTAACAAAGAACGTAGGCTCGTAGAAGTGTTTCCCTCTCTCACTAACTCGCTCACTCACTTGGATGCGGCATTTCTTCTTTGGGTGTAAGCGCGCTCTTCTTCACATGAGCGCGTTCTTCTTCGCGTCAGGAAGCGCAAGGGCACCCCCACTTGAGCGTGTAAGCGCCACAAAAACTAAAAGGCATGCATTTCAATGTAATGGTAAATACACGTTAACCCAGCAGTCCCCAAACTGCGGCCCGCGGCCCAAATACGGCCTGCCTCCACATTTGGTCTGGCCATTTTGATTTTTTTTTTTTTTTTCTCAATCGTGTTAATTATTTCCTGGCCTTTTCCTTGAAGAATTCAGAGAGGGTTATTTGGTTATTATCTATTTAATTAATAGTGTTTTTATGATTAATTATTATTATTATATTATATTATTATTTTTATTTTCTTTACTTTCATTCCGTGAAGAATCCAGAAAGGGTTATTTGATTGTGGCTTTCTGAAAAACAATAATTTTTTACATTTATGCACTTCTGCGATCGTCACACTTTTTCTGTTACAAACTGACCCCGGCCCCTCATCAGAGAAGGGAAAAGTTATGTGGCCCTCACAGGAAAAAGTTTGGGGACCCCTGCTTTAACACATATTGCCAAAGGCAGAGCAACAACCTATCTGCCAATATATACCAATATTTTTTATTTCTATTAGATAAATGTTTCAGTAAAATGTTACACATTCTTGTGTATTTGCCACTTATTGCCACAGTTAACATTGAGGCTTTGGGCCTCTTATGATCTCGTTGTGAGTTTGTAAGGTTGTGACTTCTGATTAAACAAACTCGATGCCAATCAAAGCGTTTGTTCTTCTTTTCCCCCAAATTAGAATCGATAAAAGAATCGATAAAGAATCGAATCGTTAAGCAATATCGATAATGGAATCGGAATCGTAAAAATCCTATCAATTAGTGACTACTATGTTCAATCAGCAAAAATGATGACGCTATTTTGGTTCTGTGTTCTTTAGTCTTTCGAAGTTCAATACATTCATTCATCTTTTGAACCGCTTATCCTCAGGAGGGTTGCGGGGTGCTGGAGCATATACATTGTATCATAAAAGTGAGTACACCCCTTGGATTTCTGCAGAAATTTAAGTATATCTTTTCATGGGAAAACACTGACAAAATGACACTTTGACACAATGAAAAGTAGTCTGTGTGCAGCTTATATAATAGTTTATTTTCCCCTCAAAATAACTCAAAATATAGCCATTAATATCTAAAGCCCTGGCAACAAAAGTGTGTACACCCCTTTGAAAAAACGTACATCTCTAAATGTCCGAATTGAGTACTGCTTGTCATTTTCCCATCCGTCGCATCAGACCATAGGACATGATTCCAGTAAACCATGTGCTTTGTTGACATGTCTTCAGCAAACTGTTTGCGGGCTTTCTTGTGTACAGTACAATCTCTTTAGCAATGCTGACAGCACTCCTGTAACAAATCACATGACATTTTGGAGGGAAAATTACAAGCAGTACTCAATTTGGACATTGAGGGATGTACATTTTTTTCAAAGGGGTGTACTCACTTTTGTTGCCAGGGGTTTAGATATTTATGGCTATATTTTGAGTTATTTTGAGGGAAACAAATTAACTATTATATAAGCTGCACACAGACTACTTTTCATTGTGTCAAAGTGTCATTTTGTCAGTGTTGTCCCATGAAAAGATATACTTAAATATCTGCAGAAATGCGAGGGTTGTACTCACTTTTGTGATACACTGTAACCAGGGTTTAAATTGGCTAGAATTTCTTGCCCGAACTCCCCGACATGAAAGTCGCCACGGAGCCAGAAATTTGATTTATTTATTTATTTCATTTTTGTGGTGGTGGTGGGGGGGTTAAACCTCTTAAACAACTTAAATGCAAAAAAAAAAAAAACTTTTTTCAGCACTGTTACTTCTATAACACATACAAAAACTGATTTTCATTCAAAATAGTATTTTTTCAATGATTTGCAAAATAAAAGTTAACAAAAACAGCACTAACCCCAACCTCCATCTTCTAATTTTTATTTTCCCTCATTTCCTCACATACTAAATGCCAAATCTCACTTTTAAATACTTAAGCACATAGGATGTATATTAAATTGAAGTTAGTATTAACATTTACTTTTTGTTTTTTTAATAACAAAGATATAAATAACATACATTCAGAAAAATAAGTACAAATGACCATATTATCCAGAGGGAAATGGAATATATTTTGAAGATTGCACAAAAATTGACTTTTTTAAATCATAAGGAAATGAATAAGTAGCCTAACATAAATGAGTCCAAAGTGTATATTGACAGCTAAGATGTTCTGAACCTTCCCGAATGGTACTTTACGCCACCGGAGTTAGTCGGCTCATGTCATTTCCCTGCGGAGGAAAGTGTCAAAAAAAGAGTGTGAGAGCTATGCTACATGCTAACCCGAACCGAGTGGCAGTTTCAAGTCTCTTCCTTGCCTTTCGTAAAAGAAAAATCACACTAAACTACCCTTACTCATGTCACACACGGCAGCTGGGGTGATTCACCGATCGGTCAGCCCCAGGTGGCGAGCAAGTGTCGGCTTGTTATTGAACGCCAAAAATGGCCCATTCTTGGTGGACAAACCGGCTGACGTCGGAGGGCGTGGATGCCCGAGCCTAAGCCGAGGACAGTGCTCTCTCGGCGGGCACACCAACAGGGCTGAGAGTGGTGGAGGTCTACACAATCGAGAATCGCAGACAAGAGCACGTGGCTTCCCAAGCACGGACGCTCATCGGCCGGTGACCATGGTGTGCGACAAGCTGCCGGTCGTCGGCTGAGGGAGGCGGCCAATCCTGCGATTTCGGTGGACAGGGAGCATTGTCATCCACAAAATGCAAGCCACCTCCTTATTAAAACGTGTGCCTTGATCCCAGTATTTGACATAATATAAAACATGTAACTTACTCACTTCATTGTCTTTCCAAAGGTCCAACAGTTGTCGGACTTGTTTTGCCAATTCTTCTCGGTGAACAGGATCTTTCTGAAACCCCAAATAGGCTCACATGCCTCTCCCTGGTGCAGCAACAAAGGCCTGCAGCACATTGGGCTGGCGTGATGCGAAAAATAAATTAATCCGCAAAATCAACTGAATCCGCAGTCCTTCTGCATAATATAGTAATGGCTGTATTGTGAAGATGATTAGTCCACTCACGTCACTGACGTCGCCTTTTTCCTCAATCCAGATTTTGACTAGAAGTCACTCATTTTCATGGCGCAGGATTAAAAAAATTGAATAAATATATCGATCGCTTCCACACTCATCCAAGCGATCCTTTTCATTCAGGAACATAAAATACCGCGTAAAATAGGAAATAAACATGCTTTTTGCTGTCATAGGCACTTTAAGGATTTTACATATACTGTAAAAAAAAATCTTGTTATACCCTGCTTTGTTTTTATCATTTTTAATGTAGTCAAAGCCAGCACCTATGGAAAAGTAACTTTTTCTGCATTACTCTCTCTCCTACACCTTCTCATCTTCACTTTTATCCATCTACAAAAAGATCTAAACCATTCTCATCTCTTTGACGCTCACTTTCTTTATCTTTTCATCCTGGAGAAGAAGATTCAGTCTTGCTGTTGAAGTCAAAGTCACATTTGGCTGAAATCCTGATGGTGTTTCTTCATCTAAGTGTTCTTACAGCCTGAGTTTTGAAGGATAAGAAGATACTGACATTTTTATAAGAACATGATCTAGCATGGCCTTTAATTGTTGTCACATTTTACGCAATAAAACAATTCAGTTATAATGATCTAGAATTGCCTGAACTAGAGGAAAATTCTTTTCAGAGTGATATCAGTCTTCCATGTAATGCGCAGTTCTTCAAAGAGTGTCCTTCGTCTGAGAACTTAAATGGGGAAAAATTTACCAGACAGAGTACTTGTTACAGAAAATGTCCAATGACTTAGTACTAAAAGTGAAAAACTTCACTCGGGGACGCTAATATGAATCTCTGCATTGGTGAAACTGCAACATAGTTGCTCAAAAGAACCTAACCCTTTACATGTGCCCTTGGGCAATATCATCAACATCCCTGTGATATCCTTTTACTGTTGTGTTGATAACATACAATTACATATATCTATGGTAAATCCCCACTTCTTCTGTTCTCTGCCATCATCCACACTGACCGCCAATCTGAGCAGCTCAGAGGTCTCCCTCCTCACCAATTAGTTAATTCCTGGATATGCCCGTCAATAACACGAGGGAAATCCTCAAATCCAGACTTCTTTCATACATTCACTGTTTTAGAGCTACAAACATCTTCATCAACATTAATTCACACAACATTTAAAAAAATAAATCTTCCAACATGATCTTTAAAATTCTGGATGTTAAGCTATAAAAAGACCAACATTGTTTATTAGATTGAACCTTTAATAGCCTATTCACAGAGAAAAAAACAAACACTTCCACTTGTGTGTGTCTTTTGACTTAACGGGGAGTCACATAAACAGCTTTCTGCAGTTGATTGAAAGCAGCAATAAGTTTATCCAGGGTTGTACTTTCATGTATAGCGGCCATTTACCGGTCAGGTCAAATGTTGAATCAATGCACCAGGCATGTTTTGATATCCAGCTTTAATTGAGCCATCATTAAAGTGGACTCAGGAGGGGGTTGGATGAGGGTCAAGGCCCCAACTGTTCAGATCTCTTCACTCTGTAGTCTCAGATTTGTTTTTTTTCCTTCTGTCAGCTGGTATAAAGGAATCTGCTTTGTTTTAAGAGTCCATAGCATTTACATTCAACATTATTCCTTTCCGATGTTCGATTTTTCTTTTTCGCCATGATAGCAGAGTAAGTGCCAGGGAGTCTCAACAGACTATTGTGAATGAAGGAAATAGAAAAGGAGCTTATATGCATGCATGAGCTGCCTCCATAAAGAAACAACATATATCAATCACATTCTGCGTGGCGTCATATTCCACCGGTATTATGACCCTCCATGGGAATTCCTCCACAGAAATACTGTCACGGGCATCTAGATATACACTACTCATAACGCCTCACTTCAACTCTCATACAAAGATGCTCCATTAAGTGCTTTTTAGGCAGGCTTCCCATGTTGTCGTTGGTTTTTAAGAGAGATGCCCTGTCATCTAAACACAAACACAAGCAAATCAGACTGTGAGGATTCAATTGACCAGGGCTTGCAGTTACTCCACACTCCACTAAATGTGCACTGAATGTTTCCAACAGCGTGCATGCAACATATCCACTCAACATCCGATGGGACTTTCTTTTTGATCGATAGATCATCACAGTCGGTTGGATTCTGGCTGGAGCAGTTGCTTCTGAAGACTGATCATCATCTTTTATGCTAACGCAGTTGATGCATGTCTGAGCAGCACTTGTGGGAAGAGATTTTGCAGCGTTTTTACAAGTATGGCCTTCCTTAACCATAGTCCTCACAAGTTGATAGCAGTGCACAGAATGTGGAACAAGTCCACACTGTCAGTACAGAAACATTCCTAAGCACTGATTCATTTTCTATAGACAAGTTTTCGAGGTACTTCTGCTTCCGCATTCCTGCTCGCGAATTCCGTTTACATATTCTCTAACAAAAACAACAATGGAGCTGGAGTGGCATTACTCATCAAAATCCCTCCCCAAAAATTTGGAAATGCCGCATCCATATGCCATCATCACGACATGGGAGGACGACATGAAGAAATGGCTAAGAGTGGCCACAACTAAAATATGTTTGTATTTTGTTGATTTAATGAAACGCAATCAGGGCATCCAGTGCCTAACAATCAACAAAGTTGAATGTGTTCTAATACACGAATATGGGAATTTTGTGTTAATGACGGCAGATCCGGAACCAAGACAGTGCCACTGCAAAGCAATAACAGGTACGATTATGTTCAATTTGACTACAATTCTGTGTATTGCGTCACAGCTGAGACATCATTAACTTTGCTAAATGTAGTTATTCAATGATGAAGAAATTGAAAACACTCTCCTACTACAAGTCATACACGGGCTTTTTATCTTAAATGCATAAATACAAATATTACACGTTTTTTCCCGTTTGTTTACAAGAGGAAAACGCTGTACGGCAAGGGAAGACAACTTGATGTGCCTCATAACAACTTACTGTACGTGGACGGACACATATCCAGACTACATGCATTGTATCTTGATGATGGAAGGCTCGATTTATGTGCCACTTTCGTTATATTTTTCAAATGTATAATTTTTTATTTATTGACCTGTTTTGCACATGCACCAATTGTTATGAATAAAACAAGAAATTGAATCATGTTGTCCAAAAGTTTTACTGCGATCAATATCTGCAATAAAAAATAATGACATACTACTTGTGTTTATATGGGGTATACTGTAGGGCAAATACGTATTTAGTCAACCACCAATTATGCAAGTTCTCCTACTTAAAAAGATGAGAGAGGCCTGTAATTGTCAACAAGGGTAAACCTCAACCATGACAGACAGAATGTGGAAAAAAAACAGAAAATCACATTGTTTGATTTTTAAAGAATTTATTTCCAATTAGAATGGAAAATAAGTATTTGGTCACCTACAAACAAGCAAGATTTCTTGCAGTCAAAGAGGTCTAACTTCTTCTAACGAGGTCTAACAGGGCTCCACTCGTTACCTGTATTAATGGCACCTGTTTTAACTCATTATTGGTATAAAACAACACCTGTCCACAATCTCAGTCAGTCACACTCCAAACTCGACTATGGACAAGACCAAAGAGCTGTCGAAGAACACCAGAGACAAAATTGTAGACCTGCACCAGGCTGGGAAGACTGAGTCTGCAATAGGTAAAACGCTTCGTGTAAAGAAATCAACTGTGGGAACAATTATTAGAAAATGGAAGACATACAAGACCACTGATAATCTCCCTCGATCTGGGGCTCCATGCAAGATCTCACCCCGTGCCGTCAAAATGATAAGTACGGTGAGCAAAAATCCCAGAACCACACGGGGGGACCTAGTGAATGACCTACAGAGAGCTGGGACCACAGTAACAAAGGCTACTAACAGTAACACAATGCACCGCCAGGGACTCAAATCCTGCACTGCCAGACGTGTCCCTCTGCTGAAGAAGGTACACGTCCAGGTCCGTCTGCGGTTCGCTAGAGAGCATTTGGATGATCCAGATGAGGACTTGGAGAATGTGTTATGGTCGGATGAAACCAAAATAGAAATTTTTGGTAGAACCACAGGATCTTGTGTTTGGAGGAGAAAGAATACTGAATTGCATCCGAAGAACACCATACCCACTGTGAAGCATAGGGGTGGAAACATCATGCTTTGGGGCTGTTTTTCTGCAAAGGGACCAGGACGACTGATTCGTGGAAAGGAAAGAATGAATGGGGCCATGTATCAAGAGATTTTGAGTGAAAATCTCCTTCCATCAGTAAGGGCATTGAAGATGAGATGTGGCTGGGTCTTTCAGCATGACAATGATCCCAAACTCACAGTCTGGGCTACAAAGGAGTGGCTTCGTAAGAAGCTTTTCAAAGTCCTGGAGTGGCCTAGCCAGTCTCCAGATCTCAACCCCATATAAAATCTGTGGAGGGAGTTGAAAGTCGGTGGTGCCCAACGACAGCCCCAAAACATCACTGCTCTAGAGGAGATCTGCATGGCGGAATGGGCCAAAATACCAGCAACAGTGTGTGAAAAGCTTGTGAAGAGTTACAGAAAACGTTTGGCCTCCGTTATTGCCAACAAAGGGTACATAACAAAGTATTGAGATGAACTTTTGGTATTGACCACATACTTAATTTCCACCATGATTTGCAAATAAATTCTTTAAAAATCAAACAATGTGATTTTCTGTTTTTTTTTCGCATTCTGTCTCTCATGGTTGAGGTTTACCCATGTTGACGTTTACAGGCCTCTAATATTTTCAAGTGGGAGAACTTGCACAATTAGTCGTTGACTAAATACTTATTTGTTCCACTGCACATGTGTGATAAGCTCATAATACCATAACTATAATCTAACCAGGTAAAAAAATACCTTGTAGACTACGATTTGTAGTTGTTCCTTGTAAAAACAAAATCTGTGTCAGCCGTCCTTTATTTGGCAACTGTAATATTATTTGTAATTTTGCGTCATTTTGGTCACTCAAATGGCCAGTGAATCAGTCTACAACTCATGTTAACACAGGCTGCACAGATTGTTAGAAATTTATCCACGAAGGGTCAACAAAATTATAAGAACAAACATAATTTTTTAGGTGGATCCTTTAGGTTTTGGCGCTTTGTAGCTGGTCGCGAAAGTATTCCACTTCCAACCATATATATAGGCGCTTCACACCCATATACAATACAGAAAGTCCTGGAGCCTCATCTACGTCGTGTTGTATCAGTTTTTGGCGATTCAGTGGAATCCTCTGTTAGTTAAACCGTGTCTACACACTGCTTATTTCAGCCGCACTTCATGCTGTGCTGTCTAAACCAGAAGTCCGTAGCAGAAAACGTCAAAGATGGCACCGCCCATATTTCGCTCAGGAAACCTGTCTATAGTGCTTGTATTAATGAGCCTATCCCAACTTCCTTTGGGTAACAGTTGGAGTAAAACCCGGACTGGTTGCAGTCAAGCTTAGAAGGTTATTTCTTGCCCTACTTTTCCTTTATGGGTTATTGTCCTTTTACTGATCGAGGAGCCAACTCATATTCTATGACAGGGATCTGTATCGTGAAAGTTCATTTTAATGTTTATAAGCTCTATAGGTGACTGTCTAGAATCTTCAGTGAGTATTGTTGGTGGTAGTTAGTGTGTTTGTCTGTCAAAAAATCTGGTGTTAGGACCCAATTTGGTACATTCTGTGTCGAATAAGCATGTTCTGCCCAAACATTTTTTTTGTTTTTTTTTGTTTTAATCGACCATGGAACCTGCCACTTTAAAAAAATATCCGTTTGTTTCACTGAACATTAAACCAGACTCTCATTAACCCCTAACTCTTTAGGCGTGAATGCAAATGTGTGTGCTTGTATTTATATGTAATACATAAATGCCATCCAAAGATTCTAGAATTGAGTCTGTGTTTAGTCGATTCTATTTGGGTTAAGCATATTCTCCCCACACTTGTTCTTTTTAATGGACTTCGACTTTTTTAACATGCCAAAGAAAACATGCCTGTTTCATTGATCACTCCATAAGTGTTAATGTGTGTATAGTTGTTAGTCTCTATGTGCCGTGTGACTGACTCTTACTAGTTCAGAGTCTACACTGTGTCTTTCTCAAGCTAGTTGGAATGGGCTAACCAGTGGCCCTGAACATGATATTTCAAAGAAAATGGATGGATGGATGTTTGGATGATATGTATCCTACCTAATGCCCTTCATTCAATGTCAATCATTGGTCCATCAAAAGTGCACCAATGGACCTCCAAACCAAAGTGGTGTAGTGATTTTCTTCCATTCCTCTTTCGCCATCATTTCTCTGACTCGCCTTTCTTTCTCTCCCGCTCCATCTTCCACATATCTGCTTCTGCCGTCATTCCTCTCTTGGATCAGACAGCTGAAGCTGCCAAGCTGCCGGAGGCAGGAGCAGACAGAGGAGCCGCTCTATCCAACCTTCCTCTCCGGAGAGGCAAACTAATGCAGACACGCCAATCAGCTTTAAGCAGACAATTATTCACCATTTATATCAGCTCCCTGTCTTCGGAACTTATTCCCACACTCGTCTGAGACCAAGTACACAAGGCTTTTCCAATACTGTGATCCATTCACTGCTTTAAGTTCTATGAGCATCATAGTGTACACACGGCATGCAGAACTGTTTACTTTATGACCCGCCCTCCCACAGCAACTACTACTGACATGCCTATCAAGCAAGACATTTAACCCCTTAATCCTTAAGTGTATACAGACTGCAATCATATTGTCAGCCAGTGAAAATTATTTCACTTGGAATTAGGGATGGGAATTGATAAGATTTTTACGATTCCGATTCCATTATCAATATTGCCCAATGATTCGATCCTTTATCGATTCTCTTATCGATTCTAATTTGGACTAATGTATGAGGTTCTGGGTTCAATATGTTTTATGGTTCATTCGCCTCGGGGTGTCGGTTAGAACACAAGGAGCGGAGAGTGGAGTGTGTCTTTGACACTTTTAATCCAACTTGGCAACAGGCACAACTATATACAGGCAATGGCACTTGATATAAGAATCACTCAATTGCCACGTTTACATGGAGCCAAATATTCCAATTACAATCGGTTTAGATGTTCAAACCGAATACATGTGTTCCATATAAACACCTCATTCGGAATGAACAGGCCCAAACCAAATGGAATTTCATTCCGATTCACAGGGGTGGAATATTCCTTTTCCCAAACCGATTAGAAGTAAAATATCATGTAAACAGGGAAGCGGAATGGTGTCTGGTTGCGTTCTTTCTGCACATGCTCCGTACTGACGTGGTGACTTCACCTGGTGACGTAAGTAACGTCACTTGCAACATGGCTTCCAAGCACAGCGCACCTAATTGGAGTCCGGCGGAAAGATTGTATTTAATTCAAACTTTAAAAGAATTGAATAGAATTGCTCGCTTAGACGGGCGTAAAACGAGGAACAGTGAACTATTTAAAAAAGTTCACGAGAGGTTACACGAAGCCGGAATAGACCAGAGCGTTGACCAGATTAGAAACCGGTGGAAAACGCTGACAAGCGGCTACTACAAGGCAAAAGAGCAAAACAGCAGAAGCGGATACGACCCCACAAACACAACAAGTGGGTTAAAGTTAAAACAGCAGCACTCTGACGATCGATCTCCATGTTTTGCAATGTGACAGTTTGTTTTGATTAATCTGCGCATGTCAGACGGCAGTTGTCAAACGTCCTTTCGGAATAAAGGCAGACACATGTAAACGCTGGATCGGAATAGATGAAGTGACATGTAAACAGCTGATCTGAAATTTCCATTCGGAATGATTTGAATCGGTATGAATAAAAGTCAGCATGTAAACGTGGCTAGTGAGCAGGTGGGAGCATGCGTGGAAAGATGTTGATGTATTTGTATGTTGGTGAAAGACTGGAATGTGTGGATATATGTGTGGTTTTGAAAGGAAAGAAAATTAGTGCTGATGCAATAAACAATGCAAATGGACTGTAAAACAATCAATAACACACATACATGACTCGCAGTGTAATGAACACAAGGGGGGGGTGCACAACCCGGAAGCCCGCTGCGTGCACATGCGGTCATCTTGGCCATAAAAGTGGCGAAAACTAAGCACTGTACACTCATATGGATGTTCAACATCATTTTAGGATGCTAAACTAACACTTTCCCTCTTAACACCAATGTGCAACGTGAATGTAATGTAAACAACGCTCTCCTCGACGCAGCGAGGACGAGCGGAGCAACAAGCCGACAATAAAAACACGAAACGGTCGCGCTGATAATGGCTCTAATTTATCATAAGAACTTTATGGCATGAAGAGAAAATACTTACATTCGTTCATGGACGCACAAAAATTCTGCTGGAAATACGCATTTTACACCTATTCTCGGTCCCAGAATACGCAGCGCGCATGACGTAGGACAATAACAGGAAATTGATTGGTTGCTATGGGAACGAACATATACCCTTGAAATCTTTCTAACAGGAGTATTAAAATTGCTAATAAAATCGTTTAGGATTATTTTAGATGCATATATGTTTTTCTTATAGAGTATTCGACGAGAATATGATAAACTTATTAATAGACTTTTTTCGAAAAATCACCATTTCTTTGAGTAGTCTCATGAATAATGAGTTGGCCTTCGAATACCACTACATTATCACTCGACACCTCCTGGTATACTTGGTGGGTGATTTAACTGTGAGCATTCATGTGATACGTGCTTACTTGTCGTTGTGTATTATGCATAAAGTCCGTGACGTCGATCAGACTGTTTGGAATCTATAAGAGAATCGTTAGATAATCTGCCAAATGATTCTATGGAGTTAATATGCACGGAACCGGTTCTCTATAAGAACTGGTTCTCGATTCCCATCCCTACTTGAAATATATGTCATAACTTGGTTTCCCAGATTTTACAAAACGTATTCCGTATAACATGTTTTGTTCCATTACTCAACTGTCTGTGTTGTAGAGTACAAATTTATTATTTCACCTCACTTTTGAAAATATTTTTAATACCGTAATCTCCCGAATATAATGCACACTTTTTTTCCCCAAAATCAACTTGTAAAATCATGGTGCGCATTATAAACGGGTACATGGATGGAGATAGAAATATATATATATATATATATATATATATAAACCGATTTTTTTTTTTTTATTGACACGGCCACGTTGTGTTGAAGAAACATATGCGGCGACCCGTTGCCGACCATTACGGTACGTGACGTCACCATTTTCTTTCGGTAATACTTCACTCTAATCGGCCGAATGATTTCGTCTGTGTTAAATTCTGCTTTTTTCACTCTTCATAAAGCCCAGAATTTAGTTTCTTGAACTCATTTGAGTCAACATTTATTGCAGCTCCGCAACTCGGACCATAACAAACGTAACAACAGACTTCCTGTGTGTGTCCATCAACTATATCTGTCCCTCGGGAAACTCAAACCCAAATAACAATAGTTCCTATTGTTACTGTCGTGTTGACAGCGATGAGCTCTCACGGATTTCCGACTTACGTTTTCACTTTCATTTTATTGTATCAATCCATGGAAGAAACATTTATTCATCATGATGAAACGAGCACGTTATACAGCAGCCTTTAAAAGAAAAGTCACATCTGTTTTGTTTTCTCCTAGATTCTGGTAAGTTGGAGAAGTTGTCAAATCATATTATTACCGTAAATATTGTCAGTTTTTGGTTATGTTTTGAACTACCAATGTGCTATGCTTGTACTGTGTTTCACCAGTCAGTAAAATTACATTTCTGTATCTGTACACGAGCGCTGTTTTCTTGTATTCTTCTATTTATTGGTGCTAAAATTTGGTGTGCGCATTATACACGGGTGCACCTTATATTCGTGAAATTACGGTACTTAAATATAAATTAAGGCTTACTGACACAGTAAAATTTAGATAAGAATAATCAAACAGTCTGGTTCAGCATTTGCATAAATTATTTGATAGAATTTTGTTATTGAACTTTTCTGACATGGAATAATGAAAACTTCCTCACAATTTGTTGTTCGCATTTCTCTTGAATAATTATGAAAAAGATACACTGACATTTCAAGGGGCCCATTGTATGCTTGGACTGTAATTCTAAAAAGGACCTACTGTAGATTAAAAAGGCCTTTATCTTTTGACTTTAGTGTTTCGGCTATTTCACACTTAGAAAAGCAGATGCATGAACTCGATTAGTGAACTCGAATGAGCAGTGGTATTATACCTGATGTGAGTTGAAGTTGTAAGGTGAACAGACCGCCCACTCACTTGCTGTCTGTTCAATGATAACAGTTGTTGAGCAGCATGAGGATTTGTTCTCCGCGTGAATCGATTCTAATCACATCATCGTGCGGTCCTGACTGCCGCGACACTCCCAGGGGTTTAATGCTCCTCTCTGGCCTTTTTTACTCCTCGCCCGCTGTTTCTCTGTCGGCCCCCTCCTCCCGTCTGTCTCCGTTCGTCACAGGGGGGTGAGGACAGTTGATGCTAATTGCACACAAGCCAGGGCTCTTCATAGGTCACTTGAAGCCTTTGGGGGATACATTAGTGATGAAGTCCATTTAAAAATCACTGTGTGCAGTACTCGACGTGTTGTATAGCAGCATTGGAGTGAAAAAGGCTTTCAGTTTTCAATGTCATGCCAAAACATGGATTGTACAACTGTTTCCTGACCTTCATAGAGAGAAGCAACGTACAATATTTTGCTCTAAAAAAGTCTCACTAAAACACTTTTTAGGTACTGTATGATGATCTTGTAAGTATAGCAAATACTTTCCAGTAGATGTGACTTATTTTATTGAAAATGTTCAGTCCATTCCGTTGATTTTTCAAATGTGACACACAAATAAGGCACCAGTGTTCAGTTAAGTTCTTGACCTTTTCCCGCTTCAGAGATCTTATGTAATATGCTATTTCTTCTTCTTTTTTCTATGGGTTCTCTTGTATCGCCACCCGCCTATGAACAAAAGCTCAAGCCAACGCCCAGATTGTGCACTCGGGCGCTGCCTGCAACGTCAAAGACGATAACATCAGTGAGAGGATCTACACCATCAAAGAAGGAGACACGCTCGTGCTTCAGTGCATCGTTAAAGGACACCCGAGACCACAGGTGAGCTCCTGCATCTGTTGGTGATTGTCTGGTTTTGGGGCGGGTGTATGCCCTCTATTATCTTCTTGGTGAGTCTTTTAATAAGAAGTAAATATATAAGTAATAAGTAGTATTTCAGAAATTGGATAATAGACGCTGATAGTAATTTTCTCGAAAAAGCTAAAACCCAGCTAGTATGAGTTCTATGAAATATCATTTAGGGGTGCTAAGTGGGCTGCGGCTTATATTTGTACATTTTATGTGATTTCTTATATTACATTCAGTAGTATTTATTTTATCGTGAAATCAATGAAAGACAGGCTATTATTGCTCTCGACTCATTACAAAAATAACGGTTAAAATCATTTTTTTATGGTAATATTTACAGCATTTTCGTGGTATATCTATTACAGTCTCAATTTCAGTAATGCGCTTAAAGGGATCCACGGATAGAAAGACTTGTAGTTCTTAAAAGATAAATGTTGTTATGAGTTAAAACAATTTGATATTGAAACCCCTCTTAATGTTTTCGTTTCTATACGATTTTTAAAATTAGTTTAACTAGTAGGTCGCCATTGTTGTTGACATCACAGGGCGGTGACGTCACATGGTTACGCTACCGGACTTCCAGAGTATGACTTGAGCGACCTGAACATGTCATCTGTTCAACCCTTTCAATTTGAACCCGAGAGGAACCTAACGAGCATTACAGCTCTGTCTTTATTTCACAAAACGAGCAGCAAAACAACATGAAAAGGAAAGACGGTATGAGATGAGATGAGATGAGATGAGAGAGAGAGACGAAAATCGGTGTTCTGCCAAAATATGCTACACCGGCGAAACGTGCAACAAGAAGCGAATTTGATACCCAAAGTACTACCGTGCGCTTTCGGCTTGTTTTGTTTAGATGCATATAGACAGAACATACTAAAGATGCCACAAGAAAAAAATATTTGAATGTCGGAATATCAAATAAGGGTGGTTTAAATATGCTACGTGACTTATGGGGTCAACGGATCAACAATCTGCTTTAAAGCTACCAGAAGAAACACAATGCATAAAAGTATGACAGGACATGCAAAAAATATTTTGAGGCAATGAAAAGGTAATAAAAGTAATAAAAGACTCAATAAAAAGACAAATGATAAGTACTCGCCGCTTTCAACCAATGTGCGCATATGTTGGACTTCTCGCCAAGATATTGCAGTAACCCGGTAGTGTTCGTCTAGTGTGCGTAACAAATTACATCATCACCCCGAGCGTCCGGTGCGCGCATAATACATGGCGCCCTCCGTAGGTCAAAACATGTACTAAATATTATAGATTTTTAAATCAATAGCAATATTTGTATGTGTTTCGAATAACATATTTTAGTATAAGAGAACAATTGTAGCTTATTAGAGCCTACGAGTCTAAATCAGAGGTTCCCTTTAAGGGTGAATTTTAACCTTACCTTGTGCGGACATTATTTGTGTCTGTCTTCAAAACCTCAGTCATCATAAATTCTTTCCATTTTCTGCACCTTGCATTTCCTTTTAAGTACGAACATTATTCCAACATCTGACTCTAAAAAGCAGCTTTGCTTTAATTGTTCAACCACATTCACTTCATGTCTATCATGAAAGTGATTGGCTCACTCAAAGTGAACGTGAAAGAACATGCGTGAAAAAAAAAGTTAATTTGGGGAAAAAACAACCACAAACATATAAAAATGTGGATAAATTATGAATTGGTAATGCTCTCTGTGTTTCTTGAAGGAAATTAGGGCACCTTATATTTTGGCCTTTCCGAATGGCACAGTACTGTGTTGTAATGCAACGCCTTGTTATCACTATAAACATATATTTCTGAACTGTACCCAAAAGGTTTGCTATGTTAATTTTTTTACACAGTGAATATAAAACAATCAAACAAAAAAATGTTCAACATTTTTTATTAAAATGGAAAGAATACTGTAATTTGTCCTTAGAACAAGGACATGTTCTTGAAAAAACTGATAATGCAACAAATTCATGGGTTTCTTTATAATAATTGTTTCCACATTAATTTGTTTTCTCATTAGCAAATATAGCAAACCCTGAGGTATGATGTTGCTGTTAGGATGCAGTAGCACCTCATGTTTGCATGATGGTTTTGTGTAGCTTTTAGGACAAACATCACCTCGTAAATGTGAGCATATCGGGGTTTCACACGAGTGACAAATCATGCCCTAGCCTACATGGAATTCCCATATTCGTTTTTAATGTGTCAGCACACCCGCGCTTAGCACTTCTATAGCTTTTTAGGTGGACACCGAAGCCATATGATTTTTCCAGATGGCGTCCTTTTTGCTTTTATCCAAACAAAAGAAAATCCTTATGACAAGCCACAGAGAGATTCGTTCTATCCACTTTACCGCTTGACTTGAAACGTGCCCTGCACTTTTTAAAGCCAAGCTGACGAGAAGTGAAGAAGAACAAATGAATTTACGCAGCGGCTTTGTGGGTCACACATGTTGGCTTTCCTTCCAAGACAACTCGCAGTAGAGACTCCAGATGTAGTGAATGTTACAAGAACAAAACAACAACCACATAAAACCCAAAACACACTTAAAGCTATACAAGCCCAAAAAAGCAAAACGCCCACTTATAGCTGTTCTTGTTCTGTTGTTGCAGTTCCATGTCCTTGTACCTTTTGCCGTAATTTTTGGATTATGAGCCGCTACTATTTTCCCTCATTTTGAATCCGGCGATTTATAGTCCAGTGCGGTTTATTTGTTGGATTATTGGGTTAATAGGTAGCGCTTTATTTGACAGAGGCATCATACGACTGCCGTAAGACCGTCATAATTATGATGTTGAAATGATATTCGTCGGAATACCGATGCAGGCAAATCATCTGTTCTGCTACTATTGGATCTCAGCGCCGCATTTGACATGGTTGATCACAACATACTACTCAGCAGATTGGAACAGTGGGTAGGGCTTACTGACGCTGTTCTTCAGTGGTTCACATCCTATTTACATGATAGGGATTTCTTTGTGTCAATCAGAAACCATCAGTCAGAATAGAGCAGGGCGGTAAACCGAAAATTTACCGTTACCGAAATTCTTCACGATGACCGACGTAATTTTGACCATGTCGGTAAATTCGGTAATTTAATAAAAGAAGAAAATATAGTCTTTTCATCCCGCTTTGACTCTGTGTTGTTCGGCTATGTTCATTCCCCTTTAAGAAAGCAGACAGTGTGCTTACGTTGGGAGTCACATGGTTTTCAGGAAGCCAATCAAACAGAAGCCCGGTAGGCTAACGCTAGCTGCTAACGCTAGCTGCTAACGCTACAAGTAAACGGGATGAAGTCGGGCTTAAGTTAGCTTCGCCAAACTTTCACCCGACATTAAGTAAACTCTTGACAGGTTCCAGATAGGGATGGAAAAACCGAGGCTTTCTGAAACAATGAACCACTTTTAAGACAATTGCCCTAAATTGAATCACTGTTTGACACACTGCAAGAGCCCCATCTACTGGATAAACAGTGCACGTTTCTTTTTAAAAGTAAAGTTGACAAATTGCCTCAGCATTTCATATCTTCAATAGAATTAAGTGGATGTCGTCTATTTCAACCAGGAGATCGTGTCGTCATTAAGTGTGACTTACACAATTAAAGTTGACCTCTTTAAGCCTGTTTAATTGCTTTTGTCTGTGAAGATGTGTTCAAAGCAGTATTTGTAATACACGACAGTGCTAGTCTTGTAAGTGGCTCGTCCTAGATGACAGGGAGTAACTATGTATTGTTTATTTTTTGTAAAAATTACAGTACAGTAAGCACAGTGCTTGGGAACAGGAATATTATTTATTGCATACTGTAAGGATTTCCAAAATCATAAGATGTAAATAATTCAGCTGAATAAAAGAAAGGAAAGGTTTGTGAAACATTTTATTTTTTAATTAAGTATAATTTCTGGGGGGCGGGTGGATGTGTCGTATTTGTATCTATTCTAAATATCTAAACGTATGCCACTATCTAGTGTATAACAATGCGGAATGAATTTAATGAAATTCAAGTGATGATATTTTTCAAGTCATACAAGCTGTTATAAATGTTCACACAAGAATTCTTATTGTTTACAAGATTTTTTAAATACTTAATGTTTAGACTGCATGTGCAATTGTTAAATTGAAAGCTGGTAAATAAATTTAACGAGAAACTGTTAATTTGTATTCCATGCATTGATTCAAATTTTCAAATTATATAACAGTTTGCTTGGGCGAATTTATCGTCATTTATCGTTATCGAGGTAAATCTGCTCAATTTATCGTGATACGTACTTAAGGCCATATCGCCCAGCCCTAAGTCAGAACGAACCAAATTCACGTGTGGAGTCCCTGAAGGGTCAATTCTTGGACCACTCTTATTTAACATATATATGCTTCCCCTAGCTCAGATTATGGAACAGTATGAGATCTCGTTATCACACCTATGCAGATGACGCACAACTCTACATTTCTGTGTCCCCACATGATTATAGTCCCTTAGTCTCCCTGAGTAAATGCATTCATCAAATCAATGAATGGATTTGCCAGAATTTTCTCTAGTTAAATTCGGAGAAGACAGAAGTGATCATTTTTGGGCCAAAAAAGGAAAGGTCAAAGATAAGCAGGCACCTCAGCACAATGTCACTTAAAGCTACAAATGAAGTCAGAAATCTTGGCGTAATTATTGATTCAGACCTAAAATTTGATAGCCATCTGAAGTCCGTCACTAAATCTGCTTATTACCACCTAAAAAATATAGCCAGAATTAAGGGTCTTCTGACACAACAAGATATGGAAAAACGTATGCATGAATTCATTTTCAGTAGATTGGACTATTGCAACGGTATATTTACAGGTCTTCATAAAAAATCAGTCAGGAAGCTCCAGCTAGTACAGAACGCTGCAGCCAGAGTCCTCACAAATACAAGGAAACTGGAACACATTACACCTGTTTTGAAATCGTTACACTGGCTTCCAGTGAGTCAAAGGATAGCCTATAAAATACTACTGCTCGTCTACAAAACACTTGATGGCCTTGGACCAAAATACATGCTTGATTTGTGAGATTCCTATGAAACATCTAGACCCCTAAGGTCGTCTGGAACCGGTCTCCTGTATGTTCCAAGATTAAGAACCAAGCAGGGTGAGGCAGAATTTAGTTATTATACTCCTCACCTCTGGAACAAGTTACCTGAAGGACTGAAGTATACTCAAACTGTTAGCTCCTATAAATCAGGGCTAAAAACACATTTGTTTAGCACAGCATATCCATAACTGTCTATATATTTCAAGCTATTTGCTTTGTATTCTACTTGTGCTTTATCTCCATTTCTGATTTCAATTATTATTATTATTATTAGTCGTAGTATTTTTTAAAATTTCTATTTTTATATACAGATTATTTTTATTCTTTGTGATTAAATGCAATTTTTATGTATAATTTTATTTCCTGTTTCGATTGTCTTTGTTTTTACTTTCTATTGATTTAATGTGATTTTTATGATCTTCATGTGATGTAAAGCACTTTGAATTGCCTTATGTTGAATTGTGCTATATAGTAGTAGTACATTTTATTTATAACGCATAAATAAATTTGTCTTGCCTTCATGGTCTTATGACGCCGCTGTTAAATAAACGGTTACCAAATACCATAACTAGTAATTAATGAAACAACTGGAACAGTAACTGAAGAAATAATTAGCACAGAACATGAATTTTACTTGTTGTTTCCATCTGTATCGCTGCAATGCATGCCAGGAGGCATGTTGGAAGTGTTTACAGCAGATCGCAGCAGATGTTGACTGTCTCCTCTAAGGGAGCAGTAATGGCCAAATTAATCTTCTTGTAGCAAGCTTCATTGTGGTTCATTTGGTCATATGACAGTATTATGATGCTGCTGTCAAGTAAAGTGTGACCACTTAGATTTTGGTGTAAATATCCCATAATACAGGGAGGACAGCTGCGGCTTATAGTCCAGCGTGTCTTATCTATGAACAAATGCTGTTTTCATGTCAAATTTAGTGGGTGGAGGCTTATACTCAGGTGCGCCTTATAGTCAGAAAATGACAGTAAACAGATAGATGAGACTACATTTGGCAAAAAATATGAAGTAAACACTTTATTTGTTGTAGTTCACCATTCAAAATGATGTGATTTATTTGGGACTTATCTGGTAGTTGTAGTCAGTGTTTTGCCCACATTCAGCTGTAAGAAGTATGAGCTCATTCATGATTTTAACATGATAACAAAATGAAGGATGTGTGATGTATTTAACTTCTTTGATGTCTGTCATACTGACCACCAATATAAGCAGGGTTTTGCACATATATGACTCATCCTCACGAGCAATTAGCACCATAAAACTCCCCCGGCAACAGATGACTTGCTTATCCATCCAGATTTTTTTCTGAGCTCTTTCTTTCCTGAAGGAATTAGAAAAAAAATAGTTTCTGTTCAAAAGCAGACCAACTTTGATATAACAACACTTTTTTGGAGAGCCCTAAGCTTTAAATGGTTCTAGCCATGGTACGTGCTACACCCGTCGACTACATTTGGTAGGGAATCTGTGAAAATTGCCTTGTGACAAACAAACCGCCCTGTTAAAAGGAGGAAAAAACAACAACAACCTGGTTTTCCGGGGGTAAAATGAGGAATGAGAGCAAATAAGAGATGTTGCTGGAAACATCTGGTGTCCTGTGTTGAACTCCAGGGTGTGGGGTCTATATTTGTTAGACCATGTGTGTGTAAGAGCAATAGAGAGGAAGCGAGAGTGAGAGAAAGCTTGAAAAGGGTTTGTGTGTTTTGTGTGGGTGTGTGTTAGGTGAGAAAAGCAGTGTTCCTCACGGGTGCATGTCCACTAGCATCATGTCAACATGAATAAAACACTGCCTGTGTGTTTACTCCTTGTACTTCTTGTTTGTGTTTATATGTACAAAGTGCGTGTGCACAAAAGCCACTTTTGTATTGTGCAATTTTTTGTTGTTGTTCTGTAAGAGCAGGAATGAGAACTTCAATAAAAGTTCATTTCCCTGGAAGTGCGGAAAGATAAAAGTTATGGTATCAGTTATCTGAACTGGGGTTGGTAGCGTGATTTATAAAATACTTCGTTAGAGTTGGGTGACCATATTTTGCTTTTCCGAAAAGAAGACACTTAGCCAGGCCATATTAAAAAATAACTGATGCTGCGTAACAATATTTTACTACAGAAGCACTCCTTTTTAACATATGATAGTTAGGGATGGGAATTGATACGATTTTTACGATTCCGATTCCATTATCGATATTGCTTAATGATTCGATTCTTTATCGATTCTCTTATCGATTCTAATTTCGGGAAAAAGAAGAACAAACATTTTGATTGGCATCAAGTTTGTTTAATCAGAAGTCACAACCTTACAAACTCACAACGAGGTCAAAAGAGGCCCAAAGCCTCAATGTTAACTGTGGCAATGTGGCAAAGTGGCAAATGCACAAGAATGTGTAACATTTTACTGAAACATTTTTCTAATCGAAATAAAAAATATTGGTATATTTTGGCATATAGGTCATTGTTCTGCCTTTGGCAATGTCCCCAGACTTTTTCCTGTGAGGGCCAAATAACTTTTCCCTTCTCTGATGAGAGGCCGGGGTCAGTTTGTAACAGAAAAAGTGTGACGATTGCAGGAGTGCGAAATGTAAAATAATATAATATAATAATAATAAATAATAATAGCACTATTAATTAAATAGATAATAACCAAATAACCCTCTCTGAGTTATTCACTGAAAAAGGCCAGGAAATAAATAACACTACTGAGGGAGAAAAAAAAAACCAAAAAAATTCAAAATGCTCTCTGGAATTGTTCATGGGGCCGGACCAAATATGGAGCCGCGGGCCGTAGTTTGGGGACCCCTGTTTTTATTTACCAGTATATTGAAATGCATGCCTTTTAGTTTTTATGGCGCTTTCACGCTCAAGTGGTGGCGCCCTTGTGCTTCCTCACGCGAAGAAGAGCGCGAAGAAAAAGAAATGCCACATCCAAGCCAGTGAGCGAGTTAGTGAGAAAGGGAAACACTGCCACGAGCCTACGTTCTTTGTTAATGTTTGTAAAATATCCACAGAGCCAACGCCTGTATGTATCATCTTCTGTGTTGTTGTTGTGTGTTTCCACTCGCGATTGGACACTTAAATCCAGTGATGTAGTGGTTTAAACGATGTGCTAATGCTAGCGAATGCATGCTAACTGTTTGTTATGACTGTGTTAGCAGCTAATCAACGCTGATTTACGTTGATGCGAACCTGTTTGTTATTGGGGACGAAATTGATTTGTTTCATTTCCATTTTTAGTTTCAAGTGATGGTTGAATAAAGTCAGCAAATTATACCAACGTCTTCTGCATCGTCATTTGGAAGTTTAGCTAGCTGTATAGCCAAGACTGAGCCTTAGCGTCTCGGTGAGGACAGTGCAGTCTATTCCCTCCCGATGCAGTTATTTCCATCTCGCAATGACTGCAAGTCGCTTTGTTGTAATTTTTCCTCGTGAAGTGAAGACACACTTTCGAGCGTTCGAACCTACGTCATTGTTATGTTTACGGCGGCAACGCTCGTGCTAAACTATCATAACCTTTCATTTTCACCCTTTTTCCTGGTGAAGTGTAGCCAAACTTTGGAGCGAGTGGTTCTTGGCGCCATGCTAGTTTGATGCGTCTGGACAACAAGACACGTCACGACGCAATATGCGTCTTTAGGGATCGTTAAAGGGATCGTTAAGGCTTTTTCATTGTGATGTCGAGGCCTCGAAACACTCGGAGCCGGTTCCGAATTGGAATCGGATTTCGATTCCCATCCCTAATGATAGTATTCTATATAACAGGGGTCCCTAACGACCGGGCCGCGGACCGGTAGCGGTCCGTGGCGCATTTGGTACCGGGCCGCGCAGAAATAATAAATAATTTATTAACGACTGCATTCTGGCCAATTGACTTTGGCCTGTGCCGCTTAACACACCAATATCCCTGTCTACTCTAGATATACAACTACAGAATAGGAGGTCGTCATAGAAATGCATTGATTGGGCTGTCAGCACTAAATCTCGTTTTGTATATCTATGCGCGCTTGGACTCGATAATAACGTATAACGTAGTTCGTCGCCAATCACATTTCTTCCCGGAAATAATTAGCCCCCACACTAGAATGACTGAGACGTCTTTGGAAAGACTTTTTACGGGGAAAAGGGAACCTGACGAGCTAGAAGATGTGCCTACAACCTCGAAGAAAACAAAATTTATGCTACTTCCCAATCACTAAAGACCCACGAACTGCGAAGGAGTGAATTCGTGACCCGTATGTGAATAAACCGAGAGATTCGAGCATGTCTGCGCAACAGGAATATCAGCTTATAGAGCTCGCAAATCACGGCGACCTTAAACGTACCTTTGAGACAACAACTCTACCGAAGTTCTGGATTAAAGTCATTTCGGAATATCCTGACATCGCTAGGAGCGCACTGAAAACTGTGCTACAATTTTCAACATCGTGTATTTGTGATGCAAGCTTCTCTCACTCTCCCATCTCGTGATCATCTCGTCTCAACGAAACAAACTCAGGCCTCCCACTGATTCAGCGGGTGAGTTGTATTTTTTTACCCCTGCACTTAACACGACGGGGCTAAAAACAAATGCTATTTTATATTTGCTGTATTTTTCTGCCGCACATTGCCGGTGTTCTGACAAAGTTGGCATGCGCGTAACGTTAAAAAGGACCGCGAATGCAGCGATTCCAAAGTACACACTACAAACTTTCTTTAAAGAAACAAATATTAACTTACGTTTGCCATGTTAGGTGCACACAACTGCACGTAGCCCTCTCACTTAATGACTTCGCCGTGTCGTTAAGCATTAATTCACGCCATTTCCGTGTTGCACATGTATGTTTATGATGTAAATAGTTTTTTAGCACCATTGGATAACATTGAGAGTCCAACTGAATACAAAAGAGGCCTTTTTTTCACCGCCACAAAAGCTTTGGGGCAAAATTTTATAAGGGTGCAAAATTTGACAGGACACTGGTCCGTGAAAAAAAGACCCAAATCACACCGTGGTGCAAAAAAGGTTGGGGACCCCTGCTATATAATACCGAGAGCCTCATATTCCTGGAAATTGGGTAAATTGACCAGAGTTTTAGTGACGCCTATGACTACAGCATGAGTAAATGCACTCTATATAGATGGGTGCCCCCATCTGAGATGAGCATTGTCTATGTGTGGATGCCATAAACCTAAAGTGTGTGTTGATCTGATCAATATTTAAATTTAAAGTAAATGGGACAGATTTAAGTTCAGAAGATTTTATTTTTTCATGATGACAATGGTCGTTATATTTTTTGGGGCCTGAGAAATGTAGGGTATGGCACAGAGCATTAGAATAGCCTGGAAGAGTTGATAACCTTTCAAAGCACACACTGAAATCATTCAAATAAATTAAAAGCATCGGACGGAATGTAAATGGTTGAGGTGTCCGAAAATCGGACGTTTGGTCAGCTAACTGTAGAGGGGAATTTTCGGCATTGTGTTCCTGCGCTGGTGATGTAACCCGACTTTGCGTGTAAGTGGGAATTCAATGTTAAAGTCGAAATTTATGTCAAAGTATTCTGCATAAAAGAAAACAAAACATTAAAATAAAACAATTAGAGGCTCTGCTTACCATTACTGCTGAGAGCTTTTTAATGATTTATTTGCAAACGAAAGCACTGAACAAAACTACTGTGATGCCAACAAAATGAAACCAAAACAGCCTTAAAACTCTGGCCAACTTGCCCACCCTTCCCTCTATCAATCCAGTCAGCCATGCCATGTTTAGGTACAGCCAGGGGTGAAAGTGGTTAGAATTTCTAGCCGGAACTCTCCGACGTGAAGGTCGCTACGGAGCCAGAAAAGTTATATTTATTAATTTTTTTATTTAAAAAAAAAATAAAAAAAATGAAAATGGGGGGTGCAGGGGTCAAAACTACTGGAAATGCTAAGAAAACTGTTTTGGTCAGATATTTCTATAACACATACAGAAACTGATTGATTTGCAAAATAAAAGTTAACAAAAACAGCAATAACTCCAACCTCCATCTCCTAATTTTTATTTTCCCTCATTTCCTCATATACTAAATGCCAAATTTTAACTACTTAAGAACATAAGATGTATATTAAAACTGAAGTTCATGTAAACATTTACTTTTTTGTGTGTGTGTTGTTGTTGTTTTTTTTAATAATAAAGATATAAATAACATAAATTCAGAAAAATAAGTACAAATGACTTATACTATGCAGAGTGAAATGGAATTTATTTTGAAGGTCGCGCAAACATTGACTTTTTTAAATCATAAGGAAATGAATAAGTAGCTTAACATAAATGAACAAATATAAATCCAAAGTGCACATGGCAGTTAAGATGTTCTGAACCTCCCCATCAGAGCAAATAAAACTAAAAATGATAAATAAGCCTCCTGAACTCTTGCCTTGCTCTTAAAGATTTGATCCATTTTCTGTTGCATTGCCCTTTTTTTGTTGCATCAATTCAACAAACTTTTTTCCCCCCGCTGTTTTAGAAAACATGCACATTTAAACCAATCAGAGCTAACTATCTCTGGTGATCATATTTCAGTATGTCAGCCAATTGAACGGATAAATGAGTCCAGGCGTTTTGCTTTGCTGCGTGCATTCGCACATTGACGTGACTCGTCATCGTCAGACTCAGATAACTGCAGCAGCTTGGGAAACCTCCATGCCGTCCGTGGAACAAAACAAATAATAAATATCGGTGGAAACGGATTATGCTACAAAAGCCCTTTATTACGCTTGTTGTTAACACTTGTGTATGTAAATTGGATTTTGGTAGATTTTTTAAAAATAAAATGCATGTGTGGCAGCATTGTTTTTTTTTTTTTTTTTTTTTTTTTTACATAGTGTTTTGACAGTTGCCGTCATATTTGTGGGTACAAAGCACCGCATACCAGAACAGCATTTCGGCCCTGAATCTTATACCGGAACTGCGTTCCTGACCATTCTGGCCCACTTTCACCCCTGGGTACAGCCCAGAAAACACAACACTCAACACATCAACAATTCAACTTGAAGCATACATATAACCCGATTTGTGACATGTCTTTAATTTTACGTTGCGTGAACCGGAAGTTGTTTGGTTTGGCGGACTTCGACTGTTGTCGACATAAGGTCAGTGTGAACACAATCTTGCTTTTGGTGACGAGTAAAGAGTTGTCGCCCGACGGTTTAACTCTAGTTTGAACGCAGACGCTTTACTAATGTATGTCGGTGTCTCTCCTTTCTCCGTTCTTTTTATGTTGTTAAGCTTTGTTTCAATCGTAATTGCTTTTCTTTTGGCTCGACCTAAAAGACAGAGCTTTCTGATTTGGGGCCATTATGTGTAAAAAGGAGGACGATAAAGGCACTGTGCATTATACACAGACAAGCACTATGCATTAGTCACATAAAGTCAAAAAGTTGTTGGGTAAGTTGAGAACATCATAACCCGAGGACTTTCTGGATCAGGTTTTTTTTTTTCAAAATAAGACACATTGTTCAGCTACTTTTTTGCGAAAGACACTGAACTCTATATTGCTTTCAGTGCATTGGTAGAACCTTGCATGTCAGCAGTCAGCCATAGGTGTGTGAATCTGAAAGTGTGACTAAACAATGCAAAACAATGTAAAGTGTTTCGAAAAGTGCTCTATAAATACAATGCATTTTTTAAAATTGATATTATTATTAATAACCACTAACATCTGTGTGGTGGTTGTAAAACCCTTGAGCCAACATGTATTTGAACACAACACTGCAGCAACATACGCGGATAATGTGCTGTAATGACTAAAACAATATTTGGAATGTTAAAAGCTAAAGAACAAATGACAAATGCAGTACATTTGCTTTATAAGGAGGTGTGCCTCGCACAGTAAATTATTTCCATTTATTCGGAGAGCGTCTTGTAGTGAATTACTCTGTAATTGGTTGGTGAGCGGTTCAGGCTTTATTCTTTTGAATAAACTTAGCAAATATAAGTGGCTTAGGAAATTGATGAATATATGTGTATATAATATATGAATAATACTCAGTTTCAATGAAACCTTATTGTACTGTATGTTTCTTATTTGGGTTCATTTCAGCCGTATGTATGTATGTATGTATGTGTGTATATATATATATATATATATATATATATATATATATATATATATATGGCGTAAAACACAGACAAGACTGAAAAAGCAGTTTCTGCTCTTGCAACCCTTTATAAAATAAACTGCTGTATTTTAAGCCAAAAGAACTGTTGTGTTTGATAGAACAATATGTGTATATGCTGCCATAGCAGATTCATGGCCCATTAAGCCCCCGAACTATTTTTAATCCGTTCCTTTTACCCTGGAACCCCCCGTTTACAGACGTCGCGCAACCGCTTTTGTTTCAACCCAGCCATAAAAAGAAGGTAAGTAATTATATTTATTATTCAAAATGTCTGTCATTTTTAGCTTAAAATCATTATTGGATGTCCAATATTTCATTTAAAAAAAAAGACTTTAAAAAAGTATTCACTCGCATATTTTAAACTTTTTAACAAATTACGTCAGTATGAAAAAATTGGTGTCTGTAAAAAGTCACGGATATCTGCCTCATTACTATCACTTAATTGTATTTTTTATTTTTTTTTGTTACTTTCGCATTTCCCCCGATATGTTAGATGATAAATAATTGATCTAAACAATGAAAAAAAAAAAAAAAAAAAACGTTTAAAATGGTAAATATATGAAATAGAACATCTCGACCACTCCTTGATGTCTGCGATTTCTGCGTGGCGACCCTTGTTATATTACAATGTTTCACCCATAAAATTCCCCCAAAATCCAGCTGTGGCCATTCACAGCTGTGTCTTGACACTCAGTGATACATGCTACGTGGAGTTTTTGGATCAAAACAAGGCACGTACGCGATAATATCTTGTTAAAGTCATGGCGTCTGTAATTCTGCTCTCGCGTGCTCTCACCTCCAGATAGGGTTTCCTGTTTAGAATTTTAAAAAAAATTTTTTAATGCCCTCCTGTTCAAACATTTTCTTTCCCCTGAAAATTGAGATTTCAAACTTTCCAATGATGTATCACACATGCATATCGGACAATTTTGAAAGTTGGCCAAATTGGGGGTCTCAGAGCGGAACTTCAAGTCACCTGAGTGTTTTCCGCCATATACAGTGCCCTCCATAATTATTGGCACCCCTGAAAAATATGTGTTTTTTAGCTTCTAATATTTTTTTTTTCTCACACAAAAATACGCACGGTCCCAGGCTTCGACTGGGACCGTGTGCGTTGGTCAGATGAGACCAAGATTGAGCTTTTTGGCAACAAACACTCTAAGTGGGTCTGGCGTGCCACGAAAGATGCGCATGCTGAAAAGCACCTCATACCCACTGTGAAGTATGGGGGTGGGTCAGTGATGCTGTGGGGCTGTTTCGCTTCCAAAGGCCCTGGGAACCTTGTTAGGGTGCATGGGATCATGAATGCTTTGAAATACCAGGACATTTTAAATCAAAATCTGTTGCCCTCTGCCCGAAAGCTATAGATGGGTCGTCACTGGGTCTTTCAGCAAGACAATGACCCTAAACATATGGCCAAATCTACACAGAAATGGTTCACCAGACACAAAATCAAGCTCTTCCCATGGCCATCTGTCCCCAGACCTTGTTTTGTTGGCAAAAGGGGGTTGTACAAGTATTAACACCAGGGGTGCTAATAATTGTGACACACATTATTTGATGTCAAATATTTTTTTCTTTATGTTGAATTTTTCCTCACTGAATGAATGCACTTGTATTGAAGGTTGGATTTTTTTCTTTTTTTCCCATTAAGGTCCCATATTATTTGAATAAAAAAAATATTAGAAGCTAAAAACTTTTTCAGGGGTGCCAATAATTATGGTATGGTAAGTATATTTATATACTGTATATAGCATGCAAGCCTCAGACTGTTTATGATGAAGGGACTTATGACTTACGTACTGTACAGTATGTCCAGATGCATTTCCAGACAACAAACCTCAGGGGCAGCTACAATGAAACCGCATGATTAAATCTTCGACATATATGCTGATAAAACAACATAGGGAGATAATATAGGTAACCACAGGGGAAAAGAAACAACTCGTGGTATTGCTTTTATGACTGCTGTTTGTTTCTTGCCCTCACTGTATAAAATACAATGTAAAACCTAATAAGGCGTAAATAGCTCGTCAATCACTACCACGTCAGGATAAACATGCTTCAATAATTTCTACCTGATGATAATGTAAAAAAACACTCACACATTCGTGGAGAATACAACATTAGAGGAGAAATGGATTGATAAAATTGGACATACCGTCAAGATTATAGTGTTGAGCTTTTTTTGGGGGAGGGGCAAACTCCTACAGCATACAACTGCACAAAAGCAGCAACGTGACTAGTAAATGACACATTCAAAATTTTATTTATACAGTGGGGCGTATGAAATGCCACATCAAAATTTCACATGGGTCAGCTTTAAATGTTCTACTAAATTTTGACATTGTTATGCTGATATTTCGAGCAAGACAATACTTTAATGACCATTACTCTTACTGTGTCTACCATCATATATTTTGCACCTTGGCATCCACAAAACACATTTTTTGCCCACGTACCTCAAGCAATACACCACATGGAAGAGAAAGTTATAGAACAGAAATGATGAATAGTTGTGCTGACCTCTGTGCTGGTGTTCTGTGTAGGATAAGCACACTGCAGCATTCTCAATTGTCCCCCTTTGGGCATACTGAATTTCAACTGCACTCCATCAGCTGTATTGATCATGTGATCCAAGTCACCTGAGCCTTCTTTTTCTGCTACTTCTTGTTCTTCTACAAACTATTTGTAATTATTTACCTAAAGTAAAACATCTCTCATAATCTAGTAATGATTAATAATATAAAGTAATAATGTAATATTAATTGCTAATATGTGCTTATTTATTTATTTATTTATTTTTATTAGAGATGTCTAGATCGATGCCGATCATGTCATTTTCAAAGTCTCGGAATCAGCAAAAAAATATTGGCCATGCCTTTTTTTAAATATATATATATATTTTTTAATCGTTTTCTAATTGTATTTAACGTTACAGACATAATATGTTAAACTCACCCAGAGTCTTTAGTTTAGGCTTAAGGTCGGGTTATCAAATTTATCCCAATAATGGCAGTAATTAATTTTTTAAAAAATGTATCACGTTAAAATATTTAACGCAATTAATGCATGCGCTGCACGACCAACTCACGCATTGTTGCGCTTAATCTGTAATGGCACCGTTTTACCTATATAGAGAGATAAAAGGCAGCGTAAAATGAGTAGAGTGAAATTTGGCAGCCTTTGGAGCCTTGTTTTAATTGGTAAAGCCTTACAATCCCTCTCCCTACGATTAGAAATATCATGGGAAGCAATGTGGGGAAGCAAGGTAGCACTTGATCTTTTTCTTAACACCTTATGTTATTTGCCAACGCAGAGAAGATATATGAATTGGTAGCACTACGCACAGTCATGGTTCCACTTCCCATCATGCATTTGGCCATGGCTACAGTATCATTTACTGAAAGCTCAACAAATACACTAGATGGCAATATTTAGTCACAATATACAAAGTGACAAGTCTTTCTATCCGTGGATCCCTCTCACAGAAAGAATGTTAATGATGTCAATGCCATCTTGAGGATTTATTGTCATAATAAACAAATACAGTACTTATGTACTGTATGTTGAATGTATATATTCGTCCGAGTTTTATTCATTTTTTTCTTAATGCATTGCCAAAATGTATATGATCGGGAAAAATTATCGGGAATGATAGGAATTGAATCAGGAGCAAAAAAAAGCAATCGGATCGGGAAATATTGGGATCGGCAGGTACTCAAACTAAAACGATGGGGATTGGATCGGGAGCAAAAAAACGTGATCGGAACAACCCTAATGTTTATGTTTACTTAAAATAGTCACTTGCGCTAAAAGTACTGTCAAATTCTGAATACCTGTTCACTGTCCTGCAAAAAGTTAAAAGCAGGCGCGAAGTTCAATAGAAAGCAGTTAGGAAATAAATAGGAATAAAAATTAACAGGGTTTAAACAAAGAAGAAAAGTGCAGACATGCAAATACTGTGTATCTCAATGTGCTGTAAAAGCTAAAAACAATAACCTCAAAATCGAAGAAAGGTATCTGACCTTGGAAAGGATGTTTACATACTGTAATGCATTTTAAGCATAGGCCAGATAAGGCAGATAAAAATATGGAGCAGTCAACAACCACAAAAGTTACAAAAAGTTGAGTTTAGATGTACTAGTATTTTTTTCTCACTTCATACCAGAAGTTTATATTTGCCTGTGGGTGCTGGTCGTCTCGCAGTCAGTTCTGGCTGCTGTATTATTTATGACAGCATTCCAGTTTATCAAGAGCGCCCTCATAATTCTCTCTGTATTCAGCCATCAGAGAGACAATACACCAACAAATTTGTGCTGACAACATTTAAATGAATTTATTGATGAAGTCGCATTGTTGTTAATTTATTAGATAAATGGTTTCATTTCGTTCAAGATGCTTTAATCTATATTCCCTGGCGTTGCAACAGCAACACGCCATGTTTAATGGCTCTGTTTAAGATAATAAGATGTCTTGATTAAGAGCCTTTTTTTTGCCCTCTCAATTCTTGCCTTCTTGGACTGAGATAGCATCCCATTTGCTTTCATACTTCCCTCAGAAGGAGAATCCAATTTAGGCAGGTGAGGGTGACCCAGTACAGAGCTGCTTTGGCCAAAATGAGGCTGATTGAGGATTTGTCCAGTCCTTTATCAGGAGTGATTGTTTACCTTTGCCTGAGCTAGATACATTTAAAAAAATAAAGCTTTGGACAGCCACAGCTATTTCTCCTTTTGGCCCCGCGTATTTTTGTTTCACGGTTTCACACAGTTTCTCCCACTTCAAATCGCTCTCCCCTTTCAACGTTTTTGTTTTTGTCTCTCCTCTGCTCTGTTGATTGCCTCCTTTTTTTCTACTCTCAGCTGCCATTTTGACCAACTCATTTGTCTTACTGTATTTTTGCTCATCATTTTCCATTTTTCCTTTGCTTGACCTCAAACCAACTGTAGTATTTTTGCAAGTCATCATTGCTCACTTAAAATACCCTTCACAAATATTTCTTCAAGAAGAAAAAGGGATATAGGTAGTGCTTAATTTGTAAATCATAGGGTGCCGGAAGGCAAAGTACATATGACAGTGCAGGGATTATGAGACGGGCACAGGTCCCGGAACGTAGCAGAAAATGGTGCTGAAAGCAACACGCAAATGTCTTCTTGCCATGCTGTGGGATTTACAAGCCTCAATATCAGATAATATCCATGGTATAAATGTTATGACAACAATTTACAATTATTTTGGCTATACTCAGCACAGCATAGGCAATTCCACACATAACCACAGGTGGGACTTACAGTAACGTGCAGTCTAACTTATAAAACATAAAAAAAAAAAAAATAAAAAAAAATCTGAGATTACAATAAAAAACACAAAACCATTCGTTTGCGAGTTTCATCCCTCCGTCTTCTCTGGCCCCAAAGTTCCCACCGCCTTACAAATTGTGCAGCCCAAACCCGAATTACCCATAAGAATACTGGCCTGTTGCTCCGGCTGTTGGTGGTCCATCTGGCTGACTGCTGGCGCTGTAGCTGGCCCCCACTCCGGGTGGCGCTGAACCGGACCAGCCTCCTGCCCGGCTTGGCTAGCCTCCTGCTGCACCCGGTCCAGCCCGTTAGCATAATCGCTGCAGCTGCCCTCGCCGGTTGTTGCTTTTCTGACTCAGTTTGAACCACTTTCCTTGTTCCTTGTCCAGCTTTTCAGTGCATCAACAAATCTCTGACACTTTCAAATGGCGTTGAATTTTTATAAACAACATGCAATTCTGGGTATTTGTTATGTAAATGCCTTCATGCATATTAATATTTTATACTTTAATGTCCGTAACTTTGCACAGTCCTTTTAAGGACTAGGACTAGGACTGAAGAGTTGTGAGGTAGTAGGAAGCGAGGGGGAGATGGGCGAAAAGTAAAAGTTAGCGGTCAAATGTAGCGGCAGTCCGCTGTTATTATTTTTATTGTTTTGTTATTGGTGCCACAATAAAGTGGTGAAAGCCATCAATGATTCCTCTTCTTCTTTCCCCCCATTCGGGGCTATTACAATACATTTTTTAAAAACATTTTTGTATTATTATTATTTTCTATACACGAGAGGTCCCGGATCCGCCCAAATAAGTCGCGGAAGACAGGGAGGCCAAGATCAAGAAGTGCCGGCTCTTGTTCCGGCAGGATCCGGCACAAATTTACTCCTGGATATAGGGTAGGGAAGTAAAAGAGTATTTCAGAAAAATAGTGAAAGGCCTGAATGGAAGGATAGAAAACATGAAAGAATGGCAGGTGGAAAATAAACAATGAGAAAGACGTGACAATAGACTATGATAGACTATAAATAGACTGAGTAAGACAAGGGAGCAACAACTTCATTGAGAAGGTAACAAAGTAAGGAAACCTGAAACTATGCAAGGCAGGAATGAAAGGGGGGAAAAGAATGACGAAAGGATGGTTGCAGTGTTATTTTTAGCAGCCCTTTTCATTTTTGTCTTGGTCTTAGTCATTTGGACAAAAATACTAGTTGTAGTCTTATTTTAGTCATTTCAAAATGTGTTCATCTTAGTCTAGTTTTAGTCAACAGAATCTCATACAAATTTCGTCTCGTTTTAGTTGACAGTTACTCAAAATCTATTCATCTGTAAGATTTAAAAAGTTTCAGTTCAAAAATAAAGGTTTCTGCCCGTGCTCATTCCAGGCTCCTTTTGTGAAACATACTGTGTCAGTTGCTGCTTGATTTTGCTTTCTTATCTTGACTAGATATGGCATATCGCCTTAGCCTTTAAAGGTCTGTGCTGAGTGATCATCACACACTAAACTAACTTGTAGCGTTAGCATAACATTCGCGTTAGCATTAGCATTAAGCGTGGTGACTCGGTGTTTTCTTAAACTCTTGGAAATCATATACAGTTTGTGGCATTCAGGTGAGTTTTATTAATTGCAAATAATGCTGTTTTCCCTGCTGAGTGTGTATTATCATGAAAATGGTGATATCCTTGTAGACTCTACAGTTATGTGCTCTTCTGTTTTGTTGGAAACCTTTATTTATTCATGAACTAAAACTTTTTAGAGTTTAGAAACGAAAACATTTTGAGAATTGTCGACTAAAACTAGACGAAGACGAACACATTTTGAAATGAACAAAATATGACTAAGACTAATAAGTATTTTTGTCCAAAAGACTAAGATGAAAATTAAAATGGCTGCCAAAAACAACACTGGTTGATGCTAATGCTAACGCGAATGCTATGCTAACCCTACGAGTTACATTTAGTGTGTGATGATCACTCAGGGCAGACCTTTAAAGGCTAAACCAAGATAAGAAAACAAATGTAACCATGTGCTTCCAAACAATCGAGATGGAGCACGGCCCAGCTTGAAACACATCCTGAACTCCGGTGTGGAGAGTATGGGAGAGGCGCAGCAAATTTCGCATTAGTGACACGACCCAAACACTGCTATGATGCAATCTGATGTACAATATGAAAATGTCACGCATTGTGAACATGTGACAGAAACTGTCGCATTTTCGTTGCCGTCTCGTCAGACGAAAACTGGCATTCGTCACATTATGTTCTAGTCTCCCAAGCCACATTTTTAGCTCGTCAACGTCACACCATTGTCATGAAAAATTGTTTGTCGATTAAATATTTCCATTATCATCATTGTTGACAGCGAAACACTGGGAGATTGTCAAAAAGAGAATGACAGAAAATAGGTGACCAAATAGACTGAGAGAATCGTCGAGCAATAGAAACTGGTAAAAGGTGAAAGGTAGAAAATTAAAACCAAAACAGTGTAAAATAAACAAACAAATAAACAAAAAAAGAGCCAAGAGAGGAGCAAGGTAGAGCCGGTTTGAACCAAGGGCGTTTACATAGGGACGGTAGGGACATAACACTACCAAATATTTAGGATGCTCAAACTGTCCCCACCAACTTTTAAGCAACCTGATTTGCATTATATAATGAGTTCAGTTATATAGGTAATTTAGATTATCTTCCCATATGTTGTAAGGATAGAATTTAACCTACCATTATTAAGTGAATTATTTTTATTATGTTCAGACTTACATTTATCCATTTTCACTGGCTGAATGTGCCAGTCCAATTTTTTCCCCTGAAACGCACATTTGAATGTTTCATGACTTATGCAACATGTCGACAAAATGCCGCCTCCTCGACTCCCTTCGAAGACGAGGGATATTAGAAGTTTTTTTTCGGCCAGCAGCAGCCACTTTGAGTAATGTAAAAAGACGTCAATTTTATGAAGATGAGGAAAACACCACATATTTTGCTACTAAAAGTCCGACCTGCATCTGAGTTAGCTAATGTATGTTTTCTACAGTTAACGTTAAACTGTGAGAAGTGTAGTGAACTGAGGTTTACTCCCTCCAACCTCAATTTTTATTCAGGTATCATTTAGCCCAATGGAGCTTTCATTTTTTGTTGAGTTTGGCTGTGCTTGTGGACAAAAGCAGTAGTGTTTTATCTGTGTTTTATTTTTGTTATTCCCTAACAAGTTTTTTTTCAGTTATACTTAATTTCTTATTTTAGGCAGTCAATTTGAGTTGTCTTAAGACATTTTTTTTTTTTTTTGCATTCCTGATAGATAAGAGATTATTAACAAGTTTGCATTTATTGTGTATGTTAATATACTTTAAGTGATGCTCAAATATTGCAATTCAAATTTGCTAATAAAATCCAGACATTTAATCTGGAAGTTTAAAAAAAAAAAAAAATCTTTAGTAGTTTTTAAAAACAAATGGTTCGAATCAAACGGTGTATCACCTGAACCAATACACATGAAAGTTAATACAAGTCAATACAGATTTATTTTGCATTGATCATTCAGCCAATCAATTAATTAGGTTCATATTTGTGAGAAATGCAGCCCTGAATGGACACACAATCTGTTTGGTCTTATTAATGTCCCGTCTCCGGCAAAAAGTGTACATGCAGGTTATGCTGCCAATGTTAATGCCAATGTTGAGACCAAACCTACGCCCTTGGTTGGAACAATAAGTGAAGGACAGGTTTAGGAAGAAAAAGGAAATCATGAAGGCAAAAAGGAGCAAGATGACCTGTTTAATGGAAGTAGCAGTGTATCAGAAACCAATATGGCAAAATGTAGGAAACAAAGAATGACGAGAGATGAATAGGGAAGTGATAGAAGGAGAGAGGGAACTGAAGGATTAGTGGTGGACAGAAAGAGTAATGAAAGAAAAGACAAAAGGCAGTAGACTGTAGTAGTAAAAAAAAAAAAGTAAGATGTCGAAAAAAAGGTCATTTTTGCATCACGAAGGTGAACTCCCTGGCCAGCCAGGCTTTTAGTTAACAAAACGTTCTAGTCGCTCTCAACAACCTTTTGCTACACGCATGCGCACACACCTACACACACACTAAGACACTCACTCACATCACCTCTTCAAGAACACAATAGGACAGTAAATGGCTTTTCTGAAAGTGATTCCTACCCACTTTATTATTTATTCATGGGTCTGCTGGTCACTGCAACCTTGAGCCTGCTCTGTGTGTATGGGTGTGTGTACGTATGTAGAGGATAGGTGGAGCTAACCATAAAAGAGAAAAGTGGTGAGGCAGAGAAAAGAGAGGGTGGGCTGTGGTTTGGAATGTGGGTTTGGATTTCCGTCCTTGAGGGGTGAGTGGAAGGCAATCGATGGTGAGGATGAGAGTGGGCTGATCAGGTGGCTGCGTAAGGCTGCGAGCCTCTGAGTGGCTTCATGACTTGGACGCAAACAAGGTCACAAGCTTGCCCCTTGACTGTATGAAATTACGGTGAGAGAGATAATAAGGGATGAAGATGCAGTGGACGTTAAAGCTGTCACATAATAATGACGTTGAAAAATTCTCTGCGTGGGAACAAAATGCATGCTTTGAGAGTCAAGTGACCAAACTTACAAGTTCTTTGCCAAGTGTTGCTCATAACTTTGCTTTCGTATGCTAATGAATAACCTAAGGTTAACATGATATGGAGCAGCATAATTTGATTGGGCTGCATGTAAAAATGTGGCAAACATTTTTTGACTCATTGGCTGCTATTGCTGGTGCAATAGTCTAATGTTCAATGCATTTTGACTGGAACGAATGTTCATTCACACCCCAGCAAAGGCACAAAAGCATGAGCATTCACAGCATATTGTTGTCAATAGCCAGCAATGTATTCAAGAGTAAATGTCTTTTTCAACAATCTGTTTTATGTGCAAAATATATTCTATATATATAGTATATTATATGTATGTGTATATATATATATGGATATGGCAGAAAACACAGACAAGGCTGAAAAAGTAGTTTCTGCTCGTGCAACCTTCTTTAAAATAAACTTTTGTATTTTAAGCCAAAAGAACTGTTGTGTTTGATAGAACAATATGTCTATATGCTGCCATAGCAGATTCATGGCACATTAAGCCCCTAAACTATTTTTAATTTGTCCATTTTACCCTGGAGACCCCCGCAACTTCGCGCAACCGTTTTTGTTTCAACCAAGCCATAAAAAGAAGTAATTATATTTATCATTGGCAATGTTGGCATTTTTAGCTTAGAATCATTAATTAATGTCTAATATTTAGTTAAAAAAAAAAAAAAAGACTTAAAAAAATTATAAACTGGCATACTTTAAACTTTTAAACAAATTATGTCACAATGAAAAAAATAGTGTCCGGAAATAACTCAGGGACATCTACCTCATAACTATCGCTTAATAAAAAAAACTTTTAAAAGGGTAAATACATGAAAAAGAAAATCTCGACCACTCCTTAATGTCTGCGATTTCTGCATTGCAACCCTTGTTATATTATTACCATGTTTCATCCATAAAATCCCCCAAAAATCCACCTGTGGCCATTCACAGCTGTGTCTTGACACTTGGTCATACATGCTACATGGAGTTTTTGGCAGTGGCGCCACCAGGGGGTGGCCAGGGGTGGCCACGGCCACCCCTATAAATTGGTTGGCCACCCCACTGGCCACCCTGTTTGCCAGTATATCGTTAGATTGTTGTAGCATCAGTTATGCATTTCATCCCAAATGAATGCATTTATTTTGTTTTGTTAAATGTAGGGCTGTCAAATTTATCACGTTAACGGGCAGCAATTAATTTTTTTGAATTAAACACATGAAAATATTTATCGCAATTAATGCATTCGGGGTACGATTCATTCACGCATTGGCGCAAACAGCCTACAATGGCGCCATTTTACTTATACAGTATACAGAGATAAGAGGCAGATGGGAGTAGATACAAGCATTCATTGGGGCCGTGCTATTAATTGGCAAAAGCTTTGTCATCTCTCCCACAGCAACTATAAATATTGTGGGAAGCGACGTGGGGAAGAATGACAGGAGTTAATCTTTTTCTTAACACCCTGTAGTGTACCCAACGCAGAGAAGATATAGCATTTGCAGCCACCACACACAGTCATGGTTGCACCACTTCTCATCATGCATTTGGGCAGAACAGTTAAGTCTCTACAGTATCATTTACTGAAAGCTCAACAAATACGCTAGATGGCAATATTTAGTCACAATATACAAACTCATATTTATCCTTTAAGAATTACAAGTCTTTCTAGCCGTGGATCCCTTTCACAGAAAGAATGTTAATAAATTAATGCCATCTTGTGGATTTATTGTTATAATAAACAAATACAGTACTTATGTACAGTATGTTGAATGTATATATCCGTCTTGTCTTACCTTTCCATTCCAACAATAATTTACAGAAAAATATGGCATATTTTAGAGATGGTTTGAATTGCGATTAATTACGATTAATTAATTTTTAAGCTGTGATTAACTTGATTAAAAATTTTAATCGTTTGACAGCCCTAGTTAAATGTACACCTTATGCCTAATATATACATAACACAATAAAACAGAATTGTTGTGGAACTCAAAATGTTGACTGGACAGTTATGGACTATGCACTTTAAATCATTAGTAACATCAAATATTACACAATACACCAAAGTACTGTATATCAGTAGCCGTGTCTTTAAGTCTTTCTGATAGTTTTCCCCTGACCTTTTTACTGCAATAATATAATGAAAACCTGAAATTATGGCTTTTAGTTTTGGCCACCCCTATGAAAAATTTCTGGAGGCGCCACTGGTTTTTGGATCGAAAATAGGTAAGTGCGCGATAATATCTCATTAAAATCATGGCGTCTTTAATTATGCTCTCTAATACTCTCACCTCCAGTTACGGTTTTGCTGTTTACATTTTTTTTTTTTTAAATGCCCTCGTGTTCAAAAATTTTCTTCCCCCAGAAAATTGAGATTTTAAGCTTTCTAATGATATATCACATATGCATATAGGACAATTTTGTAATCGGGCCAAATTTGGGGGTCTCAGAGCCGAACATCAAGTCACCTGAGTGTTTTCCGCTATATACTGTCTCTGTGTCTATCGACAGTATCTATCTATATACTAGTAATATTCAGTATAGCGTTCATAGAATAACCAATAAACAGGTACATTAATCAATATCCATTCATATTAAGGGCCCACAATTTTGTCGAACAACGCCCCGTTCTGCCAACCACAAATAATGTGACAAATGTTTTGATGCAGGGACGTAAATCTCGCTTGACCAAACCCATACTTATTTACTGTGTATCTGTGATGACAAGAACACATCTGGGTAAAACAGACTCTTGAAAAACATATTTTGCATTTAGTTCACATTCAATTCTCATGGTTATACTGAATTCTCATCACATGATTTTATAAAGTACAATACACATTTTTATACTGCATGTTTGTTGAATGGTATTTCCATTCAATTTAAAGAAAAAAAGTAAACATATTTTAGGTATTTTTTGTGTTCCAAATATTTTAGGGAAAAACAAATAATGGGGGGGATTATGTTAATCTCAAACAGATTAAAAACATATGGCAGCAGCATGTTGTACTTGTGGTTAGCTTTACTGTGTACACTTTGGAAGTTCTCCCTGTTTGTGTGGGTTTATACAGGCACATTAGAGTTATACAAGACTTCATACTGTACGAGTGTGAGTGGGAATCATTGTTAGTCTCTCCACGCCTCTTTCCCGAAGTCAGCTGGGATGGACTCCAATTTATCCGTGACCCTAATAAGGACAAGCAATACAGAAAACAGAGGACTATAGAGTATAGGATTGTTGCTCACACTTGGTCAGCTTTCCTTTGCCTTTGTATTTCTTTGAATAATTTTCACGTGCAGGGAGGGAAACAATGAGTAAGATGTAAAAATGCTTATGTGTAACAGTGTCACATTTATCCTATTAGTTTAATTAATTGTCAAATGACACGCTGATTCCTTGCAATAACATCATCCATTCCACAATGGGAACCAAGGCTTTACCAGGATTCATTGAGCTGAACCTAACTGAACTTGACCGTTTAGTTTTTATACATATACAAAGCTATAATTAATAAGATTAAGAAGAGCAAAGTGCTTGTGATGAATCTCACACAGTGTAAAGGACTAATAAGCTGGCAGAAGGAGCCAAGTTGAGAAGGTGAGCTGGCAAAATGCGTCCATTATGTTCGCTGTTGCATGTTCGACCTTAGATAAGTTTTTCAAACTCGTGAACTGGTAAAAATACATCAGTGACGTCAGCGGAGAAAGGTCCGCCAGGGCTCTGTGCTTCCAGGAGAGATAATAAGCAGCTGGGTAAGGTGGAACATCTGCTGCTCAATTTGTTCACAAAAAGCATGTTCACAATTGCTTCAAATATATTTGTGTGGGTGCATCGTTATGAAGCTTAAATTGTCCCTTTCAGTATAATGTGGTTTGTTTGTGAGGGAAGTAATGCAAAATCTTACTTTTTTAAGATGTGTTTTTACGACCTTTTACATTTGATTTGATAGCCTTTTTTAATTAACTTAATTACTGTAACTGAACAGCAGCAACTGGAACAGTGGGTAGGAACATTGTTCTTCAGTGGTTCACATCTTATTTACATGATAGGGATTTCTTTGTGTCTATCTGAAACCATGAGTCGGAACGAACCAAATTCACATGTGGGGTTCCTCAAGGGTCCGTTCTCGGACCACTTTTATGCTAGTAGTATGCAGTAATACATCTCTTATCACACCTATCCAAATGCCACACAACTCTACATTTCTGTGTCCCCACATGATTATAGTCCCTTAAGGCTGGGTTATGCTTCTGCGGCAGACCTACATTGTCAAGGCAGACCCGATTTACGACCCTGCGCTGTAGCCTGACGTGCACATTCACAGAATCCTGACTATGGGTCATGTCAAAGGTGTGGTGAAGTGATGCATATGGACTGTGATTGGTCTGCTCGGACTGTTGTTTCCGAAATCGATGACATTTAGAAAGATTTTTGAGCTACACTCAAAAATGGACCAAGCCGATGAGAGGATCGTCGAAGAGGTCCGCAAGTGCGACCACCTGTACAATGTTACGTCAAAGCATTATATAAGATTGCGAAATGGCAAGCTATTCGTGAAAGAAGATTGCTGACAATATGGGGCTGGAGGTCAGCAAATGCATACAAAATGGAAGAACTTCCGAGACCAGTATATAGAAGGGCCAAAAGAAGCGGTGACCCAGTCTGCCAAAAACTGCCAGCTTTTTATCACTTTTTTGTCGTATTTTAGGTTGTTGCACATTACCCTTTATTTTGTACATATGTTTGCGGTGACTTATTTACATTTACACTTCAAATATATGAAGAATTGATTCAAAACATTAAATGACTTCCACACATAGCAAAGGTTACTATCTAGTTATCGCAATATCCACAATACCACTGTGTCTAGTTAAGTTTAAAGAATTGGGCTAGGGCCAATTGTCCCAAAAACCATTTTAAACTTCACATTGTGTGACCTGTTTTTTTTTTTTTTTTTTTTGAGGAAAAAAAAACATGACAATTATCACTAGTTACTTTGCCAAGTAACTAATTACTCTTACATTCAGGTAACTGAGTTACTAACGCAATTACTTTTTGGGAGAAGTAATATGTAACTGTAATTAAGTACGTTTTTAAAGCAAGATTAACAACACTAATGAAGAATAAAGCACAGGTTTGGTGTCAAAAGTATTGTTTTGATGTTTAATTTTCAGCAACAGTTTACACACTTGATACATCATCGCTGATTGAGAGTGCCTCTGTGTTTTTATGATAACATGTTTACCATCAAGACTTCCAACGCAATTTGGGAAGTTTTGTATGATCGAACTGAAGATCCACATTCAAGCTTTCCTCTTCGTTTTTATTGTTGTCTAACTGGAAGAAAACTCAAGGAATTTGACAAAAGTCCCCCAAAACCGCACAAACAAAACGCAACACCCGTCTAGTGGCTTGGCGGTGAATTACAGAGCAATGCGTTCCCTTGCCGCAGAACTATCAAATGCTCATTGACGCCTTAGGGGCTACATTATCGCCACACCGTGACCACAACGCGGAAGCATAACTCAGGCTTTAGTCTCCCTGAGAAAATGCATTCATCAAATAAATTAATGGATGTGTGCAGAATTTTCTTCAGCTAAATGTGGAGACGATGGAGGTAATCATTTTTGGGCCCAAAAATGAAAGGTCAAAGATCAGCACACACCTTAGCACGATGTCACTTACACCTACAAATCAAGTCAGAAATCTTGGCGTAATTCTTGATTCAGACCTAAAATTTGACAGCCATCTAAAGTTTTTAACTAAATTTGCTTAATACCACCTAAAAAATTATAGCCAGAATTAATGAGGCTTCTGTCTAACAAGACATGGAAAACCTTTCATTTTCATTCAATTGGACTATTGCAATGGTATATTTACAGGTCTTAATAAAAGGAAAAAAAAAAAAGTCAGGAAGCTGCAATGCAGAAGCATAGCCGAGGCTTTAATCTTCCTGAGAAAATGCATTCATCATTTCAATGAATGAATGTGCCCGAATTTTCTTCAGCTAAATGTGGGGACGATGGAGGTGATCATAGTTGGGCCCAAAAAGGAAAGGTCGGAGATCAGCACGCACCTTGGCACAATGTCGCTTACAGCTACAAATCAATTCAGAAATCTTGGCGTAATTGTTGATTCAGACCTACAATTTGACAACCATCTAAAGTTTGTAACTAAATCTGCCTATTTCCACCTTAAATATATAGCCAGAAATAAGGAGCTTCTGTCTAAACAAGACAAGGAAAAACTCATTTTCAGTAAATTGGGCTAATGCAATGGTATATTTACTGGTCTTAATAAAAAAAATAAGTCAGGAAGCTGCAGCTAATACAGAATGCTGCTGCCCGAGTCCTTATAAATACAAGGAAACTGGACCATATTACACTGGTTACATAAAGACCCCTAAGGTCGTCTGGAACTGGTCTGCTGTATGTTACAAAAACAAGAACCAAGCAGGGTGAGGCAGCATTTACTAACTATGCTCCTCACCTCTGGAAGAAGTTACGTGAACATCTGAAGTAGGGCTGGGCGATATGGCCTTAAACATGTATCACGATAAATTGAGCAGATTTATCTCGATAACGATAAATGACGATAAATTCGCCCAAGCATACTGTTATATAATTTGAAAATCTGAATCAATGCATGAAATACATATTACCTGTTTGTTGTTGATTTATTTACCGGCATTCAATTTCATATACTGTATTTAACAATTGTACATGCAGTCTAAACATTTTACAGTTTATAAAAATGTATTGTAAGCAATAAGAATTCAAGTATGAACATTTATAACAGCGTGTATGACTTGAACAATGTACATTATCAAAATCAATATGTCTGTGCAAACATGTCATTGTAACACAAATGACTGGCAGCTTGAACAGTACACTTCAAAAAGACAACTTATTGTTAATGGCTGCTGTGACATAATTATTAAATACAAGTGTTTACTTTATGGTTTCAGGGGCCCCCCCCCCGTTCATTTTTTAATAAACGCACACACAAATGAACCCCCAAACAAACAGAGAGAGACACACACACACATTAAAGCTATATAAAGATTTTATGATAGCAATAATGACACAGAAATAAGCACATACAGAAAAATAGCTGGGGCCATTTCTCGGTCATTATAAGTTTCGCCGTTGGATTGTACTTTATACTGAATGCTTTACCATCACAAAAGCTATCAGAGGAATCACACACAGACAGATACAAAATAACGCCACATAGTAGTTGCTAGATGCTGTCCGTGCCCAATCCACTCATTAAATTCAGCCGTTTCGACAAAGTTAGAGCCGCTATCCGACTCCATCACGTTCATTTGTAGCGTTAGCCGCTAGCTAGCGTTAGCCTGGCTACCAGTAGAAAGCACTGAAAGCACCATCTCTGGAAATCGTGAGAACAAGGGAGGACAGCGGGTGAAAGCCCGTCTGGATGCCACCATGAGTCTACTAAATGTCGGGTGAAAGTTTGGTGAACCTCCCTTAAGCCACACTCCATCACGTTTTGCTTGTAGCGTTAGCTGCTAGCGTTAGCTTACCAGGCTTTTGTTTGATTGGCTTCTTGATGATCACGTGACTCTCTACGTAAGCCCATTGACTGCTTTCTTAAAGGGGAATGAACATAAACGAACAACACAGAATCAAAGCGGGATGAAAAGACTATATTTTCTTGTTTTATCAATTTACCGAATTTACCGACATGGTCAAAATTACGTCGGTCATCGTTAAGAATTTCGGTGACGGTAAATTTTCGGTTTACCGCCCTGCTCTAATCTGAAGTGTGCTTAAACTGTTAGCTCCTTTAAATCAGGGCTAAAAACGCTATTGTTTACCACAGCATATTCATACGTACCTCTCTATATAGTTCAAATTTCAAGTTATTTGATTTTTATTAATTTTTTTGTTTTATTTCTACTGTATCTTCGATTTCAATTATATTTAAATTCTCTTGATAAGAATGTGATTTTTATGTATTATCTTACTTCCTGGTTCAATTGCCTTTGTTTTTAACTTTTTGATTTAATGTGATTTTTATGAATCATTCTATCTCTGTTTGTGGATCTTTATGCGATGTAAAGCACTTTGAATTGCCTAGTGTTGAATTGTGCTATAAAAATAAATTTGAACAGGCTGCTACATTGGGTTGGGATCATAATATCTTTAGACTTTAGGTAGATTTGGTTCTTTAATCAGGGCAATGCTTGTACGCTATGTTCCAAGTAGGTATATGAAATTATGATGAAAAATGTTAGCGATCACAAGGATGGCCAGTGATTAATATAAGTAGGACAGCAGCTGCCATGTTAGAAAGAAGACCTTGTAAATAGTACAGCACTCTTTGTGCCGGGTCTGTACAGTCGCTCTCAAAATTAATAACCTGATTGTGTATCTTTATCTCATTGCATGAATGATTTTGATGTCCCTTTTCTTCATGTGACTTTCATTACCCCAAACCTTATTAGGTTTTATCATTACATGTTTAATGGGCATACAGTAGTTTGGCTTTAAGCATGTTGTACATATTGTATGCATGTTGCTGAGTTAAATTCTCCTTTCTGTAATCTCATACAAAACATCCTATTGGGGGTCCTTTTTTTAAAAATACACAGTTTGTGCTCCCCTTGATTTATTTTTTTTTAATGTTGCACTTCAATTTAAATTGACAGATGAGTGCAACTTTTTTCAAATGTGTTAGTGAAGGTGTTAAAATGAGACTTGCTCAGCCTTAGCAACCGCGTCCTTGACTGCATGACATGCAAAGAAACAGAATTAAAATCACGCAATAAGAAGTTTTCTCAAAAAATACAAACACTGAATATTGCCAGTGTCAATTCTCTTGGTTCATGTTTATGTATGTCTGAGTGTCTGCTGCTGTGATAGCGCATTTTGCACAGTTGGCTTCTCGCCAGATGTTGAGACCGCAAAGTAAAAATAAAATGTATAAAAACATTAAAAAAAAAAAAAACCAAGAACATTCACTCCGTGTTGAAATCTATGAAATATTGCGTTAAAATCACAACGTTTGGATTGTTCATAATTCAAAATAAGTATTGACATGCTGTCAAGTTCATTTCAGTGTAATAAATGATGCTCTAACCTCTTATTATTAGGCTATTTTAGCTAATCGGAAGCCTGCGGAAAGTCACTTCTGGAAAAGATACAAGGAATAGAAACAACAAGGGAAATTAAATAATAACGTTTTCTGAACTTAGATCTATTTGTCTTAAAGCAAATATTCAACCCCAATTTCAATAAAGTTAGGGCGTTGTGTTGAACAGAATACAATTTGAAAATCATCTTTAACATTTAGTTTAATACACTACAATGATTTTTAATGCTCAAATTGAGAATTTTTTTTTTTTTTTAGCAAATAATCGTTAACTTATTTATGGCTGCAAAATGTTCCAAAAAAATATGGGACACGGTCATGTTTAACATTATGTTACGTCACCTTTGCTTTTAACAGCGTTCAATAAATGTTTGGGTACTGAAGAGACTAATTTGTGAACTTTGTTGGTGAAATTCTTTACCATTCTTGCTTGATGTACTGTTTCTGCTGTTCAACTATGTCTGTTGTTGTATTTTATGCTTCACAAAGCGCCTCACATTTTCAGTGGAAGACAGGCCTAGATTGCAGGCATGCTAGTCTTATACAACCACCCATTTACTATAAAACCACACTCTTGTAACATGCAGGGTGTGGTTTGGCATTGTCTTGCTCCAATAAGCAGGGGCTTCCTTGAAAAGATGTTGGCATTGTTTCTCCAAAACCTGTATGTGCTTTTCAGCATTAATGGTACTCGGGCTGCAGCTATCGAATATTTTAGTAATCGACTGAAAATTCTATCTATTAATCGAGTAATCGGATAAAACTTTTTTTTTTTTTTTTTTTTTTTTTAGGTAAAGAGCAATTATACATATAGATGACAAAACAATACATTTCATGTAATATTGAACCATTTTCAGTTAATCAATGTCTTTTTTTTCAATGTACATTGTTGAAAACAGCCAACAATTGCATCTCAAATGTGACAATAAAAAAAAGACTAGTTCACTACTTTCACTCCAAAAACTTTTAGATCTTAAAAAAACCATATATTTCTTACCTAAAAATGTCATGACGCTTGATAACACACAACTTAAAAGTGGTGTTTTTCCTACATGTTTCAATTGAATTTCCACTTGTGTCAAGCTATAAGTTCTAGTTAAGTTTTAAGTTAGTCTAAACTGTAAGTCTTTATAGGATTTTGAGTTCTTGCAGTGTTCAAAATAAATGCTGTGCTGTATTGGAGCACATTAGGCACCAGTGTTACTTGGTGTTTTATCCAGCAATGACTACTGAGCTAAAATTGACAGTTAGCATTATTATGTTTTTATTTTACACCCTAATCACTCTACAGCGCTGTTTTCACAGATTAAATAAAGCCTGTATGTAAGAGTTAGCCACGCATCGACAGTGGTCATAATGAATAGAAACCTAGCCCTCCGCAGGGATGACGTTAGTGAGCGAGTGACAGTAACGTTAATCTTATTTCTACATACATGTGATATCTATGACACGCATCAGACGCTACCTGCTAGGCTGCTACCACCGTAGCTACATGCGGGCGTAGTTTTTAGCAACGTCGGCGCAGTTTGTAACGGCTGTCAGCTGCAATAAGGTATTTTTTTATTGCTTCTTCCTCTACGCACCTGACGTCAGCGCGTTGTCCCGCATTAAAAGTAGTCCGGGCAAAACGTGATGCTTAGAGCTGGCAAAATTAAACGATTCCTCGAGGTGAATAAAATTACTCGGATCAGTTTTTAAACTCGAGTTACTTGAGTTGTTCGAGTTTTCGTTTCAGCTGTAAATGGTACCCTCACAGATGTGGAAGCTACCAATTGGCACTATCACAGACCCATACCATCACAGCTTCTGGCTAACCTTTGTGTCCATAACATTTCGGATGGTTCTATTTCCTCTTTGACCCGGAGGACACGATGTTCACAATTTCCAAATAAATTTGAAATATGGACCAATCAGACCACTGACCACTTTCTCACTTTGTATCAGTCCATCTAAGATGCACTCACACCCAGAGAAGCCTGCGGCGTGTCTGGGTTTCTTTGATAAATGGCTTTTGCTTTGCATTCTTACGGATGTAGCGCCGAACTATACTTGCTGACATTATTTTTTTCTGAAGTGTTCCTGAGCCCATGTGGTAATATCCTGTACAGATTGTTGCCGGTTTTTGATGCAGTACTGACTGAGGGATCGAAGATCACGGGCATTCAATGTTGGTTGTTGGAATTGCAGCTAATATGCATTGATTTCTCCAGGTTCTGTGAACCTTTTGATGAGTTTATAGACCGTAGATGAAGAAATCCCTAAATTCCTTGCAATCTAATGTATTAGAGATACGTCATCCTTAAACTGTTTGACTATTTTCCCACATACGTTTTAACAAAGAGGTGAACTTAAATCCCATTTTTGCTTGAGAATGAGTAATCAATTCAGGGTAGCATCTTTTACACACAATCATAGCTCTCACTTGTTTCCAATTAGCCCGATCACCTGTGGGATGTTGCAAACAGGTGAGCATGAGCATTCCTTTCTTAGTTATTATTGCCACCTCCCCGGACATTTTTGAAACATGTTGCACCCATAAAACCTGTGGTTGATGATGAGTTTGATTATTAAATACCTCGTCTTTTTTGTGTGTTCAATTAAATGTCGGTTGAAAATTGTAGTCTGTTATTATTTATGTGTAACACAATGTCTAAACGTCTTTGGAATTGGGATAGTACCTTGTATATATGCTACGCTACACATCTGTCCCCACAACTTAAAACAGTTCCGACATTTTTTAAATAAGTGAGTATACAAAACAATGTCAACAGTAATTGCTCCATGTTTTTGGTACCATGCTAAATAAAAGGAATAACATCATCATCATTAAAACCTGATGATTCCTCTGCTTCCTGTAATCTCATCAGTTACAGAATCATATTACTGTGGCAGAATGACCAATGCAGTCATTCATATTGTATGACAAGGTTAAAGAGATGGAAGGCGTGTTCAATATCAATGAGTCAGGTTTATTGAGCGCTTTTCGGCCCTATCTTCACTCCACATGGCCAAGTTGTGTTATTCTCCTTAAAAGATGGATTTGAAAGATTGCACATTCATCACTTCACAAACCTACCTTGCCAAGATTCAAGATGATCGTGGAAAAATCAGCATCCTACAACCCTGAACATTAGGACCATTTTGTTATGATTGAAAGCCTGAAGAAATTCATTGAACAAACAAAGGCTAAATAATAAAAACTCAATCATTATAATTAGAAATACTGACTCATGGCAAAGTGTTTTTTTTGTACACACACTTAATGTCACTCATCATCAACAGCCACCCACCTGTGCATCCACTGAATCGGCAAGTCAATCATTCAATTGAATTTACGACAATATATCTTATTGCTGGCTGTGTTCATTTGCTGCTCTCATACTTCACTCAGAGAAAATTATGCAGCCTTTGCTTTCATAAATTCAATGTCTGTATGTCTGAGGCTCTGTGTGTGTGTTTCTCTGTGTGTGGTTGTGCGCCCGCGCCAAGCAGTATTCCCCGATAACAGGATTACTATCTTAAGCCTATTCACGGTGAGTGAGCCAGCTGGATGGATAAAGCACTGTATCGTTGACTCCGCTGGCGTTACATCAACAAATGCATAAAGAAAGAAGTAGACAACAGCCATAGCAAAGCTGTTAATGGGTTAGTGAGGGGAAGGAGAAAGGATTCCGAACTTTGTAACACACTAGGAAACCACTGATGCTGAGGGCTAGTGCTTTGGAAGATGTCAGACAAGGAGCATATTCAATTGTTAGTAGTAAAATAAAAGCTTTCATTGTAAATGGTGCATTACACTAAAAAAGAGCATGAACAGACAGACTAGTGGGGGATATAGGAGATTGCAAATAACGAACAGAAAGAATTGATGCACATTAAGATCAAGAATGGCAGTGGTCAGCTGTGTATTTGCTACTTGAGCCTAGATTTGCTCTTTAATTTGTTCTGCATGGCAATTATTTGCCAAGCTGTTAGATTATCGACTTTTAATTACACTGTCAGATATGTAAATGCAGTATCTAATCGGATTAGGCAGAGATCAAGGGTTTCGACCCCTATGGGCCCCACTGACATTGTCGGTATGTCCTTGAGTAGCATAATACCTTGTTGCTTGGAATTTTCCATCATAGATCATCAATGGCGAAATGGATTTTATCTTTTCAAATGGAGTTTACTTGCAATTTCTGAGATCTTTTATCCAAGTGGATTTTTTGTAATTCAAATTCAAAGCCAGATGGCTGACAGGGGAGGGGTGTGGCCATTTTGTAGCTTTTTGACTTAATAACAGTCCTAATGTGAAGCAAAGACTCTTTTTCTACAATTTGGAGATTAATTGTCTCAATTTGGCAAACATGCATGGTAGGGCTGTGCCATCTTAGGCCCTCCTACGATTCGATTCGATTACGATTCAGGGTGCTACGATTCGATTATTGAACGATGATCACGGTATTGATGATGATCACAATTATTACGGTTATCACAATTCTCAATGCATCATACATTACTAATTAATAAAGTAGCCAAACGAATTTATGTCCATTCTTTTTTTGAAATATCCTAATGATTAAAAAAATTCAAAAACTTAAACCATTTTAAACGCAGTACTTATTTCTCAACATGCCTATCCAACCCACAGTTGACCTTGAGATGCTGTTTTTCCATAAGAAGGTCTAAAAACATTAACTCTTTCAAAGGCAGTGCTTATTTCACTCAACAATGCAATAAAATGTACACTGGTGGAATGAATTCCACATTTTCTGGAAACAAACAAAGTGTCTTTACAAATAAGACTTTTCTCAACCAATATACTTTGTCTTCCCAGATTTCGCATGTTTGTAGTGTTACCGCTGTACTTAATCCTGGTTTTAAACGTTCTGCATCTGGAATAACTTTTGTATACCACCAAGCAACGCACAACTTCACATGGAAATACATGTTAGCGAAGTTGCTAATTAGCATAGCGCTCGGCGCTAACTAGTAACGTCTCAAAAACAGCAACAATAAAAGCTAAACAGTACAAGAGGGTTTGTGTACTCACCTCTGATAGACGTACATGGGACTTAGCAAAACACTAGCGACTTTTTCCAATTAACACGACTTGAACCTATTGCTGGAAAACTGAAAGACAAGAAGCAACAAACTATCTCTTCTCTCTCGCTCTAAAAAAATAACTTGCGCACGGAAGAGGACCCAAAGCGCGACTGCCGGGTCCCTGCCGGTCTCATACACAGATTTATTTTCGAGTCTTTTAAAAAGGAGTAAATCTCTCGCTCAGTAACCAGATGCATCAATCATAGCATTGTGCGTGCGTCTGTTAAAGGTGTCCGGGCGGCAGACGATTCTTGAATTTCGTTCCGCTACTAGCGGATGTCCTAAACTTATTAGGGAAAAATCATCATTTTTTTTAACATTTATGAATCGTACTTGAATCGTCATGTGTCGAATCGCGATGCGTCTAATAATAGATTTTTTGACACACCCTTAATGTATAGTCCATTGGACTTTCGGTACAGCACAAAAATGTTTGCAAAAAATTTCAGTTCAGATGGTTTTGTTGGTTACTTCAGGGCTTCATAAAAGCGCTGCCATTTAGCAATTATCCAACAGTCTGAGACATTTTTGTGGGAGAAATTCCGAGTCATTAACACAGATATCAAATGATGTCAAACCCAAATTTGACTCATTTTTCTGCGCTACAGTCAATGCTAATTCACTGCTCAGGCCTCTCATGTGTTGTTTAGTCATGTTGACAGCTTGCACTTTGGACAGCGGGCCAAAGAAGTCTGACAGCAGTTGGGCAATATCTGCTGGATCCTGTTGTGATGTGTCACTCTGAAGGGAGAAGTGAGCAGCTCGCAGACAGATCAGCAGGCAAGAAGCTGTGCGTGCGTGCGCGTGCGTACGTGCGCGGCGAGACAGATATTTTTACATCGAGGGACAGAATGTCAGAGGGAATCAAAGTGTGAGAAAGGCAGAGAAAGATGATGAAAGGTAAGTTGCTGAGGCTAATCCACACAGATAAAGGTAAATATATCGAAGTGATGCTTACGTGTTCATAGTTTGCAGGCCTGTCAGTATAGTGGACACACCTTTGCCCTCTGGTGTGTCTGAAGAAGGGTAGCCTTGGTTTGGAGGAAAACAGTTTCAAGTCTCTGCAAAGTCTATTTTGGTAAATCTGGCTTCCATCCGCATTCCCAAAACATGCATGAAAATTCTAAATTGTCAGTAGGTGTGAACGTAAGTGTGAATAATTGCCTACATGTATTCTCTGATTGACTGACAACCTGTCCAGGGTGAAACTCACTCCTGTACAAGTCAGATGGAATAAGCTCAGGCTTACCAATGAACTTAATGAGCATATGGTATATAAGATGGATGGTTGTTATGTTATATAAACCAGAAAGTGTGAGGACTGGGGGAGGCGCAGCAGCTTAGGTACCATGAGAAACAAGCTGCTGTATGTTAATATTGCCAATATGATAAGCATATAGAGATAATCCAACTATACCTATAAATGAGGTGAAATATTATGGTTGGTATTCATATGTTCTATGTATTATTCAACGTACTACCAATAATGACCACAAAAATATATGAGTGGTAGTGGGAAATTGAATCACATCCTTCTTCAATGCACTTAGCATCATTGTACATTAAATAAGAAACATGTCCGAATTTTCACTGTTGAAATGGTACAGTAAGAAATGCATGAATCCAATACCTCCCTCACAAATAAGCCCATATTTTTGCTAGCGAATTAAATTTGATCTGTAAATTAACTTCACCTGAAAATACTAAATCCTTGCAGTGTATTGTTTTCGGGTCAAAATTGACCCATTTTCAAGTTTGAGTCCGTCGAAAGTACTATTGATTTTTGCATACGAAAATTTGAAAATGCGTCAATTCTGACCCCAACACAATATGAGGGTGAACTCCTGTATTCAGGGTAGTGCTGTTTATTGTACCTTTTGTCAGTTTATTCTTGAAACCTCATCCAGCACTCAAGTTTAATGTTTTATGTTTGACGGCTTCTATAATAACATTTTCTTTGTTGGTGCAAACCGGCTTTAGTGCAAACCAGTTTTAGTCCAAGCCTGCTTAAATGCATGGTTTTAAATATGAAAATATGAAAAAAAAACATCTTAAAGGATGTATAGCAGGTTAATAACAAACAGTTATTTAAAAAAAAAAAAAAAAAAAAGGCAGGTCAAAACATTAACTTGAGCATCAAGGTATACCAACCACCACAGACCAATAATAACTTGATGTTTCCGCAGTATTTCTTTCTCATTGCACAGCTTGCATATCGTGTGGCTCTTGTCACACCCCACGCCTCCTTTTTTACAGTAAAAAGCCAAAATGAGCCCAAATTTCAGACTTATAAAGGTGCTTCAGGGCATTGTGTATCTCCATCTCCGCCATGTTGAAACTTTTGCCCCATGGCATCAGATCCCGCGAGACTATAGTGTAAAGAACCCACCCAGGATAACTCTTGCGTGCTTACTAGTGGATGGGAGTAGAAGTGCAGCCACTGTATTGTTTATTTCCAACAAAAAACACGTGTGAGGATTGATACAGATGGATTTTGAATCGATACGAGAATTGCGTGATTTAATATCGCGAGAAATCTCAGATTTTTTTTTTTTACACCCTTAATATTTAAATTGTTTAACTTTTCAAAATCACACTTATGACATTTTTGTATAGTTGTAAAATTGCAATGAGATAGTCATGGTATCAAGGGGTGGATTAGGTCACTTAAAGCAACACTTGGTAACTTTTCTACCTTCATCAAATGTTTAACATTTTGATGATTTGTCAACTGACAACTTGTTGACTGACACTTCTTTTATATCTTGAGGGGGTGTGTGCCGAAAATTAACTGCCACACAAAAAAAAAAAAAAAAAAAAAAAAAACTAAAAATGTGCTGACGTATGCAGTCACTTCTCCCTTTCCCCATTCATTATAAAGACGAAAGTCGATGCTAACACTTTCGCGTGAATTCTGCGAAGATGGCAGAGCAACAGAGACAAAAAGTTTTGTCTGAGGAGGAAAAAGACTTTGAGTCTTGCACTCGCTGCCGTGACCCCCCCCCCCCCCCCCCCCCAACTAACCTCGTCAGAGCTGACGAGTTCGGGTGGGGTGGAGGGTTTAGCCACACTCAGCCACACGGTTGCTAACAGTCATATGCTATATGCACAACTGGATTCATTACCTTATTACAGTGCATCACAAAAGTGAGTACACCCTTCGCATTTCTGCAGATATTTAAATAGGCCCTATATCTTTTCATGGGACAACACTGATAAATTGACATTTTGACACAATGAAAAGACCCTTCTCTTTTAAAACGCTGGATGATCTTAGCCACTGTGCTGCAGCTCAGTTTCAGGGTGTTGGCAATCTTCATGTAGTCTTGGCCATCGTCGTGTAGTGCAACAATGTCTTTTAAGATCCTCAGAGAGTTCTTTGCCATGTGGTGCCATGTTGGAACTTTCAATGACCAGTATCAGAAAGTGTGAGAGCTGCACTACAAATTTGAACACACCTGCTCCCTATGCACACCTGGACCTAGTAAGACTAACGAGTCACATGATATTTTGGAGGGAAAATAACAAGCAGTACTCAATTTTGACATTTAGGGATGTAGTTTCTAAGGGGTGTACTCACTTTTGTTGCCAGGGGTTTAGATATTAAGGGCTATATTTTGAGTTATTTGGAGGGGAAAATAAATTAACTCTATTATATGAGCTGCACACAGACTACTTTTCATTGTGTCAAAGTGTCATTTTGTCAGTGTTGTCCCATGAAAATATATACCTAAATATCTGCAGAAATGCGAGCGGTGTACTCACTTTTGTGACACACTGTACTTTTCATCCTTCACACAGCGGCTGGCAGCAGAAATGTTGTTAAATCCATCTGCAGACGACCATCATGATTTTATGACACTATGCGGGTGTGCACTGGTCCTCGTGGGAAACGCAGCGCTGGTCCTCATAGGAAACACAGTGTTCATTAAGGCACTACCGATTTTGTCCACCGGCGTCGCTAAAATCGACTACAACTGAAAAGTTACTAAGTGTTGCTTTAGGTCTCCACTGAAGGCCCACATCTGAAAAGAACTACCTTCCACTGGCCAAAACAATACCCTGTTGATACATTTTATCCGAATCCAAGATGTGAATGTGATGTGTGAATTTTACGATGCATTTTGGGGGTGTTTGGGAAATTGGGACTACAATCCAATTATGGGGACGTTTGATGGCAGTGCATATGTTGGTTAATACACAAAATATTCCCTCAGTTGTCCACACTGTGGTGTTGTGGCAAATGAACATTTTCATTTTGAAATGTGCCTACCTAGTATGGCTCCCGGCAGCATGCCACTCAGCTGAACGCAGAGAATCTGCATTTAATGTCAAGTCATTTCTCAAGGGATCTGCGCATGACAATCTAAAAGTTAGGTGCTACTTTAAAAAAAGGGTGTTTCAACAAATGTAAATATGGCTGTCTTTGGGAATGCACATCATTCAAATGGAGTGTGATTTATGTCTAGATCTAATAGGGAGGGAGAGTTGGACTTTGCTGTGAAAAAAGACAAAGGAAGAAAGAAGCCACCAGATAGATGAAGGTGGGAGAAATCGTTGAAAGATATCCACTTGGATCCATTCACAAGGGACTCGCGCGCACATGCACACATCTGGTAAAGAAATTGAGAAGAGGCAGGGCGATAGAGGTCTGAGGAGGGAGCGCGCGTGCAGGTGATGGCATTCAGCTGCCGGTGTCACAGCCTGACAAAAGCTCCTCTTTCGGCTGCCTGTCATCTGCATCACATTTAAGATCTCTTTTATTCACATTATCACCTCACCACTCCACTGTATTTTCACTTCATCCCCATCCCCGCTGGAGGAACTCACAGCACCTTTTTCTCTGCCCGTCATGCAGCTGACAGGCGTGCTGTATATCCTACAGTCTATCACTTGCCTTTATTCCCGCTCTTCCTTACACATAAAACATACTCACCACCCAGGTCTGCACACACACATAGGCCCTTTGGCTCACAAAAATCTTCTCTACATGCTGCATTCATCATCTACATGCACTGCCTCTTAGACAAAATTCGCGACTGACAGAATTTTAAGCCTACGTCTCAAAAAATGTCTGCTGCATATTTTTGGTATTAACTGACATATCCTTTTTCATATTACACCCAAGATCTTGCCACACATGCAATAAGTTAATGCATCTTTTCCATAGTCCATTTCAAGCACTTTTCAAAAAAAAAAAAAAAAAAAAATCCAAGATTTAGTCTGACACACTGCCTTTACTGTAAGGCTTCAACAGTGAGTCTACAGTGCCTTGCAAAAGTATTCGGCCCCCTTGAACCTTGCAACCTTTCGCCACATTTCAGGCTTTAAACATAAAGATATAAAATTTTAATTTTTAGTCAAGAATCAACAACAAGTGGGACACAATCGTGAAGTGGAACAAAATTTAGTGGATAATTTAAACTTTTTTAACAAATAAAAAACTGAAAAGTGGGGCGTGCAATATTATTCGGCCCCCTTGCGTTAATACTTCGTAGCGCCACCTTTTGCTCCAATTACAGCTGCAAGTCGCTTGGGGTATGTTTCTATCAGTTTTGCACATCGAGAGACTGACATTCTTGCCCATTCTTCCTTGCAAAACAGCTCGAGCTCAGTGAGGTTGGATGGAGAGTGTTTGTGAACAGCAGTCTTCAGCTCTTTCCACAGATTCTCGATTGGATTCAGGTCTGGACTTTGACTTGGCCATTCTTACACCTGGATACGTTTATTTTTGAACCATTCCATTGTAGATTTGGCTTTATGTTTTGGATCATTGTCCTGTTGGAAGATAAATCTCCGTCCCAGTCTCAGGTCTTGTGCAGATACCAACAGGTTTTCTTCCAGAATGTTCCTGTATTTGGCTGCATCCATCTTCCCGTCAATTTTAACCATCTTCCCTGTCCCTGCTGAAGAAAAGCAGGCCCAAACCATGATGCTGCCACCACCATGTTTGACAGTGGGGATGGTGTGTTCAGGGTGATGAGCTGTGTTGCTTTTACGCCAAACATATCGTTTTGCATTGTGGCCAAAAAGTTCAATTTTGGTTTCATCTGACCAGAGCACCTTCTTCCACATGTTTGGTGTGTCTCCCAGGTGGTTTGTGGCAAACTTTAAACGAGACTTTTTATGGATATCTTTGAGAAATGGCTTTCTTCTTGCCACTCTTCCATAAAGGCCAGATTTGTGCAGTGTACGACTGATTGTTGTCCTATGTACAGACTCTCCCACCTCAGCTGTAGATCTCTGCAGTTCATCCAGAGTGATCATGGGCCTCTTGGCTGCATCTCTGATCAGTTTTCTCCTTGTTTGAGAAGAAAGTTTGGAAGGACGGCCGGGTCTTGGTAGATTTGCTGTGGTCTGATGCTCCTTCCATTTCAATATGATGGCTTGCACAGTGCTCCTTGAGATGTTTAAAGCTTGGGAAATCTTTTTGTATCCAAATCCGGCTTTAAACTTCTTCACAACAGTATCTCGGACCTGCCTGGTGTGTTACTTGGTTTTCATAATGCTCTCTGCACTTTAAACAGAACCCTGAGACTATCACAGAGCAGGTGCATTTATACGGAGACTTGATTACACACAGGTGGATTCTATTTATCATCATCGGTCATTTAGGACAACATTGGATCATTCAGAGATCCTCACTGAACTTCTGGAGTTAGTTTGCTGCACTGAAAGTAAAGGGGCCGAGTAATATTGCACGCCCCACTTTTCAGTTTTTTATTTGTTAAAAAAGTTTAAATTATCCAATAAATGTTGTTCCACTTCACGATTGTGTCCCACTTGTTGTTGATTCTTGACAAAAAAAAATAAATTTCATATCTTTATGTTTGAAGCCTGAAATGTGGCGAAAGGTTGCAAGATTCAAGGGGGCCGAATACTTTTGCAAGGCACTGTATATCTGACAAGCTTGTATGCCAACATACATAATTAAAGAGAAATATATAATAGCAGGACACAATATTAACATTACTTTATAACACAAAATGTCAGGTCTGCATATGTCAGGTCTTTTTGGGGTTTAATTTTTTTTTTTTTTAAATCATTTTTTTTTTAATTACCACAAATAGTCACATGTCCTATCAAGTCAGTTTTGAGGGGTTAATTTTTGGCAGATCAGGCACTTCTTGATTTTGGCCTCATCATGTTCCAGGACTTTTTTGGGTCAAACCAGCACCTTAGGTGCCAATAAACCAGTAAGTTTACCCACAGTTGTGGAGCATTAGGGCTGAGTTATGCTTCTGCGGCAGACCTACGCTGTCAAGGCAGACCTGAGTTACAACCCTGCACCGTAGCTTGACATGCCCATCCACAGAATCCTGACTATGCGTCACATCAACGCGTTGTGAAGTGACGCAAATGGACTGTGATTGGTCCGCTTGGACTGTTGTTTCCGGTTCAGCACGAAATCGCCGCCATTTACAAACATTTTTAAGCCACACTAAAAAATGAACCAAGCCGACGAGAGGATCATCGAAGAGGTCCGCAAATATGACCACCTGTACAATGTTTCGCCAAGGCATTATAAAGATTGCCAAATGGCAAGCAATTCTTGACAGGAGATTGCTGAAAATACGACGCTGGAGGTCAGCAAATGCATAAAAAATGGAACCTCCGAGACAAGTATGTGTGTGTTTGAAACTGAATGGTCCCACCAAGCAGTGACTCAGCCTGCCAAAAACTGCCAGTTTTTTATCACTTTATGTCGTATTTTTGGTTAGTGAACGTTACTATTTATTTCGTACATATGTTTGCTGTGAAATATTTACATTTACACTTCAATTATATGAAGAATAAAGCACAGGTTTGGTGTCAAAAGAGTTATTTTGATGTTTAATTTTTAACGACAAACAGTTTTACACACTTCATACATCAACACTGATTGAGAGTGCCTCGGTGCTTTTATGATAATGTGTTTACCATCAAGGCTTCCAACGCAGTTTGGGAAGTTGCATAGCCGCCAGAAATCTGCTATGGCTTCCCACTGGCTGGTTGTAGGACAAGGGAAAAAAATCGGACAAAACGCTGGAAAACCCAGCTTTCTGGCTTCCACCTGACTCTAGACAGTCAACAGTCAGACAGACCACCTTCGCAACCGTCTTCTGCGTCGCCTGCGCCTCCAGATTAGTATGATCGGCATTTTTTTGTTCAATGTGGATGAGCTGAAGATCCACATTCGAGCGTTTCCTCTCCGTTGCCATTGTTGTCTAACCGGAAGAAAACGAAAGAAAAAGAATTTGACTAGAGACCCCTAAAACCGCACAAACAAAACACAACACCCCTCTAGTGGCTTGGCGGTGAATTTCAGAGCAACGCATTCCCTTGCTGCAGAACTATTGAATGCTCATTGATGCCGAAGGGTCTACATCGTCGCTACGCCGTCACAGCAATGCAGAACTCAGGCTTAACATTCAACAGCATTTCTTATTGGCTGTGCCCACTTGGTCATGCCGTTTTATTATGTAGCTATATACTATATACTATCATTAATGTAAATATGTCTGTTGCCTTTTTTTTTTAGACGTAAAGGTGTTAAACGTATCAGAAGTGAGAAGTCAGCCTGGTAGCATTGGTGACCATTTATGAGTTAAAGGAGCAAGATGTTATTTATTTTAAATTCTGATTTTCGTTTATAAGTTAATCCTATTGAGAATTTAATTGCACCCCAGTGTAAGTCGCACCTCTGTTGATGTGAGCTATACATTAGCATGATAAATGATAAATTGTTGTCATTGGCATTTACATGTTCTGGCACTTTATGATTGAAAAACCCTTTGCCAAGGCTACAACCAACAGATGATGTTGCTTACTCTGTTTAAATGCATCTGAAAATTAATTCATTGTGCAAATTCAATTATTTTTTTTCAAGAATCTTTGGAGTTTTTAGTGTTGCCGATGTGAATGCAGGAAGTGGAATCATTGTGAGCCACATTAAGATTGCATAACGTTTTATGTCTGTTTGAAAATGTACTTTGGCATATATGTGTTCATTTTACCAACCGTGTCTCAGTCCTCTATACTTGGTGAGAATGAATGTATATAAAGTACAAAGAAGAGCATCTCATGGTCTCTTTAACACTTTGTAGTTTACAAAGCTACACTCACAACAGCACATCCACAGTGTGAATAACAAGTAGAGTCACTAAAGCATGGACAGGCTGAGTTTGGTTCATTGCTCACCTTGACCAGTTTGATCAATGGCAGAGTGCCTGATTTAAATCCTTCCCACAAACAGAGCTGAATAAACAGACATGTAGCATTTACATGGGCCCTGATAATCCACTAATCCATGAAACCATTTTTTTAAACATGCACGCACACATACACACTATACATGCAGTGACTTTGCCCATTATCCTCTCTGACCTCTTCAACGGGAAATAGCTGATAGCCTCATAGAGGTTGATAACCGATAGAAGGGTTAATAGGGATTAATGGGATGTACACTCATATACAATCACGTAGTAAGAAAAGTCAAACACGATGAGTTTACATACTCTCGTGTATGTGTGTGTATGTTTGTGTAGTGGATTAGGCGAGGGCATACTTCATGCTTGCTGATGGCGCAATTCAACCATGAAAACCCTCATTGAGTTTGTCAGAAATACTGTTTATGGTCCAAGATGAGCGTCATAAACGCCACGTGTTCTGCTATGCTTAGTGTCACTGACTGTGTCCACTCGAGGCATAGGCTGATTTGATCTATATGAGTGATAAAGAAGTTAAATTTGTGAGTCAGACAATCTAACGTTTTAAGGACCGTTTGACATGATGTAATCCAGGTTTTAGCCTTTTTATCATGAGAAAAATAAAGCCTTATAAAAGAAATGTATAATTCAAAGGTTTGGGGACATTTAATTCATTGGTCATTTACAGTGGGGCCAATAAGTCTCAACCACCAATTGTGCAAGTTCTCCTACTTGAAAAGATTAGAGAGGCCTGTAATTGTCAACATGGGTAAACCTCAACCATGAGAGACAGAATGTGGAAAAAAACAGAAAAATAGAAAAATTGTTTGATTTTTAAAGAATTTATTTCCAAATTTGAGTGGAAAATAAGTATTTGGTCACCTACGAACAAGCAAGATTTCTGGCTGTCAGAGGTCTAACTTCTTCTAACGAGGCTCCACTCGTTACCTGTATTAATGGCACCTGTTTTAACTCATTATCGGTATAAAAGATACCCGTCCACAATCTCGCTCAGTCACACTCCAAACTCCACTATGGCCAAGACCAAAGAACTGTCGAAGGACACCAGAGACAAAATTGTAGACGTGCATCAGGCTGGGAAGACTGAATCTGCAATAGGTAAAACGCTTGGTGTAAAGAAATCAACTGTGGAAGCAAATATTAAAAAATGGAAGACATACAAGACCACTGATAATCTCCCTCGATCTGGGGCTCCATGCAAGATCTCACCCCGTGGCGTCAAAATGATAACAAGAACGGTGAGCAAAAAATCCCAGAACCACACGGGGGGACCTAGTGAATGACCTACAGAGAGCTGGGACCACAGTAGCAAAGGCTACTATCAGTAACACAATGCACCGCCAGGGACTCAAATCCTGCACTGCCAGACGTGTCCCCTGCTGAAGAAAGTACACGTCCAGGCCCGTCTGCGGTTCGCTAGAGAGCATTTGGATGATCCAGAAGAGGGAGAATGTGTTATGGTCAGATGAAACCAAAACAAAACTTTTTGGTAGAAACACAGGTTCTCGTGTTTGGAGGAGAAAGAATACTGAATTAGATCCGAAGAACACCATACTCACTGTGAAGCATGGGGGTGGAAACATCATGCTTTGGGGCTGTTTTTCTGCAAAGGGACCAGGACGGCTGATCTGTGTAAAGGAAAGAATGAATGGGGCCATGTAATCGAGAGTCTTTCTGCATGAGAGTGATCCCAAACACACAGCCAGGGCAACAAAGGAGTGGCTTCGTAAGAAGCATTTCAAGGTCCTGGAGTGGCCTAGCCAGTCTCCATATCTCAACCCCAAAGAAAATCTGTGGAGGGAGTTGAAAGTCCGTGTTGCCCAACGACAGCCCCAAAACAACACTGCTCTAGAGGAGATCTGCATAGCGGAATGGGCCAAAATACCAGCAAGTTTTTGAAAAGCTTGTGAAGAGTTACAGAAAACGTTTGGCGTCCGTTATTGCCAACAAAGGTTACATAACAAATATTGAGATGAACTTTTGGTATTGACCAAATACTTATTTTCCACTATGATTTGCAAATAAATTCTTTAAAAATCAAACAATGTGATTTTCTGGGGTTTTTTTCCCCCCACATTCTGTTTCTCATGGTTGAGGTTTACCCATGTTGACAATTACAGGCCTCTCTAATATTTTCAAGTGGGAGAACTTGCACAATTAGTGGTTGACTAAATATTTATTTGCCCCCCTGTAATTGGGGATTGTATATAAAAAACAAACAAAAAAAAACGATTATTTAATTGCAGTTTTTAATGCATGCAATGGTCTTGTGGATGTCTGCTTATTGGTGCAAAAGAGCTGAAGTTGTTTACCACTAATAGCAACATAACATGCTCTATTTCCAAAGCCCTTGCTTGATCATGTCCACAAAACCACCAAAACAGTGTCTAAACTACCTTTCTTCTTGTCTTAAAACTGCACTGGTCTAGGTTTAGAATGTACGAAAGTAGGGCCCTGTATCTGTCTGTATTCTATAAGTTTCCGAGGTACTTCCCCCCACTTCCGCATTGCTGCTCGCGACTTCCGTTTTACACTTTTTCCAACCAAAAAAGCCGTAGAGCTGGAGTAGCATCAATCTACACCTCATGTTAAGACAGGCTGCACAGGTTGTTATAAATTTGTCCACGAATGATCAACGAAGTGATAAGAGCAAACATACAATCTTTTAGGTGGATCCTTAGGTTAAAAGCACATCTTTAACTTATTGTTTGCTTCTAGTTTCGATTTAAGGCGTATGGCGAGGTACATCCACACTGGCACATTGTCGCTACTAGCTGGTCGCTGATCAAAACATTCCACTTGCGACCATATATATAGGCGCTTCCAGAAGTTCACGGACAGCACAGAAAGTCTCGGAGTCTCAGCTACGTCATGCTGAATCGTTCCTCTGGTTTGATTTTGAAGTTTTAACTCTGTCAAAACACTGCTTACTTCAACCGCACTTCATGTTGTTCTGTCTAAACCGGAAGTTCGGAGCAGAAATTGTCAAAGATGTGGCCGCCCAGGTTTCGCTCAGGAAACTTGTCCATTAATCTCTTTGTTGGTTTGACTTAAAATACTTAACTTAACCATTTCTCCCCAGGTACGATGGACAAAGACAGCAGGAAGCGCCTCAGATAAATTCCAGGAGACATCAATCTACAACGAGATACTACGCATCGAGGGCATCCAGAGGGTGCAGGGGGGTCGCTACTACTGCAAAGCTGACAACGGGGTGGGGGTGGCTGCCATCAAGTCCATCCGTGTAGATGTGCAGTGTAAGTGAACAAGGAGGAGCAACACTCCTTCCACATGTAGCTGACTCTCACTCCAGCCATTCCCATGACTGAGGTAGCCACATATGAGATGATGGTGCGATTGAAGGAAGAGATAGATGAAAGACAGATTGTTGGTGGGGGAGGGGATTTCAGGTGGGAATGGCTTCCAGGAGTATCTGATGACTTACTGTGGAGAGGATGAAAAGCTTGGCGGGTGGATTGCAGGGGAGACAGATTCATAGATCAAGTAGTATTTCTGTTTCTGGAAGTAAAGATAAGGGGGTTCAACACATAAAAAAAATATATACCTGCTGGAAAAGTGCAGAGATAATGTGGGTGTGTGCGCCTTAGATTTGGTTTAATTGCCATAGAAAAAAAGTGTCAGATGCTCCTTGGTGAAAAGTGAAGTCAGATGAACTTGAAAGTAAGTTTTACATCAGTTAGTCCGGGCAGTACGGGCTCCCTAACCCAATGCATCTCTGGTCAACTTCACCACACAGAGGTCAGATTAATAAATTGGTTAGAACCAATTGATTGTAACTCTGCCTGCTGCATTTAGGTCGTATTTAAGAAAGCTCAGTGTTGATCGCTGTAGACATAGTACCAACAGAACTGAACTACAGGTAGTTTGCTGCAATTGACGGCAATAGACGTTCAGTCTATTTTGACTGGTAGGCCGGCAACAATCATTTGCTGCTAGCCCCTTGCACTTCTATCGTCATCAATGGAAAATAATTCTTAACAATGCATTAATCGAGTAATTTAATAATCACTTATATTTTTATTAATTAGCTGTGCCCTTTCTTACTTCTAGAATATGTTATACATACAGTGGGGCAAATAAATATTTAGTCAACCACCAATTTGCAAGTTCTCCCACTTGAAAAGATTAGAGAGGCCTGTAATTGTCAACATGGGTAAACCTCAACCATGAGAGACAGACTGGGAAAAAAAAAAAAACAGAAAATCACATTGTATGATTTTTAAAGAATTTATTTCCGAATTAGAGTGGAAAATAAGTATTTGGTCACCTACAAACAAGCAAGATTTCTGGCTGTCAAAGAGGTCTAACTTCTAACAAGGTCTAACAGGGCTCTACTCGTTACCTGTATTAATGGCACCTGTTTTAACTCATTATCGGTATGAAAGACACCTGTCCACAACCTCAGTCAGTCACACTCCAAACTCCACTAAGGCCAAGATCAAAGAGCTGTCCAGAGACAAAATTGTAGACCTGCACCAGGCTGGGAAGACTGAATCTGCAATAGGTAAAACGCTTGGTGTAAAGAAATCAACTGTGGGAGCAATTATTAGAAAATGGAAGACATACAAGACCACTGATAATCTCCCTCGATCTGGGGCTCCATGCAAGATCTCACCTTGTGGCGTCAAAATGATAACATTTTGGGTGGTGGGGGTGGAAACATCATGCTTTGGGGCTGTTTTTCTGCAAAGGGACCAGGACGGCTGATCTGTGTAAAGGAAAGAATGAATGGGGCCATGTAATCGAGAGTCTTTCAGCATGACAGTGATCCCAAACACACAGCCAGGGCAACAAAGGAGTGGCTTCGTAAGAAGCATTTCAAGGTCCTGGAGTGGCCTAGCCAGTCTCCAGATCTCAACCCCATACAAAATCTGTGGAGGGAGTTGAAAGTCCGTGTTGGACAACGACAGCCCCAAAACTACACTGCTCTAGAGGAGATCTGCATGGAGGAATTGGCCAAAATACTAGCAACAGTGTGTGAAAAGCTTGTGAAGAGTTACAGAAAATGTTTGGCCTCCGTTTTTGCCAACAAAGGGTACATAACAAAGTATTGAGATTAACTTTTGGTATTGACCAAATACTTATTTTCCACCATGATTTGCAAATAAATTCTTTAAACATCAAACAATGTGATTTTCTGGGGGGGGGGTTTCCCACATAATGTGTCTCATGGTTGAGGTTTACGCATGTTGACAATTACAGGCCTCTCTAATATTTTCAAGGGAGAGAACTTTTTACACAATTAACAATTAACACAATTAGTAGTTGACTAAATGTTTATTTGCCCCAATGTACCTTTGTTTACTGTAGCTATAAATGATAATTCTAGCTCTGTAAAAAAGAAGCTAAAGTATATGAAGATTTTGCCAAAATGTAATTTCTACGTTGTCGATTAGTGATCGGCAATAAACCTAATCACACTACATTATACTGCAAATTTCATGGCAAATGATAGTTATGAATATGTAAATATAACTGTTGGGAATTACATTTAGACCTGGGTTCACCAGATCCGGAACTCGAGGCCACCTATCCTCGTTATCAGGCTTATAGAGAGCTTGCTGATGACATAATCATTTTATTCAGGTCTGTTAGGGGAAAGAGACACTGAAAACATGACTGGATAGGTGGCCTTGAGGTCAGGATTTGGTGAACCCTGTTTTAGATTGATCTGCTGAGAAGCTTTGAGTGTTGTAGGGGCCCCGTGCTGCTGCTTGTGTCACTGCCCCACTGTCCCAGTGAGCCAGGAGCCAGGTCGTGGCATCAGGTTCATATGTAACCGCTTGCCATACACCCACCACTCCCTACACTCGTATATCCTCTTCTATGCTTCTATCCTGCGCCATTTGCTTCTTTTATGCACTACAACCATTCTTTGCCCTAAACAGTTCCTCGTGGTATTGATCCAATCCTTTAGATGGCCATTTTAAAACCCGATTTTCTAAGGGCCTATGACACACACACAAAAATCAATTCCATGTAGTACATATAGTAACTTCATCTCGTCTGCAATCCTAGTTTGTGCACCTTCCTCAGTGGCTTTACCATCAACTCTCTTAAACCAAATAATTTAACCTTCACACGCTCACCCAGCTTTTTTTCTCTCACACATAGATTTGTAGTTCATCCATAACCCTACCTTAATGAGGCGCCCCTCATTGCTCTCCGCCTATCAGCCTGTCCCCAGGCACTAGCATGGTCCCCTCACAGGGGAGCTGGTAATTGCTGGAGTGCCTGCTTGTATTGTCAGTGTAGTAGTGACAGCACTTCTGTGAGGCTAACTAGCTCTGACGGCCAATGCTTGTTCAATTACCCATCCACCGAATAGAGGGGTCAGATCCAGTTGTGATCTGCTTCCTACTCGGTTGTGGACCTAAAACGATATAACAATTAGCACAGGCGGTGAGGTTAATAGAATGGCTAGAAGAGATTCCTGCCAGCAGAGGGAAATGGTGATGGGTGAAGAAAGTCAAAAGACCCAAAATATGATCATTTAACAGCATTATTGAAGCAGGTCAAATTTGGATAGCGCTTTTCGTTATAAAAATACAATGCAAAGTCTTTACAGAAAGAAATTACAACACAGCACATTAGTAGCACAAATTTACAAAGCAATAGGAAAAAAGATTTTATTGAAGAAAAAAATAAAACATTGTTTATCCTTTACAGGGCACGCATTTAAATACAATAAGGAAAAAAATCCCAACAACTTCAGTGTTAATAATACTAGTCCTTCTCAAAAAATAGCATATTGTGATAAAGTTCGTTATTTTCTGTAAAGTACTGATAAATATTAGACTTTCATATATTTTAGATTCATTACACACAACTGAAGTAGTACAAGCCTTTTATTGTTTTAATATTAATGATATTGGCAAAAAAAGTCAAGAAAAAACAAAAATCCCTCTCTCAAAAAGTTAGCATATCATAAAAAGGTACTCTAAAGAAGCTACTAACCTAATCATCTGAATCAACGAATTAACTCAAAACCCCTGCAAAAGATTCCTGAGGCTTTTAAAAACTCCAGCCTGGTTCATTACTCAAAACCGCAATCATGGGCAAGACTGCCGACCTGACTGCTGTCCAAAAAGCCATCATTGACACCCTCAAGCAAGAGGCTAAGACACAAAGAAATTTCTGAGTGAATAGGGTGTTCCCAGAGTGCTGTATCAAAGCACGTCAGAAGGAAGTCTGTGGGAAGGAAAAAGTTGTGGCAGGAAACGCTGCACAACCAGATGAGAAAGATTGTGGAGAACGGCCGATTCCAGACCTTGGGGGACCTGCAGAAACAGTGGAGTGAGTCTGGAGTAGAAACATCCAGAGCCCACGTGCACAGGCATGTCAAGGTCAAGCCACTTTTGAACCTGTAACAGCGGCAGAATCGCCTGACCTGGGCTACAGAGAAGCAGCACTGGACTGTTGCTCAGTGATCGAAAGTGCTTTTTTCAGATGAAAGCAAATTTTGCATGTCATTCGGAAATCAAGGTGGAGTTTGGAGGAAGACTGTGGAGAAGGAAATGCCAAAATGCCGAAAGTCCAATGTCAAGTAATCACAGTCAGTGATGGTCTGGGGTGCCATGTCAGCTCTTGGTGTTGGTCTACTGTGTTTTATCAAGGGCAGGGTAAATGCAGCTAGCTATCAGGAGATTTTGGAGCACTTCATGCTTCCATCTGCTAAAAAGCTTCATGTAGATGAAGATTTCATTTTTCAGCACGACCTGGCACCTGCTCACAGTGTCAAAACCACTGGTAAATAAATGGTTTACTGACCATGGCATTACTGTGCTCAATTGGCCTGCCAACTCTCCTGACCTGAACCCCATAGAGAATCTGTGGGATGTGGGATATTGTGATGAGGTAGTCGAGAGACACCAGACCCAACACTGTGGATGAGCTTAAGGCCAATATCAAAGCATCCTGGGCCTCCATAACACCTCAAAAGTGCCACAGGCTGATTGCCTCTATGCCACGCTGTATTGAAGCAGTCATTTCTGCAAAAGGATTCCCGACCAAGTATTGAGTGCATAGCTGATATAGATAATTAAAGGTTGACTTTTTTTGTATTAAAAAACACTTTTTTGTATTGGTCGGATGAAATATGCTAATTTTTTTTAGATAGGGATTTTTGTTTTTTTTCTTGACTTTTTTGCCAAAATCATCAATATTATAACCATAAAAGGTTTGAACTACTTCAGTTGTGTGTAATGAATCTAAAATATATGAAAGTCTTATTGTTTATCAGTACAATACAGAAAATTATTAACTTTATCACTATATGCAATTTTTTTGAGAAGGACTAGTATATAATCATAATTGTAGGCCACACTTGATGTAGGCCGTCCCTTTGACCAAGACAGGCCTCAAGCCTGTATCGCTAAGCATGGCCAGCGCTGCAGGAAAGCATGATAACCACTAGGCTAAAAGCCCTGGCTAGTTGTTCAGAGGATTGTTTCCACAGCATACAACCCACCAACTTGCACTCGTTACACTTTTGTACCAAAATATTAATATTGTGGCCTACTGTACATAACCCAAAATGTGATGTCCACATATGTGGATGCCAATTGTTTATTGGGTTTAGATATGTTTTTTTACCCCACAAATTTCCAAAAATAGTCACTTGTCTTATATAGAAGTCCCCCAGGTGTCAGTGATGAAAAAGCATTGGTTATGCAGCGAACAATCCTGATTCTGCCGAGAGCAATTCTTGATTCCCCGGCTTGTTTTTCTGTGGGCATGCCCCTACCCTCACTTTTCTTTTTCTTTTTTTTTTTTTTTAATTAAAAATGAAGAAAGCCTAGCATTACCAGTTACGAGGCACATTAACACAGTAATGATTTAATCATTTTCTTATAAAACTAATTCCAAATATAAAAAAATATATGGGGAAAATTGTGGTTATAAATTAATAGGCATCAATATTCTGTCATTCTAGGGTGCAAAACATTTCATCATAAAATGGGTTAGCGGCAAAAAGGATATTGAAAGAAATATTTAAATGAAGTGCAAGTCATTTACTTAGCTTGCATGTATCAGAAAAAAATGGATGAATTGCAGAATATTGCATTCAATGAAATGATTACAGCTTTTGAAAAACAAAACAGTCTTCCTGTAAACGCAATAATATATCTGTTTCCATACTGAGCAGGTTAGTGGCTAGCACTATTACACCGCAGCATCTGGTGGCTGTGTTGAAAACCACAGGTAAAATGTCATTTCTCTTCACCCCTCCCTGTATTCCGTGGACTGTTTTGATTTCCGTGGAAGGTGTTGAAATTTCCATAATGGCTGATTCCTGTGGGGACTAATAAAGAGTTGAGGATATTTACAAAACAACAAATAAGCGCCAATTACCCCACCACGCACACACCCCAACACAATGTTGCCACTCAAGCAAGAATGTTTTGCATCTCTTGTTCAGCCAGTAGGAAAGGGGAAAAAAGTATTCTGAATAACTCTTATTTGAAGAAATAAATTCTCGAGGACATACTTCGATTGCATTTTTAAATTTAAAACATTGTAGCACACTTTGTAGTGAAAAAGAAATACATATATTCACAGACGCCAAGAGCAGATCAAATGAACATGTGGCATGACAACCTTATTTTAACCAAGAACATTCTAAAAGAAAGATATTTCAGGAAACTTTTCCAGGAACAGTGAAACATCATTCGAGGAAGTGCCTTGTAGATTACTTGAAGCTTACTAGGCTGTTTCTACTTTTGCCGATGGAAATCTGTCTTACAGTTTTAAACGGATCTTTAGTAACTTGATAATTAATCTATCACTATCAGTCGGTTACTCTTCATTAACCTGTGATTTAATCAATTCATAGTTTTTATTTATGAGTATATCTAAATGCAAACTACATTTTGCCTGCATGTTCATGCAAACTAATACTTGCTGTCCGGTTCCTAGGCAGAATGAAATACTAAACCGTGTCCAAGAGGCTTTACGTAACATAAAAGATGCACTTAGATATTTAAAAGTGTGCAAGTGCAGTTGACAAGAGCGAGGGCACGGTAGCGTAATGGCAGATAGATTTTAAAATATAAAGGAATAGCCAAGTAATGAGCAGAGAAAATCAGGACTGATGTGAAAGTAAAAGTATCCAGCATTCTGAAAGGTAATGCACTTTCAGGCCAAAAATATTGATAGCATTTCTCGGAACAACACTGTCGTTTGACCTTTTTGTCTACAAGCTAACATTTATTCTTTTCAAGCTGTGCTCAATCACTAGTTTCGTCCCCAAAATTTCCACGTACGTACTTGAGGAGCTTTGCCAAACTCAAACATCTTGTGCCAGTCACAGAAACAGCTCTCCACCTGACACATGCATTTGACTTACACTCTGTTCCTACTTCAAACACTTACCTACTTCCCATCAGACACCAATCACACAGGATAATGGTTATCAACCAGATGACCAATGACCTGGAACCCTAACGACTGAGACAGTGGGGCAGTGTGCAGGCTAGGGTTAACTCGAAGTAGCCTCTACTGATGGGATGGACTTGGTTCAGAAACCCAACCGATGATACACATTTAGTCTGTGTCAAGTAATAATTCTGTATTCATAATGGGGGTTGAAGCGTAGAGTTATGTCCTCCCAGTGGTTATACTCCTCAGGACACCACCAGGTAAGTGGCGGTCTCCATGGACAAATGATTTTGAATAAAGCTATTAATGATGATGACTAATGGATTCCGATTATGTCACATGGCTGGGTTATGATAGAGATGATGAAGCCTATGATATATCCCAAATGCATCCTTTGCTATGTGCTATGTATTGCTGTCAATCCAGAATGTCATATTTAGTCATGTAGCGCGTTTCAATTGAATATCATCTCCATCATATTGAATATGATGACAGCTCAATGAATATCAACAACATAGTGTATGGCATATGATGCTTGACCAAATGGTTTTTGGGAATTACTTTATTAGGTTTTGATAGGATTACATTCGGCAGTGGACACATTGGTAATTTTGATGATCTGTTTGTGTCGGAATTTGATGGATGTGTTTATACATGTAGATTAATAACTTGTGGTGATTAGAACTTTGTTGGTCATTCATTGGGAAGTAAAAATCGCTACAATAACTCAGCAAACTAATCATAGCAATATGAAAATCATGGTGATTCATTGGAGTGAATTGTTTTTTAGAAAAATATTGTGTGTTTAATACTGCTGTTTGTCAGCATGAACATTCTTCAAGTACCATCTGCTTTCTTAATTCATTTGTTCAGTTTCATTTAATTTTTTTGTAGATGATGACGCTTATTTGCGTCAGTAGAACTACATGTCCTCCTTTTGTGACCTAACAGAAAGTTTCTGGGTCAAATTTTAAATGATGATCTGTTTTCATCATCTATAGTCATTGATCAACTTTTGAGTCCGCGCTCAAGAAACTGATGACTCTTTTACACAATAATCATTAATCATTATAAAAAGAGATGACTCCGATCCGATCACATGATTGGAAATCGGCCCGATCCCATCATTTTCAGAGGATCGCAATAGGGTGAAAAAGATTGTATTTTGAAGATGTTAATATTATTTTTAAAGGGGTACAAAGCAACAAAACAAGATCGACAAGGACATTTTCGAAAGAAAAAAACAAAAACAAAAAACCCCAACATATTTTTAGTACTAGACAAAATCTTAAAACAGCCAGAAACAACGAAAGTAAATAAACACTGCTGGTAGGAGAACATTATGCTAGCTGTTCGGGAAACCTACTTGTAAGATAACAGCTTGCAAGAGTGATAATGTCAGGAAGTGTGGAAATAATTTACATTTGGATGTTTTATTTATTCATTTTTTTAATCAACTCAACTGTTTGCCATTGATGATGATAGACGTCCATTAAGTTGGCTCTTTTTATCCTCCTACTGTGAATTTAAATTAGTTTGTCACTAGTAGACGTTCAATCCACTTGAACTGGGAGGGTGGCAGCATTCATTCACTGCCATCCTCAAACTTAAAATGGACTGTTGCCATCAATGGCAGCCAACGAGTTAATACATTGACAAGGTATCAAATGCTGCTACTACTACCACCACCACTACTACTACCGCCACTACCACTACCCCAATATCTTACACATTCGTTTTGCAAAATGAGGCTTTGTTTTATCAATTGTTTTGGCATTATGTGTAGAGCGAAAATTATAATATGGGTACCCACGTCAGCTGCTTAAGTAAAGAGAGGAGTGTTGGGGTTTGGGGGATAAGCCCACACCCACTTTTAGCCATTTTTTGAATTAGAAAACCCAAAACACTCGTCAAAAATGTCAACACTTCCAAAAAGCATGCAGAAGTTATACAAATCATTATATCAATTTAATGTTGTTAACTTAATTTTAGTTAATGATACTCAAAATAACAAGTTACTTAAGAGAATTTATGAATTTGGATTACACAGTAGCCACTTAAAATCTTAATAAATAGGAAGTTTTATTAGACAGTCTGGAGGGGGGTCTCAAGTTCTCACTTATTAGACTGCCCGGAAAGGGGGGGCGGGCTTGTCATAAGTTCTCGGTTACTTTGTTCTTGTTGTTGTTATTCTTCTTGAGGAGGGTATTAACTAAAATGCCACTCCTCCATTATTCCTTGAATAAAGGCCCCTGAGACAGTCCAGCACACCACAGCAGGGTGTAAGATACTGGCAGGCAAGGCATACATGGAACGACATAGCCAGGTCGCAGGTATAGTGTACAGGAACATCTGTGCCGAGTACAGACTGGAGACCCCTGAGTCAAGGTGGGCAACACTTCCAAAGGTGGTCGAGAACCACCGAGCCAAGATCCTGTGGGACTTCCAGATCCAGACAGACAAGCTGGTGTTGGCCAACCAGCCTGACATAGTGGTGGTGGATAAACATCAGAAGACAGTAATAGTGATAGATGCAGCAATCCCGAGCAATAGCAACATCAGGAAAAAAATAACACGAAAAGCTGGAGAAATATCAATATCTGCACCTCCCTCTCATTCATATCCGTCTAAGTTGTTCGGGGGGCGGGGTGAGTGGAGCACTGAGATATTTCATTGGACTAACAAAAATTGGACCAATAAATGCCTCAGCCGAGAAAATTTTATTTATTATTATTATTATTAAACTGGAAACTCCAGGTATTCTGCAATCCGGCTCGAGGGACCAATTAAATGTCAAGTTCAAACAACAATCCTTGGGTAGACATTTGTAATATTACCCAAAATAAGGAGAGAAGGCACTAAATTTTTGTGAACTTGCAAGGAGAGTGGGAGGGACTAAATAGTGGAATTCTAGATTACACTATGCAGTCACCTAAAACACTCTAAACTAAACCCTCCCACGCCCTTTCTTTTTATTTGGGGGTTGTCCCTAGCAACAGATGGGTTTCTCTCTAAAAAGGAAGGGGGAGCAAGCTGGAGACACCCCTTGTATTCGTTTGACTATGTGTCTGTATGTAGGTGGAATTATACAGTATATATATATGTGTATGTGTATGTATATATGTATATATATGTATGTGTATGTATGTGTGTATATATATATATATATATATATATATATATATATATGTATGTATGTATGTATGTATGTATGTAATATATATATATATATATATATATATATATATATATATATATATATATACGTGTGTGTGCTAATACATTTAATGAAGCAATGGCCAACAATACTAGAATGTAACAATAAAATGCAGCAACCATATAATTTCTTAAATGTCCCAAACGGGTCTAGTTTCTTAATGTCTGCGGCTTGTCCTGGAAGTTTACCTCTGGAACCTAGACCAGTCTAAAGCGGTTGGAAGGACAAGGCAGTTTCATCATGAGTTTAACATGTCTAAGGTAATCAAACCCATTAATATACTAGTATATGTCGTTAAAAAGTTATGGCAGTCAATCATGAAACACTTAATTTTAGCAATCAGTCAATCACCAACACTAATATTTGATTGTAAGCATTCACTGGCAAAAGCAAATATTTAATTAACTCTCAATAATCATTTCAACAAGCGCCACAAAATGTGTGTCCCGGCCCACCAGGAAGAGCCCGGTACACCTCTGTTATTCGTGGACGGACACAATGAAATTTGTTAGGTATATTCACATCAATCCTCAGAGCCCACTAATATTTTTTTCCCCTCAGGTCTTATTAATTAATATTGATTAGTTAATCTCCCCTAAAGTTTCCGAGTTAGCCAGTAGAGGGAGCTAGGTGGTCGTTGTTCATTTGGAACTTTATAGACAAGTTTCCAAGGTCCTTCCGCTTTACTTCCTGCTTTCTGCTCGCGACTTCCGTTTTCACGTTATTTAACATTGACAGCAATGGCGCTGGAGTGGCATCACTTACTAAAAACCCTGAAAAACCACTATATGGAAATACCACATCCTTCTGCCATCTCAACATGGGAAGAAAACAAAGAAAAGGGCATAGGGTGACCACAAGTAAAATATGATCGTATTTTATTGACTCCATGGCAGTGGATGGAAACGCCATCAGGAACCTGAAAAGCTCCGAGGCATTCCAGTACCTGCACAGCCACAAAGTTGGATGTGTCCTCATACACGAACACGGAAATTTTGTTATCATGAGGGTTGATGTGGAACCAAGCCAGTGCGTCAATGCTCCGTACCACAAAGCTTGGGTGTTGGTATCAAAAGAGGGAGACGTCGAAACTGCAGGCTGTACATGTATCGCGGGTCCCGGGCGTTCGTGTCGTCATGCTGCCGCTGTGTTTTGGAAGGTATGTTCTCCAAAAATACGAAACCTAAAACCTGGCGCATGAAACGACTTGTTGACTTTGCTATTGATTTTATGATGACGATTGTAAGGCAAGGCAAGTCAAATTTATTTATATAGCACAATTCAACACAAGGCAATTCAAAGTGCTTTACATCACATGAAGATCATAAAAATCACATTAAATCAATAGAATATAAAAACAAAGACAATCGAAACAGGAAAGAAAATTATACATAAAAATCGCATTTAATCACGAGTAGAATAAAAATTTAAAAAAAAAACAATTAAAAAAAATACTATTACTACTAATAATAATTGAAATCCGCAATGGTGATAAAGCACAAGAGGAATAGAAAGCAAATAGATTGAAATAGATAGACAGTAATGGATATGCTGTTCTAGACAAAAGGGTTTTTAGACCTGATATAAAGGAGCTAACAATCTGAGCATACTTCAGACCTTCAGGTAACTTGTTCCAGATTAGAGGAGCATCATAACTAAATGCTGCCTCACCCTGCTTAATTATAAGGTTTAATCATTTTTACAACAACTACTGCTGCTGCTGCTGTAGCTGCTACTACAACAACACAACCAAAGTTCCGGGAAAGGATGTTCTTTGGTGGGTTTCGTATCAGCGAAGTAATTAGATCAAACATTTAATCTTGTGTTGCCTTTAAGTTTAGAGCAGCGATCCACATTTTTCAAATATTGTCTGCGGCTAGTTTCGGATGTAAGGCGTATGGCGGGGTACATCCACGGTTGTGCTTTGTAGCTGTTTGGTGATTAAAACACTTCCCTTCAAACCATATATTTAGGTGCTTTCAGGAGTTGGCACAGCACAGAAATTTCCCAGACCCTCGTTTCAGTTGTGCTTAATCCATTTTTGGAGAATCAGTGGGTTCCTTTGATTTTATTTTGACTTTGTCAACACACTGCTAACTTCAACCGCAACTCTTGATGTTTTGTCTAAACTGGAAGTTCGGAGCAGAAATTTTCCAAGATGGCTGAAAAATGGATGAAATATATAGTCAGTTCTGGATATGCTGTGATAAACAAAATCGTTTTTAGCCCTGATTTAAAGGAGCTAACAGTTTGAGCAAACTTCAGACCAAGGGTGTAGGTTTGGGCTCAACATTGGGAGGGACGATATACCAGCATAACATGCATGTACACTTTTTGCTGGAGATGGGACAACCAAACAGATTGGGTAAACGGGGGATACATTTCTCACGAATATGAACCTAATTAATTGATAGGCTAACTGATCATTGCAAAATAAATCTGTATTGAGTTATAACAGTGCTTCTCAATTGTTTTCTGTAACGCCCCTCATACGAAGGCACTACGCGCTCATGCTCTGGTACTCATGGGAAACGCAGTCTTAAAAAAACTACCGCTTTGGTCCACCAGTGTCGCTAAAATCGACCAAAACTGAAAAGTTACCAAGTGTTGCTTTAAGACCACATAAACAAAACAAAGATAAAAATTGGGTAGAAGGGGGTAAACCTTGGTTCACTATATTTCTCACAGTTTAATTAACGTTAACAGCAGAAAATTCATACAAAAGTGGAAGACACTTCCCTCTAAGCAGCTTCCTACTCGAGTTTTGCAGGTTAGCAAATTCACAGTTTAATGTTTTGCAAACTCTGATGCAGGTTATAGCAAAATTTCAGTAGCAAAATTAGTGGTGTGTACCCACCTCCATAACATTGACGTCTTTTTACATTACATTTACACTACAAAACTTCTAATATCCCTCCTCTTTGAAGGGGGCTGATGAGGCGGCATGTTGTATTTTTGTTGGGTCAGTGCGTGCGTGTGTGTGGGGGGGGTCATCAGCCAATCAAACGTGAGTTTGTGGGGGAAAATGGACGAGCACATTCAGCAAGTGAAAAAGGGTAATTATAAGTCTGAACAAAATGAAAATAATTCACTTAATAATGGTAGGGTCAATTGTATTCTTACAACATATGGGAAGGCAATCTAAAATACCTATATAACTGAACTCATTATAAAATGCAACAAAGGTTGCTTAAATATTGGTGGGGATAATTTGAGCATCCAGAAAAGTTGGTAGTGTTATGTCCCTACCATCCATATACAAACCTTGCTTCAGACCTTCAGGTAATTTGTTCCAGAGGTGAGGAGCATAATAACTAAATGCTGCCTCACCCTGCTTGGTTCTTGGAACATACAGGAGACCGGTTCCAGATGACCTTAGGGGTCTAGATGTTTCATAGGGATCCATCAATTTTAGCATGTATTATGGTCCGAGGCCATTAAGAGTTTTGTAGACGAGCAGTAGTATTTTAAAGTCTATCCTTTGACTCACTGGAAGCCAGTGTAACAATTTCAAAACCGGCGTAAAGTGATCCAGTTTCCTTGTATTTGTAAGGACTCTGGCAGCAGCATGCTGTTTTAGCTGTTTTTTTAAAAAAACATTTTTTATTTTTAATCAAGACCTGTAAATATACTGTTGCAATAGTCCAATCTCTGAAAATGAATGCATGCATAATTTTTTCCATACCTTGTTGAGTCAGAAACCCCTCAATTCTGGCTATATTCTTTAGGTGGTAATAAGAAAATTAAGTGACGTACTTTAGATTGCTATCAAATTTTAGGTCTGACTCAAATAATTACGCCAACATTTCTGACTTGATTTGTAGCTGTAAGTGACATTGCGCTAAAGTCCATGCTTATCTTTGACCTCTCTTTTTTTGGAGTTATGAACTTGAAAGTGAAGGTACCACTCTACAGGACTTGTACAAAATCCTCCTACATGATCGTGTAAACAGACTTCACTGGGTTTGTATAACCCTGGCATGACTCCACACCTGGCCCGTACTCACAACTCGCATGCTTGAGAGGATGCATACAAGGTGGCCAAAACCCTTGGGTGCAAGCGACTGACGTTAGCAGCCTCTCTGCTGGGCCTTTGGACATGACCTAGCTGGAGCATGAAGAACGTAAACTGACACGTAACTCTTTCATACAGGCAAACACACTCTTGTGTTAAAAACAGGGAGAACATCTGGAAAGATACCTTGACCTTTCCGCAGGTTAGATGCTATAATCTGCAGGTGAATCATTGGGACAAGACGCACGGAAGCTCATTTCCCGTTGCTCTTCATGTTGTTCTTCTTTTACAATTTGTTTTTACCTTGTTCTTCGTAGAGGCGAATTGTCCTCTTGCTCCGTGTGTAATGTTTTATTCGTCGTTCAATAGATTTCTTTCTGTTTGCAATTTCCAAAGTGAATTGTGTGGGCTGCCGCACGCCTTGTCTCGCTGGAACTGTGTCCCCTATTTTCTTTTGTTTTTCATCTTTTTAATGGGACTTTGTTGAACTCTTCTGTGCCGGTTTTGCTTCCTGTACTTTTTAATTTTGAGGCTCATCTGTGTCTTGTTAAGGATTAAATACCCTCATAATCCCTGTCCAGTGGCCCTGCTTTTAGCTTTACCAGATTTTTGCAGGGGTGTTGCTCTGCGCTTTGTTTATAAATTAGTGGGTTTAAATCATTACTCTTTTTTTGTTGATTTGAATCCCTCCTCTCTGGATTAGTCTGTTAAGCACTCTTAATACTCTTTTATTTATTTATCTTAAACTGTATTGACAAACATTCAAAAGTGCCTATCGCCCTTTGATGAGCAGTTCTCGAGTTATTGTCTTACTATTGGAATGATTGGTTTATGTATACATCCGCCCTTTGTCTTTGCGACTTAACTATTAGTTTTTATACATTGTGGTGACACACTGCGGCATTACTGTTCTGTTTGATCATACACTGATGAAATGGCATGCATGAGTGACAATGATGGCCTATTCAAAAGACATGCTACAATCAAAGTGTGTGACCAAAGCATAGATTTGGAGCACGCTATCATTGCTGTGTCACTGCTTCCTCCATCAGGGGAAACTGTCTTGATGCTACATTGAGTGCGATACTGTTGATAATGTGCAAACATCCCTGGGCTTTTCTCACAAGTACATTGCTGTGTTTTGGCCAGAAGGTGTGCAGAATCACAAAGTGTGAATAAACAACCACACAACTATAGCCAAGGCCAACAGAAGGGTGGTTTTATGGTTTATAACATTGACATAAAAGCAAATCAATGTTCCCTGCGTGACTTACTTCACCATAAGACTACTAGCAAGAAAAACTTGTGCTATGGTTCAATATTCCTTATGTGGTAAATCATGGAACTGTACAGGAGATTTTGAATTTGTGCACACCCCAAAATCGTTTTAAAAGTATTTGTTTTTATGTATATATTATATTTATAGCGGAAAACACTCAGGTGACTTGAAGTTCCGCTATGAGACCCCCAATTTGGCCAAATTTAAAAATTGTCTGATATGCATGTGTGATACATCATTGGAAAGCTTAAAATCTCAATTTTCTCGGGGAAGAAACATTTTGAACAGAAGGGCGTTTAAAAAAAAAAAAAAAATTATTCAAACAGTAAAACCCTATCTGCAGGTGAGAGCACGCGAGAGCAGAATTACAGACGCCATGACTTTAACGAGATATTATCGCGTACTTACCTTGTTTCGATCCGAAAATTCCATATAGCACGTATCATTGAGTGTCAAGACACAGCTGTGAATGGCCACAGCTGGATTTTTGGGGGATTTTATGGGTGAAACATGGTAATATAACAAGGGTCGCGATGCCGAAATCTCAGACATCAAGGAGTGGTTGAGATTTTCTATTTTATATACTTACCCTTTTAAACTTTTTAAAAAAATTTTTATTTTTCTTTGTTTAGTTCGATTATCATCTAACATAGCGGAAAAATGCAACAGTAACAAAACAAATACAATTAAGCGATAGTTATGAGGTAGATATCAGTGACTTTTTTACAGACACCATTTTTTTCATTGTGACGTAATTTGTTTAAAAGTTTAAAATATGCAAATGAATAATTTTTTAAAGTAGTTTTTTTTTTTTTTATTAAACGAAATATTAGACATCAATTAATTATTCTAAGCTAACAATGATAAACATTTTGAATAATGAATATAATTAATTACCTTTGTTTTATGGCTGGGTTGAAGCAAAAACTCTTGCGCGACGTCTGTAAACAGGGGTTTTCAGGGTAAAACGGACAAATTAAAAACAGTTCGGGGGCTTAATGCGCCATGAATCTGCTCTGGCAGCATATAGACATATTGTTCTATCAAACACAATTGTTGCTTTGGCTTAAAATACAGCAGTTTCTTTTAAAAAGGAGTGCAAGAGCAGAAACTGCTTTTTCAGTCTTGTCTGTGTTTTCTGCCATATATAATTTATATATTATTTATATGATTTTTATTTTCATACTGTAGTTCAATTAATTCTGTATAGAAGATATTAAAAAAAAAAAAAAAAAAAAAATTGTGCTATTGGAGGCCATAACCATAATTTTAATCAGTTTTTATTTGTTTTATTAGGGCCGGAACACTAAGTGAGCAAAGTTCAATATTTTTCATTTCTGGCTTGTATGTGAAGTATCCCAGCCTGAACACGACTGCATTGAAATATTACCTATAGAAAACACCCTTTTTTACTAGACAGGCTCCTCCCCCAAAGGAAAAAAAAAACGATTGACCTCAAAACTGCATCAGGGGAGCCTCAAGTTATTTATTTACAAAAAATATATCATGATAATAATAACAATTGGAACACTTGAAATCCACATATTCTATGTGGACATCACATTTAGCATCACATGGACGCCACATTTGTGGATGAAATAAACCTTCTGTATGACATGACCCGAAATGTGTATCGAACATAACAAAAGTCAGTGTTGGCAACAGTGTTGCCAGGTCTTTATCTTTTTAATTTTTTTTTTTTTTGCCAAAAAAAGTTATTATCCTTGACATGGTTAGTTGAAAGATTTAGCTGCCAGTCATGGTAAAGTCTGATATTATTTAGTTTACACTATTGTTAGATATGTTTAAACTGACATGACATCATTTACCATTGCTTATACTTAGGGCTGTCAAACGATTCAAATTTTTAATCGAGTTAATTACAGCTTAAAAATTAATTAATCGTAATTAATCGCAATTAATCGCAATTCAAACCATCTATAAAATATGCCATATTTTTCTGTAAATTATTGTTGGAATGGAAAGATAAGACAAGATGGATATATACATTCAACATACGGTACATAAGGACTGTATTTGTTTATTATAACAATAAATCAACAAGATGGCATTAACATTATTAACATTCTGTTAAAGTGATCCATGGATAGGAAGACTTGTAGTTTTTAAAAGATGAATATTAGTACAAGTTATAGAAATGTTATATTAAAACGCCTCAATGTTTTCGTTTATAAAAAATTTGTAACATTTTCAATCAAAAAATAAACTAGTAGCCCTATTCTGTCCTCAATGTGCGTGAATACACAAATTGACAGATAGCGAACATAAGTTCCAAAAAGAAATCAGACGGTGTGGCAAAGTTGCATGGGCTTTACTGAAGTCATCTCTTTTTGACAGGAGCACGTTTCTTGTATTTTTGTAAAACTGAAAATAACAAGGCAATGTGTCAATAACTTGCATAAATCACAAAATAACATAAAATGTACACACACGTGTCCATTTGAGCAGTAGCACTAGCCAATTAGCTCACAAGCATCAAACAATGTAACTGCATTTCACCATATATGTGAACAAATTCAAATACACGTCATCAATAACTATCTAATGCTCATGAATATAAACAAAGGAGGAATATAACTCACAAGCGATGCATGTATTAGACACAAACAGTGTGATGGGGCTATGAGAACTGCCACTGAATACTGGATGCGGACGTTAGCTGGTCTGAATAGCACTGTCTCTTAGTGTGAGTTCGCGTCGACATATAATCACGTCAGAAAAGCGCGCCGAAACCCCAATAATCAGCTGCACTGAATCGCCAGCAGAGGGCGACATTACGCCACATAACATATGCAAGTCACACCCAAGCGCCAGCAGAGGGCGGAAAAACTCCATAAAACACAATTAACAAGTTGGCCTTTCACTGTACTGACATTTAAATCTGTCTGAGCGGGCCTAGTGCGTTAATTGTGTCAAATATTTTAACGTCATTAATTAAAAAAATTAATCAACGCCCGTTAACGCGATAATTTTGACAGCCCTACTTATACTGTATGTAGACACATCAGTTGCCCTGTAAACCTTTTATTTAACGAGTTTTCAAAGTTTCACTTTAAAAAGAAAATTTTGGTGTACTGCTCAATAAAAAGCTGATACTTATATCAGCCCATCAGTATGTAGCTCATCATAAGAGAGGAACTATTGTTATAAGAAAATATGTCTTCCTTTCTATCAAATCTAATTTAATCCCGCATTGCCACCTTTTCCTTCTTTTTTTCGACTTGAACAACCAAAAAAAAAAAAAAATTGATATGGATAGGCAGTTAATATGAAAAGGTGCACATGCTATTGTCCTTTTCCTCATGAATACATATTTTTTTGATTAAGTTCATCTTTGAAATTTAAACTCAGTCGCATGAAACGTCTGGCGGGGCATTTCTTTCTCTTGTGACATTCAGCTTTAATGTCTCATCACTTTATTCGCTTTATGAGAAAATGAATTATTTAACGCTTTACAATTCAAAAGCTTTGTGAGAATCTTCAGGCAGAAGGTGTGAAAATAAACACATTTACTCTCAAAGTTTTGAAATGCCTTTTTGCTCCTAGAAGTTTTATGTCTTCTAATTGCATACTATCTACCTTCTGAATAAGACCCAAAAGTGCTTCACATTGTTGCTAATCTTTCTTGCCCATAATACCCAGCTTTGGCTAATGTATACGTTATGCATCATTGTGCAAAACAATAGGAATACACAAATGTATTCTTTCTAAACATTTACAATGAGCACAAAGACTAAATCAAACTAAGAGACCAGAGATTGGATGAACCGGATTTAAAAGCCTTAAAGGCAATTGAGGGATGTGAAAAATAGCTGGTATAAAAACATTCATGATGTGTAGCATTGTAAATGGAGCGCGCATGCAGAAACAATTGTCTAGACTCAAATGGTCTTTTAATGAACCGGCTGTCGGAATGCATCTGTATAATGATCAGAAGCTTACGGCGCTCTTCTTTACCTGAGTTCAATGCACGTTGTTTTACCAAATAGATCTAAGAGTAAGTGCTTTTTTGAGGAGGGTGGCCTTCTTTCTTCAAGTCTTGATGGTTTTCCTCTGTACTGCGTTGCATTCTATAAGGACGGCCCAAAATAGTATTCGTAAAGGTACGAAGTAGGATTTCTCATGTGGACATTACCGCGAGAGAAATATGAATCATTGTATGACTATTAGCCGAGGATAGAAATAATTGGTTCTCACTTCACTCATTGGTATGGTAGCACAATAGCCTGGTGGTTAGTCAGTTTACATGCAACTGAAAAAATTTCACAGTTGGAAATACAGGTACACGATAATTATTGGTCCGATAATTATCGGTCCGATTATAGGAATTATGATGTCATCCCAATAAATCTAAAACAATATTAATAGGACCGATAATATACATATAATATTTTTGGCATGGTGTTGGCGGATTGGGATGTGTGCGTTTGTTTCCACTCCTGTTTTGCCAGTACAACGTATCAGTAACTGTTTGTGGTTTGAGGAGAGGGAGTTTTACAACAAATCGAGTGCTCCCTTTCTGTGACGTAACGCTTAAGTAACGGCAGTGTGCAGCACGACTGGCTAGTAAACAACAAGCATGGCTTCGGTTGTGTGGGATTTTTTTAACGCTTCACTTGCAGTTTGTAACACATGCAAAGCCTAAGTTCGACGAGGAGTGGAAAAGTTGTCGAGCTACAACACATCTTAATAAGCCACTTAAAAGATCACAATCGCTTCGATGGTGTTTTAAAAGAGTACGAGGGCGCGCGAGCTGCGAATGAAACTGCCCATCCCGGGTTCATCATTTCAAGCCGCCGACACTTTTCAGATGAATGTTTCCCGGCATATTATAATGAGATTGCCACACTCGTCCAACTCGGCAACCATGCACAGCACCTAAATTTCACCACGGACATATGGACTTGTAATGTTGGTCCTGTCAGCTTGCTTGGTCCGACGGCACAGTGGCTGGAAAAGGATTTCGTACTGTACAAAGAAGAAATCTCATGCTTCATTGAAAATAGGTTCACTCACTGCGGTTTTTATATGGATTATTATAAGGCAAGCCATTAATGCTTTTTGTTCTACCGTATTTGAAAATGAGGAATGTGGTTTCACTAATTTTATAACTTGTTTCAGTGTCATAGTTATTTACTTTTGGATACTGTGAAGAGTCTTAATGCACTTTTTGTTTCAGTTAAATTTATCAACATTTACCTGTAAGTATTTCTTTACTTGAATCCTAGCCTTGGCTTATGCAAAGTTTTGTTACTGTTCTAGAGGCCTTATTTTTCTATCGAGTGATGAACCTTACTATGGCAATTAGCAAATGTTTGCATTTTAGTGTTATTTTTACAAGTTATTGAGAGGCCTTTTGGTTATTGATAGGCTTGCTGTCCCATAATTGCCAGGTTAAGTTGTTTAATGGACCAAGACTACAACAGTCTCCTCTCCTCTAGCACCAAATGTTTTTATCTGATGACAAAGCACAAAACCTGTTGGGTTTATGTTTTAGCTCAGTGCTCATTGTTTAGGGAACACCTCTTCAATGACATTGACTTATTGATTGTGATTAACTCAAATTATATTTATTTGAAAAAAATAAATATTGGCATTTTATTTGAAGTCGCGACTGTTCTTGTCTTTGTTTTGTTCATTATAATGTTTATGTCATCATGAAAAATCTGGTTAGGTCAAAGGCAAATTTATGTTTAATTTTTTTAACCTCCAGGGGTTCAAAAACTGAATATTCCTTTTAAAAATTATATATTTATTATCGGTTATCGATATTGGTATCAGCTTTGAGGAGCAGGAAGTTATCGATATTGGTTTCAAAAAATGGATATTGTGCATCCCTGGTTGTTAATCTGAAATCAATAATTTTATAACAAGCACTGGCACTGGAGTATTGCTCTTCACTTTATGTAACCAGTGTGTAATCTTGGTTCTTCTCCATTGAGACTGGTTCCTTAATTGGAACATAGTTTGACTGACGTCGCTGTGGATGTCAATTCAAGCTTGCGGCATGTATACCTTTTTTTTAGGTTTTGTGTTACGAAAAGGAACAATCCAAAGAAGATGGAAAACATGATCCAAATCATTTATGGTTCTTATTGTCTTTGGATGAGTTTTGATGAGCTTTGTTTGAAAACATTTCTTTTTTTTTTTGTTTGTTTTTGTGTTTTATTATCTGTCCATCAGAGTGCATTGGGAGCTTCGCACATTTCTCCCAGGGATGTGTCTGGCAGGTTGTCAAGAATGCATCATTGATTCGTTCTTGCCTTCAGCATGACTTCTTGTCACATAAAGATACACACATGCTTTAGTGTTGTTATCCCCTTGTTAATGGAAGAATCACCCACGGTGGTCAAAGAACAAATTTAACAGAAAATTAACCAATGCAAATCGGACAATGCTCTTGAATTTTGGTTTAACAGGATTACTAAAACAAACTCAGGAAACAAGCCTTTAATGGCAATGATGGCAATTGAATAACTTTGGTATGTTTCAATGAGACCTCTGAGCAGATATTTTGGTATGACTATGTATGTCGTAGTGTTGCACCGAAATGGCATTACATCATCAGTATTGGGGAGTATTAAGAAATAACGCGCCGATGCTGTGCAATATTTAGTTTTCGAGATCTACTTTCCAACTGCTGATCGCCCGACCCAAGATTGCCACCAGCTATGGTCACTGCCAAAAATAAGGAGTACTTGTCGCCCCTCCCAAGATGATGAAAGATGCCCAATCCTGTGGCATCCAATTATCCTTTTGCTGTGAATTTTAATGAGTTTACCACTTAAGATGTCCAATCCATTTGAAGTGGCTTCAAATGGCTTGGATGTCTCGTGTTGTCAATGGCAGCCAAAGAGGTGAAAAATAAAATTTGTTCTCCCTCTGGCCACGATTCACCCTTTTACCAATTACTTTATCACTAGTAGGCATCCAATCCATTTGAAGTGGGAGGGTTAGCGGAGGCACACAATGAGTTAAGCACTGTCTGACCAAGCAATTACTACTACTACTACTGCTAATGCTACCGTGTATTTCGGACGCAGGGGTCGCGTTAACCGAATATTTTCCATCGTTGACCGGTTTTTTAAAACGGTGACGGAAAAAACTGAAGTCCATCCGTCATTTTGACAGGTTGCAATTCACACTCCAGACCACAGGGTCGCGAGTGAGCATATTAATTAGCTATTGTCTCTCTTGATGCATGACGTCGTTGGCCTTACTCGGAAAAATGTTAAGGCAACTGAGTGTTTGCCTGGCACGGCCAGACTGTTCTCCCTGTATTTTTCAAACACTGAAAGAAAAGTCTGGGACACAGCCTCTCGAGTAGGTACAAAATCAATCGACAAATCAGATTTGTTTATTTGCGTGACGTGTTCTTCACGAGCAACGTCACTCTTGCGCGCCGAAAGTCGTCTCTACAACAACACGGATGGCGGGAGAGCCGAGAATATGTTCCAATCCGCGATAAATTCAGTTTTAAATGAGCTAAAACACATCGACACGAGACATTGACAACAGTCTGTCTCGCGCTAGCCATGTTGAATAAACTCCGTTCTCCTCGTATGTTTACTTCCGCGCGCAAGTCCCTCGTCCTGCCCTTGTCGCTTTGCTAACGGCACATCTGACCGTCGCTGATTGGTGCACTCCGCTGTCTGTTTGCCTCTTGTTAAGCTTGTTCGGACAGAATATTAATTAAAAATGAATGAAAACTAAATACTATTGAATATGTCATTATTATCATTTTAAAAATGTAAGTGACGGGTAAAAATAGATTATGACCGGATTTTTATGACACTGTCAGTCAAAATGACAGACAACGAAAAAGTCTAGCGCAACCTCTGTTCAGACGATAATTTTTAAAAAAAATTTTCCCCATAGTGTGGCTGGGGATGCGACTTATACTCTGGAGCGACAAATGTGTGAAATTATTAACACATTATTATATCAATTTACGTGGTATTTTGGTGTTTTAGAGTGACACTGATGGTTTGGTAAGCTTGTTAGCATCTTCCTTATGCTATAGTTATCTGAATAACTCCTAATAGCTATGTTACGTTAACATACCTGCCATGTTTCGATTTCGTTGTTCATGCATCATGTAATATTATCATACTGTACATTTATTCAGCATGTTGTTCTCTATTGTATTTTTATATTTAATTGCATTTCAAAATGACATATCTGTTCTATGTGTTCGATTTTATCAAGTAAATTTCCCTCCAAAATGCGTCTTATACTCCGGTGCGACTTATATGTTTTTTTCGTCTTCGTTGTGCATTTTATGGCTGGTGCGACTTATACTTAGGTGCGACTTATAGTCCGAAAAATTTGGTACTCTACTTTACAGTCAAGTGAGTATGCAGGAATGAATTTTTTTTTTTTTTTTTTAATTACGTACTGTGTGTACTTTTATTTTCAATTCATTACGATTACTAAAATGTCATTGTCTTTACGTGCTCAAAGTCACTGTCTCTCTTAGTGCTGCCACTTGCTGTAATACACACTTAAAAATTAAAACTTAAAACTTTATTTTTTGGGGGGGGGGGCATATTTTATATAGTATTATTATCTAATATGGAGACAACATTGACTGAATGATCCATATATTACAGCAATACTCACAAATACGTATCAATCATAATGCAGGTGGTGATATATTTTACTCTGTCATAAATGGGAGGAAAAAGATCCTTTTTTTTTTTTCTGACTACAAAGAGAACGACAGTATGTATTCAGCACAGCCTGAGGTAGATCACCTTTGTCTATTGGACACTGGTGATTCATGTCTGACAGGCGGGGTGTGAGCAACTTTTTAACAGTGTGCAGTCACACTTGTAATTAGATTGGTGCCGTTTCCTCTATAAAACGTGAAATAAAGGTGCTAAAGGTAAACACCTTTGTCTTTTTTATATTTTAATTTGCAAAGTTAAATCAACTCATTGGTAAAATTGAGTATGTACTGTTAGGACAGTAATGACTGTTTAATAATTTTGTCTTGATTAATAATTCATCAAAAAGATTGTTGCCGGGGTTCTAGCTTTGTAAGTGAGCAATAAATTGTATCATAGGCATCAAATCATATGGACACCAAGTTCCATAGTTTGTGTCTTGTCAGACAGACGGATGACCAGATGGTAGTGATGAGTACAAATCAGAGTGTGCCATTGCTTTCCAGACATATGCTTAATATGACAATTAACATGTATGCTTCCACACCACTTGTCGAAAGTGCAGGCAGAATAGTGATATAAGAATGGTTTTCACAATCACTTTTCCGTAACATTGTTTGATATTTAAAATATACAAAAGGAAATTGTTGTTTTTATATTTTCCCTTTGATAGTCATTATTTTTCCATTTTGTATTCATCATTTAGTTATATTGAGCATTCTCACATATTTTGTGAGCATGTATGAAGGACCACAAAACAAGACAACATAAAAAAAAAAAATTGGAAGAAATATTCGCTAAATTCATTTTTGAAGATGAATTCTGATGAGTTACAGTACTGGCCAAAAGTATTGGCACCCCTGCAATTATGTCATATAATGCTCAATTTCTCCCAGAAAATGATTGCAATTACAAATGCTTTGGTATTAATATCCTTATTTATTTTTGCTTGCAATGAAAAAAACACAAAAGAGAAGGGGAAAAAAATGAAATCATCATTTTACACAAAACTCCAAAAATGCACAAACGGCACCTGTTACTTACCTGTGGCACATAACAGGTGGTGGCAATAACTAAATCATACTTGCAGCCAGTTAAAATGGATCAAAGTTGATTCAACCTCTGTCCTGTGTCCTTGTGTGTACCGCATTGAGCATGGAGAAAAGAAAGAAGACCAAAGAACGGTCTGAGGACTTGAGAAGCAAAATTGTGAGGAAGCATGGGCAATCTCAAGGCTACAAGTCCATCTCCAAAGACCTGAATGTTCCTGTCGCTACCGTGTGCAGTGTCATCAATAAGTGTAAAGCCCACAGCACTGTGGCTAACCTCCCCAGATGTGGACGGAAAAGAAAAATTGACGAAAGATTTAAATGAAAGATTGTGCAGATGGTGGATAAAGAACCTCGACTAGCATCCAAACAAGTTCAAATTGTCCTGCGGTCCGAGGGTACAATAGTGTCAACCCGTACTATTCGTCGGCATCTGAATTAAAAAGGGACTGTATTGTAGGATACCCTGGAAGACCCCAATCTTCTGACCCGTAGACATAAAAAGCCAGGCTGGAGTTTGCCAAAACTTACCTGAGAAAGCCAAAAACGTTTTGGAAGATTGTTTTCTGGTCAGATGACACAAAAGTAGAGCTTTTTGGGAAAAGGCATCAACAACAGAGTTTACAGGGGGAAAAAAATTAGGCCTTCAAAGAAAAGAACAAGTCCCCACAGTCAAACATGGCGGAGGTTCCCTTATGTTTTGGGGTTGCTTCGCTACCTCTGGCATTGGACTGCTTGATTGTGTGCATGGCGTTATGAAGTCTAAAGACTACCAACAAATTTTGCAGCTTAATATAGGGCCCAGTGTGAGAAAGCTGGGTCTCCCACAGACATCCTGGGTTTTCCAGCAGGACAATGACCCAAAAGCACTAGAAAATGGTTTGAGAGAAAGCACTGGAGACTTCTAAAGTGGCCATCAATGAGTCCAGACCTGAATTCCATTGAACACCTGTGGAGAGATCTGAAAATGGCACCCTTCAAATCTGAGAGACCTGGAGCAGTTGGCCAAAGAAAAATGGTCTAAAATTCCAGCAGAACATTGTAAGAAACACATTGATGGATACCGGGAGCGGTTGTTCGCAGTTATTTTGTGCTACCAAGTATTAGGCTGAGAGTGCCAATATTTTTGTCTGGCCCATTTTTGGAGTTTTGAGTAAAATGATTATGATTTATTTATTTTTTTTCATTCTTTTTTGTGTTTTTTCATTGCAAATAAAATTAATGAAGATATAACTACCAAAGCATTTGTAATTGCAATTATTTTCTGGGAGAAATTGAGCATTATCTGACATAATTGCAGGGGTAACTATACTTTTGGCCAGCACTGTAATGTACTTGTTCATATCCTTTAAGTGACTATGTTGGGTAATTCTGATTAAAGAAAAAACATAAGAACCTGGTGTCCACGTACATTCGGGGCCATGTAGGCAACAATATTAACATACAAGTGTGACCTATATGACCCAAAATATAGAATGTCCATATATGTGGACACTATGTACCAATTATAATTAGATTTAATCATTAATCATTATTTTATATATTTTATATTTTTACAGAATAAATATATTAAGTAATACAATTTTATTAAAAATTACAGTTAAAATGAATACAAACAGAAATACACTGTTTATGGGTCCTATGAGCACTCAAAAGCTGTTTTTTTTCATAATATGATCGACGTCCAATTCGTTTAAACTGAACTAGCTGTGAATTTAGCCTATCCCAGTCAAAATGGATTGGATGTCTGGCGCCGTCAATGGCAGCCAATAAGTTAAATGACTGCCCTATAAAAGGTTAAGACAGCTGGGAGAACTAAACTGGTTGGAAATGACTAAATGTGTCTTGAAGATAAAACAGTCTCTAAGGATATATGGTGTAGTATAGATGATTATCTTTCACTTTAGCTTAATGTGCATTCCAACATGGGCAATGTACAATTATAAAGGTTTTGATAGAATGAGTTTAAGTGACTTTACATATGCATGCATGAACTTTGAGTACAACAATGTTCCTGTCACCAGAATCTTCAGTGTCCGTGCACCATTATCGTACAGTATGTAGTGGTAACACGAGGCGTCAGTTTTCATGGAACTTACAGGTTGCTCTCATGGTATGCAAGAGATGTGCATGTTAGTATTTTAAGGGTTAGAAGAAAAAAATAGAAGAAGGTAGTAAAATATCATAATAAAACTGTTATATAAGATTTTCACAGTACTGTCAGAAAATCATCACATAACAAGAGCAGGTCCTCCAAATGTGCATGGTAAGGGAAATTGAACATTTTGTATACCAATAACACCATGTTACAAAAAAAAAAAAAAAAAAAATGTTCCTGGCTTATAATCATTTTATTTGTGTTGCTTGGGTCTAAACTAAATGATAAAAGTGCCATCAAAAAGGTAAAAGTTTGTTTTTTCTAAAATAATTGTAATATAGTATAGTATTTACTATAATATACTGTAAATTGTGTGTGTAAATTATAGTATAATTATAATTAGGGCTGTCAAAATTATCGCGTTAACGGGCGGTAATTATTTTTTTAAATTAATCACGTTAAAATGTTTGACGCATTTAACGCACATGCCCTGCTCAAATAGATTATAGTGACAGCACAGTCTCATGTCCACTTGTTACTTGTGTTTTTTTGTGTTTTGTCGTCCTCTGCTGGCGCTTGAGTGCGACTGACTTTATGGGTTTCAGCACGCTCTGCTGACGTTACTATATGTCGACGCAAACTCATACCAATACAGTGCTATACAGACCAGCTAAAGTCTGCATCCAGTATTCAGTGGCAGTTCTCACTGTCTCATCACACTGTTTGTCTCTTAACCATGCATCGCTTGTGAGTTGCATTCTTTCTTTGTATCTATTCATGAGCATTGTGTAATTATTGGTGATGTACATTTCATTTTGTTTACATATATGGCGCAATGTAGTTACATTATTTGTTGCTTGTGAGCTAATTGGCTTGTGCTACTGCTCGAATGGAAACAAGTGTGTATGTTTTGTGACTTGTGCAAGTTATTGGCGCAATGTTTATTATTTTCAGTTTTGAAATAATCAGAAACGTGCCCCTGTCAAAAGAATCTATGACTTCACTAAAGCCCATTCAACTTTGCCTCAACGTCTGATTCCTCTTTGGAGCTTCTGTTGTTCGCTATCTGTCAATTTGTGTACTCACACACATTGAGGACAGAATACAGAGCAAAAATAATATTCCGATCTCTCCAAAAAATAATGTTCACAAAAAGAAAAGCGCTTTTATCTGTATTAATGATGCTCAGACTTTGGACAAACTATTCAAACATTTCATTTAGCTGTCGTTTAGCTCGATAAATACACTGCATGGCAATATTCAGTCACATTATACAAACGATCAGAGGTTTCGTACGTTGTGAAGCCAGCACTCAAATGATGTACAATGGATGGACAAGTAAACAGGGAACTACGGCGTCGGCCGAGGGACAAAACACACTCATTGGCTTGATTTCTAAGTAATTTCAAACTCGCCATTGACACCTTGTGCTGTATTTCAGTCACAACCTTACGTAGTTAAAGACACTGTGGAAGAACGGCTGTGATGTCACCGCTCGGCGACGTCAACAATGGCGAGCTACTGATTTATTTTTTGATTGAAATTTTTACAAATTTTATTAATATGAAAACATTAAGAGGGGTTTTAATATAAAATTTCTATAAGTTGTAGTAACATTTATCTTTTAAGAACTACAAGTCTTTCTATCAATGGATCGCTTTAACAGAATCTTAATAATGTTAATGCTATCTTGTTGATTTATTGTTATAATAAACAAATAGAGTACTTATGTATAGTATGTTGAATGTATATATCCGTCTTATGTCTTATCTTTCCATTCCAACAATGATTTACAGAAAACTATGGCATATTTTAGAGATGATTTGAATTGCGATTAATTATGATTAATTAATTTTTAAGCTGTGATTAATTCGATTAAAAATTTTAATCGTTTGACAGCCCTAATTATTATTAAAATTTCCGATTTTACGACCAAGTTGTGAGGAGAATATTTTTTAAATGTCATTTCTTCATGCTTCAGGTCAAACTAAGTATAAAATAAGGAGGAAAATGTACATAAATAAATAAAAGCATTAGAAAGTACAACAGTAAGGAAAAGTGGAAAATAGAATTTAAAAGTCGTGACCACAAACCCAAACTTTTTGGTAAACAAATTTGTTTTTATATATCAATGTGACAAAACAAACTAGGAAATACCACTTAGAACCTGGGAACAAAATATGTGTTACATGGTATAATTGGCTTTCTGTAGTGACTGTCTCTGCCTTCTGTGTGAAATTATATAACCGGGTATTCATTTGGAGCTAATGTGACAGAAGACATGTTGTGATGCAAGTTCAGATATTGACCTGATTGTGTAGTCGTGTTCCGCATATTTTAAAACATGGCACTCTGCAACAAAGTTTCTCCACCCATGACTTGGAAGCTACCTAGATAGAAAACCTGATATATGCTTTTTCACAAACAATGACTAGACTAAATTATTACACATCAAATCAACTAATCATCTTTATATCCCACTTGTCTTTATTGTAGCCACCACCAGCAGCAAGGGTAACATCAATGCAATGAGAGAATTCCTCTCATTCAGTAATTTAGAGGTCATTGCTGCTGAGCGGGCCACCCCACCCCCACCTCCCCCAACTCCAAAACGATGGAAAAAAAACATACAACCCTTTAAGCTATTATAACATATATTCCGATCATGTTTTACACCTAAAATACATAATCACAATAGCATCCTAAAATTGTTTTAAATCACTAATTCAACATGCTTTTATCAATGCTACTGATCAAAATACAGTGGGAAAATAGAACACTGGCTGCCAACAGTCTTTTTGTAACTTTGAAATTGTGAAGGCCGGTGTTGCATCAACTTGTGTTTAAGACAGTGATACAAATGTACTGTATATACAGTAGCAATAAGCCTGTGAAACCCGTTTACATACTGTATAGGCAGAAATGAATCTGCACACCATATCTGATGCTGCTTCCTTCATTTTACAATGAAGCATAGTAGTGATTAATTTAATTTAAATAACCCCAATCAAAAGTACTGTATCTACCTTCACAATTTTCACTCGTTTAACCAATTAACAGCGAACGTGTCGGCGGCGACAAAATTCCACATATCATCTTAAAAGCCTTGTCTCGCTGTAATTACGTTACTCACGTGCCGCTGGTTGGTCTCATTTGAGAGTGCGAAAGTTGAGGTCCACGCCCGTTTTTACTTGAAGTCGAACGACCAACTAAAACGGGAGATAATGTTATTTGAGTTTTATAGTTTTATTGCCCTCATATATAACCATTAAAAATTGATGGACCATGTGTTTATGTCCAAATTTCCATCATTTCTTGTCCTTTTTCAAAACCGAAAGCACCACGAAAGACTACATATCCCAGGAGCCATTGTGAGGTCAAGAAGGACGGAAGTAATGTGAACATTTTTAACAAATTAGCGAGCGAGGCGCCGCCAAAGAGAAGGAGGTGAGGTAGCGAGCGACTTTGAAATGTGCAGAATGAATCGATAACTAAATTTGGCGTAAACTAATGCATTATTTCATCTACTCTTGGAAGAGGATGAGCCAAGATGTTGATTATAATTGGTCAGTGAAGAAAACAACAGTTTGGATATGAAGGTTATGGTGTCCTGAAAAAAGGGACCCAACTTGGCCATTGTGAATTTTTTTTAATTTGAAATATAAAGGCGACATCAAAAGCATGCAAATTCAGCCAAAATAGGCTGAGGTATTAAAGGGTTAAACATATTTATTGTCAATATTTGTTTTTAAGCAAATTTTCACCACTTACCTTTAATCAAATCATTAGATTGTGTAATTCAACCTGGCCATTGTGAATTTTTTTTAATTTGAAATATAAAGGCGACATCAAAGACATAAAAATTCAGCCAAAATAGGCTGAGGTTTTAAAGGGTTAAACATATTTATTGTCAACATTTGTTTTTAAGCAAATTTCCACCACTTAGCTTTAATTAAATCATTAGATTGTGTAATTAAAAAAAAAAAAAATTATAAACTATATACTAGTATATCGAATAACTGTCGTGACCAAAATGTGTCTCATCTTTAAATCAGCAAATAGTGTAACACCAATCTTTGCTAAGAAACGTTACGAAGAGATTAATTTTCATTAACATTTAATTAAGGGAATTAAAACGTGCTAAATTGGCATCCCCCATGATGTGGCAGCAAATAACATGGCCTGTCTTCCAGTCAATATATGCGATCACATTTCAGGCAGCCTTTTTGCAAACTGATGAGGTCAATTTACTGAAATTTATGGACCCACCGGGACAATTATTGATGATGTGTTGGAGTGCAATGAGAGCAAAATGAGCTTGAATTTCAAGTGGGTAAGGTGAAACTTGTTACATTCCTGTCTTGTCATTCGCTGTTCGTTACCTCGACCTAGCGAGAAAAGTGCAAGCCTAGTCAAGGTTGTGTTATTGGTTTACCAGAACAAAGCAAAGGTTTAGTGAAACACTTTCAGACAAGATGTTTTTTGTTGAGGTTATTTCTGCTGGTGTAATTTCCACTTACATGGAACATGTGTTTGACAAAGTTAAAAAAATATCTCAGTCTTTCTTAAATTGTGGGGCGGGACGCAGCCCGATGCCAGTCGGGTGCGTGAGACATTCTTTTTTTTGTCTTACTAGAATGAAGTATAATTGGACATCCACTACAGAGTACGCGCAGGAGGTATTCTGCTTTATGTGTTGAACAAACCTTCAAGAGAAGACATGAAAAATTATTAAACAAAAAGACCTGAAAATACAATGAGTCATACAGTAGTACCTCTACATATGAAAGTTAATTCGTTCGAGGACCTTGTTAGTAAGTCGAAATGGTCGTATGCTGAGCAGGATTTTCCAATAGGATTATAATTCAATTAATTCTTTCCACAGCCCGAAAACCTACACTAAATCCTTAATAAATGCAGCTGGTGCTATTGCAAGTAGCAATTACACAGAGAAATAAATTATAAATACAAACCAGACTAATAATATAATAATAGTAATAATAATAATAATACCTGTAATAATGTAATGAATCGGGTTCTAATGTGGCGGATGTGTTTTGCAAGGTGTACTAGTGACGGGATCTGTCGTTCACTTGAGTAAACAAATCCATTCCGGTTCGTTCAGTAAAAATATTCGTTCAAACAAATCGTTCAACGAATCGTTCGCCCCCCTTATCTCCCTCCCCGCCCAAATGAATCGTTCGGTTAGTGAACGGGAAGTGACGTTGGCTAACGAATCACCAAAGACCGCTTCGCAGTATAACTGAACGAGAAGTGACATTGCTTGGTCCCTCCCTCTCTTGCACACAGGCTCCTCAGTGACCACTCGTCATAGTTTCAGAAATGAGTGACAGGCGATATCATTCTGCTTTCACAGACAGCCTCGTCTCCCTCCCGCTGCTGCAAAAGCGAGGGAGAACTTCCGCGTTGTCTGTCCTAGTTCAATGGGATCAAAGTCATGGCTCGTGCTTGCATTTCGATTTAGGACACGGTTAAACATTTTCCTTTTGTGGGGGGAGTGGGGGTTAGGGGTCGGGGGCGCACGGACTTTCTTTTGCATGATCTTGATCACATATACAATGCTGCTGCTACCAGCCAACGCGGCATGCTTGCTGTCACGAAAATAAAAATAAATCGAAAGTTTAATTTCTAAATATGGAACGACCAACACACCATATTTACTTCTCGCTTTGTTGTATTTTAGTTTTTATGCTCATCATTTTTTGGTCACTATTGTTAAAACTAAAGTGTAAATAGCTAGTTGTCAAATGTGCTGCTCTGAAAAAAACAATACTACATTTTGATATTTGACAGTTTAATTGCAAATCAGTATTAAGATGATCGTATTGAATTTTTGCATTGGTATTAACAAATAAAATAATCCGGTCAGCTCCCCTGTCGTCCCCTCATCTCAGATCGTCAAATGCTGACGAGAAATAATTGTTTGCTCTTTACGATGTCGCCTTTCTACTCTCATTAGTCTGTTAAGAAAAATGTAGACATATTGCGACATCTCCCGTGTCCGCGTGCGTCGTTTTTGGGCGCTTGAGTAGCACATGGTGGACGGATGGACATAATTTGTCAAACCAACCAACACCCGACACGCTCTGACATGAAAAAAATAAAACAGTCGGAAAAAATTGACATGTATATACAGTTTCTTTGCAAATTAGTATTATGGTGATCATACTAAATATTCTTTTTTTCTGTGCATATATGAGGTAAATATCGCTGCCATGAAGCCTCCATATAGTGACAGTTCTCTGCCCCCTTCACTGCCGTCACGCGACCGCAGCTCACCTTTGCTTGCCTCGTAGCTACCAGTGTTTTAAACTACTGTAAATTTGATAGTATGTCGTCATAGGTAGTCCCGAGTCTGTTGGGAAAAGTAGTACACTAAACCATGCTTGCTAGATTTGTGTGGTGTTTTTGTCTGTTTGAGCAGCATTTGATACGCTCCACATTAACAAATATGTGACAAAGTCATTTCCTTTCATTTTTTGACTCGTTCACCGCATTACTGGAAAGTCAAGTTAGCAGCAAGCTAGGTCAGGAACCGGAGGACCGAGTCACTGAATGGGAAGTGGCATAACTCAGTCTTGCCCCCCTGCCTGCACGCTGGCTGCTTATTGGCTACACGTGGAAGTGAGTGACAGACGCCCTGATTCTGTTTCCGCTCCCTCCCTTGCCCGCGATGAGGCTGGCATCTGATTGGTCGTGTGCGATGTCAGAAGACGCTGCCGCTTGCTCAACGCCCTCCCACGCAGCGAACAAGCCCCAACTTCATAGAACGAATCAGTGCAGATGGTGATTAGTTCGGTCTCGTTCACCCAAACAATTCGTTCAAAAAAAAAACGAATCGTTCGCGACCGATACAACACTAAGGTGTACCTGAACGCACCGGGTGGCTGACTTGACAGAATGAGAGAGGACTTTTTACTTTCACTTTTCATGTTCAGTTGCGGCGGACAGCAGGCATGTTGTGTTGCACAAGTTCTGAAATAAATGATTAAAAACCTGACAAAGCTGGCGATTTTTTGGCGATGTTACCACTGTCAGGGAACCCGGGCGGGCAAGTGGTGTGGACCCAAATGCAGGGAAACGGAGGCAAGGCAGACAGGCGGTGCAAAATGTTTTAATTACTGCCAACAAAAAAAACAAAGTACAAACCAAACGACCCGCAAATCCAAAAACTCGTGAGGCAAACAAAAGTCAGGCGAACAAATCAACTGACTGTCAAAGCAGGACGAGGAACATGAGGAACAGCAAAAAGCTGCCATAAATGTGGACAATGTCCCGACAAGACTCAACAAAAACGGGGAGCTTATATAGACACGGGGTAACGAAGAACAGGTAGGTGACACAGGAGGATGCAGATTGGAGGATACACTAGGAGCAGGTACAACAGGTGAAATCAATGGGGAATTACAGGGACAAGTCACACTAGGAGGAAACAAACACAAAACGTAACAACCACAATAATAATTGTCACCTTAACTTTCGCTTATTTACTTACTACTTACTTACAAACTTAAGACTGGCGAACGGAGGTCAGAGGAGGACCGTCGAAATCGTAAACATTATGCGGCCGTATTGTTGAATCAGTTCACGGACCCGCACGCCACGCACATATTTTTCAATCATTTCCATCTTAACTTCAATGGTAAGCCTTACCTTTTACCTTTTTTTCAACACCTGCACTAACATTCTTGAACCCATGATGATTTCTCTCACAAGAAAATCCGCCGTGTGCCCGTCTAGCGTTCAAACAAAGAAAACTGCGGCGCTGTCATAAATCGTCGTCGGATGTAGAAACAAATGGCGAGTAAAATTTTACGTTGGATGTCAAAAACATCGTATGTCGAAGCAATCGTATGTCGAGGAACCACTGTGTTTGCTTTTTGGCTTCACAGTGACTATGTTGGAAGACGGGTGGAGACTGGTGTGTTACTGTGTCTAGAAATTGTTAGTAGCAGACAGCATGAATACAAATAAAATGTGCGGAATATTTCCAGCAATCTAACTGCAACTGCACTTATATTACCTGTCCTGTTCAGCTGCTTAGACCAAGAAAAGGAATCTTGAGTGTCCTTATGGTCTGAACAGTTTTAATATATCACATGGGAGTTTGATATTCTCTCATTATGACTGTTCTTTATGTTTTATTGTGAGAAAGCAGCAAACAGGATGGGCTTGTGGGGGGACGGAAAGGAAGCAGACAGAAGAGGAGAAGAACAAACAAAAAGAAACACATTATTACACACATATGCTACCTATGAACATAGTGGTGCTATCGTTGGCTAATTGTGTTTACCCGTGGACACCGTGTGTATATACACAGAACATATTTAAGATAAATGATACCATTTATAGTCACAGAGGAAATTTATGTAAGGGTGGGTGCGAAATGGTTTTCTGGGGGTCGGGTGGCTGTGGAAATTATTTTAACAGCATTCTATTCACATTCTTGTAATTTTCAAACCTCAATGCCCATGTTAGGTAATTGAAACCATTAGGGCTAAAATAGGTCCTTGTAGAATTCAGACCTCTGCCGAGGTTGAGCCATTCCAAAATGGCAATCAATGTTCATTTGTCTCGACTACATGGTTTCAGGGTATTCTTTTTTAGAGAGGACAACAAGATCTAAAGGGAAGAAAAAACAAAATACATTTGGGTTATGGAGAGGATATAGAAAACTAGGAATACAGGGCTCTGGGGTAGGCTACTGCGGTAGCTACTGTTGCTTTCTTTTCATTCAATAAGCAATGGTATAAGATTTTGTGTATAGATGACTGACATCTATAATTACCTGAAAATTATGTAGAGTAAAATTAGTTGATGGTGGAAATGGTAGGATTTTTTTTTTTTTTTTAACAATGCTCTCAGCCAAACCAGCAAACAAAAAACAATATTCTTCGCACTTGCTGGAGGCAAAGACTGTTATTGTATTGATTGGTTGTATTAATTCAATTGTAGAAACCTAACATCAAGCATTCAACATTAGAAAACAAGTGTGGATGCCCAAATCATTGCGAAATGAACTTTTTATTTATTTATTTATTTAAATCCTTCACTAGTCTTAGCACTTGGTATGAGATGGCAACCAAGCAGTAATAATGCATCTTTTGTTTCTTTAATAATTTTGGCCGACCTCAATTGTAGGGAAGCTGTTCAAATGACTGTAGGCAACTCCCTTAAGCCAAAGACCATGCTGGGTGGCGTCTGTATTTATTAGGGCTGTCAAACGATTACAATTTTTCATCGATTAATTACGGCTTAAAAATTAATTAATCGTAATTAATCGCAACTCAAACCAGCTATATAATATGCCATATTTTTCCTGTAAATTATTGTTGGAATGGAAAGATAAGACACAAGATGGATATATACATTCAACATACGGTACATACAGTAAGTACTGTATTTGTTTATTATAATAATAAATCAACAAGATGGAATTAACATTATTAACATTCTGTTAAAGTGATCCATGGATAGAAAGACTTGTAATTCTTAAAAGATAAATGTTAGTACAAGTTATAGAAATTTTATATTAAAACCCACTTAATGTTTTCGTTTTAATAAAATTTGTAAAATTTTCAATAGAAAAAAAAAATTGGAGCCCGCCATTGTTGATGTCAATAATTACACGATGCTCATGGATGCTGAAGCCCATAAAATCAGTCGCACCCAAGCGCCAACAGAGGGCAACAAAACTCCTAAAAACACAGGTAACAAGTGGACATTGCATTTTGCTGTCATTTTAATCTGTTTGAGCGGGGCATGTGCGTTAATTGCGTCAAATATTTTAATGTGATTTTTTTAAAACATTAATTACCGCCCGTTAACGCGATAATTTTGACAGCCCTAGTATTTATCAGTGCCATAAGGCCAAGACATTTGTAATAATATTTTAATGGCACTGATATTTTTCATTCCATTTAGTCTCAAATAACTTCCAACTCATGGTTTTATACCTTTTCCTTAAACTATCAGCCCCATACTCATGCTAAGTTTCAAGCTCCATATCCATCCTTACTATTACCTCTACAATTGACTCATTGTATGGATTTTGACCCTTCCCACTCCTTTCCCCTAATTCCTTCCTTTCTTGTACGCAAGCCTCCCTCCCACCACATATTCAATGTTTCGTTTATGGCCAGCTGCAGCGGGGCTGAGTAATGAAGCCAACGTTATAAAGTATGGGAGGTGCCTCGGGGCATTCTCACAGATAGAAAAATTGAAATAGGATGAGGATGGAGATGGGGGGCAGAGATTGGAGGATTAGAAGGCCATGAGACACACACAAAAAAATCCGAGTGTAAAAAAAAAAAATGTAGCGAAATATACCAGGAACAAAGTCACGGATGATGTATGAATAGCATCCTCCTAGTGGGAATGTCTGCCTTTAGTATTCAGCAGGGTTATATCGAGGCAGTAAGATAGAGGTCTTTGTAATATTTGGTCCCTCTTTTGTAATACTAAAATATTAGAAACTAGGGGTGTGACAAAATATCGAAATGGTGATATATCGATATACTTTGTATCCCGAAAGGTTATCGATATGCTCCTGCCAAGAATCGAGATATCGTTTTTAAAAGGTGTCACTGTTTTTAAAAAAAAAAAAAAAAAAAAAAAAAGGACCAACAAGTTGCTACCAAAATGTTCCACCACAATAGAGTCTCTGGTAACTCTAAGGCTGCCACTGACGGTGCTCGACACCCAATCCATTTAGACTGGGAACGTTCGTTCATTCTAAATAGGGTTGCGGCTATCGATTATTTTAGTAGCCGATTAATCGATGAACTATTTATTTTGAGGAATCGGATAAGGGACATCAAAAATTAAAATACCTGAGCTGAGCCTCACATGTTATATTAAAAAAAAAAAAAAAAGAGGATCTATGTACAACAAAAAGAACAATTGGCTAACTTACATAGCAAAAGTCCGCTAGCTTAAATGCTATAAAATGCTAACGCTTTTTTACAATGGTCTTACCAAATGCCTCAGACACATATTCCCACAAAAAATGGCTAAATATACATTTAAACTAAATTATGAATGGATTCAAAAAAATCATTAGCTCAAACAATAACTTAGCCTATGTTGGTCTTAACAGGGAGCAGATGGATTCAGCTATGTGAAATGAGGTCGACGAGAGGGCTGTGTATCCACCCAAATCAATAAATGCAGACACTTTCAAAACAAACCATTACAACGCCACTTTAATTAAAGAATACTCGAAGCAGCAAAATTTAATTTGAATCTTTTTTTCTAATCGAATACTCGACTTAATCGATGAATCGTTGCAGCACTAATTCGACACCAGAGCATTCGCAGTCATTCTGTCCGATTTTTCGGGGCATTTACAAGCCACTTGCTGTTCATTTACAGGTAATTTCCTGTCGAGTTTGAGTCACTACCTAATCATTTGGGTGATTCCCAGGTCACTTCCTGTTCTGTAACTCAAAATAAACAGGAAGTGACCCATAAAATACCCCCAATTCAACAGGAAGTAACTGAAAATCAACAGGTAAATGACCTTAAATGGCCCAAAATGACCTCATTGCCTGGCATTGGCTGCCGATGACGGTCATAGACGTTCTATCGGTTTGAAGTGGGAGGGATGGCAGTGAATGAACGAATGTTCATTCGCTGCCACCCTCCCATTTCAAACGGATAGGACGTCTACTAGTGATAATCACATTCCAATTCACAGCAGAAACTTGTTTTTCTGTTTATTAATCGTCTGTAGAATATCCTAGAACAATTTGCTGACTGATATATCGATAATCGTTGCCATATCGTAACATCGTTAGCGTGAGCTTTGTATCGCAATCGTATCGTATCGTGAGGCAACAAGAGGTTCCCACTCCTATTATAAAACACACCTTAGTTGGAAGGAAATCTTGAACAAGATTAGAGTATTGCATCATAATCTCAAATATTTCAAGCAACTATATAAATGCGGCATTATTAGATACCAAAGTTGATGTTTTATGACTGGTTATGTGCAGTTCAGGAGTGGGAACCTCTTGGTACCTCACGACACGATACAGAGCTCAGGTTAACGATGATGTCACAATATTATGATACAACAATTATCGATACATTGGTCAGGAAATCACTCTACAAAATAACTAATAAACAGAAAAAACAAGCTATTTTCATCCGTCTGCTGCCCAATCCATTGAATTGGAAGGGTGGCATCAAATGATCCCTTTCCACTTCAAACGGGCCCCTCATACTTCTATGGCCGTCAGTGGCAGCATATGCCAAGCAATGAGGTAATGTTGAGCCATTTCAGGTCATTGCCTGTTGATTTTACAGTCACTTCTTAATGCTTTTGTGGCATTTCTGGGTCACTTCCTGTTGATTTTGGGTTACAGAAAGGAAGTGACCCGGGAATAAATTGGCAGGGACTCAAACTCAACAAGAAGTGACCTGTAAATGCTCAGAAAATTGGAAAGAGTGACTGTGAATGCTCTGGTTTCAAACAAACAAGCATTAATTCGCCCTTCCCGGTCTGAATGGATTGGGCGTCGAGCACCATCTTTGGCAGCCGTAGAGTTAAATGAGACTATAATGGTAGAAGATTTTGGAAGCTTGTTGTTGTTTTTTTTTTTAAACATTGACACCTTTTCAAAACGATGTTTTGAGTCTTAGCATGAGCGTATTGATAACATTTTGGGATGTCAAGTATCATGAAACATCACCAGTACAATATTTTGTCACACCCCTAATGCAGTTACTCATTAAATGAGTTGCTTTGTTATTTTTAGAGAAGATGGAAAATAAATTCCTCGGAGTATTGTTATAATATGCTTATTGCCTATGCCTACACAGTATAAAGTGCCTGTTGTTGTTGTATCCTAGGCAAGATATCTCATCGCTCGATGGCACAAATTGGCTGCCTCGCCTCTGTCAGATTGCCCCGGACAGCTGTGGATATAATAGAAGCTTACGACTATTGAGTGTGAAGTGAAAGATGTAACGCATCTTTTAGTGTCCTGAAAAAGTGCTATGTAAATCCAATGCATTATTTATTTATTTATTTTCTTATTATTTTTTGAGTCAGCACCCAGCTCCAACAGCCATGTTAGCCAAAGTTGAAGCTACAGTAAGTGGTTGTTTTAAATACACTCTGTCTTGGTTTTGATGCACTATATTGTACTATCTGACAAGCTACTGCTTGTTGGAACTTGAGTTAAGTTCACTGCCATAGGACTTGGGTATCAAAATTTTGCTCGCAAGTAAAGGTAAAAAAAACAAACACACAAAAACAATCCCAAGTAAACTATGTTAATTTCTAAAATGACTACGTTAACTTGACGTTTTTTTGTTTGCTTGATATTAGTGCTGTCAAATTTATCGTTTTAACGGACGGTAATTATGTTTTCAATTAATCGTGTTAAAATATTTGCCGCATGCGCGGAATGACCCGCTCATAAATTGCCTCAAACAGATTACAATGACGCCAGTTTTCGCACATTGAGAGCTAAGAGGCAAAGAAAGGCGAGTGGACACAGGCGTTCATTGGACCACCCGGTTTATTGGCATAAGCTTGGGCAACTCCTTCACAACAAACATAAGTATAATTTATTGAAAACACAACAAAAATAATATTCCTATCACTCAAAAAAATAATGTTCACACAAAGAAAAGCGCTTCAGTCTGTGTTAATGAGGCCCTATTCTCACGCAGTTAAACAACAATGCAGAGAACTGGCATTCCCAATCAAAATAGCTATGCAAAATACACATAAAACTTACTCAGACTTTGGTCAAACTCTATTCAAACATTACGTTTAGCTCTCGTTTAGTTCACTGGGTGGCAACATTAGTCACAATATACAAACTATCAGAGGTCTCGTAGGTTGTGAAGCCAGCACTCAAATTACCGTGAAGTACAATGGAATGGATGGACCCAGTAAACATGGAACTATGGCGTCAGTCGAGGGACAAAACACACTCATTTGCTTGATTTCTAAGTAATTTAAAGCTCGTCATTGACACCTTGTGGTGTATTTAAATCACTACCTTACGTAGTTAGACACTGTGGAAGCCAATGGGACGTCACCACTCGGCGACGTCAACAATGGCGAGCTACTAGTTTATTTTTTGATTGAAAATTTTACAAATTTTATTAAAACCAAAACTTTAAGAGGGGTCTTAATATAAAATTACTATAACTTGTATTAACATTTATCTTTTCAGAACTACAAGTCTTTCTATCCGTGGATCTCCTTAACAAAAAGAATGTTAATAATATTAATGCCATCTTGTGGATTTATTGTTGTAATAAACAAATACAGTACTTATGTACAGTATGTTTAATGCATATATCCGTCTTGTGTCTTATCTTTCCATTCCAAATATAATTTACAGAAAAATATGGCATATTTTAGAGATGTTTTGAATTGCAATTAATTATGATTAATTAATTTTTAAGCTGTGATTAACTCGATTAAAAATTTTAATCGTTTGACAGCCCTACTTAATATGCAATAAAACTTCTACTAGTTTTGCTTCTTGTTACTTAGTAGATGTTGCAATAAAGCATACTGCAGATGTCTTCCTCAGCATGTTATATTAATCCTGCATCGCAGTATCATTACCTCGGAAAAATATTATGATAATAATTCTCAGGTAATAACATAGCACAGATATATTTCCCCAAATATATCCGTTACACAGATCATTGTTTTATATTTCCTGAGAAATTAGATTTGCTGCTTTTGACAACAATCTATAATATCAAATGCTAGTAAGGCAAAGATAATGACCATTCTGACCTTCTACCCCAGAAATATGAAGCATCTAAAACCACATTTTTATTTCATTGTTACAGACAAGGAAAACAGTGTAATAAGAAAAGGAACATAATTTGTTTATCTTCAATCCCATCTAAGATATCAATAAATATTCAGTTGTGGCTTTGACTATGACATTTGAAAGTTGAAGAAACTATTCAGAATGACATACATGCAATATTATTCGTTTTTAATTAAAGCTACTAAATCACAATCCAGCGGTTACTACACAGAATGTATCTATCAAGATAAAGAGCAGAGTAATTAGCCGGTCTCACAATCTGTTATGATTTGGATGACTTTCAGAAATACCACTTTTGGTCTTAAGGTCAATGTGACAGTGACCTGTCATGGTGCTGCTTATAGTGTTTATAACCCATCAAGAGGCTAAGATCATGGGACTCTCCAGCACCAGCTGCAAATATAGTACATTTCTCACAACAATGCACTTTGACACTTCGAAACTTGAAAAGACTAAGATGCTTGCAGGACTACAAATCCAAGGTGTTACATTTTTTTAAGAGTGGTATACTGCATGCTAAGCGCTTTCTGGGTGGTGTGAGCAGAGATTCTGGTGGCTAGCTGGCTGGATGCCCACACCTTCACATAAATCAGTTTGTGGGGAAACAGGCTATAACCATCACAGGTGTGTTATTTACTTTCAAAGGACTGCCTGATAAGCACAATGAAGAGATAAGTAACGTCTGTTGAGTTTGTGATAAGCTGGATTTTGGCAAGGACCAGATTCATCTAGGGGCTGTTTAACTTTTTCCAAAGGTGGAACTACTTGTTTTCTTTATGAAGTGTTGATCTTCCAAAGAAGCTTTTAAAGTTGTGGCCTTCTTTCTGTGTAAAAAAATATCAAATACAAGGCTTGTTGTTGATATTGCTCTCTCTAGTGACTGGGGAACCTGAATCCTTTTGTCACTAAATTTAGTTGCCGTCAAGAACAATAAAAAAGTACACATACTTAAATGTGTATTTCAGAAGATCATATTAAGAAACTGATAATAAGCATGATATCTGCATGTATAAAAATATACAAGTGTTGATCTCTAATTTTAGGACATTTTGAACATAAATAGGTTGTCTTCAACCATGGCAGTTTCAAACGTGCATCTTTTTTATTGCATCAAAACACTAATTGCATTTCTTTTGTTGTAAATCACTGTTCAAATGTTACTCAAATTTGCGTTTCCGTCCCAATAAATACGTGTCTCAAACATTCTTGTCCAAATGTTATTTTTCCTAATAAAAAGGGTGCGCATTTGATATTTCACTACCCCTATATTGTCAGCGACATGAACTGGATTTTTACGTAAATCAAAATGTGCCTTAGTCAATCGGAAGAATATGCTCACGCAGTCATGATAACAGTAAATCCGTCTATAAAGCAATTTATAGGCCGTAAATATGAAACCATCCAAAGGAAAACAATAAATATAACATTAACTGAGTGTGCATTCTTGAACAAGCTGAAAATGTCGTTATAACACCGTCTGTTACCCTGAAATGTCGTAAAGTGACAACCACCTGTATTTTATTTTATTTTTTTTACTGCCTGTAACCAACGTGCTTAATATAGCTCCGCAACACGCTTTTGGGTCACAACCCACCTGCTAAGATTTTTAGCTCTAATACTGCTTTTAATGCAAACGCCATCTTTTTCAGCAACATTCAAAAAAATGTTAAAAATGGAATGGAGAATGACATTTAAGGCTTTTGCAAAAATAATGTAATAGTTAATTGTCAATGTTGTTGGTTTTTTTTATTGTTGTACTGCAAATGCAGTACATACATTCTAGTCATGTACAAGCATTTTATTCTCCTCTACTCTCTCCTCAAGCTATACAGTAGTTTTCCATATTGAGTATTGTTAACTGTTACTCAGAGACATTTTTCAAGTTAATTGTTTGGTCATCTAATAAAATATAGCTATGTACTTCAATAATGACCTCTGAAGGTGCTAGAGGCCTTAAAGTAAATCTTCATGATGTCCACAGCTAATTAATTCCTAATGGCATTTCTGAATAGCCAATAGCTGTAATGATAAATATTCTTTTAATTGTCGAAGGGGACAGCGAGGACAAGTCATGCTACAAAACAGTGTGCAGCTTAACACGTTGGTTAACAGTTGTTGGACTCATATTTTGTCCCTTGTCTACAAATTGCACATGCATGTTATGCTGCAGCTGACTTGATATCACATATGTGGACATCAAATTTTGGGTCATGTAGGCTATACTTGCATACCAAATAAATGTAAATAAAATACGTGTAAACATCGTGGCCAACATAATCCAAAAGGTTTTTATGGGGTCAACTTTTTTTCTTTTTTTTTTTTTTTTTTTTAAATGACCAAAAATGGTTAGCTGCCCTATTTAATAGTTGCTGTAATTTTGTAAACAGCTGAATTTTTCAGTTCCTTGCTCGAGACCTTTTTTGGTAAAATTTGTTGTTCGCCTCAGGTGAGAATTACTAAACCTTTAACTTGTTATGCTCTGGGGTAGTAAAAAAATAAATAAATAAAAGATTATACTCCAATGGATGTGTATGAATCCAGCATTTGCGTCCCCGGCCTGTCACCTTACTAAATAAAACAATGTTCAATACATGAACTACCATCATTGAGGGAATAAATGTGCAGGAATTAAGTGTTGTAAGATTTACGTAACTCACAGCTCACTTATTAATCAAGCGGTATCAGTTATAAATAGAGACAGCGTCAGAGGATGACCAGGCCAAGATAATCTATTATTACTTTTCTCAGCGTTATCGAGGAGATAACCTTTTTTAAAATCACACTCAGCCAACTCATTTATATTCTGGGTGTCCCATCCTTCTCCTCATAGAATTGCAGGTACTGTACTAAAATGTAATTGGTTATACATGTCCACTTTAATTAGATGATACAAAAGAATAACAATAATAGTGCTGTTGTCGTTTACTGTTGTGTAAAACTAAACTAAATGTGTCTAATATTTTGGGATCTCTTCATAAAATATTAGTACACGGGTACTACTACATGATATTTGTATTTCTTACACATTCCCATCAAAACTGTGTCCACCGTATAACAATGCAGGCTTAAGAAATCAGGATTTTACACCTTGACCCAAAAGTCATTATGACCACAGATGGAGTTAGAAGGGCATCCTTTAACCTCTATTTGCTTCCCTGTAATTTCAGGAATTATTTACAGCTACATGGCAGGATTTTCTTGTTTTACACTCCCATGGGCTAAACCCATTGATCTAATGTATGTGTTATTTGCGATGTTTCCGAAAAGGTCAGGACACGATAAAATTATGGATCACTTTGTTTTTGAGTTGCACCACTCTGCTTTACATTCTTTTCTTGGAATTGATATATTCTTGCATAAACATTTTGTATTTTTTTTTTCTAATCAATTAAGCTGTGGTATAAATAGACAAGCAAATACATTAGTTAGCCTACTTGAACTGTTGTAAAAGGAATGCAAAATCGAAACTGCACACCATGACCCCTAGTGTTAAACCAACCTTTGCAAGCATAGCTGCAAATGCTTTGTAAATGCATGTTTTTGCATGAATATGTGCACCTGAGTGGATGCACTCTTCTCCACGTTATTTGTCAACACTCTACTGACATTGCATCACTCACTGTAAACAACAAAGCCCAAATGAGTGTCTTATTGCCTGAGATAATAAGTCATTCCACCATAAATGTTTAATTGCATTTCGCAGGCTCATCGCAGTCCAGTGCATAATTATGGCTTGTACATAATGGATGGGCATTGTGTACACGTACATTTGGGATGAAGATTGTAATTGTTCCTTACCTAAAAGGTTTTAAATAGGCTGCAATGCACACCAACTTATTCACTACCAAAGACACTTAATCAATGTTGTTTATTAGAGGTGTGCATCGGCACTGCCCTCACGATTTGATTCGGTTACGATTCGGACGGCCACAATTCGATTCGATTCAGAGGGTCACGATTCGATTTGGTTCGATTCGCAATGCATTAAAGCCTGGGATGCATTAAAATTCTAAAGCAAAGCATATTTTTCGTGAATCATGAGGCAACACAAGTGGTCAGATATTAAACAACTTTTTATTGGCTCTTGTGTCACTCCTGGTTGAAGTCAAATGAAAATACTTTCAGATATATACAGGGGTGAAAGTGGCTAGAATTTGTTGCCGGAACTCCCCGACATGAAGGTCGCCACGGAGCCAGAAATTTTATTTATTTATTCATTTTTTTCTTTCTTTCTTTTTTTTTTTTTTTTGGGGGGGGGGGGTCAAACCTCTTCAACTACTCAGTTATTTCTATCACACATACAAAAACTGATTTTCATTCAAAATTTTATTTTTTTTTCAATGATTTGCAAAATAAAAGTTATAACAGCATTAACCCCAACCTCCATCTCGTAATTTGTATTTTCCCTCATTTCCTCACATACTAAATACAATATCTCAATTTTAACTACTTAAGAACATAGGATGTATATTAAAACTGAAGTTAATGTAAACATTTACTTTTTTTCATAACAAAGACATAAGTAACATACATTCAGAAAAATAAGTACAAATGAATTATATTATGCAGAGTGAAATGGAATATATTTTGAAGATTGCACAAACATTGATTTATTTTAAATCATAAGGAAATGAATAAGTAGCCTAACATAAATGCTAAGATGCAGCTAAGATGTTCTGGACCTCCCCATCAGAGCAAATAAAACTAAATATGATAAATAAGCCTCCTCAACTCTTTCGTTGCTCTTAAAGATTTGATCCATTTTATGTTGCGTTGCCCTTTTTTTGTCACATCAATTCAACAACCTTTTTTTTTTTTTTTGCTGTTCCAGAAAACATGCACATTTGAACCAATCAGAGCTAACTATCTCTGCTAGTCACGTGTATCTCAGCCAACTGAACGGAAAATGAGTCCAGGCATTTTGCTTTGCTGCGTGCATTCGCACATTGACATGACTCATCATGGTCAGACTCAGATAACTGCAGCCACTGGGGAAACCTCCATGCCGTCCATGGAATAGAGTAAATAATAAATATTGGTGGAAACAGATTACGCTACACAAGCACTTTATTATGCTTGTTGTTAACACTTGTGTATGTAAATTTGATGTTGGTAGATTGTTTTGTTCTTGGAGATGAAATGCATGTGCGGCAGATTAGCATTTTTTTTTTTTTTTTTACATAGCATTTTGACAGTTGCCATCATATTTTCGGAATCAAAGCACCGTGTACCAGAACAGCATTCCGGCCCTGAATTTTATACCGGAAGAGCGTTCTGGCCCTGAATCTTATACCGGAACTGCGTTCCGGCCCTGAATCTTATACCGGAACTGCGTTCCTAACCGTTCTGGCCCACTTTCACCCCTGGATATATATATATTAAAAAAAAAAAAAAAAAAAGATCACAGCATTTAATTAGTGCCTTGAATGAGACCAGGGCTTTCTCTTTTTTATACGCACAGTAGCAGCCTTTAACACAGTGCAACATCTGAACTCCTGTGCAAAATCAGTAATAACAGTCACTGTATTTTAGTCACAACAACCCATCAATAAAAATATTCGAGTACCGTATTTTTAGGACTATAAATCGCGGTTTTTTTCATATTTTGGCTGGGGGTGCGACTTATACTCAGGAGCGACTTATGTGTGGAATTATTAACACATTATGATATAATTTCACATCTTATTTTGGTGTTTTGCAGTGACACTGATGGTTTTGTAAAGTTGTTAGCATGTTCTTATGCTATAGTTATCTGAATAACTCTTTATAGCTATGGCCACGTTCGCGTTCTGCCTATGGCAGTGTATGTTCAATTGTATTATTGACTTTTTTTATCTTGAAATGGATGCATTTAGTTTGTGGCGCTTTCACGCCCACGTGAGGGCGCACTCGCACTTGTTTACGTGACACGCCAGAAGAAGACTGACAGCTACGTAGCTCTGAGTGAGTGAGTTAGCTAGAGAGAATAGACGGATGCGAACCTACTTTCATTGTTTATGCTTTTAAATCATCTCTACAGAGGCAACGCCTGCGTGTATCATCTTTTCTGTTGTTGTTGTGTGTTTTCCACCCGCGATCGGACACTTAGAGCCAGTTGTGTGGCTGTTTGAACGATGTGCTAATGATAGCAAACGCATGCTAACCTGTTACTTATTACTAATAGTACCTAATTATCATTTATTTACGTTGATGCGAACCTGTTTTCTATCGAGGACCAAATTGATTCAGCAAATTATACGGACGTCCAGCATTGTCTTTTGGGAGTTCGCTGTACAGCCAGGACCGAGCTGTAGCGTAGGACAGTATATTCACATTTCGTTGTTCATGCACTGTACACTGTATATTTATTTAGCATGTTGTTCTCTATTGTATTTTTATATTAAATTGCCTTTCAAGATGACATGTCTGTTCTATGTGTTGGATTTTATCAAGTAAATTTCCCCCCAAAATTCGACTTATACTCCGGTGCGACTTGTATATGTTTTTTTTCTCTTCGTTGGGCATTTTATGGCTGGATCGACTTATACTCTGGAGCGACTTGTAGTCCGAAAAATACGGTAAATATTAAAAGAAAACGACAAAGAAAATATTGTAGTGCAGCAGCATCTTTATCGCAATCTCAATCCAGGGATCAGTTCAGTTGCAAACAAAACATCAGCTAAATTGCAATGTAGAACAAAAGTAAAATGTAGGCCTCCATTTTTTACACACCGCATAACTCTGGTCAAGTTTCCCACCAACCTCGTAGAAGCCAAAATGTCTCCAGATGTCTGTTTTCAATGTCTTAGGTCAGGGGTGGGCAAACTATTCCACAAAGGGCCGCAGTGGGTGCGGGTTTTTGTTCATACCCATCATGAGGACAGCCTTTCACCAATCTGGTTTCTTACAAGTGCAATCGGTTGATTGCCGTCAGGTGATTCTTGTTTCCACTGAAACCTCATTGGTTAAACTGTCTGTGCTGAATCAGTTGGAACAAAGACCAGGACCACTGGGGCCCTCGAGGACCGGTTTGCCCACCCCTGTCTTGGGTGCATCAATAATCTTTCTCGCTCCCTCTTTCTCCGCTTCAGCCATTGTTATGTTATGTCCTATCTCTCTGCTCCCTCGATTACAACTGCGCATGTCTGTGACGTTCCTCCCGTGAGGAAGCGGATTTGGATTCCTTGTCCCCCCTGCATTGATTTGCATGTAAAGTAGCTCCCTCTACAGGTAAACATCAGAATAATAATACAAATGGGGAAACCAAATCCGTTGCATCAACGGAATGGCGCAGGGAAGATTTTTGAACGTACTTATATATTTTAAAATGTGCTGAATCGATTTGGGTTGTTGCCCGCATTGAATCGAATCGTCCATTCCCCGCATCGGGATGCATCGCTGCATCGATTATTGTTGACACCACTGTTGTTTATGATGTTAAACTGCTAATAAAGAAAAAAAAAAAAGAGTAGAAACAATGTATTTTTAAGTATGAACTAAAGTATTTATTTATTTTTAATATGAACTTATTGGCTTCCATTGACAGCAGTCGTTCGATTGCTGCCAGCTTCCCAATGAAAATGGATTAGATGTCGGTAACACCGTTAATGGTAGTGAAACATGATCACTCAATGCCGGCCATCACAGTTGAAATGGTTTTGATGTGTATAACTGTGAAGTTACTGAAAGAGTCTAGGGCTACAAGCCACAAAATAATTCTTAGGTATATTTCAATAAGCATAAATACTAGAGTTGTCTGAGTTGCCTGGCTACCCGATGAAAGCATTTTAAAATGATGTTGGATAATATCAACATCAGTTTTTCATTTACGATTTTGGGCCTTTGAAGTGAATGTAGAAGCTTTCCACCTTTGTACAAGTGCTGGTCTCAACTTAGCACAGCAGTTATGCTTATTGACCATTAGATGTCTTCAAACTAAGATGCTTGGAATTTGTTATGTAAGCAGACCATTTGCATTCATGGTGCAAAAACTAAAATTAACAATAAATGATTAAAAAATAATGAATAAGTCCACGACCGCATATATCGGTATCGGTTTGATATCGGATTTTTGGACTTAAACAATATCGGGATATCAGTTACCGGTTAAAAAGTCATTATCGGACATTTCTAACATATACAGTAGTTTTTTTGCTATAAGTTTATATTTACACGAATACAAAAACCCTGCAGAACAAAATCGGGATTTGTGATTTTCCCCCTGTTAATAACCCATTTATATGACCAAAATGTTGGATAGCTTTCTTCAAATTGGAGGTGGTGTGGGGGGGACCTTTGAATGTTCTGTTTTTCCCTCCTTCATACATTTCGGAGGTATCGGATTGGGACCCGGTATTGGAAGATTCTCAAAATTAGGTGACTGACTTGGAATCATGTGAAAAAATATGTGATCGAGACATCCCTAGTATTAAGATACAAAAGTTATACTGCAGTTGCAGCTCAGTTGACACTCAAGTTTCGAAATCGTATTGTTCTTATTTTTTATTTATCCTGCTTTCATGACTGTCCTTTAGAAATATTCTTTGTGAACACAAGCCATCTGCTAAATGATGCAATGTCTTATTATTACAGCGGCAAAAGAATGTTTGTTGCCAAGAGTGAAGAGAAGCGTGTACAGGAATCTTATGCAATAACTCCACAATGATGCAAGTGACTTAAAACAGTGTTTTTTTTTTTTAAATCTAAATTACTGATGTAATTATTAAAGAAAGGGACAACACTATTACCAGTGGAAATAATTGAGTTTAATCAATTGAAAATTCACAAAACTGGAATTTGCTGATGTGCAATAGTCATGAAAAAAGTCCACCAATGCCAATGTATCCCAGAAGTGGCCATCGTAAGTTGAGGCAGACTTTTTCAAACGCCACACTGTTTTAGCCAATCATATGTGAGCATTCCAGATTTCCCGCCCTTCCTCGTGATGTCAAGCATACCCTTTTTCACATGCGTATATATATATATATATATATATATATATATATATATATATATATATATATATAATGATTGCTTCATCCATTGATAGAGGTTTGAGAAATGCATGATTTGCGTACGTAAATATTTTAAGCAACAGTCTTTCACATGAAGCTGATTGATACTAGGCATTGTCTTTCCCTTTCAAGTGCAAGTCACTGTGATTTAGGATACATACACATGTAGAAAAAGTCAAAATATCATAAGATTTCTCTTCAGAGGAACTCATTCTTAACTAAGATCTTGATATAATTGTATATTAGTCTATTGCAGCATGGTGGTGATGTTTCTAACTGTTGTATTCATTTGTGTATTGGTTTTTCAAATCGATCAATGTACCGAAATTTTTGCACTATATGGCTCACCTGACTATAAGCTGCCACCCACCAAATTTGACACGAAAACGGCATTTCTTCATTAATAAGACGTACTGGACTATAAGCCGCAGCTGTCCTCACTGTATTATAAGTGTCTGTCATTAGACCAAACGACCCACCATGAAGCTTTGAATCAATTGGCTGCAAAACGTTTTGCTGCTTCAAGATGCTTCATTTGGTCATAACTGCTCACTTGGGGGAGACAGTCACCTCTGCTGCCACCTGCTGTCAATACAGTTGTTGTCCAACGCTCCTCCTGGCATGCATTGCAGCGCTACAGATGTAAATAACAATCAAAATTCATGTTCTGTGCTAATTATTTCTTCAGTTACTATGCCAGTTGTTTCATTAATGGCTAGTTATGGTATTTGGTAACACTTTATTTGACAGCTAGGCCAAAAGACTCTCATTACAGTCATAATTATGACATGACACTGTCATGAGCATTAATGAGTGCTTATAACAGTTGTCATTTAGGGTTATCTGGACAATTATCTCACTTTGAATGGAAGATCTGAGCGTAACATAAGTGGAGTTAGTGACATAATTTGCCAGATGATTAATAACATCTGTCATAAGCAGTGTTGTTAATCTTACTTGAAAAAATTAATTAATTACAGTTACAAATTACTTCTCCCAAAAAGTAATTGCGTTAGTAACTCAGTTACCTGAATGTAAGAATAATGAGTTACTTGGCAAAGTAACTGGTGATAATTTTCATGTTTTGTTTTTTTTTTCTCAAAAAAAAAGAAAAAAAAGAAAAAAGAAAGTCATATAATGTGAAGTTTAAAGGGCTTTTTGGGACAATTGGCCCTAGCCCAATTCTCTACCCTAAACTTAACTAGACACAGTGGTATTGCGGATATTGCTATAACTAGATAGTAACCTTTGCCATGTGTGGAAGTCATTCAATGTTGTGAATCAACCGTTAAAGTTCTTAAAATTGCTCCCGTTATTGCATTAGTTCCCTTCTGTCTACTTTTGACATGTATACGTTTTAAAACTATTTCATCATTTAAAGATAGATTTGAGTCAAGATCTTGCTGATTTAGGAGCATTTTAGATAAAAAGTTACTTAGGTTCGCTAGGAAGGTTCTCTACAACAGAGCCTTCCTGAGAAGGCAACTGCTTTAAGATGGCGGTTGTTTAATAACGCATCTAGTTCTTTATTATACATGTTGCTAATGCAGCTGTATCTGTCATTTGGATCTAGTTCTGTATATATGCGATATCTACCGAAGCATCATGTGGGCGTAGTTTGTAGGCTATCGGCTACAGTCAGGTATTATTGGAGCCACCTAGCATAGTAGCATCGCGTTTGCAATGGTGTCACTCTCCCTTGCCTCCTCCCCACTCCTGCTCTGCTCTCCCGTCTCCGTGAGTCCGTCTTTCTCAGTCAACCAACATAGTAATGCACGCCTTTCCCGCGTTGCCAAGATGAGAAAAGTAATTAATTAGATTACTCACTACTGAAGAAAACAACCCTGTTAGTAACGCCATTATATTCGAATGCTGTTATTAATAACACTGGTCATGAGCAATCGGTAATGCCCATGATAGTGTCATGTCATAATTATGATTGTCTTATGACAGTGTTATGATGCCGCTTTCAAATAAAGTGTTACCTATTAACCCAAATAAATCAACAAATAAGCCGCACTGGACTATAAGCCGCAGGATTCAAAATGAAGGAAAAAAGTAGCGTCTTGCAGTCCGGAAATTACGGTATGTGGATTGTGAATGCAATGAGGCAATGAAGGCAATGAAAAAGTGAGGTGCGAAACACACTTTTAGCCATTACTTGTTGCACCAAAATTATATGTTCAAGGAAATTTGTTTAAAATTTAGTAAACCTAACTATTGATCATATACCATGATTAACAAACATTAACAATCCAAATGCCTCTCGCGGTCTTATTCTTAAGGAAATGGGGGAAAAAGGAGTATAAGAACGTGAACATCAATCAATACTATACAATTGTACTGCTCGCCTTTGCATTTTAAATACAGGCAATGGTCTTGTTATTTTCTAACTGGGGCTTTGTACATGTTTCATGGCCTCTTTAGCACTATGTCTATGCGAAGGATGCTGAATAATTGACGAGGCGCGAAGCTGGATCAAATGGCCAGTCTGCCTCCCTTCAGGCAGTCTTCTGCATCATTTTTTTCCCTCTTTCGCATCTGGTTGTGTGCACATTTGCACGTGCATGCGTCTGTGATCATTTGTCAGTGTTTGTGTGTGTGGTCAAAAATGCATAATAATATATGTCGTGAAAAAAGTAAAAAAATAAAAATAAAAAAAACTTGACTGCTGCTATCTAGCTGAGAGCAATATGTTTATCTTGTGCCATCTCAGCTGTCATATCACCTAGGACATTCATTGGGTTTGGGCAAGCTGCGAATAAAATCAGGCCCGTTTACGATTTTTGATCGGCCCTTTATGAAGTAAATGTAAAATGTGTATCGATTTCATTATGAAACTAAGGTTATAGATTATTTTAACCCCTTCAGACCTGAGCATGCTGCTGAAGGACATGACACGTTCGCGTCTCTAAATCAATAAATACACTGAATTTAGTTGTTATTCCCACTTCTGGGAGATGATTGGATGGAACCTTACCCATGGAAATCAAATCATTAGGTTTATCACGCCATGTTTACTATTTTTGGATCTTTGAAAAAGGCTGAGACAAAACTCAACTTCAAAAAGGCAAACGTAATTGCTCATTTCTCATTAAAAACAATGTAACTTTAACATTAAAACAACCAATAAAAGCATGAAATATCCCTGACCAAAAATTGCACTTAGTTCTTGTTATGGCAGGATAGGCGAAGCCAGTGCGGACCAAAACGCGACCCGGAAACAGATGAGGTGTGAAGTAATATTTATTGTACACAGCCAAGGTGTTGAGCAGCTGGTGGGTTGATTGGACAATGGCTGTGGCTGAGGCTGCGAGGGCGTTGATGGGTGGGTGTCCTGATAGCAAATACAGAATTAGTCAAGAGTTCAAAAACGAGAGTCAAAAACTACAGGCTTAGTTGGCTGATGTACCAATGTCGACAGGCAATCATCTGGCACCTGCTTGATGCCTAGGCCGCTCCTTAAAAACAGTGGTGATTGCGGACGAGCTGCAGGTGTACTCCCAGGTCTGCCACACCCAGCCTGCCAAGCTTGAATCAATGCCACAGGTCAAAACAGGAAGTGTCAAAACAATAAAATCCAAAGTAGAGAAGAGTGTGGGCAAGGACCACCACAGTTCTGGTACTTGAGTAGAGTAAAAATGAGTGAAGATTTTTTTTTTTTTTTTTTGCCCAGCAGAAAAAATGTGGGTCTGAAGTGGTTAAAGACCAAATGTGAAGTAAGGTTGGCCAACCATGTTTTTGGATAATATCAATGGCTAAACAATTTTAAGCATATTTTCATTATTTTTTTTTTTAACGCAACCCTTCCAGATTCTTTGTTTAACCCATAGCAACGCCCTTGACAACGAAAATGCTTTTCTTCGACAATCTTCGGAAATCTTCAGAAATTACGTCACACAGAGAACTGCGAGGGAAGTCCGCCATAGAACAGTATTGTTGCATTGCTTCTCGGTAAGATGCCACGGCGGTGTGTGGCCATGAATTGTTCTCAATCTAAAGAAAACTTGTATGGCTGGCCAAAGGATAGCAGGGCACGTAAATGGACATCTTTCGTTCGCACGAAACGAATGAATTTCACGCCATCATCGAGTAGTGTTCTCTGCTACGAACACTTCGAAGATGCCTGTTTCCTCAACCAGTCTGCTTATGATCAAGGATTTGCAAAAAAGTAAGTGTGATTTTTGGATAGATGACTGATGACTTTGTCAAAGCAGAGCTGCCAACTGTTGTGGAATGAACAGTAGAAGGTAGCGACATTAGGTGAATGGTAACTGGAGGCAAAACCTCGATCGTGTTGTGGAATGAACAGTAGAAGCTAACTCGTGGCAATCCCCGATCATAGTTGTATTGAGTTCGTTTTGCCTACACTTACAAATTCGTCAAAACTTTTCTTTTATCCCAGGCAATAGTCGGTGGTTTATTTACCTGACATGTTTCGGCGAACACTTCCGCCTTCGTCAGAGGGTCCGAAGGCGGATGTGTTTGCCGAAACATATCAGGTAAATAAAAGCTAACGTCGCTAACCTCTACTCTTCATTCCACAACATGATCGGGGATTCGTCAAAACTTTTCTTTTATCCCAGGCAATAGTAGGTGGTTTATATACCTGACATGTGTTCGCTGAAACATGTCAGGTAAATAAAAGCTAACGTTGCTAGCTTGTACTGTTCATTACACAATATGATCGGGGATTCGTCAAAACTTTTCTTTTATCCCAGGCAATAGTAGGTGGTTTATTTACCTGACATGCTTCTAATCATAAAAATAATAACATCCTACCAATCTTGTAATCTCGATGGGTCTTGTCTCCATTCCATATCAGGTAGTCTGGGCACATTGTTTGCATCCTGATTAGCGTCTGGCTAATACATGTACGGTCCAACATAAAATTCCAACCTCCTCCTCTTCATCCAACTCTTCAAAGACTTGGATCTCCTCACTTGCGCTCGATCTATCGCTTATATCGCTGTTTGAATCATTGTTTGAAGGGCTTTGTATGGCGGCCGTATGGAGCGCTGCCATCGCTGTTCTCGGTGTGACGTGTCACTTCCGGGTTCGTCCCCTTTCAGGCTCGAACTTAGTCAAATATACAACATATAAATTATTTTTTCATGCTTTATTTGTTGGACGATGTTTACTTACTTTAATTGTGATCCTATTTGACATTTTATGATATTACTTCACATTTGGTCTTTAAAGAACAAGATTTACATTCTGTAAACAAGCCATGCAAGCACAGGTAGAATTGTACAAACTCAACATAGGAGGCCAAGAGCCAAAAAAACCCCAATATTTTATTTCTGAAACTCAGAAATTTAAGACATGCTAACTATTGGTCTAATATTATTTGTATATGTAACTGGTCTAATCTACCCCCCCTGAACATGTTAGGATTCGACTCCACACCGCCAGCGCATCAGGAAACCACACTGTAACCATGAGGCTAAAATGGGAATGACAATTTAATAGTTTTTCCACAAATATTTTTCTAAGAAGTGATTCTGTACAGTATATCAACTGTAAATCTAGAGCTTCTGATGACAAAACTGTTTTATGCTGTTGAATTAGAACAATTTACTTTTAATTTACCTGCAGGGGATAAATATTTGACAGTATTATTCCTGATTAGTATAAAACACAGTGATATACTCTTGTAAATAAATAGTTTGTAACAGCTTGCAAAGGAAGCAAAATCTTTGGGTTTCTTACACATTGATTAATGTACACAAAGCTTGCTGATTTGCTACAGTGTTGCAAATCAGGTGCCAGTGTGAGTAAAACAAACGATAATAATCCATTACACATTCTTTGCTACAGAAACAACAGCTGGCTGCAATTAAAACATTTATATTTATCACAGCAGTTGTAATGCCCATAACACTCAGAACAGCACCAATCTTTGCTTAACTGAAGAGAAACCTCGCTCTTCATTAAGCATTCCACCATTTTTATGTCATAAGTGCAGTTTATCTGTCTAATTAGGAACAAAACTAATCGACATGAATTGTGTGGTGACCTTGAGTGAATCAGTACACATTCAACCGTTTACTCAGAGAAGTTCATTTGCTGTTGTATACGATGATAGCAACCAAACACTTGTCACATAATCACTCCTCACCGAACACGCACACTCGTAGTGTGTACACCAGGTCTAATTCTCTTCCATGACACGCTCACACTCAATTGAGCCTGTCATCTTCTCTTTGCTTCTCTAATGGCCGTCTACTCCCAGAGTGCTATTAGGGAACAGGACATGATATTGGAAATCAAAGAGGATTTGGAGGCTTGCGGTGTCATCCTCCTACGGGGGCGGGTGGGGTGATTGGCGAGCAGAGGTCAACTTGTTATAAAAACACAGTTGACTTGTTACAAAAGCTCCCTTGCTGAACTCTGGTTGCTAAGGAAATTACTGCCATGGGTTCTATTGTATAAAGCGAGAACATCTTGAACTAATAAGTTTACGTCCGATTTAGTTTTAAGCCTTAATAGAGCACTTTTTTAAGTCATTGGCTACCATTGACAGTGCAATCCATTTTGACTGGGAGAGGCTGAAAGTGAATTATCACTCTCCCAATCATAATAGATTGGATGTCTGTCAACGGTACTGGAAACACTGCGAGTATTCACAGTCAGTCCTTTCAGTTTAAATCAATAAGACGAATTATCAGTCATGCCTTGCACAGCACATGAATAATGAGACACTCTAAACAGGTGAAAAGTAGCAGTAGAAAATAGACACACACTCTTTAGGGGCCGTTTACATGGTGACGCTCTGAGGATACGACAAATTTCATGTGTGCATTTATATGGTTCTGTCTCCATTCGAACGATGTCGCAATTCCGCGTGAAAACGATGTAGTATTCATGCCAAGCCATAGTGGGCAGTGCATACTTGCAAGGCGACAGCCAATAAACCCTACTCACCAACGTCACAGAATGTCGTGTCGCTGTATCCGGCCGCCATATTGTCCGTCTCTGTTTAGCCCTATTCTCAATGGTTTCAATTAATCGTTCAGTTTATAGAGCAATACATGGAAGCCTCGGTGCTTTCAGACGCTGTAAACTCATTGGCTGCATTGCGTAAAAGGCGTTATGTGGAAAAGCTTCAGTCTATCCATTCGCCAGATCCATATTCGATGCCTAAATCGATATTTTTCGACCCGCTGTCTTCGCCCTCTCTGCCTGACATCTGCTACCCTGATATCAACAACTATCTTGTCCACACAAAAAAGTTGACTGCGATGGCCGACGCTTCAAGGATAGGTGGATATTAGACTATTTCTTCAATAAAACACGCAATAACTGTGTCTGCCTCATTTGCAAAGAGACAGTCGCTGTTTTCAAAGAGTTCGATGTGACGCAATATTACTAAACAAGACACGCTGACATGTATGACAACATTACAGGGAAGATACGCAGCGAGAAATTATAGCAACTTGAAGCTAGTTTATTTTTTCACAGCAGTATTTCGCAAGAGTCCGAGTGTCGAAAGAGAAAGCCACAAAGACGAGACTGTTGAAATTAGGAATTAAAAAAATAATAATAAAGCAAATGTGACACACAGAAGGGCTTGCTAAAGCTTGTTTAAATATATTGTTCTATGTAAATCAGCCAAGGTAGCCCCCCGCATTTTTACCACACCAAATATGGCCCCCTTTGCAAAAGGTTTGGACACACCTGTTTAACTGATGATCCGTATATATGCTTATTCTGGAGGCCTTGGTTTAATGATGAAAGTGCAAAGTGAGATGATTCATAATCTGATATATATATATATCTTTTTTTTATAACAGACATAGTAATGTAATTGAAGTGAACCAAAATTAATTGATAGCATGGCCCTTATTGTATAATTTTATTTATCACAACTTTAAAGCTCTTTGTTGATATAGTTTTGATGCTTCTAAAATTATTTTATTTGCTTGAGATAGTGGCACAATTTATGCAGGTTGTTCTCCCGCCTATCACTTACCACAAATTATGACTGCTAAAGTGGTGAGAAGAAAATTAAGTGGTTCACACATATGAATTTTGCATACTGTGTGCATTTTTTGTGGACAGAGTGGGAACATCTCCATGCATTCATTTGGAAATAAGTGTTACAACACTCATATGAGTGATGTTCAGCATGTTTTGCCATTAGTTTTCATAGCACAATATGTCCATTTTGATGAAAGAGGGCCCTCAGACTGAAAGAACATTGGTGTTCAAATGGCCAAACAGCCAAAGGCATGCTTCAGAGATTGATTTCAACCCAGAAGGGATCTCCCTCAAGTGGAAATGTATGTAAAGCGTATACTCTTAAGTGTGTGTATAGTGGTGGGGGGGCTATGTTTTTAAATTAGCTAAGACAGTAAACAGATGTACATTAAACACTGTGCCCAACAAAAGCAGGTGACATGGAACTGATCTAAGCTGTGTGAAAAAGAGAAGACTGTGGGGAAATCAGATGCCTCATTAAAGTTTCATATAGTTTTTCTGTATACTTGCAGTTTCAGCTTGCATCTCTGTTTACTCAGGCCCCACAACCACCTAAGCTAGACTCACCTTGGGAGCTTGCTTAGTGCACTTGTCATGTAAAACTAACACTGAAATGAACATGTATAACTCAGATAATTATTTTGTTTGACAGAAACATTTATTTTACAATATCACTTAGTAACAATTTTCATTATTGTGGTTGTCGTTTGCAATGCTGAAAAATACCGAATGGTTTAATAATCGGCATTCTATTTTTGTAAAAGAATGTAATGAATTGTTTTTTTTTAAACAAATCTATTTAAAATAATTTCAAATTAGTGCTAAATTAATTTACGTTAATGGTGTTGAAGGAATCTCACCTTCTCGGCAGATTGCCGGAATTGCATCAGCCAAACTGCTAGACCCGCGCTGGCACTGCTCGAACGACCCTGGCTGGAGAGACCCCGACAATCCGGCCAGAAGGCCAAACTCAGCGCGTTTACCTTAGTCTTAACCCTTTGTACTGACTCCACTTTGAAAGATTTAAAGAAGGCTCACCGAAAACAAGTTGACAATTTATTCAGGTTGACAGCAATCAAAACGGCAAGGAGAAACAGAAACACTCAGACGAGGAGGCAAAGTCACCCTATCTCACGTCAACAAAAGGTTCCCGAGCAAAGGGGCTCTTGAAATCTTGTCAGTCGTGTTATCAGTTGGATATCGGGCGTTCCAATCTGGTGTTTCTTGTGTTGGGACAGGGCTTCCTGCCATTTGTTCTGGACTGTCCGGGAGAATTGATTGCAAGAGTTGGTGGTGCAGACGCGGGCTTGTCAGCGTCAAGCTTGCTCAATCACTTGTATGATGCACACGTTAGGCTTCCGTGACAAGAAGGCGTTATCTCTTATGCACTATATTCTGATTGTTTTCCTTAAACTATGGTATAAGTGCTATTTATTTTATATTGGGTTTGTTAGAGTAATACAAACGGTCAAACAGTAAATATGAGAAACGATACTATTCCCTGATTGATTATATTAAGTGTGTTAGAATAATGCAAACAGTTAGACGGTGTGAATCAGGGTCTAATTCACCTGACTTGGGTGTAGCCAATCTGGGTTCAAGTCCCACATTGTGAATGTGCGTGTAAAAGACTGTTTGTCTTAATTTGTACATAGGTGTGTACTGTTGCACATTAGAGAAAGCTAAGCAGCTGCTTGAAATATGAAATGTATGTTGTATTTGAGTGCACAATATCTTGTGTTTTGTGTGCGCTGGAGTGTAATAAACCATTTGACAACTTCAAAATCTTCCAAACTAGTCTGTTTGCACATGTATTTGGTTGATTAAATATCACATGGCTGATCTTTGAGATCGATATATCTTTTTTTGATCCTCAATTTTTATCTTAAAATTGCCTAGCCCAACTACAATGTCTTGTTAAAAAATGTACTAACCTCCAAAGGCACTACGAAGCCATAATATAAAAAATATATAACTTTCAGGAAACATGATTTTATGCTAATTTATGCCAGAGCGAAAACATAATATTGGAGAGATGCATTTATTTTCTTCTCCTACCTCACGAGTGACCATTGAGTAATTTATTTTCCACTTCCATTGAGAATTCCGTCTTTACATTTTTGCTTGTGTCAATCTTCCACAGATCATGACAGCACTCCTATACATTCTGACACACAGACACGCACGCTTATATTAGATAAACAGATCTAACACGAATAATAAATAATCTACCAGACAAGTACACAAAAGTGACTGAACACAATCCTCATAATCAAGTCAACATAGTTGAATGTTTTCATTCCTACTATTTTGCCAGATTTCCTTCAGACACAGTCACACACTGGCAATGCCAAGATGAGGCATGCAGATACTTTTGATAAGCGCCGAGCTTTTGAAGGCCTGTTGCTGGCATCGCTTCTCACAGTGCCGGGGTGCTGCCTTGCTGTGTCACCTCCTGCTGAGCCTTTTGTCGCGAGCGGCTTGTTGTCGTTATCGCAACGAGGGCATCCGTGGTGGGATGAAAGTGGTGGAAAACAGGTGAACACTTCACAGAGTGTTGAAGAAAATCTTTAACCAAACAGATCGAGAGCAACTTCAGAATGAGAGATGTATTAGAGTAAGCAGCTTAGCTGGGTCACTTGCAGTACACCACGCTTAGGTTTTACTTTAATTTGAACTTTTTGGATGACTTCACAGAAGACGCATCTGCTATGCAAGTTGATCTTAATAATATCTGAACAGCATTTCGTGCTAATATAGGATGTCGGTATATTACATTTTGCCTAAAAGCTCAATGTAGTTAATGGTTTTCTGTTTTAAACCAAATCATCAAGGACCTCAAAATTATCCAGCAGTATAATGCTGTGACCTACCTGTATGTTGCCAGGAAAATCTCTGATAGATCAGACATTTTGAACTGATCAGCCTCATGCATTCCGGTTTGAACATCTTTGGAAAACCACAAGGTCTTGGGTTAAGCAAAAGGACTGTGCAAAAGAGTTATCCTACCGCTACCTTCATCGTTCTAATGACATGCGATTTCACTGCCGTCATTTTAAAATGAAAGAATAAACAGAAATCTTCATGGCCATAAAGGACGTTTATTATTGCAATTTAAATATCTAGTGGTATTCAACTGTACAAAATTTCTCACAGTGCATCATGGTATTAATGTTGACTGAAACGCATGGATTTCCCAAAATGTAATCTTTGTTTTTATCAGATACAAATGAGTGATAAAGACAAATTTGGACCTTTATCCCAAAAAGTCTAGTTGTTGTTTTTGGTAATTACAAGTATCACTCAGTTTAGCTGTTGTGTGCATATATCTGGTGATCTACTGCAACAAGGAGCCCTGGATCCAGATCTGCGTGTGTAACACATCAGTGACAACGTTGCACTTTCCAACTGCTCACAATATGTAGCACGCTTAATCTGCACATTGTTCCCTTCAAATCTGTCAGATTAAAAATGCAATCAGTCCATTACATGTACAGTTCTTCACTTGTTACTTTGCCACGCTCGCATGATAGAGTCAAAAGAAGACGATAGCAAAAAGGACAAGCCATAAGGCAGTATAAGACACAGTACACATGTGCTTTGCTAGTTCTATCATTTTTAATGAGTATATTTGTTCTGCTCTAGTAGCTGTATTACATACACATACCTTGCCATGAAAGAGACAGCATGGAGTGAGAGGAGGGTCTAGATAAGCATGGATGCTGATGAAGAGTGATAGCGGCAAAGACTTTTGGAGGGATGGCAAGTACTGAGGAAGGGCATGTTTGAGACAGCAAATGAAATTGCATCTACTGTGGGAATAGTTTTTACTGTGAGAATATGCATTGAAATTGTACTATTTCAATTTAATGTCTTCTCTATTTTTCAGACTTGGACACACCAGTTCTGACAGTTCACCAGACCATCAGTGATGTGCGTGGCAGTTACTACCAAGAGAAGACTGTGTTCCTTCGCTGCACCGTCAACTCCAACCCACCTGCCCGCTTCATCTGGAAGCGTGCAAACATGCTTATTGAACAAAGCAAAGACAACGGCGTGGACATCTATGAGCCACTTTACACTCAGGTACAGAGTGCTCTCCATATCTACTCAGCAACCCCACCTCCCAATATGCTTATTCACCTACCAAAGTAGCTAAGCCAGTGACCGGTCGATCTATAAACCAACCAACCAACCACCTATCTCTACGGCTTCCTATCGACTACTTGTTTCTCTTAGATGTACTTACTCACTTTCTAACTTTCTGTACATACTGTATTACCTCCCCATTTTTTATCTTTCCCTACCTACCATTAATGCAATCTACCCACGTCTTATTACTTTCCAGTCTAACCATCTCTCGATCATCTAATTGATCTGCTGACCTGTAGCACCGGTATCACCCAAATTTCCAACCTTACCTTCCCTACCCTAAGCTAACTCCTAACTTTCTACTGCCCATCCCGGTTGTGGGTGACATCCCCATTCTCGATATCATGATGCTGTGATAGGATATCGATTCCTCTGAAAATTTGCTTGTATTACAAATTCTGCCATGATTCGATTAAATATGATTCAAGGACCTGCGATTGACTTAATTCAATATTATCTACACATTTAACCCAGTTCCATTTTACTTAAAGCATTAAAAAAGACAAAGCAATTTAGATGTTTTTGACAATTTTGTTACCGAAACATTTCTGACATTTGAATCAAAACCACTCTTTGTAAGAAAACAACAACTCAAACAGATGATGCTATTCATTGATGCTTTTCAGTTTGATCGATTTCGATTCATCCGTGCAGAGGTTGCGCTAGACTTTTTCGTTGTCTGTCATTTTGACTGACAGGGTCATAAAAATCCGGTCATAATCTATTTTTACCCGTCACTTAAATTTTTAAAATGATAATAATGACATATTCAATAGCAGTGTTGGTCAAAAGTGGTGCGTTACTTACTCAACTCTGAATAAATTGAAGAAACTACCAGCCATGTTGTGTCTACTCTCTGCTCTGTTGATTTGTCATCCAAGACTCGGGGTGCGTTCAGATTTGAGAATAGCGCATGTACTTCTGACTCCAAGCTGTTTGTCCCTGCTCATTCAATTAGGCTACGTTCATACTCCAGGTCTTAATGCACAAATCCGATTTTTTTGTCATATCCGTTTTTTTGGCGTGCCCGTTCAGACTGCTTTTGTCCAGTGAGACCATTCAAGTATTACGCATGCGCTTTAATTTGCAGTCCGACACGCGCCGGTGCGCAGAAGCATAAAAACAAATGACAAGTCATCCGTCATTCCAGGGATATCATATTTTGCTTTTCAAAAGGAGGAGACAAATAACAGACATAAATAATCCCCGTTTAGGCTTATATTCACAGTTTATATGGATCGATAGCATGCACGCACTGTCCGTGCATGTCACACACACATACGGGCAGTTTTCCCCGACTCTCCAAGACGGGCTGCAGCCAGACCCCTCTCCCGACTCTTGGCCGTGTAGGAAATGTTGAAATATAGCTCACATAGAACAGAGAGAAAACCGATCATTCTCATGCTTATCCTCAACCCATTTAAATTTTTTTATGACTGTTGTCAAGCCCGGCCCTTCCCCAAAAGCCGTGTTCACTGCAAGCTAGGTGCTAATAACGCACAGCTGAAATCGGATTTGGGACACTGGACGGTACAGACCGCCGCGACAGTCTGGAAAAATGTGGCCCAGATCGGATTTGAACCACATACAAAAATGACCCAGATCGGATTTGAAATGGTCCACTTCTATGCGACTTGTCCCATTCAGACCGTCAAGTTAATGCCGGACTCGAGTTGGAAAAACACGAAAAAATTGGATTCGTGCATTAAGACCTGTAGAATGAACGTAGCCTTAGGCTCTCCAAAGCTTCCTAACGTTTCCGTGTTTGCTACACTTGAATGCTAGTTCGGACATTTTTCCGAGTAAGGCCAACGACGTCATGGCATCAAGAGAGACAATAGCTAATTAATACGCTCACTTGCCATCCTGTGGTCTGGGGTGTGAATTGCAACCTGTCAAAATGACGGATGGACTTCAGTTTTTTCCCGTCACCGTTTTAAAAAACCGGTCAACGACGGAAAATATTCGGTTAACGCGACCCCTGCATCTGTGCTTAGAGATCATTCTCGATATCATGATGCCTTGATAGGATATCAATTCCTCTGAAAGTTTTCTTATATTACAAATTCTGCCATGATTCGATCAAATATGATTCAAGGACCTGCGATTGACTTAATTCATTATTATCTACACATTTAACCCAGTTCCATTTTACTTAAAGCATTAAAAAAGACAAAGCAATTTAGATGTTTTTGACAATTTTGTTACCGAAACATTTCTGACATTTGAAATTAAACCACTCTTTCTAACAAAACAACAACTCAAACAGATGATGCTATTCATTGATCCTTTTCAGTTTGATCGATTTCGATTCATCCGTGCTTAAGAAATCAATATCGAGTCTTAGGGATGGGAATCGAAATCCGATTCCAATTCGGAACCGGTTCCGAGTGTTTCGAGGCCTCGACATCACAATGAAAAAGCCTTAACGATCCCTTTAACGATTCCTAAAGACGCGTATTGCGTCGTGACGTTTCTTGTTGTCCAGACGCATCAAACTAGCATGGCGCCAAGAACCACTCGCTCCAAAGTTTGACTACACTTCACCAGGAAAGAGTGTGAAAATGAAAGGTTACGACGGGTAAGCACGAGCATTGCAGCCATAAACATAACAATGACAGCACGTAGGTTCAAACGCTCGAAAGTGTGTCTTCACTTCACGAGGAAAAATTACAACAAAGTGACTTGCAGTCATTGCAAGGTGGAGGTAACTGCATCGGGAGGGAATACGACTGCGCTGTCCTCACAGAGAGGCTAAAGCTCAGTTCTGGCTATACAGCTAGCTAAACTCCCAAATGACGATGTAGAAGACGTTGGTATAATTTGCTGACTTTATTCAACCATCACTTGAAGAGTGAAACTAAGAATAGAAATGAAACAAATCAATTTCGTCCCCAATAACAAACAGGTTTGCATCAACGTAAATCAGTGATGATTAGCTGCTAATAACAGTATGGTTAGCATTCGTTCGCTAGCATTAGCACATCGTTCAAACCACTACACAACTGGATTTAAGTGTCCGATCGCGAGTGGAAACACAACAACAACAACACAAAAGATGATACATACAGGCGTTGCCTCTGTAGATATTAACATTAACAAAGAACGTAGGCTCGTAGAAGTGTTTCCCTCTCTCACTTCGCTCGCTCACTCGCTTGGATGCGGCATTTCTTCGGGTGCCCAAACTGCGGCCCGCGGCCCAAATACGGCCCGCCTCCACATTTGGTCCGGCCATTTTGAATTTTTTTTTTTTTTCTCAATCGTGTTATTTATTTCCTGGCCTTTTTCCTTGAAGAATTCAGAGAGGGTTATTTGGTTATTATCTATTTAATTAATAGTGTTTTTATTATTAATTATTATTATTATATTATTATTTTTATTTTATTTACTTTCATTCCGTGAAGAATCCAGAAAGGGTTATTTGATTGTGGCTTTCTGAAAAACAATAATTTTTTACATTTATGCACTTCTGCAATCGTCACACTTTTTCTGTTACAAACTGACCCCGGCCCCTCATCAGAGAAGGGAAAAGTTATGTGGCCCTCACAGGAAAAAGTTTGGGGACCCCTGCTTTAACACATATTGCCAAAGGCAGAACAACAACCTATCTGCCAATATATACCAATATTTTTTATTTCTATTAGATAAATGTTTCAGTAAAATGTTACACATTCTTGTGTATTTGCCACTTATTGCCACAGTTAACATTGAGGCTTTGGGCCTCTTTTGATTTCGTTGTGAGTTTGTAAGGTTGTGAGTTCTGATTAAACAAACTCCATGCCAATCAAAACGTTTGTTCTTTTCCCCCAAATTAGAATCGATAAGAGAATCGATAAAGAATCGAATCGTTAAGCAATATCGATAATGGAATCGGAATCGTAAAAATCCTATCAATTCCCATCCCTATCGAGTCTGATCGATTAATTATTACCCCCTTACTACCTAGTTTGGAACGACTGTGGCACAGTTCACAGTGTGAGTCATCCTGGGACCAAAGTCTCAGGTAGTCCAATTCCCAGTTACGATTGCCTACTGTTGAAGTGTTCTTGTCTAGGACACTGAACCCTAATTCGTTTCCAGTGGGTTGACAGCACCTTGCATGGAAGCAGCCACCTATTGGTGTGTGACCATGTGTGTGAGTGGGAATAGTTTAAGTTAATTGTTCAATATTAACATCATGCAATCTTAAACCTGAAGCTAGATGATCTCCCAACACACAGAAAACCTCCCTACCCATCTTTCTTCAGACTAACAAACGAACAATAACAAATCTACTCAACTTGCACACTCCTCATCTACCAAATAAACTTATAAAGGGCTAACAAAACAACCATCGTATCTCTTCACCGAACAACTGTGCTTGATTTTTGTTCAAAGTCCTTTGCCATTGGTAATTGGTGCTAGCTAGCTATACTGTACAATCTCTTATTAATGAGCAAGTTACAAAACAAGTGTTTAAGCATTATCCCCCAGTCTAAAAGCACAAACACAATGGTTCCTTTTAACTTCATTTATCAGAGCGTCAGTCGACCACAAAACAGTTTCCCTGGAGTTCAATTGTCTTGGCAGCGGAGTACAGCACTGGTAAAGACAGGCTAAGAATTGATTTGCACAGCATCTGCTAGATGCTCATACAATATCGAACACACACATTATGTTCTGAAACAGTAGGGAACATAGAGAGAAAACAGATCTGAGATCACAGGCTTTCTTATCAGTCTGTGGAAATAATTGGGGCACATGTGTGTTTGTACATCTGTTTATCATACTGCGACTCATAAAACATGTAAGATCATTTCATTATAGTTTTGAACATTTAAATAAAACCAAACGATTTTCCGTATCAGCAACAGTTTTTCCTTTTCAAAATGTTTGTTCTTTTCCACTCTAGGGTGAGACCAAGGTCCTGAAGCTGAAAAATCTTAGAACAAAGGATTTTTCCGATTACACTTGCCAGGTTTCAGTTCGTAATGTGTGTAACATTGAAGACAAGTCGGTCACCTTCAGGCTCACAAACAACACATGTAAGTAAAAACACAAGGAGCAAAAATACGTTGTGCTGATCAAATGTGTTGGTACTGCTCTATCACTACACATCTATCCTCTTTATTTTTCAACCTTCTACTCCTCTCTATGCTCCTAATTCGATGGTTGTTACTCTGCCTTTTGACTTTCCTCTCAAATTTACCCCATTTCTCTTCTCGCCTGCCTCCTGGTGCGCCCAATTGTCAAGCCGTCTTGTTGTAAAGGCATCGCAGGGCCGTCAGCTGCAATTCAGTTGTCACGTTGCCTGTTATCTCTGATTCAGTCCGCAGCACTCTATCCATCTCCACACCGCCGCCCGGCAACTCTCTTACTTGCAACAACATTGCCATTGACAGCTCTGTCAGCCTCGTTATGGTCAAACTGATACACTGCAAGGGAAAACCCTACTCCAATCTTTTTCTTTTTTACACTTTAAGTTGGCTGAGCTATCTGTGTTTTTTCTAAGATTTTACTCTCCTTCTTCTTTTTTAACCATATGAGTTTTAGGGTCAACCTCTCTTTGTACCTCTCTGACTCTTAGAATTTTTTCCTGTTACACACCTGAAAAAGATATATGGCAGAAAACACTCAGGTGACTTGAAGTTCCGCTCTGAGACCCCCAATTTGGCCAAATTTCAAAATTGTCCAATATGCATGTGTAATACATCATTGGAAAGCTTAAAATCTCAATTTTCTGGGGCAAGAAAAATTTTGAACAGGAGGGCATTTTTCAAAAAAAAAAAAAAAAATCTTTTTTTAAACAGCAAAACCCTAACTGGAGGCGAGAGCACGCGAGAGCAGAATTAAAGACGCCACAATTTTAACGAGATATTATCGCGTACTTACCTTGTTTCGATCCAAAAACTCAATGTAGCATGTATCACCAAGTGTCAAGACACAGCTGTAAATGGCCACAGCCGGATTTTTTAAATTTTAATTTATGGGTGAAACATGGTGATATAACAAGGGTCGCGATGCAGAAATCGCAGACAACAAGGAGTGGTTGAGATTTTTCTTTTTCATATAGTTACCCCTTTAAACGTTATTTTTCATTTTTCTTTGTTTGGATCGATTATTTATCATCTAACATATCGGGGAAAATGCGACAGTAACAAAAAAAAAATACAATTAAGCGATAGTTATGAGGTAGATATCAGTGACTTTTTTACAGACGCCAAATTTTTCATTGTAACGTCATTTGTTTAAAAGTTTAAAATATAGGAGTGAATAATGTTTTAAAGTCATGTTATTATTATTATTTTTTAAAACTAAATATTAGACATCAATTAAGGATTCTAAGCTAAAAATGACAGACATTTTGAATAAGAAATATGATTACTTACCTTCTTTTTATGGCTATGTTGAAACAAAAGCGGTTGCGCGACGTCTGTAAACGGGGGTTTTCAGGGTAAAACGGTCAAATTAAAAATAGTTCGGGGCCTTCATGCGCCATGAATCTACTATGGCAGCATATAGACATATTGTTCTATCAAACACAACAGTTATTTTGGTTTAAAATACAGCAGTTTCTTTTAAAGAGGAGTGCAAGAGCAGAAACTGCTTTTTCAGCCTTGTCTGTGTTTTCCGCCATATTTATTTCACACGATTGATCAGGAGTTTAAAATAAATGATAACCTGTACTTAGGGGCTGCAACAAACTTAAATCACCATTGCTTTTTCACAAGCTTCTCTAATTAGCGTACCTGCTGATTTTGTCTGTTGCCTGGTGTGGCAACAATGCTCAAGTCGTGCACAGATCACTGCATTCCTTTATGCACATAAATGTCTCCATGCAAGATGTGAGTGTGCCACCTTTGAATGTTTGTCAAAGTTATTAGTTAATTAAGTAATATACCATAATTTCCCGAGTACAAGGCGCACCCGTGTACAACGCGCACACCAAATTTACTTGTAAAATCTAGGGAAAATTATTGTACCCGTGTAGTGTATAACACGCACCCTAATTTTAGCACCAATAAATAGAAGAATACAAGAAAACAAAGCTCGTGTACAGATACAGAAATGTCATTTTACTGACTGGTGAAACACAGAGCAAGCATAGCACATTGGTAGTTCAAAACATTACCGTAAACTGACAATATGTACGGTGATGATATGATCTGATAACTTCTTGAACTTACCAGAATCCAGGAGAAAACAAAACAGATGTGACTTTTCTTTTAAAGGCTGCTGTATAACTTGCTAGTTTCATCATGATGAATAAATGTTTCCTCCATTGATTGATACGGTAAAATGAAAGTGAGAATGTTAAGGCCCAAGTACACTGCATGCGTGATCGTTGCGGTTCCGGTCCGACTCCGGTAAAAAATAGCGCCGGAGCCAATCCGTTCCCATTATATCCTATTGTTCAACGTATACCGGCCGCGTCAGTGCTCCGGCTTGACTGCGAACCACCTCCGGCGTGCCGCATGCCCGCCGGATGGTATAGGCTATTTTCTATTTTTGCCGGACACGCATCCGGCAAAATGGGCGGAGCTGGGCCTGACGTCAAAAGCCCAGGTGCCTAATCACGGTTTAAACACGAGCGAAAATGGATGATGAGCGCTTCATCATGGAGGTGGAAAGCCACAAAGTGATATACAGTACATGCAGCAGATATTACTATAAGGACACCATTAAAAGCGAAACTGCAAAGTGTCCTACTATGTGTGTTTTTCTGGCAATGATATCAAACACGACGTGCTAAGCAAAAAAAAAAAAAAAAAAAAAAAGACAGCGTATCTGGAAGTGGTTCCACTGCAGAAATTCTCGTGCCCCGCGTACAAACAATCTCGGTTTGTATACAGAGTCGAGGGGGAAAAGTACGAAAGAGAAAAAAGAGACGAAAGAGAAAAAAGAGACACCCACAAGTTTCGACCTGGTGGTCTATTCAAGACGTTTCTCTTTCTTTCCTACATTTCACTTGACTCTTCATAGAAAAAACAACAGTTTGCGCTGGCCACATGAATCTGCAGTGTTGAGACACCAATTCCAAGTACGCTGTTTTTTTAGTTCATGTCGAATATAATTCGCTATCCATTTTATAAATATGACAGATTATCAGTTGTTTATAACAGCTCTATGAGATGTTATGTGCCATAAATTTTAAATGTGCACAAAGATATAAACGCACCGACACAACCAAGGGCATAATAGCCCCCCTTCCCTCCACACACGGAGCCCTGATCTCAACATGATGCAGTCAATCTGGAATTAAGAGACAGACACAAATAAAATATTGTAGCGTCGCCGTGGCTGTCATCGGTGGGTTAATTAATGCACCAACGCGGGGCTGTCATTGGTGTGCTGGTGCACCAGCGCGACGCTCCGATTGGTGGACTAGATAGCGTCAGTGTAAATACAGTGGGGAGAACAAATATTTGATACACTGACAATGGGAAAACCCATTGGCAGTGTATCAAATACTGTAGTTGTTGTTTTTGCATTGGTGAGGTGGCGGGAAGTTAATAAAGAAAAAGAGGAAAAAGGCGTTGAAGCTCGTGTGTTGTTTTCGCGGCCAAACTTCCGCTTAGCAAATGTTACATTATCAATATGCAAGGAAAAAAATGTGCTCTCTCTCTGCTTCTCTGATGAGTACATACTACAGACTCTGTGTGTTTGTCGTTGATTTAAATGGCACATTATCGCGCGCGATCACGCGAGAGCTCACGAGGGGACGGAGTTGGCGGACCGCAGCCGTGCAGCAGCCGGTATGATTTGCCTGTTTTTGACGGACTGCGTGGCACGCAGGCAACACTGAACCGGACCGGAACCGCAACGATCACGCATGCAGTGTACTTGGGCCTTAAGTCGGAAATCCGAGAGAGCTCATCGCTGTCGACACGACAGTAACAATAGGAACTATTTTTATTATGATTTGAGTTTCCCGAGGGACAGATATAGTTGACGGATACAGAAAGTCTGTGTTGTGTTACGTTTGTTACGGTCCGAGTTGCGGAGCTGCAATAAACGTTGACTCAAATGAGTTCAAGAAACTAAATTCTGTGAAAAAAGCAGAATTTAACACAGACAAAATCATTCGACCAATCAGAGTGAAGTATTACCGTGTAGCGAGTTATAACAGAATTCACCGGCGGAACTTATGTTGGCACGTTGTATATTTCCTGGGGGGAGGTATTTTATTGAGGGAACAGCCGGAAAGATAGTTATATTCCGCGGATTGCATGTGAGACAGACATTGCTACCGTATTTTGTTGCAGCCTAAATTTCAATAAAGCAACGCGGATTAGCTCCGTTGTTTGATACTCCGCCTCCTTCCCTGGCTCGCCACAACCGAAACAAAATGGTGACGTCACGTACCGTAATGGTCGGCAACGGCTCGCCGCATACGTTTCTTCAACACAACATGGTCGTATCAATTAAAAAAAAAAAAATCAGTCTTTATATATAAATACAATATATCTGTATTTTTGTCTCCATCCCTGTACCCGTTTATAATGCGCACCATGATTTTACAAGTTGATTTTGGGGGAAAAAAAGTGCGTTACATTCGTAAAATTAAAGTAAACTCTATCCTCTCTTTCACACCTTTTCATGCACTCGTGTATGTATGTGGGGTGTACACGTGTATAGTACATACCAATCTGTCTAAAACTCACAGCTACAGTGAGCTTGTCTTAATTTGTACATAGTGAGTTTACAGTACTTCTCAGGGTGCATTAATTTTTGTCTAGTATTACTTTCAAAAGTTAATGTACAGGAACTCAAAGCTTTTCTTTTTATCATTTACAATATTTAAATGAGAATTTGACTTTATTTTCATTATCTATGCAGCAACATTAAAAGAAAAGCAAAATTGTTAAGTTTGTACTTTAAACTGAAATTGCACTAAAGTGCACACACAGTTAAATTGGGATTAGTTTTAATGTATTTTTAAAATGATATTGTATTGCTTTTAGTTAAGAGTTTTTCAATTTGATATACATCTTATATTTAAACTAAAATGGGTGTCAGCACTCTGGAGACATTAACGGCCTATAAAGTCACAAAACGCTTAAAATGAGGTAATGACTCAGCATATCTAATAATATTACACATATTAACAGTCCTTCAGCAGACTGATGGGAAATGGCAAATTAAAAACCTTATTTTTATTCACCTCATAATAAAACATAAAAAATGACAAGAAGAATGAGTAACCAAAGTAAACAGAGGGCTAAGGCATTGGAGTACTTTAAGAACTCTATCCGAGAAATATAGATAACTTAAAACAGACGTTTCTTTTCATCCTCCACAATATCTAGTTTTTATTCCATCTGATTTTATCTGTGTCCTTGTGGCATTGTTCACCGTTTAAATTAGATTGCCCCAAATGAGTCAGGCCATCACTGCTGCTTCACCGTATGTGTGACAATGAGATTGATTTTGGTATCCTAGCACTTAACTGGCATCAACTGCCAAATCCTCTTTCACCCTATTAGGAGCAGAGAGGCAAAAATAGGGTGAGACTTCATGTTTCGGCAAAGTGCTATTAGGAGTTCCAAAAACAAAGATTGGAACAATATTGAGTGATACTACGACAAAATATTATGTTGTTGCCAACATTAAGTGACATCTCACTGGAAATAGAAGGGGAGTAACACCTGCTCTATATTACTTTACAGAATCCAGATTTGAATATTTGGAATACACTCATAGACTTCATAATATATTGACAGGACACACGGGGCGGACATTGGGGGCCTATCTCCGTCAAAGTTGACCGAGTGGAAACACAGACAACACAGACGTCTTTAGATATGGACGTAAAACAGTCTTTATTCTTGGTTAAAAGCAAAAAAAACAACAACAACAAAAAAAAACCAGGCTGTTAGAATGTATTTTATGTAAATATGTCGAATGTCAAATGTACTGCTAGTCTTTAAGCCACTGTGTCGCCACCTTACCACCTCAAAAAGCTTTTTACGTTGAAAATTCCTGTGAATGAATCCCGGAATTCTTTATAGATATGGACGTTAAACAGTCTCGATTCTTTGTTAAAAGAGCAAAGAACTGGGCAGTTAGCATTTATTTTATGTAAATATGTCAAATGTGCTGCTAGTCTTTAACTCATTTGCTCCCCAAAACGTAAAAATACATTTTTATTTTTAATTGTTTCAGTGTCCCAAGAACGCATTTATATGTCTTTTACATTTTTTTTCACAAGAGACATCTTTAGGTTCTGATGTAAGTTCGCTCCAAAGCACAACGGTCAAAATCCATTTTAAAGCAATAAAACTGGCCACTGGAGGGCAGTAGCGCATTTGGTAAGAACTCATATCGGACCATGAAAGGAAATGAATGAAGAGAAATAGGATACGGAAGTTGGAAGAAGTAAGAAGCGTGAGAAAACTGTTGAGAACAATGTAAATACAAGGCACATGCCCCACACAAGTTCCCTAGGTGAATTCTGTTATGAGGTAGTGGTCACTACAAAAGAAAGATAAAAAAAAATCTATCTTGATGAGACAGACAGTCGCTGATGAGGGAAAAATGTACCCCGTCTGCCGATAAAGACGCGGCCACAACAGCATCATCTCTCAGTTCGATAGTTTAGTTATGTGTAGATAAATTGTTACTTTGCTATCAAAAACTCTATTTGTCTTGTTGTTTATGTTATTTTGTAGAAGGAAAACATTATTCTGATGTTTGGGATGTCACAAAAGCAAAAAAATAGCTGTGTTAAAGTCAAAGTTATGTTTGAAATGTATGCTTTTACAAAAAGCTCAATTTCTCTGGTTTTTCATCAGAAATTGGAATATTGCTCAAACTAAGCTATTTTCTAATGCTGATATCTAAAGAATGGAAAAAGATATAAACTTACTTTTTTTCCTGCTGAAAGAAGATAGTTTAATTTTTCTTTTGGTGGGTTCCATGTTTACGTATATAGCAATAGAACAGAATTTTCTGTGGGCCTTGCAAAATCAATCCAGTAAAACGGCCGGGAGCGAAGGGGGTTGCTCCGGTGAAAATGGCTGGGAGTGACTGACTTAAGCCACTGTGGCGCAGCCTTATCACCACAAAAAGCTTTTTACATTGAAAATTTTTGAAAATAAATGTGTAAATCCCTGAATTCTTTATAGATATGGACGTAAAATAGTCTTGATTCTTTGTTAAAAGAGCAAAGAACCGGGCAGTTAGCATTTATTTTACGTAAATATGTCGAATGTGCTACTAGTCTTTAAGCCACTGTGGCACCGCCTTATCACCACAAAGAGCATTTTAGGTTGAAAATTCTTGTGAATAAATGCTTAAATCCCTGAATTCTTTATAGATATGAACAGTCTCGATTCTTGGTTAAAAGCAAAAAAAAAAAACAGGCAGTTAGCATTTATTTTACGTAAATATTGCGAATTATGACGCCAATGCCGTAGCGAGTAATTTCTCCCATTGATTTTTTTTTCACAACATTTCAAAATGCATGCATGGTACGAAAAATGTAATAATTAACTTGAATCCTCGAACAAATCACTCCTGAGACAATCTTTCCTGTTTGTTTGCGGTACAGCTTTTGTACTTTCTCAACCAAAATCCAGCGTCGGATCGCTGCATGTGTTTGAGAATAAGTGCGACCGACTTTGACTGACTGAAGCGGAGTGTGGGACGGCCCCCTACTTGAAGGCGTGGCGCCAGTGTCTGGGGATTGTGTCCCGTCAATATCATTATGAAGTCTATGTTACACAATTTCACTTTAAACGATTTATGGTACACGTTTTTGTGTGTGTGTATATGTGTGTAATACCTTGTTTATGGGTAAATTAACCCTTTATTAGGCAATATCTAGTGTCCACATTTGTTGACATCACAATTTGGGTCATGTAGGTCACGATACTAATATTTGGTATATGGTGTGGCCTACATGACCTCAAAATGAGATGTCCATATTTGTGAGCGCCAGGTCTAAATTGTAATTATATGTATGTATATTTTAAAAGAATACATTGTAAGCTTGACCAAACACAATTTGTTTTTTAAATTTTACGTTTATAGTTTTATATGTATTTTTATGAATACATTAATACATCTTTGAAAAAATAAAATGTTAATGAATACAATGAAAAAAAAAATGCACTGTAGTTATGGCTCCCAATAACACTAATAAGTTGTTTTCTTTTTCTTTAAATTTCATAATATTTAATTCATTGCCATTGACAGTGATAGAAGTCTAATTTATTTAAACTGTGAGGATTGGGCGCGAATGCTCATGTCTCGGTGGCATTGATGGTACTGAACGTCCAATCCATTTTGACTGGGAGAGGCTGGCAGCTATCATTCGCTGTCAGCCTCTTCTTGTCAAAATGATTTGAATGTGTAGCGACGTCAATGGCGTCCAATAAGTTAAATGAAAGCCCCTAAAGGGTTAAGTGCTGAAAAAGCTGTCAAGCATCTCTCCAGTCCCAATTTCTTCCTTTTTTTTTTTATTTGGACTTTCAACCCTTCTGTCACAAAGCCAAGTCTTCGTGGACCAAGTGACGAACACTCCCATTAATATTTGATGATTATCATTGCACGTCTTTGCTGATTGGCCATGGGATGCCATGTGATTTCACAGAGGTCATTTTGGGTCCAGTTTGAATACTAATTTAAACTGCCGAATATGGTTCTCTGCGTGATGAAGGGTTAGGCCTCGATTTAAAAATGCATGAGTAGTGCACTGGAAATAGAGGAAAGGTTGCTGAAACACGTCACAGTATCCTAGTGTGTTTAAAGTGAAACTGTGAATTTTCATTTGGTGCATTGTAATTTAGGAACTATACATATTTAATGTCATGAACAAGGCTGAGGTCAAAATGAAACCTAATTACCTAGTGGTCGTAGTCTTCTCTTGAAAAATCATCCTGGATTGTTTTTCGTGCCAACATTATATGCGATTTGCTTTTCTTTATGAGTATCGTAAGCGTTTTATCAAGCCTGTTAAACTGTTATCATTCTGTAAGTGTCAATAAACATTGAGCCTGATTATCTTTGAACTACAGCCTTGTTTTGTGTGGCTGTGTTATTCTAAACTATGATATTGTGTAGGTGTACCTAACGATGTGAGTGGTGTGTACAAAAAAAAAAAAAAAAAAAAAACGAGCCTTGTGTGCAAAGAACAACTATGTAAAGTGCTGACAACATGACAGAGGGAAAATGGAGAGTCGAGTAAAAAGAGAACATGTGTTGAAGATGGAGACATTTGTTACCTGCTTGTAAAGTGCGGTGGCGCACACAAATCCCATTAGTTTGGGGACGAGTGGCGGCTGATCCCACTGTCGCCATCACCCACACATCCCCAGGAAATTGAAGCTGTAATTCTCAAATCCTCATTCCCCTCCTTGATTCGCTTATCTCTTCTCGCTCACATTTGCTTTTCTCCCCACCATATTCTGAACTTTCTCTCATTGGAAATGACAATGTTTTGTTTGACCAATGAGCATGCGGTGGTCATTTATGTGATGGACTATTTATTGGGAACCAAACTGCTGATGTTGTCTGGAAGTAATGTCCAAGAAGATGACATTTTAAAGTCATTTTAAAGAAACACATAGGTGTACTTTATGCAGTCTGTAAAAGGATTTGTTATTATTTAAAACTAGGGCTGTCAAACGATTAAATTTTTTAATCGAGTTAATTACAGCTTAAAAATCAATTAATCGTAATTAATCGCAAATCTAACCATCTATAAAATATGCCATATTTTTCTGTAAATGATTGTTGGAATGGAAAGGTAAGACACAAGACGGATATATACATTCAACATACGGTACATAAGTACTGTATTTGTTTATTATAACAATAAATCAACAAGATGGCATTAACATTATTAACATTCTATTAAAGCGATCCATGGATAGAAAGACTTGTAGTTCATAAAGATAAATGTTAGTACAAGTTATAGAAATTTTATATTAAAACCCCTCTTAATGTTTTCGTTTTAATAACATTTTTAAAATTTTCACCCAAAAAATAAACTACTAGCTCGCCATTGTTGATGTCAATAATTACACAATCCTCATGGTGCTGAAACCCATAAAATCAGTCCCACCCAAGCGCCAGCAGAGGGCGAAAAAACACCAAAAAACACAAGTAAGAAGTGGACATTGTCATTTTAATCTGTTTGAGCTGGGCGTGTGCGTTAAATGCGTCAAATATTTTAACGTGATTAATTTAAAAAAATAATTACCGCCCGTTAACGCGATAATTTTGACAGCCCTATTTAAAACATTTGCTCACTGGCTATATCTCGTTCCGATGCCAAAGGCTTAAAGTATTTATTGTTCATAGTAGATTGATTTAATAAGACATATCCTGACATCTTCAAGCAGGCTTTGCCAAACATGGAGTAAGTTTTCCAAGCATAGATACACACAAATACCAACAACAATACAACACTATGTGTGTTATGACCAGATAGCTTAAGTCTATTGTTTTGCCGTGGTGATCAACATTTACTGCGCCTCCATTAGTTTTTTTTCCGGAAAAAAAAAGGGATTTCAAAATTTTCTGTGAAATTTAATTGCGACTTAACTGTGTTTCCATTAAATTCTATTTTTCAAAATTGCCAAGACAGCCATTGAGTTTATTGTTGTCGTAGTGATCAACTCTAGCTGTTTCCATTACAGATTTTCACAAAATAAAAGCGATATTTGTAAAAAAAAAAATAAAATAAAAAATTCTGCCAAGTAGAATTGCAACTTTATTGTTTCCACTTTCCATTAATTCTGGTTTTCAAAATAGCCTCTCAATTCTTGTGAAGTCTCATCCCTCAATATTTTACTGAAGATGGATGGCCAAAACCTGATGCACAGTGAGTAAATTAAGTATTCGAACACCCTGCGATTTTGCAAATTCTCTGACTTATAAATGATGGACGGGTTTGAAATTTTCATGGGAGGTGCTTGTTCACTGTGAGTGACAATCTGGAAAAAAAAACAAAAAAAAAAAACAGAAATCACAGTGTATGTATTTTTTTAAACAATTTATTTGTATTATACAACTGCAAAAAAGTATTTAAACACCTTAAGAAATCAATCTCAATATTTGGTACTCTAGCTTTTGTTTATAGTTACGCTGGTCAAACGTTTCCTCTTACTTTTCACCAGGTTTGCACAGACTGCAGTAGGGATTTTGCACCACTGCTCCACACAGATCTTCTCTAGATACATTAGGTTTCTTGATTGTCACTGAGAAACACGGAGTTTGAGCTTGCTACAAAGATTTTCTACTGTGTTTAGGTCTGGAGACTGGCTAGACCCCTCCAGAAACCTGATATGCTTTTTATTAAGCCACTACCTGATTATTCTGACTGTATGCTTCGGGCCATTGTCATGTTGGAAGACCCTGTCACGACCCATTTTCTATGCTCTAAATGAGAGAAGGAGGTTATTCCCCAAAATCTCACAATACATGGCCCTGGTCACCCAGTCCCATGTATAGAAAACACCCCTAAAGCATGATGCTACCACCCCCATGCATGACAGTAGGGATGGTGTTCTTGGGATGGTACTCATCATTCTTCTTCCTCCAAACACTACGAGTGGAAATAAGACCAAAAAGTTCAATTTTGATCTCATATGACCACATGACACTCATACTCATCTCCCACGACTCCTCTAGATCATTCAAATGGTTAAGCAGTGGAACCTTCCGTGCCATGAATGATTTCAAACCATGATGTCTTATTGAATTATACCAACAGTAACCTTGGAAATGGCGGTCCCAGCTCCTTTCAGGTCATTGGCCAGCTCCTCCTGTGTAGTTCATGGCTGATTCCTGATCATTCTAAGGATCATTGAGACCCATAGAGCTACAGTCCGAGGGAGATTGACAGTCATGTTTAGCTTCATCCATTTTCTAAAAAATGCTCCAAAGGTGGATCTTATATCACCAAACTGCTTGGCAATTGCACGTAACTCTTTCCAGCCTTTTAGAGGTCTACAATTCTTTATCTGGTGTCTTTAGACATCCCTTTGGGGTGTGTGGGGTTGGAGAGATGTTTATATGCAGCTAACCGCCGCAAATAGATAAAAAAGTCAGACTCAAAAAGTCCACCTCTACTCAACTTATTTTTGTAGGATAAGTAGAATGGACTTTTTAAAGGTGACTAACAGGTCTTTGAGGCTCACAATTCTAGCTAATAGACAGGTGTTCAAATTTTCAGCAGAATAATACAAATACATTGTTAAAAAAAAATCATACACTGCGATTTTGAATTTTTTTTTAGATTGTCTCTCACAGTGGACAAGCACCCAACATGAACATTTCAAACCCGCTCATCATTTCTAAGTCGGAGAACTTGCAAAATCGCAGGGTGTTTAAATACTTATTTTCCTCATTGTATACAGAGGCGAGGTAATCGTAGAAATTAAAAATTAAATAGTGATTGCATAAATTTGAAAAAGTGTTTCTATTGTGTGCTTGTGATACATTTTAATGTAAAAATGTCTTTTAAAAAATAATAATTAATAATTAAACATAAAATCTGCGATATTTGAGTGTTGTTGCAAAATTTAGGCATTTCCGTTTGCAGATTTTCATTGCGAAATTTTGTCTGAAATGTCAATAACTCCATTATCAGGTCTTAGGCTTTAACGTCTGCACACAAATTTAGATTGCAATACTTTCAGTATTGAAGTTATTGTATCAGAAAATGTGGTGTTATAGATTAGCAGACATAATTAGCAAGAGTGATCCATTAAGTTACTTATTGATAGGTAGTGTCAAAAATTGTTAATAGCTACCAACATTTCTGTTGGCTCAGTGAGAAAACTATTACATACAAGACAAACATTCAGAAGACTTTTCCGCTTTTAAAAATTATATTAATTTGATAGTTTCCCCCTTAAAGGTTTTGTTACTATTCCTTTCTGAGAGAAAATGCAGAGCCAGGGCATTTAAGGGTTGGACACATTGTTGTCATTAGAATGGCCGGCAAAGAATTAGCGTCTCAAAACGGTACTTTTTAATTCATTTGAAACCAACTGTAGTGGCCCACATGTCAGCAGTAGCACAACATTAGTGAAAGCATCAGCAGCAAATAAAAGGATAAAGCCAAGTGCTACTGATCACCTTCCACTACAATCTTAAGCCATTATAGATCTCCAAACCACAGGTGGTATATCAACAAATTGTACTGTTGACTGAACCATCACGTCTGGTTCGCAGTTAGCACCTGCATCCTTGCTCCGATTTTGCACCGTCATTTTGTGCAGTACAGCGTGATTCCAATAACTATGCTAAAGTCATGCTTGCTGAAAATTTACTCAGCTGTTTGCTGATCTACTGTGGTCTGAAGATTGACTAGGTAATTTCAAAGTTAACAAGAAGCACCAGTTTTGCTTATTTTTCAGCGTTACAATTCCTAATGACTCGCAAGTCTGCACAGCAAGATGTCTTACTACATTCAATGGGGAAAATAAGTATTTAGTGAACCACTAATTGTGCAAGTTCTCCCACTTGAAAATATTAGAGAGGTCTGTAATTGTCAACATGGGTAAACCTCAACCATGAGAGACAGACTGTGGAAAAAAAAACAGAAAATCACATTGTTTGATTTTTAAAGAATTTATTTGCAAATCATGGTGGAAAATAAGTATTTGGTCAATACCAAACGTTCATCTCAATACTTTGTTATGTACCCTTTGTTGGCAATAACGGAGGGCAACGGTTTTCTGTAACTCTTCACAAGCTTTTCACACACTGTTGCTGGTATTTTGGCCCATTCCTCCATGCAGATCTCCTCTAGAGCAGTGATGTTTTGGGCTTTCGTTGGGCAACACGGTCTTTCAACTCCCTCCACAGATTTTCTATGGGGTTAAGATCTGGAGACTGGCTAGGCCACTCCAGGACCTTGAAATGCTTCTTACGAAGTCACTCCTTTGTTGCCCTGGCTGTGTGTTTGGGATCATTGTCATGCTGAAAGACACAGCCACGTCTCATCTTCAATGCCCTTGTTGATGGAAGTAGATTTTCACTCAAAATCTCTTGATACATGGCCCCTTTCATTCTTTCCTTTACACAGATCAGTCGTCCTGGTCCCTTTGCAGAAAAACAGCCCCAAAGCATGATGTTTCCACCCCCATGCTTCACAGTGGGTATGGAATTCTTCGGATGCAATTCAGTATTTTTTCTCCTCCAAACACGAGACATTTGTTTCTACCAAAAAGTTTAATTTTGGTTTCATCTGACCATAACACATTCTCCCAGTCCTCTTCTGGATCATCCAAATGCTCTCTAGTGAAACCCAGACAGTCCTGGACGTGTACTTTCTCCAGCAGGGGGACACGTCTGGCAGTGCAGGAATTGACTCCCTGGCGGCTCATTGTATTACTGATAGTAGCCTTTGTTACTGTGGTCCCAGCTCTCTGTAGGTCGTTCACTAGGTCCCCCCGTGTGGTTCTGGGATTTTTGCTGACCGTTCTTGTGATCATTTTGACGCCATGGGGTGAGATTTTACATGGAGCCCCAGATCGAGGGACATTATCAGTGTTCTTGTATGTCTTCCATTTTCTAATAATTGCTCCCACAGTTGATTTCTTTACACCAAGCGTTTCACCTATTGCAGATTCAGTCTTCCCAGCCTGGTGCAGGTCAACAATTTTGTCTTTGGTGTCCTTCGAAAGCTCTTTGGTCTTGGCCATAGTGGAGTTTGGAGTGTGACTGACTGAGGTTGTGGTCAGGTGCCTTTTATACCGATTATGAGTTAAAACAGGAGCCATTAATACAGGTAACGAGTGGAGCCTCGTTAGACCTTGTTAGAAGAAGTTAGACCTCTTTGACAGCCAGAAATCTCGCTTGTTTGTAGGTGACCAAATACTTATTTCCACTGTAATTTGGAAATAAATTCTTTAAAAATCAAACATTGTATTTTATTTTTTTTGTCCACATTTTGTCTCTCATGGTTGAGGTTGACCCATGTTGACAATTACAGGCCTCTCTCATATTTTCAAGTAGGAGAACTTGCACGATTGGTGTTTGACTAAATACTTATTTGCCCCACTGATTGTTTACTAATTAGAGATGAACGTGTTTTCACTTTGTTTGTTGATGCAGTTTGGTTATTATCGCCAAATGAGGGGCAACATTTTATCATATTATGAGGGAAGAATATTTGTTCCAGTGCCTAGCCATTCTTTAACTCCATTACATAAATGCCGAACAATGTCCTATTCCTAGATGTTTTTTTAGTACACTTGAATTACTATAGATCGTCTGTCTGTGCTCAGTTTACACAGCATGCACACACAATAAGATTTACCAGCCATTGATTGAATCATATTTATTGCACACTTGTACAACTGACACATTACCAGGAAAGTATAGTGGAGAAGGAGTTGCGCTAATCGATGAGGGGCTGAATAAACTCTCCTATCCTTAGGATTTACTGGCAAGCTATGTCTGCTCAAATCTGGTCAAAAGCTGTAAAAGCTGGGCCTATTAGTGCGTACACGTGTGTGTGTGCGTTAGCAATTTTCAACAAAGGGTTTCCCTTCTTCAGAGGAAATCATCCCAATGTACAGTAAATGCAAAAAAAACAATATTATGTCAGGCATGCTGGAATAGTACTGCATATATACAGTATTAAAAAAAAAGTTTAGACAGTTTTTAACTCAGACAAATGGAGCCTATTAGAAAATTACCAAATGTTAAGAGTTCAGGCATATGAATAGCCTGTATAGATATAATTTGAGATTCAGTAGAATATTCCTCTGCCAAATAGAATTTGTTTGTTGTCCAGACTGAGCTGAAAGTCAAATCAGCGATTCACAAACAAAGCAAATTCTTGCTTATCATGGGCCATCAGCCATGTATTTTGTTTACTTTTGACTAGGACATTTTAAGGTCAAAGCTTGAAAGCTAAAAATGTTTTGTTATTTTCCCCTCCTAACCAGTCCTTTTCCCTCTGCAGTCTTGAACACAACATAAGCAGGGAGCCATGCAATTCCCATGTGACAAACTACAATGGATGCTCTATAA